>NC_132993.1:48740000-49365000 GCF_048564905.1 Vicugna pacos | reverse complement strand
GAATGTGTATTTTAGGGCATTACTTTTAATTTTTCTCCTTTGCTAAACATTTGTTTTAGTTGTTTTACTATAAAAATAAAAAATATTAATAGTTATTAAACACCCTGTGTTCTCATTTAAATCTCAAAACTCTTGTCAGGGGAGGAAATTGAGACTTAAATGCCAGAAAAAAAGCCCATTTACTTCATTTTGATCCAAACTATTTTATTCAATGTAGTCAACATTCACTGAATGCCCACTATGTGTCATGTGTATTCAGCATTATTCTTAAAATAGTATGGAGAATAGCAAGCAAATTGGCAATATAGCTTTACAAGAAATACAAAAATTCATCAAAGTTCCCCCTTACATAGTTCTAGAAAAAAATTTACCACAGATGTGAGTTTAAAAAAAAAAAGTGTGACCTGTCCTTTTTCTCCATAGAGTTATGACATAGAGACAGACATAGAATACATTCAAGAAATACTCACTGTCTAAATTTCATACAACTATATTCACAGGAAGATGCGGGCAAAGATCTATGAAGAGAGTAGATGTGGTTTAGGGTGTTTGTTAGTGTCCCTTTCAACCTGAATGTCTACCATCCTTAATGTCAACATTCAATTAAAAGTATTTAATGTTGAGAACTAGAAAGATAGATTCGATGTGCAGGCATCCTAAAAATTCCCTTGGAAACTGCTTTCTAAATTGCAGTCATTTGCATTTATCTCATTATTTCTTTTTTTTTTTTCAAGTCAGTTACAATTAGTGGTACAGCAAGTCCCAGATAATCAAGTTTTTCAGTAACCATTTCTGCTTTATTTGATTTGCTCATCTAATGAAACATAAATTCCAACCTCTTTTATTTTTCAAAGCAGTGGTCTTGATAAGGAGTACTTTCAGTTCCTTCCTCAGACCCCAAACCCTGATAAGACTATAACATCCTACTTTATCAAACTAAATGTATTTATAATGGGTCTCTGTGCCACTAAACCTATCCTGCCCTTTTTAAGTTTTAATTTCTCCAGTTCAAAATTCGGCCCATACTTAACTAAAGGCATTCTAATTTCTTTTATTTCATCGTTACATATATGTCCATCTCTTCCAAGAGACGACTGGATCCAATCCAACAATCCCACACAGCCATAAGCACTGCCTTGCAATTGGTTAGTATTTATAAAAGGACTGCTGTGAAAAGATGCAATGAAATAGCCCCTTCTTGTCATTACTCCTTTTAAGCTCAATGGAAAGCGAATGGAAAAGTATATGGAGCCCTGCGCTATAATCCGTGTTAAAAAAATCATCGCCCTCTTTGTTGAGTTAGAGCTGAGTCAAGTGTTTAGAGCTTTAAGAAACAACTTTAAAAGCAGGCAAATATATAAATCTTGTTTCCTCTATGAAAATTCAATTCTGGTTGATGTATTTCCAGAGTTTTCCCAGAGAAGATAATGCAGAACTGGAAATTCAGACTTAAGAGTTTTCAGAACCATTTCCCCGAAGAACTAGCTTGTGACACTGGGTAAATTCATGGTCTTCTCATGGTCTTAATGTCTTCACTTTTTTCACCCTTTAATGCTTTGAAAGTTCAACAATTCTACTTCTGTTCTTTTAGGAAAATTATACATGATATTTCTATCTTCATGATTACTCATATCATTTACTAGACTTAAAGTCAGTTATCTTAGTCACACATCTCTACTTTCCCCTTACAGAGTATGTCTTAAATTAGAATGATTCCTCTATACACTATTTTATATAATGTCTCATTATTGTCTAGTATTTAGTTTTACCTTGTTTTAAATGTTAAATCTATTTAAAACAATTATTTCTATTTATCACTGATCATTTTCCCATTTATAACAACAACAATAATAGTAAGTCAGTAATTACTGTTTCATCATGTTTGTCAACTGCTTTGCACAGTAATTTTGCTTGTACCCCTTTTCATTCTTCTTTCAGGCTTGGAGTGATTAACTCTCTCTTTCCCTATCTAAAATAAGGAGTGGGGGGGGGGGGGAGTCTCACTGTTAAATGATATGTTGACTGGGTATACAGAACTCTAGGTTGCCAATTATTTTTTCTCAGCACTGTGATAGCATCATTTTATTGTATTACTACTCTACTTTCACTATCAAGATATCTGCAATGGCCTAATTATTGTTCCTTTGAAAGTAATCTGCTTTTCTTTTTTCTCTAGATTTTTTAAGATCTTTCTGTAACCAAGTATGATCTTTGTGCTTATCCATGCAAGGGACTCAATATGTTTCCTAAATTTGAAAATTTAATTATTTCCTCTATTTCAGGTATTCTAAGTTATTTATGATTGATAATAGCTCCCCCTATCTCCTAGTTCCTTCTTCTCTCTTATTTGATATAACTCTTATTAGACATATATTGATAAGCTTCACTCTATACTTTTTATCCATAAGCTTGCCTTTTATATTTTTCATTGCATTGCTTTTTTATGCTTCCCTCTGCATAATTTCCTCAAATCTAAAAGATCTAATTTTATGCATTTTTATTCTATGAATTTTAACTTTCAAAGATCACATTATTCATTTTTAAAAGATGTATTCACTTCTTTTTCAATATTCCACTATTCTGGTGTCTCCTTTTCTTCTTGCTTATACTTCTCATTTTACATATTAATCTTACTCTACACATTTAGTTTAAAATGCCTATCAGAGTTTTCTATGGTCTCAAGTACTCAAGCATTGCTTATATTGGTTTCTTTACTCTTCTAAAAGTTTTTAGTGGGGATTCATTTTCAGTAGGCTTTTACCTGTGGGAATTGCATGTTATCTGGATTGAGGACATATCCTTCTTGGGCAGTTTTGTATTTTCTTCTGGGAGGGATCCCAGGGATTTTACCACTGAGGACCATTTTGCTGCTTATTTTGCTGCTTATAAGTTCTTTGACCATATGACTAACACGAATTTAAATCACAAATATATGTGCAGGCTTACCAGGTCTCAGGAGAAACTCTTTTCCCACCCAGTGTCCACAAGAAACTACCAGTTTCCGTGTCTTTCTATTGTTGGTGAGCAGATTTTTTTTTTCAAGTCTACCCTACCACTTAGAGGGCAGCCTTTCAGGGACGCTAGATTCATTGCGAACATATGTGTACAGGACAGATTTCACAGTTTCAATTCAATTCTCTATCTCAGGAAGCCCCAAGTATTCCATTCCCGTCTCTACGTAAGTATTAAAACACAAGCCCGTGGATTACTTGTACTGGCAACTCCTCACAACCCCACCCCAAGCCAATGGCAGCGTCAGCTCTCCCACCTGCCACTCTTATTTCTTTATTTCTTATTTCTGCCTTCACTCCTGGTACTTGGAGGCTTTTTTTTTTTTTAGCTTTGGTGAACAAATCTATACATTTAAAAGAAAATTTCATCCAGCATTTCTTTATCTTTATGACAGAAGTGTTGCAGCTTAACTGGTCCTTCACACTGACAGCACTAGAAGTGGTCTCTGGCTCTTTCTATGAAATAAGAACATTGGATATCTAATCTGTATGGTTCCCATTAGCTCAGATATTCTGTGCATTATTCATATGCATGAAATTGACACTTTAGTTTCTGAAACTGCTGGTCATTCCATTGCTTAAAAGAACTCTTCACTCTGGGTAATAGGTGGCTACTGCCATAACAGTTTTTCACAAACCCAAAAGGATGAAAGAGTTTGTGGCTGCTTCAAGAGAAAGTTAGAAGCACACAGGCCACCTGCAGAGATTTGACTACTCTCAGTTATTTGGTGTTTCTTGTACCCTCTGAGAACTACCTCTGACAATGTAGTGCTGGTGTGCTTTCTTTGGGTGTGTAAACTTAATCTCACTGTTGGCAGCAAACGAAAAGAGGAAGAAATAGTGGTGAGTTCCCCTTGTCTGGACCTTGGAAATGAGGATAGGGTTACATGGGCAGTATTTTCTTCTCTCTCAAAACATGACAGGGAAATAGATACCCATCACATGTCAGAGAGTGAAAGATCTGGGCTAACGCTTGGCAGGGACATACACAGCTGAGGTTTCCTTTCTTTGCTCTCTAGTACACACTGCGGCCATGTTAAAGTTCAGGCTTCACATTCCTTTCTGGTGAAAAAGGGATTTAATGAATATGCTACATGTTTTTTTAGATGCTAAATGACATGCATCTTTCTCTCATTTTTGGCTACTATTTTTTGAATACCTTGGATATACTATTCATGGGTATCTTTCCAACTAAAAAGTCCTTACTGAGAAGGAAGAGGAATCATTGCTGTGAGACAAAAACATTTTCCCTCAAAAAAGAATGTACAAGCACACAAAAAAGATGTGGGATTTTTATGAATCATATCCTGTAATTTTTCACTTTTTTCCAGCTACCTCCTTCTTAGAACAGAATCCAAGGAAACCAAAGAAAACTATTTGTACTGTGAGCAAAAATTTTGCCAAATTGAATTACATAATTCATCTAGCAGATTTGATGAGTTTCTGGATACAATTTGCAAATTTGCATTTTTGGGCACAAGGAAATAATGCATTTGTTATATATGAAAAAACACAGCCCTTGTTACAAAATCATATTTTGTAACTGCTCAGGAATGTCTCTGAATATATATACAGTGTATATACTTAGCCATGAGACTTGGCTATTTATCAGGTATGCTTCAGGATATTTGACAGTGAACATAGGCAACTATGGAATCACATTCATGAATTGCTAGTAATAAAGCATTTTTATAAAATTATGATATTAAAACATTAGTTAAATATATTAAATATGATCAACTTTCAAAACAACCAGGTAAAGCAATATATACCTACTTTGATGTGTTAACCTTGGATTCATTGTTCCTTATCCCTTATTTTTCAAAATAAACATTCTAAATGATGAGAAGGGTGACTGGTATCAGCAAGATGGTAGACTAGGAAGCACCAGACCGTCATTCCCCTTCAGAACTATCAAGTAAGCCACACACTGACCAAAATAACTTCACAGGAGCTTTGGAAACTAGGCAAAAAATCTATAGCAACCAAGAAAATGCCCAATCAAGAAAAAGCCATATTCAAAATGGTAGGAAATTTCATTGTTCTTTTATTCACCTTTGCTCCTGCCCCTCCATATCCGTGCACCAAGAACAGAAGGAGTGGCCTGTCTTAGTCTGCTCAGGCTTCTATAACAAAGTACCATGAACTGGTTGGCTTCAAAAACAGACCTTTACTCCTCCAAGTTCTGGAGGCCAGGAAGTCTGATATCAGGTTGCCAACATGCTTGGGTTTTGGTGAGGGCCCTCTTTCTGACTTGAAGATGGCTGCTGGATCCTCACAAACACACAGGTGGACAGAGGAAGCACTGGTATCTCTTTCCCTTCTTATAACGGTACTAATCCTATTATGGGCTCCACTCCTACAACGTCATCTACACCTAATTACCTCCCAAAGGTTCTATCTCCTAACGCATCACAGTAGAGGGTTAGGGTTTCAACACGTGAAGTAACATGAGTTGGTGGGGGACACACACAAGCATTCAGCTCATGACATGGTCTGCTTCCCAGTTCCTTCCCTTGGGCTGGCAAGAAAAGAGTGGAAATTGTTTGCAAAGTTCTGGCCTATCTGTGGGCTACACAAAGGACTGGAATCTACCTTGCCTGACTTGGACCTGAGTCAGGAAATGGTGGCACAGTTTGGATCTCAGACTGGAAGCTGTAGAAGGCAGATAGGTACTATGATGTGTGCAAACTGCAGATGACTGCAGACTTGTGGATTCCTGAGGACAAGAGATTGATCATGGGTAGAGAAATACAGAATACCTAAGGCCCCAAGAAGAAGCTGATGTGTGACTCTTGGGCAAATAAAGCCACTTAAGAGCAACCAGGGAAAAAGGGGGTGTGAGGGAAGTATACACAGAAGAACAGACAGAATACGTCCAGAAAAGATTTAAGAAAATCTTAAGCCTTCACCCTATGCTGGTCTCAAGATTCAGGAATTTGCTAATTATTAAATATATTTCACATCAATATGTAAAGACTGAGAACGATGGCTATTTTCCCAAATGCCCAAATTTTAAAACTGATTACAAGGTATATAGAGAAACAGGGAAATACGGCTAATGTAAAGGAACAAATTAAGTCTCCAGAAACAGTCTCTGAAGAAACATGTGCATCAGGGTTAACAGACAAAAACTTTAAAACAATTGCCTTAAATATGCCCCAAGAGCTAAAGGAAAATGGAAAAAGAACTAAAAGAAACTAGGAAAATGACATTAGAAGAAAATGAGAATACAAACAAAGAGATATAAACTAAACAAAGATTCAAAAAGAAATTCTGGAACAGGAAAATACAAAAATTGAATAGAAAATTTTATTAGAGGGATTCAACAGCAGACTCAGGCAGAAAAAGAATTAGCAAACTTGAAGTCTGAGGAATAAAAAGTGAAAAGAATGAAGAAAAGTGAACAGAGCCTAAAGGACTTACAGAATATTATCATATGGACCCATAGTTGCATTTTGGGAATACCAGAGGGAAAGAGAGAGAGAAAAGGGGAGGCAAATTATGTGAAGAAATAATGGCTAAAAAGTCCCAAATCTGAGGAAACACATAGATACACAAATCCAAGAAGCTCAATGAACTCCAAGTAGAATAAATTCATAGCAAAATACATTATAATGAGGCTGCTAAAAGCATAAAACAAAGAGAAACTCTTGAAAGGAGTAAGTGATAAGCAACCCACTATCTACAAGGGATTCCCAATAAGACCTAGAGGATTTCTCAGCAGAAACTTTGTGGGGCAGAAGGCAGTTGAATGATATATGTTAATTGCTGAAATTTAAACACACACACACACACACACACACACACACACACAAAACTTTCAACCTTCATAACATAATGGGGATGACATAAGGAGTAGAATTTTGTGTGCATCTGAAGTTAAGTTGGTATCAATTTATGATAGATTGTCATGATGTTAGGATATTATATATAATCCCCATGGTAACAAGGGAAATATCTACTGAATATACTGAAAGGAGATAAGAAAGGAATCAAAAGGTGTCATTTGAAAAAAAAATCAACTAAGCACATATAAAGGCAATAATGGATTAAGTGACAAAAAAGCTATAAGACATTCAGAAAAGAAACAAAATGGCAAAAGCAAGCACTTCCATGTTAGTAATTACTTTAAATGTAAATGGATTATACTCCCCAATCAAAAGATATAGGTTGGCAAAATGGACTAAAGAAAAAAAAAACAAAAAAACAGGGTCCAAATATGAGCTGTCTATGAAATACATTTTAGATCTGAGGACACACATAAGTTGGGAGTACAATGATAGAAAAAGTATTTCATGCAAATAGCAACCTAAAGGAAGCAGAGATGGCTATACTTACATCAGACGAAATAGATTTTAAGTCAAAAACTGTCACAGGACTAAGAAGGACATTATATAATTATAAATTGCTAATTCACCTGGAAGACACAGCAATTATAAATATATATGCATGGGATATCAGAGCATCTAAATATATAAATCAACATAACATATGAAAACTATGTGATACAGTGAGAGCAGTGCCAATAAGGAAATGCCCAACTTAAATACATTATAAAGGAAGATCTCAAATCAACAACCTAACTACATCTTGAGAAACAAAACAAAACATACTAAATCCAAGGCTACCAGAAAGAAAGAAATAATAAAAATAAGAGCAGAGATAAATAAAACAGAATAGAAAAACAATAAAGAAAGTCAACATCACTAAGAGTTGGTTCTTTGAAAAGTTCAACAAAATTGATAAATCTTTAAAGAGATTGGCTAAGGGGAAAAAAAAAAGAAGACCCAAATAACTAAAATCTGAAATGAAAGAGGGGAGATTACCACAGATTTTGTAGAAAGAAAAAGGATTATAATATTGTTCACAATGGAACTCCAGCAAATTGGATAACCTAGATGTAATGCTCGAGGCTTTAGAAACACATAATATACCAAGATTGAATCATGAATAAATAGAAAATCTGAAGAGGCCTATCATTTGTAAGGAGAATGAATTAATAATCAAAGCCCTTCTAACAAAAAGGCTTTTTTACCCAAGAACAAATGGTTACACTGATTAATTCTATCAAATACTTAAAGAACACTTATCCTTCTTCATCTTTTCTGAAAAACCGAAGAGGAGGGAGCACTTCCTAATTCATTCTATAAGGCCAGCAATACCTTGAAATCAAAGCCAGACAAAGACACTTAAAGGAAAGAAAATTACAAATATACTCTCTGAACATTGATATAAAAATCTTCAACAAATTATTAGCAGACAGAATTCAAAAGGACATTAAAAAGATTATACATCATGACCAAATAAGATTTATTCCTAGAATGATGGCTCAACATACAAAACTGAATCAATGTAATATACTACATTAACAGAATGAAAAGAAAAAACTTACTTAATCATCTCCATTAATACAGAAACAGCAGTTTACAAAATCCAACACCATTCACGATAAAATTTTAACAAACTAGGAACGGATGGAAACTACCTCAACATAATAAAGGCCATATATGAAAACCCACAGCCAATATCATATGTTTTATTCAGAGTTCTTCCAAGAAACAGACCCAATAGAAGATTATATATATATATATATATATATATATATATATATATGTTATTCTTCTTAGGTAACCGGCATCATTATGGATGGTGACAAGTTCCAAGATCTGTAGTTGGCAAGGTAGAGTTCTAGGAGAGATGATTGTATTGTTCCAGCCTGAAGTGTGACAAGGCTCTAGACCCAGAAAAAGCCAGTGTTTCAGCTCGAGTCTGAAGGCAGGAAAAAAATTGGTATCTCCACTCAAAGGCAGTCAGGCAGAAGAAACGCCCATTACTCATGGGTGGGTCAGCCTTTTTGTTCTATTCAGGCCTTCAACTGATTTGATGAGATCCACCCACATTAGAGAGGGCAACCTGCTTTTCTCAGTCTGCTGGTTCATGTGTTAATCTCTCCAGAAACAACCCACAAGTGCACCCAGAATGATTAACCAAATGGCACCCCATAGCTCAGTCAAGTTGACACTTAAATCATCACAATACTCAATAGTTAAAGACTGAAAGCTTCCACTCTAAAATCAGAAAAAAGGTTGCCCACTTTCACCACTTCTATTCAACATAATACTGTAAGTATCACCAAAGAAATTAGGCAAGAAAAAGAAATAAAAGACATCCAACTTGGAAAGGAGGACATAAAAGTATCTCTGGTCACTGATTATACAATCTTATATGTAGAAAACTCTAAAGATTCTACAAAATCTGTTAGACCTAATGAATGAAATTCCTCACAGCTGCAGGATACAAAATTAACATACAAAAATTAGTTGTGTTTTATATGCTAACAATGAACAATGCAAAAGGAAATTATGAAAAAAAATTTAGAAATAAACTTAACCAAATGAAAGACTGGTACACTGAAAACTACAATTTCTGAAAGAAATTAATGAACACACACAAAAAAGGAAAAACATCCAGTGTTCTGGACTAGAAGACTTAATATTGTTAAGTACTCAATAATACCCAAAGCAATCTACAGATTGAATGCAATTTCTATCAAAATTCTAGTGATTTTTTTTTGTTTTGCAGAGAAGGAAAATTTATCCTAAAATTTTATGTAATTTCAAGTTATCTTGAATTGCCAAAAACAATTGTGAAAAAGAAAAGTTGGAGGTTTCTCTCACTTCCTGGTTTTAAAACTTACTACAAAACTATGATAGTAAAAATAGTGTGGTATAGCATAACAACAGACTTATAGACCAATGGGAAAGAACAGACAGCCCAGAAATAAATCTTCACAAATTTGGACAGTTGATTTTCTACAAGGGTATAAAGCCATGCAGTGGGGAACAGACAACATTTCCAACAAATGGTGTTAGGAAAATTGGATATCTACATGCAGAAAGTAAAAATTAAAAATTGAACCCTTAACTTACACCATATATTAAAGTGAACTAAAAATGGACAAAGACCTAAACATAAGAGCTAAAACAAAGTTTTAACAAGAAAATACAGGGGAGAACAATTATATGGAAACAAAATGGATAACCTAGAAGAGATGGACAAGTGTCTGGAAACATACAGTCCACCAAGACTGAATCAAGAAGATATTGACCACTTGAACTAACTGATCATATTAGCAATAAAAAAACCTCCCTACAAATAGAAGTTCAGGACCAGATGGCTTCACTGGGGAATTCTACCCAACATACAAAGAAGAATTCATACTGGTCCTTCTCAAACTCTTCCAGAAGACTGAAAAGGAGGGAATACTCCCAAACTCATTCTATGAAGCCACCACCACCCTGATACCAAAACCAGGCAAAGACACTACTAAAAAAGAGAATTACAGACCAATATCACTGATGAACATAGATGCAAAAATCCTTACCAAAATATTAGCAAATAGAATCCAACAGCACATAAAAAAGATAATACACCATGATCAAGTTGGGTTAATCCCACGGACACAAGGATAGTTCAACATATGCAAATCAATCAATGTAATACATCACATCAACAAGAGAAAGGACAAAAAACACATGATCATCTCAACATACGCAAAAAAAGCATTTGATAAAATTCAACACCCATTTGTGATAAAAACTCTCACCAAAGTGGGCATAGAGGGAACATATCTCAACATAATAAAAGCTATATATGACAAACTTACAGCCAGCATAGTACTCAATGGTGAAAAACTCGAAAATTTCCCACTAAAATCTGGGACAAGACGAGGCTGCCCACTCTCACCACTCCTATTCAACATAGTCTTGGAAGCCACAACAATCAGGCAAGAGAGAGAAATAAAAGGGATCCAAATTGGAAAAGAAGAGGTAAAAGTGTCACTATATGCAGATGACATGACACTATATATATAGAAAACCCTAAAAGTTCCACACAGTAACTACTAGAAGTAATCAAATAATTCAGCAAGGTAGCTGGTTATAAGATTAATGTTCAAAAATCAGTTGCATTTCTTTGCACTAACAATGAATAAACAGGAAAAGAAACAATCCCTTTTAAAATAGCACTCAAAGTAATAAAATACCTAGGAATAAATCTAACCAAGGAGATGAAAGACTTATACAAGGAGAACTATAAAACATTGATTAAGGAAATTATAGAAGACTTTAAAAAAATGGAAAGATACCCCATGCTCCTGGATTGGAAGAATCAATATTGTTAAAATGGTCACACTGCCCAAGGCAATCTACAGATTTAATGCAATCCCTATCAAGTTACCCAGGACATATTTCACAGAACTAGAACAAAACATAATAAAATTTATATGGAATCACAAAAGACCCAGAATTGCCAAAGCATTACTGAAGAAAAAGAAAGAGGCTGGACGAATAACTCTCCCGGACTTCAAACAATACTACAGAGCTACAGTAATCAAAATAGCATGGTATTGGTATAAAAACAGACATATGGACGAATGGAACAAAATAGAGAGCCCAGAAATGAACCCACAAACTTTTGGTCAATTAATCTTCGACAAAGGAGCCAAGAACATACAATAGAATAAAGACAGTCTCTTCAGCAAATGGTGTTGGGAAAATGACAGCAGCACGTAAATCAACAAAGCTAGAACACTCCCTTACACCACACACAAAAAAAACTCTAAATGGATCAAAGATACAATAAACCTTCTAGAAGAAAACATTATCTTACATACATCTCAAAAATGTTCTAGGGCAGTCTACCCAGACAGTAGAAATAAAAGCAAGAATAAACAAATGGGACCTAATTAAACTTACAAGCTTTTGCACAGTAAAGGAAACCATAAGCAAAACAAAACAACCCCCGGAATGGGAGAAAATTTTTGCAAACAATGAAACTGACAAAGGCTTGACCTCCAGAATATAGAAGCAGCTCATATGACTTAATAAGAAAAAAACAAACAACCCAATCCAAAAATGGGCACAAGATCTAAACAAGCAATTGTCCACAGGCACATGAAAAACTGCTCAATATCACTAATTATCAGAGGAATACAAATCAAAATGACAATGAGGTATCACCTCACACCAGTCAGAATGGCCATCATTCAAAAGTCCGTAAATGATAAATGCTGGAGAGGCTGTGGAGAAAAGGGAACCCTCCTACACTGCTGGTGGGAATGCAGTTTGGTGTAGCCATTATAGAAAACAGTAAGGAGATTCCTCAAAAGACTAGTAATAGACTTACCATATGACCCAGTAATCCCATGGCTGAGCATATATCCAGAAGGAACCCCAATTCAAAAAGACACGTGCACCCCAATATTCATAGCAGCACTATTTACAATAGCCAAGACATGAAAACAGCGTAGATGTCCATCGACAGATGACTGGATAAGGATGATGTGGTATATTTATACAAGGAATACTATTCAGCCATAAAAATGACAATATAACACCATTTGCAGCAACATGGATGTCCCTGGAGAATGTCATTCTAAGTGAAGTAAGCCAGAAAGAGAAAGAAAAATACCATATGAGATCGCTCATATGTATAATCTAAAAAAGAAAAAGAAAAAGAAAAGAAAAAGACGAACATAAATACAAAACAGAAACAGACTCATAGACACAGAATACAAACTTGTGGTTGCCAGGGGTGAGAGGGGTTGGAAGGGACAGACTGGGAGTTCGAAATTTGTAGGTACTGACAGGTATATACAGAATAGATAAACAAGATTATACTGTATAGCACAGGGAAATATATACAAGATCTTGTGGTAGCTCACAGTGAAAAAGAATATGACAATGAATATATGTATGTTCATTTGTAACTGAAAAATTGTGCTCTGCACTGGAAGTTGACACAACATTGTAAACAGACTAAAACTCAACAAAATAAAATTTAAAAAAAAGAAAATAGTAGGGGAAAAACTGCATGACACTGAATTTGGCAATGATTTCTTAGATATGGTACTTTAAGCATAGGAAACAAAAGAAATAGGTAAGCTGGATTTCATCAAAATTAAAACCTTTTGTGCATCAAAGGACTCTATCAACAGAGTGAAAAAGCAAACAATGGAATGGGAGAAAATATCTGTAAATAATATATCTAGAGGTGGATGGGTATAGCTAAGTGGTAGAGTGCATGCTTAGTATGCATGAAGTCCTGCAAAAAACAGAGAACCTGATTTAAAAATGGCCAAAGGACCTGAATAGCTATATCTTCAAAGATATACAAATGGCCAATAAGCACACGGAAAGATATTTAACATCACTAGTCATCAGAGAAATGCAAATCAAAACTAAAATGAGGTATCACTTCACACCCATTAGGATGGCTATTATTAAACACACACACACACACACACAAACCAGAAAATAACAAGTGTTGGCAAGGATGAGGAGAAATTGGAATTTTGTGCATTGCTGGTGGGAATATAGAACGATAAAGACACTGTAGAAAAGACTATAGTGATTCCTCAAAAAATTAAACATAGAATTACCGTATTACCCAGTAATTCCACTTTTGGGTATATACCCAAAGGATTGAAAGAAGGGTCTCAAAGAGATATTGGTACACCCGTGTTCACAGCAGCATTATTCACAATAGCCAGAAGGTTAACAAACTCATTGACAGATGAATGGATAAACAAAATGTTGACCAGATCTACAATAAACTACAATGCAGCCTTTGAAGTGAAATTTTGACACATGCTACCATATGGATGAAACTTGAAGACATTATGCCAAGTGAAATAAGGCAGTCACAAAAAGGCAAATGTACGATCCCATGCATGTGAGGTTACTAGAGCAGTCAAATTCACAGAGACAGAAAGTAGAATGTTAGTTGCCAGGGGCTGGAAGGAGGTGGAAGTTACTGGTTTTCAGGTACAGAGTTTCAGTTGGTGAAGATTAAAAAAGTTCTGGAGATGGACAGTAGTGACTGTTACATAACAAGGTGAGTATACTTAATGCCACAGACTGTACACTTAAAAATTGTTAAAGTGATTCATTTTATACTGTGTATATTTTACCACAATAAGAAAATTCTGAATTTTTCCTAAAACTTTTGGAAAATGTTGGGAATTAGTGAACTCTTAATTAAGATGAATGAGAAATTGTGGGTGGGCAGATTAGAAAGAACATTGACAGCAAAGAGCTCATTAATATAATACTCATTTAACTTCCGATTTCACTCCCCCAAGTGAATATAATGTCCAAATAAAAGATGTTGGACTATGGGTTCTGAAGGTGATACTACAAATATTTTATTATAGGATTCACAAGATATTTTTAATATTACTGTTTATTGGACTATTTTGCATAATACATATATAAACATTACAAAGACCTTTATAAATAATGTGTAATAATACAACAAATATCCTTATAGTGTAAGTATGTGATATTAAGATTTTTTATTGCAACAAGTGCCTGACATTGAGTTTTTATTGCTGAGGCATTCATTTCAAAAGACATTCATCTTAAACATACATACTGCCAGCTGTATGACACAGCTACTAACAAAACAAACACGTAAGGACTTTGACCACCCCACCCACAAAGTTCCCCCTTTCAGAAAGCCCTGCATCACCTAGATCACCTGTGTGACCCTACTTCTCCCTTCCGTCACCCTAATTCCTCCTCCTGTGCTTTAAATTAGCCAATAAAGAATGAACTCACAAAACCCTAGACACCCCAACCTCAGACCCCAGTAAAGGGAGAGCCCCAGCTCTGCATACTCTACCCAGGACTTGGCTGTGTGCTCTCAGACATATCGTGTACCCTACAGGACTTGTGATTAATAAATCTTGTACGTACCTCAAGCTACCTGATAGTTTTTGCTAAAGGGCATCCTGTAGTCATTTAAGAGCCACAAAGGCCAGTCCAGCCACATTTTAGAGGAAATGTCTATGGGGGCCCCCTACAAGTGACAGTGGCCAGAGGCAGTGGCCCAGGAATTCTTAGCTGAAAGCACCTCTATCAATAGTCCGGGACCTACACAAAGATCCTTATCAAAGTCATTTGCATATCTGCTAGGAAAGACTAAGATTTGTTTTCTATTCTCAAATATATCACCACATTTTAAAACTTTTTGCTTTGCGTCAGTATTTCCCTGGACTCAATTTCCACTTTAGAGGCTACTGTGAGAATCTACTGAGCAAGTCTGATCAACTAGTATATAGGACTTCGTGCCAAAGCAATTCCTAGACTATATCATCAGAGCCATTCAGCTCTCTGCCCTAAATGATCAGCCGCTCGCCTATCATACAGTAGACATGCATTTAACATGAGAAAAGTTATTAAGTTCAATACAAATATCTTTAGGATGCAATAAACTTAAGCGTATTTATCTAGAGGGTAGTATGTGCAAGCAGATCTTAGATGGTAGAAGTATCTATAAACATATGAAGGAAAAGCATAAGGAGAACAGCAAATGCTTTAGAAAAGAAAGCTAAAAGAACCAAGAACTTCTGCTTTATACCATCACTGTAAAAAAATCTTCAAAAGAAGGAGCTACGTAGTACCCTTTGCTATAATTAATAATCTTTCTTCTATTAAAAAATGGAATCTCTTTCCTTTCTGTTCATATGCACTGAATCAAGAATTTTCAGTAGAAAAAAAATTTCCTTATTTCCATTTATTCATATAGAGAAAAAACAAAAACAAAAAACCTATGGTCTATTGACTGATTTTATTTGAAGCCAACCACACTAAAGAGAGGCAATCTTGCTTTCCAAGGCTGTAAGAATTCATGAAGAATTAATATATGATAGACACAACACGACTGTCTATAAGCTGGGGATTTCTCTACAAAGGGCTTCTCTCCTTGGCAGCTGACACAGTGGGGTTTTCCTGCCATTAGAAGGAAGTACTGTCCAGAATGTTAATTCAATAACTATGATTGTTGTTGAGTCAAATCATATCAAGGGGTAGTCTAACTGGGCAGCGGCCTTGGAAGCCAACTAGAAAATGTACTAAATTATCACTGGAAAAAATAGTAATATGATGCCAGCTAATGCAGATTTCCACATGGGACTTCTTACAGAACTGGCAAAAGGTCAATTGGCCCTGATTTCCCTGAAACAGATAGCCTCCCAGAGTGGAAATAACATACACTCATCACCCTCACTGGGCTGTCTCTACTGAAAATTTTTGCCACAGATATGTGTAGGTTATGCAGTGCCACTGTAGGTCTTAATTCCCAGGACCAACAAAGTCAAGTTCCCAGCAGTTGGCAGCCTCAGGGCAGGTTACTAGAAACAGGTGATTTATATTTTCATTTAAAAATGGAAACCGTTTCATTTGTCTCTAAAGAATATATTTACTTCAGAAAATCATAAAAGAAAACCAAAGAAGAAAAATCAGAAATACCTTATCTATGCAGAGGCTGGAGGTAGGGCAGATGGTAGGAAAGAAAATTTAAACATATCTTTATCTTTAGTGAGTATGAGTGACAGATGCTATATGATAATGAGTAATGGAAAATTTGTGAAATGAAATCAATCCCAAACAATTTGAAATGGTATGCTGTATTCTCTCCAAGTAACACATTCCTAATATGAAGATAAAATGTATTAACAGAAAATTGATTTACCTCTAACTCTCTTAATGTTTTAAAATATACATAAAAACACAGAATGAAATAAAATATTAAACTGAGTAAAGCATTGAAATATTTTAAGTCATTTTGAAGTGACACTCAATAATTATTCTAGGACACAATATCTACCCCTAGGTGTGAAAATCAATGTTATACAACATCATTATTAAGTGCATGTCAATGTAAAAATAGTACCTGAAAATAATTAGAATTACGAGTACAAAACAGGTAAATCATTCACATCTTTCTTGAATATTGAATTACTATTCTGCTAGAGGTTTTGGAGGAGGGATTATAACTTTGGGCCACCAGGGGATCATTTATCCTACTGCTATTTCAAAACTGAATGTTTTCCTAAGCATTCAGCACATGGATGATTCATGTTTAAGTTAAGGCCAATCAATAAGAGGAAAATGAAACAAAGTACATAAAACCTCATATACGGAAAACAAGAAAGAAAATAAGATACAGTTTATGAATAGGTCACTAAGAATTCAGCAAATTATGTACTACTTAATAGGGATTTAACTACTTCTTAACAGGGGATTATTCCCCAGATTGGGTGACAAGGGCAGAGACACCGTCTCTCTAAAACCATTATAAATATCCTCTATGTTACCTTAGAGAAAAGAGCCCACGCTGCTATGAGAAACCTTCTCCAACATACTCCCATTAGACCTCCAGGTTCTCAGATCTCCTGGGTATTAGCATAAAAGATTTTTGAAGTATTGGTTGTTAACATTGATCAGAAAAAAAAGTTGATGCTGTGCTATGATGGTAGAAAGAGGAGGTAAGAAAGCACAATGGTGAACAGGAATCTGTGGCCAGAATTGGTTGGTTACTCCTCATGCTGTGTGGGTAAGACAATTACTGTTGGATATGGAATGGTTTAGAAGACCAATTTTTGACTAGAGTAAGCCCAAATCGTTGGCACTCTTGACCCCAAAAAGATTCGCAAACTGTGTTTAGAGAGGCCAAGTTGGAAGATGGATGATATCACAGAAACTAAAGTGGTAATACATTTCCTTGACATAATAAACACTAGTAAAACTATACAAAGAACTGGATTCTGAACTGGGGAACTCTCATCCAGAATGATGGAGACAAGGTGAAAGATTTTTAGACTAGGGACGTAGAAAGTATATAAACATTTACAGAGAACAATGAAAGAACTAATTTTTTATGAAACTTTGTCATAGTAATGAACATATGGAAGCTTTGCGATCCTATTCCTACATGTCTTTTCCCACATGTAATAATAAGATATTTCAAGTTCTAGAGAAAATCCCAGCAAGCTGTCTTCCACATTTTGGAATTTTCTTTGGCTTCAAATGTTTTCCTATTTCAATCCCTTGGAAAATTTTTATAAAATCTATAACAGATTTTACATTTTCGCATGAAAAAGAGAAGGTAACTATTTAGCAGTTTACAGCACTGATTTTTTTAAAAAATGACTAAAAATAAAACTTATCCTCCACAACCTTTGCATAGTGTCTTATACAAAATGGGTGTTCAAAAAAATTGTTGGATGAATGGTCTCTTGGTTGTCTTAAGATCTTCTCTTAATGACCTTTTAGTGGTATGGAATGAAATCCCTGAGGCATGACATGTTTAGCTGGGAGGGTTATTTTAACATAAAACCTGGCAAAGAGAAACTGACAAAGCCGTGGGTGATGCTTGTACCACCCCAGGTCACTCACTTTAAGTCACTACAAGTCCCCCTGAATTTCTGTGCTTCCTATGCCCTTTCACTCTTTGAAGAATTTTACTTTTCTTTTTATCTTATACCTGTGGTCAGTTCATGTGATTTTCTTTGATGAAGGATGAACAGTCCCAATTTCTGCAGTACTAAACCTAGAAATGAAGCTATCAGATGACTTGTTTTAATGGGGTGAGGGTGAGGTCTGCGCTATGTTTTAAAGGGCTGCCTTTTGAAATATCACTAAAAATAGAATCCGTCTTTGGTGCAGCCACTATGGAAAATAATACAGAGGTTCCTTAAAAGTCTAAAACAGAGTAATCATGTGATCCAGCAATCCCACTCCTGGGCATATATCTGGAAAAGATGAAAACTCTAATTTGAAAAGATACTTGAACCCCAGTGTTCACAGCAGCACTATGTACAACAGCAAAGACATGGAAGCAATCTAAATGCCCACATCAACAAACGAATGGATAAAGAAAATGTGCTATACATACACACACACACAATAGAATATTACTCAGTCATTAAAAAGAATGAAATAATGCCACTTGCAGCAACATAGATGGACCTAGAGATTATAATACTGAGTGAAGTCAGTCAGAGAAAGACAAATATTATATGATATCACTTATATGTAGAATCTAAATAATAATACAAATGAACTTACAAAACAGAAACAGACTCACAGACATAGAAATCCTATGGTTATAGGGGTTGGGGGAATGGCAGTGGGAGGGATAAACAAGGAATATGGGATTAACAGATACAGCCACTACATAAAATAAACAACAAGGATTTACTGAATAGCACAGGAAACTGTATTCGATTACAATATCTTGTAATAAACTATAGTGGAAAAGAACTGGAAAAGAAAAAATATATATATATGTATGTATGTATCTGTGTAATTAAACCACTTTGCTGTACACCTGAAACTAACACAATATTGTAAGTCAATTATACTTCAGTTAAGAAAATAGTATCTGTCTTCATAGACAATAGCTCAGAATTTGTTTGTATGTATGTATGTTTGTATGTTATACGAGTTTGTTTTTATATTAAATTTTAAAATGCAATTACACTGCAATTGTCTTGATGGAGCATCCAAGAAAATCCCACTTCTCTGTAGTCTTCCAAAAACTGGAACAGCCCTGATTCCTATGAGGTCCCCAATTTATTGGGAAGAAGTTGTTTATTTAATTCTAAGTTTTATAATTAAATGGTTGTAAGCAATAGGTTAATGTTTAAAAAAATAAGTTTAGTTACTAACTAAAATGAGGCCAGGATTTCTAAACTGGACATAGTATGGCTTCCTCCCCCACCTCTCACCTTTCATACTACTCAGTGAATAGTAAATTGAGGTCACTTTAATCATTAAGTCCTGGGCATAGGAACAGTATTAACTGAGCAATCTCAATTGCAAATATTTATATTTTATAGGGCACTTACAAAATGCCATGCTCTGTCCTGGGCAATGAAAGAATTTAGCCCTTACAACCACACTATGGCATAGGTCCCCAAAGTAAATGATAATATTCCTGTTCTACAAATGAGAACACTGAGGTTTAGTTAACATGATTCAGGAGAGTCCCATAGCTAGCAAAATACCAGAATCTAGAATCTAAGCCAAAGTCTTGAGTATTACGCTTCATTTATACCATGGAACTGAAGCATACTTATGAATCAAGTTATTAATAAGTCCGAATGTCATTTAGAAGCCTTCATACCTAAAACTTAGGTAGCAAGTCAAGGTGGAGGCCAAAACATGTTCTCAGGCAACCACGGCTGTACTTTATACTTTGGCTTTATATGCTATTTATTAATACCAATGATTTAATTTGAAGAGGAATGAGGCAGACTGTGGATATGAAAGCATCTGTCCACTGTCTCCACAATATCCAGTAACGCTTCCCCTCTGACACAGCCCTCAGATTGTTCAGATGGTGCCTGCAGCACCTTGATCTCAGAGACTTTTGATTCTCACTATAGGAAGTAGTAAATCTCCACTGTTCTAAATCCTTGTAGTTATCTGATTCTCTTTGGTCAGTTATTGGTCTGGAAGTAGTCGTGTGACTTAACTTCCAGCCAACAAGATATAAGAGGAGATCTGCTGGATTCAGCTTCTAGAAAGGCTTTTTTTTTTTCCTCAATAAAAGAGGCACACACACACAGCTGGCAAAGATTCTTGCTCCTTTTCCTTTCTTCTTGCCTGGATTGTGGACATAATGCTTGTTGGGATGTTAGTCATGTTGTGACCAAGAGATGACAAGCAAGAGAATGAAGACAGCATGCTAAGCACAGCAATGCACAAAGGACTCAGAAAGAGCCTAGCTCCCTGACATTTATGGTTGAGTATCTGCATCAGGAGAATATATTCCAAACTGATAAAAAAACACTCTCAAAACCTGACCCCCACAATAGGTAACTGGTAGACAATTTTGGTTGATATATTTATCAAACTAAAAATCACAAACCCCCAAACGTCTGCTGACCCTACCCCTGGGTACCAGCAAGCCCTCTCTCATCCAGTTTTAGTCCTGAACTAGACTCAGTGCTTTTGGCTTCAGAGGAAAGAAGGACCACGGTAATGACCTGCCACAACCCCGGGGTATTTGTTTCAGTCATGAAATATCATAGACTTTACACTAGCAGGTTGATTTAAGATTTTATGATACACTTTAGAACAATAAATACCTAGAATTTTGAAAAGAGTCCATAGTAATGTTGGCAGAAATGGTTGTGAATAATCTGAAAAAGAACTTAGTGGTAGAATTCTGTAAGCATGAGACTTACTAAAGTGAAGTCCCTCACTGATTATAAATTGTTAATGTTTGATTTATGGGAGAGCTCACAGCTTTAATGTCTTCATCAAAAATCATTCTCAATTTTATTTCTGATTATGCAATCTGATTTGCATGAATCCCTTCTCACAGCAGGTTTTACTTTATTAATCTGTAATACTTCCCCACAAACATTGTAATAAGCCAAAGAAATAACAATTTGGGGTGCTTCTCTATATACAGAAAAATTTCTTAAAAGGCATGTTAAGTTTTTAGTTGAATTTCAAAGTGCCTGGAAATAAGGGTAAGGTATATTTATAGAGATTTGTCTTTTTAAAAGTTTCTTCCCACTTGGTTTGATGTTACATTTTTGTGTACAACTTCTTATTTATATAAACTAATTATTTCCCAAAATATATAAATATTATGCTTAATATTTTCCAAGTGTCATTTGTTTTTCTGACCTTGAAAAAGACAGCATTGTGTCAACACATAGTCCATGAATTTAATATATTTACTCTGTCATTTATTTTATCATTTGTAGCTAGGGAAATCATTTTACTTAATAATAAATTAATAATAATAATAATAAATAGGGTGATTGTGGTAGGCCTTATTTCTGTGGTATAAAAACTCCCACTATCATCAATTTCAAGCTACCAAAGTTTGGAAACTGGCTTGTAAAATTCCTGGATATTTAATAATTGGCTGTCATGAACTGGTCAAAGCTAGCTCTAGAAGAAAATTTGAGCAAAGACTGGAAGAAATGAAGGTGCTAGCCAAGGTTCCGTCTGGAGAAAGAGCCTTTGGAGCAGCTAGAGCAAGGTAGTACCTAAAGGGTTTGAGGAACATCAAGTAGGCCTGGGTGATGGAGCACAGGAAAGAAGTGACAAGGGGAAAGGACCAGATTCTGCAGGACCTTGAAAGCTTTCCAAGGACTTTGATTTTTCACCCTGTGTGAAATGGGAATTCATTGCAGAGTGTTGAGTAGAAGAGTGACATGATCACATTTTTCAAAGGATCAGTTTGGCTGCTTTATTGAGAATAGATTTGAGGAGAACAATTTGGAAGCAGGGCAACTAGCTTGGCAGCTAACCCATTAATCCAGATGGTGATGTTGTCTTTTGAAGATAGAACCAACCACCTTTACTAATGGATTACTGTATGATGCTGGAGAAAGAGAAGAGTCTGGATGACTTCAAAGTTCAGTATCTGAGAACTAGATAGATGGAGTTGCCCCTGAATTAGACGGACAAGGCCAAAGGTGGATGAGATTCCAGGAGAATGATCAGAAGTTCAGTTTTTTAAGCTTGCCTTTGTGAGGTCTGTTGGACAAGCAAGCAGAGATATCAGGTAGACATCTTAAAACATAAATCTGGATTTTGCAAGAGGGGTCTGGGTTAGATATATATACAATTTGAAGTCACCAAAACACGGAAGCTATTTAAAGCCATATATTTAGTGGAAAACACCAAGGGAGTATAGACAGATGAGAACCAAGGAATGAGTCCTGGAGCATTTCAACCAGTTCTCTCAGGTTGGAAAGAATGGAAGGGATCATAAAGGGAAAATGAAAAGGAGTAACAAAGTGGACAATAATTAAGGGATTGTAGTGTCCTAAAAGCCATTTGAAGAAAACGTATCAAATATGGATTCAATATCTCTTCCTATTGAAGTGCATTTTTTTCCAGAATGACTGTTTCCCCCCCTAAATATGTGGCATCCAGGATTTAAAACTATAGAATATTCTAATTAAATGATGTTTAGTTGGAGGTAATACCCACTTACCATAACAATGATCAAAAATAGCATCTATTTTAGCAATTTTAATTTGATTTGCATTTTGTTCCAAAATAAATCTGAGATCTTTTATTAGGGATTCTATTAAACCAGAATTTTGCTTTTATTTTTCGTATGTTTGGTGCCTGCAAAATTGAATTAATCATAATCAGTTTGTAACATACTTTTAGCATTGCCTGGTCTGCTTTTATTTCTATTGCTGTTTATATATTTATCACCATAAGCCCCTCCCTAAAATCCAGCATCCAAAAGTTAGGATCTTGAAAATTACCTAGTCTAACAATATTGCTTGCCTACCATTCCATTCTTTTGGCTTCTTCTCCCCAAGATAATCATCCTCTTGAATTTCGTGTTTAACATCCTTCCCATGCTTTTCTTTTCTATAGGTTTAGTGCATGTTTTCCTTTAAAAGTATATCTTATTTTAGTTCTTTTTAATTTATAAAAAGGATAAAGTGTGTACTATTTTGAGACACAGCATATTGCTGAGATTCATACATATTGTTTTATGTTTGAGTAATTTATTTATTTTGACTGCTGTAAAATACTCCATTTTGTCAGTTTATTCCATTCATCCATTATTGAATTGATGGACATTTGCATTGTTTCCAGCTAGTGTGAAAAATACTGTTATGAACATTTTTGTACATTTCTCCTGTATTTGTCTGCTCCATTGGTCTTTATAGCCCTGCACAAATATGACACTATCTTAATTACTATAGCTTTATAATAACTTTCAATCAAATTGTACCAATTTGTCCTTCAGATGTATCTTAGCATTTCTTGGTCATCTGCCTTTTCGTATAAATTTTAGTATCAACTTATCACGATATACAAAAGATTTGTTGAACTTTTGATTATAATTGAATGGAAACTAAAATAGTTAGGAATAAGGGCTGGCTCACTCACTTATGGGTGCTGGCAAGTCTAAAATCTAGTTCAAGTATGAGTCTGAAGACAGACAGACTGCTGTAGAACCAGGACAAGTCTATGCCTCAGTTTGAAGGCAAATAGGTAGAAAATTTCTCTTACTCAGCCTTTTGTTTTATTCAGGTTTTCAACAGATTGGATGAGGCCCACTGAACTCATGAAGGGCAATCTGCTTTACTCAGTCTACTGCTTTAAATGTTAATCTCATCAAAGAACACCTTTACAGAAACACCCAGGATAATGTTTGACCAAAAATCTGGATATCCTATGGTCCAGTCACATTAACATGTAAAATTAACCGTCACATTCATCTACTGAGATGATCTCATGACTTTCTCTTGTCATGTGTCAATATGAGGACTAATAACTGATTTCCTAATGATAAATTCTACTTCATAAATTATTTTTATATACATGACTTGAGGGATTTTTTGCTAGTATTTTATTGAATTTTTACATTTATCTAAGTGAGAATTACCTATAATTTCCTTTCTTGTACCCTTGTCCACATTTGAAAACATGTATTATTTACATTTAGTAGTTATTTAAGCCACTTAAGATGAATAGGCAGTGTTTTCTATTTCTCTCTTCTCTGGAGTAATTTGTATATCAGCTTTTTTGTTTCTTGAGTGTTGTAAGAACTTACCTGTGAAAACCATTTGGACCTAATGTTTTCTATTTGGGAAAATGTTTATTAATTCAGTTTCTTTTAATGGTAATCAAGACCATTTATATGACTTATATTTTAGCAGTTCTAGTAGTTACATCTTCCTAGAAACTTGACCACTGAGGCAAAGTTTTCAAATTTAACAAAACACATTTCTTCATAATTTTCTCTATCTATATGTTGTCTATATCCCTTTTATTATTTCTAATAATGCTTACTTATGCCTTCTTTCATTTTCTTAGTCTCACCAAAAGTTTGTCAATTTATAAGTCTTTCAGAGGTTAAAATTTTATGTTTTTTATTTCTCTGAATCATAGTTGTTTTCCATTTCTGTAAAGGCTGCATAGTAAATATTTTCAACTGTGTTTTATAAAGACCACATGGCCTCTAAAACAGCTACTCAACCCTGACATTGTGGCGTGAAAGAGTGTGGTCATTTCTAAATGAATTGGTGTGGCTGTGTTCCAATAAAACTTTATTTACAAAAACAGCCAACTGGCCCACGGTCTATAAATTTGCTGACCTCTCTTTCATTTCATTAATTTCTGTTCTTATTTATTTTAATTATTTATACCTAAATGGGAGTTTTCTGTTATTTCCCTAGGTTATCTAGCTGGATGGTTAATTCAATTTTGGGCTCTCTTTTTCTGTTTTCTAGAAATAACAAAATATTATTTAAAATGTAGTGCTTTACTGGAATTCTACAAGCTTTGGTACATAAAAATTTACCCCTTCAAGTGCAGTTAAGTCCCTCTCTTTAAGAAATGAGTTAAATAACTTTGTGGATAATCTTTTCATCAGTACAAATAGGTGCAGATCCTACTGCGTGCAGTTTTGATAACAGCACTGTAGAATCAAAGAATGCCTGGTCTTAGAACACAGGATTTGCCACAAGATTCAAAGACAAAGAGAGATATCTTCAGGCAAAACAGTCCTTGAGAATTAAGGTATTATCTAACAGAAGCCATTAAACATAAAACAATCAAAGAAAAGGAGCAGAGACATGGGAACCCAGAAATGCAAGGAGTCTGTATTGTGCTTACTGCAAGTTAGCCTCTGAGAGCAGAGGCTGAGATGAAGTTTTGGGGAATTAATGTCAGCAGAAGAAAGAGGGAAGAAACAGAAAGGGCCAGACGGGAAGTCAGACTGTGGATGCAGGCCCCACAAAACCTCAGCCAACCCCCCAAGGAGGTCTGGAATTAGAATAGCCTTTTAGAGTTATCCAGCATTGAGCCAAAATGGTGAAGCTTTTATGTCACACTTTGAGCAGTCATGGATGTGGGCTGCTTCTAGAAGAGTGCCTATGGCCCAGACCGTCCTCTGTAGCCGAGGAAAACCCTCAAAGGACTGACAGCTGAAGGTTGCCTGCTGACAGACAGGGTTATACATCCCCCATGAAATGAGGTCTGGGCAGCACATGTCCTTGTCCACCACAGCACTCTATCTTTATTCCTGACCCCATGTTAGGCTCTGTGGATGGTACTACTGGGCATGCTTTTTAGAATGGCATTTAAAGAAAATGAGCACACAAGTTTTGGTTTAATTTTTAATATTCCTGAAACTTCCTGTTAAGTCATCCACCACAGTGCTTTACATTGATTATCCAGATTCAGCCTGATCTAGAGACTGAAATCCCCAATTCCCTGGGAAATGGGTGAAATTGATCCTGTCTTATTAACAAGTCTTGCAGTGTTACTCATGATTTAGGTTCTCCTTATCAAGTGTGTGTATATGTATATTCTGCCAAAGAAGGTAAATACCAATAATCACCATCACTTAATCAATTATGAAAGGCTAAATTTGCCAAACGAGGAAACAAAGATTTTCTCACATTCCTTAACTCTGAAAAATGGCATCTGCTTTTTGAGAGAAGAAAATTACATAGAACATCTGAAGCTTTATCACAGCATTTTAAGGATGCATATAAATAAGGCCAAGGGGTAGACTGAGATCTTGAGAGGTGTACGTAAGGAGGATTGTTAAGAATGCCATTGTCACATAAATGTGAATACATTCCTTTTAATAATGTAAAACCTAGTTTTATGAATACATAATGAATGACTATTTTCTAAAACTTTTGCACTAGTTTCCAACCTGGATATGTGCTGATATTTAAAAGATATAAATATCCTATGATTTATATTTGGCAAGATTACATTAATAATGTTCTTGGGAAATGTTCTCTCTCCCCTTATATTTTCGTGTGTGCGCGCGCACACACACCCAGGAGAGCAAAACATGTTTGCCTTCTGTGGCTTCTCCCTAGACTATAAATAGCTCAAGGTACTATAAGTAGAATGAAATACCAGGTCTTAGATTCATCCAAAATGTTTAGCTTAAACATTTGTAATCTATAAATTTTGTAAACCAAATCCCAGTATTCCAGTGACTTAAGAGTCACCAGTATGTCGATAAGTTAGTGGCACGGTAGCAGTCAAAGAATGTTCACTATCTTCTACACCACAGCCAAAATACATCTTCAAGTGTCTCAATATTTAATGCCACAATGCAAAACACTTTCTATTATACATGGAGAGATTATTTGTGAACTCACCATTCTTCTACAAAGTGTTCTTTCTCGCCTCTAGAATTCATAACCTCAGCATTTGCTCTTTGTGTTCCATCTCGTCTAAAAATCACAAATTTTATAAACTGAATCAAACCCTGAGTAATAACAACAACATGGTAAGTATTCTAACAACTGCCAGATTTGGGCTCTTTTAAAGAGTATTGTTGATCTTCTATGCATTATTTTGCCTCAAAGTGTACAGCATACTGTAACTCAGAATGTAGCCACCTTGAGTGATTTGCAGCCAGACTGACAAAAACCATGAACAGTCACAGCAGATTTTCCCGGTTCCACTTTACAGTGTTAACTGAGAAACATAATTTGATCTTTTAAAGACTGAGCCTTAGGTAAATTTTTCTCAACCACACTAACCAAGGAAAAGGATGTGATTCCTATTAACCTACAGGACACTTAATTGGAAGAACTGTCTAACTGAGACATCTTCCAGATACTCCATTTAAACATAATGATGTATAATGGCAGTAACTTCCACTTAATTAGGAGAGTAATTCCACTCCACCTGAAAGTAACTAAACTATTGAAGGGTGTTGCTTTCCTATTAAAAAGATAAATTTCCTGTAGGCTCAGGAATTTATATTTTTACTTTTCTAAACTCTCAATTCCCGTGATATTGAGGGTACTTACTAGTATTTTAGCCCCATTGCTATTCTGAAATTCCAGTTAATAAGGGTCAATCTATTTAATTAAGACAATTTTTACTTGGAATACTATCAGAAAATATAGGAGAAAAAGATGAAAATTACCAAATGCCTATGCTGTGTCAGGGGCCATATTATGTATTTAAACATATGATACCTCCTTTGATATACACAAGATATTATTACTCATGATTTTAAAATGAAGAACCTGAAGCTCAAAGAAGTTAAGTAACTTGCTTGAGATCACATAGCCAAAAAAAAAAAAGAGTCAAAGTGAATTACAAGCCTTAATCGCTTTGATTTTTCTTTGTAACTATAATTTCTTTGGGTTTTAACAAGTATTAGTACAGTGTCAGCATTGATTCACATTTTTAAACACCCATGATGAATAAAGAACAACAAATTTGTATGCTATTCCTACACTCCTTCACTTATCAGTTCAAAGTCTATTTAATGCTCCATTTATTGTATAAATAGTTCACATTTTCTCACAACTCAATTCTGGTAGGTAAAAGTGGAATTAGATGAATATGACAATTAGGTGGAGAATTACACTGCTGTCACCATTGAAAGTATATTTTCTAAGAAAGATAGGATAATAAGATATGAAGGCATAGTTCCAACCCAGAAGGTATTTTTAGGTTTTACTGAGGCCAGCAAACTTTCTCCCACCCTAGCTTTCTGGACATAAGAAATGATATCCTAAGTTGTATCTACAAATCTTCCAGGGTAATGGAGGCCTTTATGTTGGCTTCCAGAGAAATCACACACACGTGCACACACACACAGACACACCACTGTACCACTTCATTATCCCAAGGCAATAGCTGTTATGAGACATTCATGATTTGTCTATCTATCAGAATTAAGTCAAAAGAGTGGAGGCAATTTTCCAAATTGGGCCTCCAAATCTTCTGTTTAGGAAAAACAAAAATCAGTTTGCCTGTCTGCATTGATAAAACTCCCTAAGTGCTTATTTCTGTATTTCATTTTACCTATACAGACATATCTAGAATAAAGCCAATAGTAATACTCAGTATAATGTCTACAAGATTTTTTAAACTAAATCAGTATAGTTTTCCATAAATTTAAATCAAAGAAATGGTACAAATTGGCTCCAAATTATTATACTTATCAATTATCCCAATTTATAAGTAATGGACTACTTTAGTTTCTCATTATTCAAGTGGTCATTTCTTCTGATTTTTTTTTTCTGATTAAAAAATGAGATAAACCCCAAAATTTTGCTGGAGTTATGAGACTTAATAGGAAGCAAACTTCTGTAATGCTGAACATAAATATTTACGTCAGGGTCATACTTTAGGTTTATTTATTTATCT
Source organism: Vicugna pacos (assembly GCF_048564905.1). Classification (NCBI taxonomy): domain Eukaryota; kingdom Metazoa; phylum Chordata; class Mammalia; order Artiodactyla; family Camelidae; genus Vicugna; species Vicugna pacos. The sequence goes on along the minus strand of NC_132993.1, from coordinate 49,335,995 downwards.
ATTTCTTTTTATAATGGAAAGCTTTTAATATAGTACAAATTATCATTAAAGTGATATTACAATTTTAAATCTCTTTACCCAAAATTAGAAACATTTAAATAGAAGGCACTAGAATTTTTAATTAGTTTCCCCTAGTTCTTTCCTACCTTTATTTTTTGACTATATTTGACATTGTGTAAATTTAGGTGTACAATGTGTTAATTTGATACATTTGTATATTGTAATATGATTGCTGCTGTCATGATATTTTGCAACTCTGTCTTATTGTGTAATTATCTTTCTTTTTAGTGGTTGTGATAATTAAGTTTTAGTCTCTTTGCAAACTTGATATATATTTAGAACTAAAGCAAATACAAGTTCTTATAGGCAAAGCACTTTTCTGAACAATTTAACTCCTTTAATTTCGAGTGTTGCCTAAAAACAATAATATATATACAAAACAAAAGGCACCTATATAACCACTTAGGTAAATTAAAATAGAGGGTAGGTGACTTTCTGAATTGGATACTTTAGCACTAGGCAAAAGCACAAATGACTAACTTGATCTGGTACATCAATACTATCAACACTATGCAGTATTTATTAAAAAACATATACTGAACATGTGTTTTGTGCCAAACTCTGTGTAAGATAATAGGTGTAAGAAAACTCTTTCTTGCTGATGAGTGTTTTGGGCAAGAGAAGAGATAGGAAAGGCAAGTTGGAGTCATTTTTTTAGTTAAAATAATGGCTGCCAGACAAACTGGTTCTTCAGTCATGGATATTCAGCGGACATTTTCTCCAAAATTACCAAAATGGGCTTGTCAGTCCAAAACAACGGAAAAATGTATGTTGCTCATGATAAAATGGAATCTTTCAAATAAAAACTTCGAATTTTAGAAAACTTGCGTTAACCACTGAGTTTGACAGGTCCCGATACATAGGGATTCCTGGATAAGATTGGTAATATAAATGAATATGAGTTTTTTATTTTGTATAATAAAATATGTCAACATTTGGAAATTCAACATAACTTGTTTTTTGGGGTTTGGGGATTTTTTGCGGGGGGGGGTAATTAGGTTTATTTATTTATTTATTGGAGGTACTGGGGATCGAACCTCATGCATGCTAGGCATGCACTCTACCACTGAGCTATACCCTCCCCCCTGCAAAACTGGGTGAAATCAATATTTTTCGAATGATCAATGCATAATGTTACAAGATCATACACTGGTAAAAGATCTATTCCAAGTATAGAATAGACTAATGGATTTTAATTTAACAGAGAAGGAAAAGCACAATGATGTGGCTTCAAATTCCACACTGAAACTAATCTTTAAGATACAAATATTGTTTACCTTGGTGTAGTACCAAAGAAGGTTGCCAGTTATCTAAAAAGTAGTAAAATACTCCTCCTTTGCCCAACTACACATTTCTGTGAAGCCAGATTTTTACCATAGATGCCAATCAAAACAACACACTGCAACAGATTGAATGTAGAAGCAGATTCTAGCTGTCTTTTCTTAAATCAGACATCAAGAGATTTGCAAAACTTGTAACACCCTGTCACTTTTTTCACTACATTTCTTATGCTTAGAAAATATAGTTAGCCTTGAGGAAAGTGTTCTAAGTTTCCATCTCTAATAAAGTAAATATTAATATATATAACCTAGATAAACAAAAACCCCTTGGGGAGCTCAACAATTTTTAGGACTCTGAAGGGTGCCTGAGACTAAGAGTTTGAGAACTCCTAGTTTTCAAGACAGCCTGACTATTCAAGAAGGATCATAAAGGGAATTTAACTTTCCACTGAGGAATTCTAGAAAAGAAAGGATGGAAGTCAATGAGGACCATTCATAATAGAGTCCCCTATAGAACTGTTAAAATTCTGTCATAGTTATTTTCAAGCCCAGTGTTTCAGGGAAAGAGATGGCTGAGGATGAACCTTTTACCTTTGTGTTGTTTCAGGGAGAAAAGCAGTTACATTATGCGTTGGTGAGATAAAGCAGAGTAAAAGGAAGCACTAACAGTGGAAGGTAGAAAAGAGGAGGGAGACCGGAAGGATAGGAGTTAAGAGGTCTTCCATTGCTCCAGGTGAAGCCTTGATAAACACTGATGATAAAGCTGAAGGTAGGAGTGGAGTGTACTCAAAAGGAGGAAATAGACTTCACCTGAAGGAGTAGAAAGGATGGCTGAGATTTCTGGCTCAATATCTAAATGTACACTCTCCCTCTCCTTCCCTTTTCTGCTGCGGTGCACAGCTCGGCTCAGCCCAGCCCAGATCAAGATGCTGACAAACTTCAGGCCTGGTGCTTGAAAGAAGCTTTTCAAGAAGATAAGGTGTGTTTGAACAGTAAGTGGAGGGGACTTCCGGAAGATGGCAGAGTAGAAGGACGCTCATAAGTCACCCTCTCCCACAAATACACCAAGACCCACATCTACAGACCCACTCAGCCAACCAGAGCACCTGCGGAACTCCAACAGATCATCGCCCTCTTCAAAAGATAAAGACGCCAAAAATCTGGTAGGAGAAAAGGAAAAAAGAAAGAACAAAAGGCAAAGCAGCGCGGGACGGGTCCCGCGGGGAGGGAGCGGCAAAGGAGGGCTGGCGCCTGCTCGCTGGGTCTCCCCTCTCCAATTGAGAGGCCAGCGGGACGGAGGGGGAGCCTCCAAGGCTCGGATCTGTACAGAGCAGCCCTTGTCTGACAGAACTAAGTTAAACGGGCACAGAGCGTTCCCCCAACACCCAGCCTGAGACGCAGGCCGGCAGCGGCGGGCAGGGCCAGGCTGCACAAGCCGGACAGAGGACGGGGGCGGCTGCACGGAGGCAGCCCCGGGGGACTGCAAGGGGCTGGGCGCCGTGGCTGTGGGATACGGGACAGAACAGCCTGGGCCCTCCATAAGACAGCAAGGTTGATGTGCTCTCAGGGGAAGGGTGCATACCCCCATCTCTGAAAACCCACGGAAACTTTTCAGGGGAAGAGAGGCGGGGCCCAGGCACAGCCGCCATATCCTCCGGCGCTGAGCACCCAGGCGGGGTGGGGGCGAAACCTGCATCCGCACAGAAGGGCTTAGCAGCCTCAAAGGCCAGACTGAGACGGGCCTACAGCCCAGGGCAGATAGGATCCTTCCATCCTGGTCCCTCGGAGAACTTGCTCCACAGGGACAAACAAGGAGCTGAGTCTTGGCTCAGAGCAGGGACAAGGCTGTCCCTCGGTCTTCCCCGAGCCCACCCGCGGAGCGCCGACCAGGGCGGAGCGCGCAGCCGCACAGAGCAGCGGAGCTACCCGCAGCGCAGGCAGAGGGAGAGCGGCCCCCCGCCGGTCTGGCAGGAACACAGCCCCTGACCGAGGTGCTGGGAGGGGGCACGACCCGCCCTCCTACCTGGCCAGTCTGCAACATCTGACTGCAGCATCGGGAGGGGCAGTGACCCGCCCGCTCACAGCAGAGGAGAGCTGCACCTGACCCCGTGTTAGGAGGAGGCGCGATCAGCTTGCCAACAGGTGCTGGGAGCAGCACAGAAGAGGGCGCCAACGGAGGGCCTCTGAAAACAAGCTGAGCTTCCAAAACAGGACGAAGACAGAAAGACTTCACATTAAAAGCACACAGACTCCAGGAGAACACCGACAACCCTCCCTTTTTTTTTTAAATCTGTTTTTACCTGTTCTATTTTCTATTACTCTTCTTAATTTTTACTTCTTAATGCATTTCTATTTTTCTTGGGTTTTGATGTCCTGTTGTTGATTAGACACAGGTTTCAAATACATCTATTCATCTCCCCACCCCCTTTTTTTTTAAAGGTTTTAAAAGGACGTCTGAACCCGATTAATACTCTGCTTCAACTCGCTCTTCTATTATTCATTATACACTGTTTTCAAACTCTTTTCTCCCTTCTTTTAAAAATCTGTCTCTCTCTCTCTTATTTTTTTTCCCCTAAGTTCTATTCCTAAATAGGCATTAGATAGATAAAATCCTTAAGATCCAAAATAGACAACTGATACTCCATAAACCACAGTGCCAGAGAGTTATGAGCAAGATGAAGAAGCAGAGAAACCTTTCCCAATTAAAAGAACAAGAGGAATCCCCTGAAAGGAAGATCAATGAAATAGACAACGATAGCCTACTAGATCAAGATTTCAAAAAAGAAGTGATCAAATTGCTGAAGGAATTAAAAGAGATAGTGCTTAGAGAAATGAAATATGTCAAAAATGAAATTGAAGCTATAAAGAAGAGCCAAGCAAAATGGGAAAACTCATTGACAGAGATGAGGAATGATCTAATAGCTGTGCAAAGCCCACTAGATAACGCAGAGGAAAGAATTAGTGATCTAGAAGACAGGGCAATAGAAAGCACCCATTCAGAAGAACTACAAGATCAGCAAATAAAAAATAATGAAAATAGCATAAGGGACTTATGGGATAATATAAAGCGTCCCAATCTTCACATAATAGGGGTCCCAGAAGGGGAAGAAGGATCAAAGGGGATTGAAAAGGTTTTTGAAGAAATCACGACTGAAAACTTCCCAAACTTAAAGAAGGAATCAGATATCCAAGTACAGGAAGCTCAGAGGGTCCCAAACAGGAAGAATCCAAATAGACCCACACCAAGACATATCATAATCAAGATGGCCAGAGTCAAGGATAAAGAAATGATTCTAAAGGCAGCAAGAGAAAAGCAAAGAGTAAATTACAAGGGAACCCCCATAAGGCTCTCAGTTGATTTCTCTACACAAACACTACAGGCCAGAAGGGAGTGGAAAGATATATTCAAAGCCCTGAATGAGAAAAAGATGCAACCTAGGATACTTTATCCAGCAAGGCTATCCTTTAGGATAGAAGGAGAAATAGAGTTTCACAGACAAAAAAAAAAAAGCTGCAGGAGTTTAGCAACACTAAACCCATGCTAAAAGAAATATTGAAAGGGCTATTCTAAATAGAAAAGCAGCAGGATGCTACAGAAATGAGAAACTCACAACTGGAAAGGTGAAAACTCATGAATTACAAATAAAGAAAACATACAAATCACTGAGAGTGGGAGAAGGAGGCAGGGAAATACAGAATATTTTTTTTCTTTTTTTCTTTTTTAAATTTTTTTTAACAGTAGGATGGGTTTGAGATCATGTTACTATCAGTTTAATAAAAACAGTTATAGTAATGGGTTAATAGATTTACAAAAAAGGGTAACCACAAGTCAAAAATTTACAAGGGAGTCACAAAAATTAAATAAAATCCATGATAATACAAAGGAAAATTACCAAACCACAAAAGGAAGAAGAAAGGAACAAAGAGGATACACCAATTCAACTGCAAAGATAAGTTCAAAATGGCAATAAACACACATCTATCATTAATTACTGTAAATGTTAATGGACTAAATGCTCCAGTCAAAAGACACAGACTGGCAGACGGGATAATAAAGCAAGAACCTTCAATATGATGCATACAAGAGACCCACTTCAGGGAGAAGGACATATATAGATTGAGAGTGAAAGGATGGAAAAGGATATTCCATGCAAATGGAAAAGCCAAAAAAGCAGGTGTTGCAGTACTGATTTCAGACAAAATAGACTTTAAAACAAAGGCCATAAAGGACATTTTATAATGATTAAAGGAGTGATACAAGATGAAGATATTACACTCGTTAATATATATGCACCCAATATAGGAGCACCTAAGTACATACAAGAATTACTAACAGAGATAAAGGGGGATATTGATGGGAATACAATCATAGTTGGAGATTTTAACACTGCATTAACATCACTAGACAGATCTTCCAGACAGAAAATAAACAGAGAAATTAAACACTACAATAGAAAAACTAGATTTGGTGGATATTTTCAGAGCATTATACCCCAAAAAATAGGATATACATTCTTTTCAAGTGCACATGGAACATTTTCCAGGATCGATCATGTACTTGGGCACAAAAGAAACCTCAACAATTTTAAGAAGATAGAAATTATCTCAAGCATCTTTACTGACCACAATGCTATGAAACTAGGAATAGACTTACCATATGACCCAGGAATCCCACTCCTGGGCTTGTATCCAGAAGGAAATCTACTTCAGGATGACACCTGCACTCCAATGTTCATAGCAGCACTATTTACAATAGCCAAAACATGGAAACAGCCTAAATGTCCATCAACAGGTGACTGGATAAAGAAGAGGTGGTATATTTATACAGTGGAATACTACTCAGCCATAAAAACCGACAACATAATGCCATTTGCAGCAACATGGATGCTCCTAGAGAATGTCATTCTAAGTGAAGTAAGCCAGAAAGAGAAAGAAAAATACCATATGACATCGCTCATATGTGGAATCTAAAAAACATAAACAAAAACAAACAAACAAAAACAAAGCATAAATACAGGACAGAAATAGACTCATGGACAGAGAATACAGACTTGTGGTTACCAGGGGGGTAGAGGGTGGGAAGGGATAGACTGGGATTTCAAAATTGTAGAATAGATAAACAAGATTACACTGTATAGCACAGGGAAATATACACAAAATGTTATGATAAATCACAGAGAAAAAAATGTGACAATGAGTGTGTATATGTCCATGAATGACTGAAAAATTGTGCTGAATACTAGAATTTGACACAACATTGTAAAATGATTATAAATCAATAAAAAATGTTAACAAAAATATCTAAATGTATTATGTAAGAATTATTGACTCCCCCCAAACTCTATAATATTACAGCTCAGCTCTAGCTTCTTCTGCCTTTATGTGATTCTCAAGATTTCTACCTATAAATCACAAACTAAGAAGTCTTTGGTGTTCTGTGATTAAAACACTGAAAAGCATTTGTTTGAGTAAATTTTTTTTTTTAACAGAGGAAGAAACCAAATCTTGAGTGGTGAAATGATCTGTCCACATCACAGCAGAGCTAGCAGTAGAATCCGGGTTTTCTTACTCTTGAATCTGCAGTTTTTATGAATATAAAGAAAATTACACCTTAAAATTTTTATCCTAAAGAGACCAAGGGATTCATTTCATCCTAAATCGTCGAAATAGCTTTGACCAATGTAAATGTTCTGCAATCTAGATTTGAATTCACTGAGTATGTCAGAGCTATATTAGCCAGAATAGACTGGGTTTTCCATATGAGATGTTTTAAAGAGGAATGTCAAACATCATGTACATGTGCAGCCTAAATCTTATTTCATTAATTTCATCTGCAGCCACTTTTGTTTTTTCCTATATAGTGAACATCACTTTTTTCCCCCTTTAAATGTATTGCATATACCCGTGTTTATGATATGGCAGTACTATCTCTCAAGTATTACTGTGCTAGTCCATTTCCGTGCCCCAGTTAATAAGTCACAGTAATGGTGCAATACGCAATCCAGAAAACACTTGATTCTCCAGATTAAAAGAAAGAAACAGGGTGTGGACAATTCAAAATGGTGACTAATCCAAAAGACATTTAAATTTGTAATGTGCTTTGTGCTAACATTAAACATGGACATAATTATGTTTTGAAAATTCTCTTCAAACAAATGAAGTCACTCTCTAAATGTCTCCATTTACCTCATTTTTGCTGTTAATTATCCATACTCTATCTCATATCCTCCCCTTTGGTATCCTTCATAATAGTTATGTCTAAATCTTCAAAAGAATCCTTATTTTAGAAATGCAAAGAACTTGATAAATTATAGTTGAGATACAACTATGTAACTCATATGAAGTAAATATTTACTTCAAATGTAGTTATTTTCTTATCCTTTACCCTTAGTAGATATTTCTTATTGATCATAGTATTCTTGACCAATGGCCCGAAATTCTGCTTCAGAATCCTTCTCAACACACAACTTCCAGACAGCTGCGCTGGACTAACAGAAGAATTAAAATCTATTTTACTAGATCTACTCAATGGTGTTTTTCCCAATGACTTTCAATCCTTATCTGATAACACACAGCTGGTTAGCTACACAACTGAGTCCAGAATGCAAAACTCCTCGTTCCAAATCTGTAATGCATTTTGTAGCATCTTTTAGCATAAAAAGTGTCACTTCTTTAGAGTTAATATGAGTTAACTGAGTTACCTCAGTTAACGTGAGTTATATGAGTGTGTGTAACATAACTGCTACATGTTAAAATAACAAGATTTGATTCTAAAAATTTACAGTAATGACTATTACAGTTAATCTAGATTATTATTTATCTTAAATCATTCTTAATTTACCTATGCTTTCTCATTTTCAAATAGCATTATAGAGTTTAATCTCTTTCAAATAATTTTTCACTTAAGTAATATATTTTTATATTAAAAGACCTTAAAGATATTTAAAATCCAGGCTCAATTACCACTCCCACATATATAGCTTTCTGAACTATACAGTTGAATGTAGCAAGGACTGGCTAATTGGTCGTCCAGTCTATTTCCTCTCTCTCCTGAGCACACAGCTAATCCAGTGCTAGTCCATTACTAGAAGCCTGTACCAGAATGTAAATCAACAAACTGCTTCCTTCATCAAGAAAGTTGTTACTGTACTCAACAGCGTCTTCAGTGACATACATAGTTAATTTACATCCAGAACAAGTTTCTTATCTTATCAAAGATTAGTAACAAATAGTTTATAGATGGACAGCCCGTATATGGACCACAAATTGAATACCATTGAATACCATAGTCTCCCCCTGTAGTAAGTTCTAACCACCAGAATGTGGTTGGAAAAAAGGTCCATCATTTCCAGAGCTGCAGACATAAATTTGTCATGCTCTTCTCCATTATGCAGTGACTTGGAAGTCATGTGGTTGAAGATGATGTAGTTAGGCAAAAAGCCTAGATCCCTTAAACAACCCACGAAAACATTTATACTGAACTTCATGTGTGCAAAATATAAATTTCTACTATGTTAAATCACTGAAATTGAGTAGATTATCTATTACAACAACTAGTATAGCATTAACTATTGGGTTGCATAATATAGTATGTTTAAATGTCAAGATTTTCAGTCAGAAATAATCTAATTTACAAATCAATGGGCTTTATTTTGTTAATGATTATTTCATTTGCAAAAAAATTAAGTCAGGGTTTAACAAATTAAGTTTAAATTTTAAACATTTTCTGATTCATGAATATCACATTTTACTTTACTGTTTTTAAACTCTAAAGTAAGCTTTTCATTTTTTCTCAAGCAGGTCTCAGCTATCAATTTGTAATCAGAACAAGCCAACGACAAATAGTCTGATTTGGGTATATGCTCACATTACTTTTCCTCAGACATTCTGACATGTAAGTCCTATGTATAAAGAGACTGAATCTGTATCTACTACCTAAAATAGATTAGGTTCTGGGTAACTATCTGTTGAATTAATGATAAAATGAATGCTGTCATTTTTCATATACACATTATCAGTGCACCCTTCCATACTGAGAAAACTGTCTTTTAATTTTAAGATACATATCTTCACTTTTTATCCTTAGATCTGCATTTGTGCCTCTGCCTCATGTAACGCATAACATCATTTCTTGATATTAGAACTCCACACAGAGCAGACGAAGGCCCTCTTCATTCTGTAAATCACTCCCTTTACTCATAGAATACAAAATAATAGCCAAAATGTATTGTGTGTTAGATGGGTGGTTTCAAACTAGTGTCACTATTCCTGATAATAACTCTTCGAACAGGCATTATGACACCATGTTACAATGAAAAATTAAGGGTTGCTAAGAGTAACTTGTCCAAATTCACAATGTGAGTTTTAAAGAACAACCGTGATTTATACCTCACAGGCCATTCATTTTTCTACCATCTCATACTACCAAGTACACTGACTGATACAACCCGTATGCATCTACAGGTCCTTAATGTGATTTTGCTGAATGCTGTTATTTGTGATCAATACATTTAATTCCACTATTCAACAGCCAGTGAGACAGACTAACTTCAGTTTTCTACAAGATGAACACTTCCTCTTCCACATGGGAAGTGGGTGTGTTCTAAGACCTCATTATTGGGATCCTGTTTACAGTCAGGATATGATACTAATATACTTATGGACTGAACCAGTATTCTGCTTGTGATGGGCCCAACCTCTGACAGAAAGAAAAGCAAAGCACTGGGTAGTTCCTAGGGTTTCAGCTTTCTTTCAGTTATTACTGCTCTAGATTTTCTATTTACCAATTTCTAGTTTTGCATCTTTGACTTTTTCACTGGAAACTGCCCTGTTCCGTAGGAAGAGGATTATGGTAATGTTTTTCATCAGGGGCAGTTCCTATTTGGATAAATACATGGAACTAAAATCCAATTAATCATAAAATGGGGAAGAAACCTACATAGAAGAAAATAGTGAGGAATGTGATAGGGATCCTATAGTATAATTTAAGAGGTATGTGAACTGATATGCATATCTTAAACAGCTACTATACCTAACGAATATTTAAATATATGCAAATTAATAATTAGTTTTAAAAGTGTTTTATATATGAATGAGAATATTTATGAGCCTTTGGCACCGAAGTGGCTCAAAGGAAACAGGATCTGAAATTCTAGCATAATATCTTTCAAACTCTACTTTTTAAAAATTTATTTTTATTTGCCTTTCTTTTATAATAAAATCTAAAGATGATATTACAAGGCTGATGTTTCAAGTTCTTTTTATCAGTTATTCCGAATGTTTTCAGCAGTTAGAAAATATAATACCAAGGACATTTTAGAGAACACTCCCAATATGCTGCAAATCTATGTTGTGACATGAAAACTAAACAGAAACTGCTGTCCAAACTGGCTATACAATGATAAAACAAACAAATAAAAAAGACAAGAAACAAAGCAGTGTCAAAAATTGACAGTTGGCAAGGTGTTAGCATTTAAGCAGTATCCACCCAATGAAATGTTTTATTTAAGAACAACATTTTTAAACAATAAATTCTGTCATCTTGAGAAGATAATGCCAGAGTTTCCTGTCTCCTCCACATTGTAGGACTTTGTGTTCTTCAGTGTAGGAGGAAAGATCCAAACAGAAATTTGTTTTTTAATGGTTAGCAATCTAAATACAAACCAAGTTCTTAAAAAGTAGCATGAAAAATTATTGGAATTCTTCAACTAACAAGGTGTTTAATATATTCATGAAATCCATCCTTTTATAAGCACCAAACAGAGCAATTTATACAAATCACCTAACATATTTTTATAATATACCAACTCAAGATTTGGTGGTCATAGCAAAATAATTTTATATAGAGCATATTCTGCACTGCTATAAAAATAACTTTTATTTCAATGCAGGTAATATAGTTGGAATAACAAAAAAATTATAAAAAAAATACCCATAACCATAACCATATATTTAGCCTTTTTTCTATGAATATTTATAATTTTCTCAAAGATTACATATATTATGTTTATATAATAAACATTTTGCATCTTGCTTTTTTACTTATAACTACTTTCAATACCATTAAAATTATTTCTAAAAATTGTTATATAACATTTCAACATTTCCTCATATAGAATATTAAAGATAATTCTATTCTTGATATTATAGTTAATTCTATTCCAAATATTATTATGTGTAAATTCTTATCACATTTTTTTTTTGAAAAAAGCCTAGTCACTACCATTATTGGCCCAAGAGCAAATGAATGAACATCGACACGTCCTTCAATACTATTTAACAAACAGCTTTGCTAATCTGAGACATAAGAGTTAGAACTTCTTAAAATTTACATTCGTTTTATTACAAGTAGGGTTCAATTTTTTCAATATCAGTTATATTTATTTTATCAACAATTCATTGCTTATGACCTTGATTCCTTTTTCTTTTCGAGTTATGTCAATTTAAAAATACTTCTATACACAGAGTAAGAAACTTAGAACAATCCATTTGTGTGATGCTCTGCTTAAAAATTCTGCTTTTCAAGTCAAGTATATATTTAGATTTTCTTCACCTCTCCCAAATCACCTTGTTTCTAAGGCTAAATCTTGTTAGTAATTGTTCATTAAATTATTTGTTCTTATAAAATTACAAAATCTACTAATGTTTAATAAAGAAGAAAGTGTTATAAAGACAGCCTGAAAAGTTATAAAAGAATCACTTTTAAGGCAAAAAATTACACATAGTAAGACCCTCAAGCATATGTCATATTTGCTAAAGATATTTCCCAAATTTTTTTCCTAATCTCACTTCTGGTTTCTGTATTTTAGACATAGGTATTAATATTTTCTTTTGTAATTACATCCATTCATGTAAGTTAAGAAAGTCTTTAGAGATCAGATATTCATATTCCTTTTCTAATTTTTATCATTTTCTTAATCTTTGGAATTCTTTTGGCTATGGTATGAAGTGAAAAAATAATCTTTTCAAATATCCAGTTTTCTGATACTAATGTTAATCTAATTTTAATATTACATTACATGAGTAATATATCCATTATCAGTTTTTAATTTTGCCTTTTTATATTAAATTCTTATATCCATATCTAGACCAATATGAGTAGATTTAAAAAAATTTATAATTTTCTATTTCGCTTATCTATTTTTGCACTGAAATCACACTGCTTTAATAATTGTAGCCTTAGCTATGTAATTGCTCACACTAAATATAATTAAAAAGCCTGGATGTTGTATATCAAACAAAAATAAGATGGAGAGAAGTCAGACCATGGTATCAGGACCCAAGAAATGGCCAGAGTGGTATAAGTGGAAGCCTACTGGGTAATCCCTACCCCTGCCCTATCCATTGGGGTCAATGGAAGCCAAGTGGAGAATCTGGACTTCCACTGCCATGTAACAGTAATGATGTGGCACCCTTTTTCATTCAATGGAGGGGTGTCAGAGAAGCCTTGCCAAAACACAAGATTTAAACAAGATCCAGTGTCTTATAACATAGTACCCCTAATGTCCAGATTTCAATCAAAACCCTCATGTCATGCAAAGAATCAGGAACATCTCAAACTGAATGAGCAAAGACAATCAACATATGCCAAAAGCAGATGACACAAATGTTGGAGTTATCTGACAAGAATTTTCAAGCAGCCATCATTAAAATGTTTCATGAGCAATTACAAATACACTTTAAACAAATGAAATACAGGAAGTACCACCAAAGAAACAGAATACATAAAGCACTACCAAATGGAAATTTTAGAAATAAAAATTACAATAGCCAAAGTAAAAAACTCGATAGATGGATTTGGTTTCATGTCCAAAATGTAAGGAGTTTGGAAGTTGTCACGCCCATCCTTAAAACAAGAAAAAAACAAACTAAACAAATGAAACTCAATGACTTTTCTTGGACCCATTAGAGAAATGAGTACTACGGGCAAATCACCGCCTTCAATCTCGTTAGAAACAGGTGAATCCAGAACATTACACCTAAGATCCACTTCACTGAAGCAGAAGCAGGTGCAGCCATAAACTGGTAGTAACTCTTGATTGACAATTATGATGGATTGTTAGAAGCTGAGTGTGGACTAGTGCAAGAGTGAGAAACCCTTGGAGCTGCAGTCCTGAGAGGATCTCTCACACTTTTATGGGCTTACTTCCAGGAACCCCACCAAGTTCTCATGGTGAAGAGCAGAGAAGGATCCCTTTGAGACTCTGGCAGGGAAGGTGAAGAATAATCATTGTGAAATACACTCTCAGAGTTCTCCTTAGGAAAGATCGACTGTCCCTACTCTGATTTCACTTGACAAAAGGGCATTTCTTCCACTCCAGCCCTCTCGAGACTTCTTGTCTTACCTAAGGGAGAGGGGAACAGCTAAGAAACACTGTTATTCATTTCCAGTTCCAGTGTGGTAGGAAAATAAGTACACACTCAGTATGATTTCAGTTCTTTTACATTTTTGAGACTTGTTTTATGGGAATAAAGTCTATCTAGGTGAATGTTCCTTGCACTCTTGAAAAGAATGTGTATTCTCCTGTTGTTACTATGTTTTATAATCAATTAGTTAATAATATTTTTCAAGTTTTCTATAGCCTTGATTTCCTGTGGACTTTTCTATTAATTACAGACACTTGCATTTTTAATTGTGGATTTGTGTACTTCCCTTTTATATTCTGTCAGTACTTGAAGCTATGATATTGGGTGCAAACACATTTTGCATTTTTCTATCTTCTTGGATTAACCCTTTTATGATTAAGAAGTAGCCCCTCTTTATCCTTGATAACGCTGCTTGTTATTAAGTGCACTTTGCTTGATATATATAATCACTACAGTTCTTAAGTGTTTGCATTGTCTCTCTCCCCATCCTTTTACTAACATCCATATACAGTACATACAATAAAACGTATTTTATTTTCATGTATTATAAGATACCTTATAGACTGCATTATAGTTGGGTTTATGTATTTAGTGATTTTTACAATCTCCGCCTTCTAATTGGAATGGCTAGGAGATTGGCCCAGATTGTGGAGTAACAAGAACCTGAGATCACCTCCTCTCACAAGAACACAAGAATCACAACTATCTGCAGAACAACCATCTACGGAAAAGACCGAAACCTACCAGAAAAGCTCTCTGACCACTAAAGACATACAGGAGGAACCACGAGACCGCTAGGAGGAGCAAACTTGCAATATAATCAAGCCCGTACTCTCAGGCGGGCGATCCACAGCCTGGAGAATAATTATCGCGCAGAGGGTCTCCCACAGGATTAATAGGTCTAAGCCCCACGTCGGGCTCCCCAGCGTGGGGGGGGGGGGCCTGCACAACCATCTGCAGAACCACCATCTAAGAAAAAGACCAAAACCTACCAGAAAAGCTCGTTGACCACTACAGACATACAGCAGCAACCATGAGACGGCTAGAGGGAGCGAACTCGCAATATAATCAAGCCCGTACTCCCAGGTGGGCGACCCACAAACTGGAGAATAATTATCGTGCAGAGGGTCTCCCACAGGAGTAAGAGGTCTGAGCCCTATGTCGGGCTCCCTAGCCTGGGGAGTCCTGCACCAGGAAGATGAGCCCCCAGAGCATTTGGCTTCGAAAGCCGGTGGGGCTTAATTGCTGGAGGCCCACAGGACCGGAGGAAACAGAAGCTTCACTTTTAAAAGTCGCACGCAAAAGCTCATACGAACCTGGACCGAGGGCAAAAGCAGTAATTTGATAAGAGACCGGGGCAGTCCTACCTGCTGGTCTTGGAGAGTCTCCCAGAGAGGCAGGGCCGCAGCTCACCGGGGGGACGTAGACACTACACTGACTGCCGGCAAACTTGGGAGCTCGCTCTACTATGGTGGCCGGAAGCCGGAGGCCGGAAGCTGTGCCGGCAGCGCCACGTGGGACCCGCCCTCTAGCTCATTAGGGCCAACACCTGGCCCCACTCAACAGCCCGTAGGCGCAAGGGCTGGGATGCCTCAGGCCAAGCAACTAACTAGGTGAGGACGAAGCCCCTCCCACCAGCAGGCAGGCTGCCTAAAGTCTTCCCAGCCTCCTCTAGACATGCCCCTAAACAGTGCCCTGCCCACCAGAGGCCCAAGACCCAGCTCCATCCACCAATGGGCAGGCACTGGCCCTGCCTTCCAGGAAACCTGCACTAGCCTCTAGGCCAGCCTCACCTACCAGGGGGCAGAGACCAGATGCAAGAAAACCACAATCCCAAAACCTGTAACAGGCCAGACCCTACCCTGGGACCAGCTGGGCTCCAACACTACTTACTAACAGGCTAACACAAGCTTCAGGACGTCCCAGACCCCATACCCAATTGTGTCAGGAATCAGCTTCCCTGCAACCAGTGATTTAACACCAGCTCTGGATTCCCTAAGCCCTGCAGCCAGACTCCAGGACCCGGCTCTGCCTGCCAGGAGTCAGGCATTAATCCCAGGACCTAACTTCACCCACCAGTGGGGGGTCAACAGCCCCAGAGTCTTCTGGACCCTGACTCCACTTACTAGTCAGCCAGCACCAGCCCGGGGGGTCCCCGGGGGTTTTGTAGTTGGCTACCTTGTGACCAGGACCTGCTAACTAGCAACCAGCTGCATGGGCACAAGGCAGGGACTGGCAACCAACTGAGCCAGGGGCCAAACAAGCCCACAGGACCACCCACATAGCTAACCCTCCACAACAGAAGGACCTACACAGCCCACTTAGGGGGAATCCCTGGAGCGTATAGCTTAGGTGACAAGAGGGGCGTGTACGGCAGGGACACACAGGACACCTCCCACAGAGGGCCGCTTCTCCAAGGTTGAGAAATGTAACCGGCCTACTACATACATAAAAATGCCAATAGCAATTTAGATAAAATGAGGAGGCAGACAAAAGAAAAAGATAAACCCCCAAAAGAAGATCTAAGTGAAGTGGAGATAGACAATCTACCAGAGAAAGAGCTCAGAATAATGATCGTAAAGATGATTAAAAAAAACTCAGGGGAAGAATGAATACACAGGGCAAGAAGTTAGAAATTTTTAACAGAGTTAGAAAGAAGAGTCCCATATAGGATGAACCCAAAGAGGAACACACCAAGACACAAATGAAAGATTAACAAAAAAAAAAGAATATTAAAAGCAGCAAGGGAAAAGCAACAAATAACATACAAGGGAACTCCCATAAGGCTATCAGCTGATTTTTCAGCAGAAACTCTGCAGGCCAGAAGGGAGTGGCACAATATATTTAAATTGATGAAAGGGCAAAGCCTACAACCAAGATTACCTAGCAAGGCTCTCGTTCAGATCTGATGGAAAGATCAAAAGCTTTACAGACAAGCAAAGCTAATTGGAATGGTTAGACTATTTTCAATTAATGTATTTTCCAATATGATTTTGTTAAAGTCTATCATCTTTTCTACTTTTCCTGTCTTTCATTTCATTTTTTCCTCTTTTCTTACCTAGTTTTAAATTAAGTGATATCGTATAGTTTTCAAAATAATCTATACATTTGGCTCAATAGCTATACTTCCTTTGTTTTTTGTTTTGGTTTGTTTTTTCGTAAATTTGATGCCAAGGTTTTTATTTTGTTTTGATTTTATTTAATGGTTGCTCAAGAGTTTACAGTACGCATCTTTAATAAATTTTGGTCTATCATCAGGTAATGTTATACCACATGACATAAAAAAGTAAAAGCTTTGCAGCTTTATGCTTCTATAATCCCCTCCCATTGTAAATATTATGTTGTTGATTGAATTTTGTTGTCTTCCTTCGAAAAGTGTTGAACTTTGTTTTGTTTAGGAGTTAAATTACTAGCAGATCAGCTTGATTATTTCAAAGCTTAGTTTTGAGTTATATTGGGGCAGGTCTAGAGTATTCTTTACTCTGCATCTAGTTTAGCTTTACTATTAAGGCAGTGCCTTTGAATATTTAGTAACACCCCAGGTATTCAACAAGGTGTCTGGTTAGTTGGAATGCAGATATCCCCTATTCCCACGTGAGTTCTAGGAACTGTTCAGACTAGAGCTCCCCAGTAGTTCTGAGTCTGACCTCGTGAAGTCGCATCCTACACATGCATGGCTTAGCAATCAGTCACAGACGCCAGACACCTCGGTGCAGATTTGTACTCCTTTTCTATTTAGCTCCCTCCTCTCTGGTATTTTGTACTTTCCGTTGCATCAGTGTCCCAGAACTCTGATCTCTTTTTCCTCTACTCAGCAAGACTATTGGTCTTTCCCTGGGTTCCTCCTCTCTGCCCCATGGTCCAGAAAATTTCTTCAGGCAGAAATCTGGTACAGTTAAGGTTCATCTTATTTCCCTTCTCTTAAAGGTCACAGTCCTGTACTGTCTGCTGTCCAACACCTGAATATTATGATTTCATATATTTTGTCCAGCTTTCTAATTGTTTATAGCAGTAAGGCACAACTGGGACTGATTACCTTTTCATGGTAAAAGCTAAAGTCCCTGGATTTCCTATTTTTTGTCATCTGCAATGTAACAGAGTGGTGTAAATACCAACTCCACTACTGCCTACCTAGGTGACTTTGGCAACTTTATTTAAACTTGTTGAACTTCCTTTTCCTCATCTGTAAAATGGACATAAAAATATCTAAACCACTAGTCCATTCTTCTTTTTGAGTTAAATATGTTAATAAACATATGTAGAAGAAAGATCTAAATGTTGCTTTTCATTCTCCTTCCAAGAAAACTATGAAACAAGACTATTTCATTAAACATCTGAAATATAAAAAGCAAAACTTTGTGATATCCATAATATAAAATGTTCCTTTATGTTCCCACTGATGTCTTCAAAACACATGCTATGTACTGATTAAAACCTGTATCCTAAACTCATATCTCTTTCTGTTCTCTGAAGAGGTGGAAGCTTTATGAACAGACCGAGACAAGTGCTCAGTTCTCCCAGCTGTGAACTTTACCACTTGCTTTCTGCACCCATCATCACCCTTATCACCTCACTCTTCATACCTTTAGTTATTAGCCACTCTGTCTGATGCTCTGCCCTGACTACAGAGCCCCAGGACACTTTCCTAATTTGACCATTCAACCTACCTAGTAATTCACTTATTATCTTGTTTCCACCTAAAGTGAAGCCTGAGCAGACAGTTCTATACACTTATGCTTCTTATCATATGTGGACACCAAATATAAACAGAATCAATTTTGTGGAGGCACACTTGGCTTCTTTATGATTATAATCATCACATGAGTGAGATTACTAAAAGCATCATATTTGCACTTTCCCAAATAAGGTCATCCTTGGCATTAAATTAGGAAGTGCACAAAACCTCTTAAGGAGAAACAGGTCCACATCTTTAAGAATCAGTATCTGAAGTGATTATAATATTCAACACCAATTTCTGAGCACCTACTATGTGCTAGTGATTATTCTAGGTCCTAGAGGAACTGAAATAAACAAGATGTAATCCCTCAAGATGAGGAAGGACTAAAACAATAGTATTTGGAAAGTGTCATTAATTGTGTAAGTAGTTAAGAGGGAAAAATATAAAATCAGAAAACAGAACATGTACATGTACTGTAACCTTCTTGCACTACTCCATAAAGGTATAAGATAGATTTCATAATTTGTACAATGTTCCCATTCCTTCCAAAGTAAAAAATAAATAAAAATCCAAGGCTCCCACTAACATCTCAATTTCTATTGTATTTTTTTATCCACAAAAAGATAACTGGTCAAGGAATTGATTTATATCTTGATGATTAGGTACACTTTATATTTCAAATATTATTATTTGAAATGCTTAGGATGCTTTATTATTAGGATGCTTTCAAATAGTTTAAGTCATTCTTGGCATCTAAGTCTTTGCTACTGGAGGCCACACAATATGAGATATGAAACAATTAAATGGTAACAACATTGAGGCAACCACAGTAGTGCTACTCAAAGAATAAAATAATACCCTACAAATCAGTTCATCATCAAAGTAAGACTCAACTCTGAAGAGCCTTTAAAACACCTATTACCACAGCATCAAATTATCTTTTCTCAGCTTCTTTAAAGTCATAAAATTATATAAAGTAACACTTTAACAGTAAATTGTTCAGTATGTAACACTTAGAGATGTAATATCTATAACAATAATATCACAAAAAGGGGGAAAAGAGAATAGAGCTCTATAGTAGTAATGTTTCTATATCTCACCAAAATTAAGTTTGTGTAAGTCTGATTTTTGAGGAGTTAAGATGTATAAAGTAAGCCTTAAAAGCAGCTACTCAGAAAATAATTTTTAAATATATGAGAAAAATTATTAAAGTAATTAAAATCTTACATTAGAAAATATTCAATCCAAAAGAAAGCAGTGATGGAAGAATAGTAGAACTACTATTAGTAATAGCAGAGAAAACATATAGAAACAAAAAGTAAATTGGCAGATGTAAATCCAACTGTACTAATAACATTACATGTGAATGGATTAAGCAACCCAACTAAAGGGCAGAAATTGTCAGAATGGATTTTTTTTAATTCCCAATCCAAATATACGCTATCTATAGGATACACACATTGGGTTCAAAGATGCAAGTGAACTGAAAGAAAAAGGATGGAAAAGGATATATCATGCAAACAGCAATGACAAAAAAAGCTGGAGTGGTTATAATATCAGGCAAAATAAACTTTAAAACAAAAATGTTACTAGAGATAAAGAGAGAAAATTTATAAGTACAAGAGGGTGAAATCACCAGGAAGATGAAACAGTTATAAACATATATGCACCTAATAAGAGTGTACTAAAATACATGAAATAAGACTTGACAGAAATGAAGAGAGAAAACTCAAGGAAATTAGAGACTTCAATACCCCATTTTCAATAACAGATCGAACTAGGAAAAAAGAATAGAAGACTTGAACAAAGCCAATTACCATCAGACCTACATATCCTCAGGCTCTGCATTGTGGATTCAACCAACTGTGGATCAAAAATATTTTTTAAAAATTCTCTGAAAAGATCAACAAGATTGATGAAACTTTAGCTGTATTGTCTAAGAAAATTTTGAGACCTCAATTTGATATAATCAGAAAGTTCCAGAAAGCAAAACTTGAATTTGCCATGCACTGACAACTTTGCATAATATTTACATTGTATTTGCAACTATTTACATAACACTCACATTGTATTAGGTATTATAAATTATTTAGGGATGACTTAAAGTATATGGGAGGATATGCATAGGTTATATGGAAATACAATGCCATTTTATAGAAGGGACTTGAGCATCCTCAGATTTTGACATCCTCATGGGGTTCTAGAACCAGTGCCTAGTGGATACTGAGGGAGAACTGTTAAGGTATATATCCGAAAAAACCAAAAACACTAATTCAAAAAGATACATCCACCCCAATGTTTATAGCAGCATTATTTACAGTCACCAAGATATGTAAGCAAACTAAGTGTCCATCAACAGATGAATGAATAAAGAAGACATTACACACACACACAGAGAGAGAGAGAGAGAGAGAGAGAGAGAGAGAGAGAGAGAGAGAAATACTACTCAGTCATGAAAAAGGATAAACCGTTGCCATTTGCAGCAACATGGATGGACTTGGAGAGCATTATGCTAGGTGAAATAAGTCAGTGAGAAGGAAAAATACTGTATGAAATTACTTATATGTGGAACCTAAAAACTGAATAAGACAAAAAATAAGTAGACTCAGATATAGAGAACAAACTGGTGTTTAGCAGTGGAGAGAGGGAAGGGGGAGGGACAATATAGGGGTAGGAGATTAAGAGGTTCAAACTATTAGGTATAAAATAAGCTTCAAGGATATACTGTACAACAAGGGAATATAGCCAATATTTTATAATAACTATAACTGAAGTATGACCTTTAAAAATTATGCATCACTATATTGTATACCTGTAACTTATATAATATTAATGTATACCAACTATACCTCAATTAAAAAAATCTGATTCTGAAATTAATATGGAAATTCAAGGGATTTAGAATAGATAAAACAATCTTGAAAAAAAGATCAAAGTAGGAAGATTCACATTTATCAATTTCTAAACTACAAAGTAATGTTAATCAAGGCAGTGTGGTGCTGTCACAAGGACAGATATACAGATCCAATAAATAGAACTGAGATTCCAGAAATAAACCCATGTGTCCATGGTCAAATGATTTTCAGCAAGGGTTCTAAGACCATTTGGAGGGGAAATAGTTGTTTTGACAAATGGCACTAGGACAACTTGATAGCCACATGTAAAAGAATAAAGTTGGACCCTTAACTCACAACATATACAAAGTGTAACTCAAAATAGATCAAAGACCTACATGTAAGAGCTAAAACTATAAAACTCTTAGAAGAAAACACAGGGATAAATCTTCATGACCTGGGATTTGGGCATGAATTCTTCTATGTGATGCTAAAAAACTTTAGCAAGAAAAGAAAAAAGAAATAAATTAGATTTCATCAAAATTCAAAACTCTTGTGCTTCAGGGACACTATCAAGAAAGGAAGAATGGGAGAAAATATCTGCAAATTATATGTGAGGTAAGGGACTTGTATCTACAACATACAAAGAACCACACAACTCAATAACAGAAGGACAAATAACCTAATTTAAAAATGGGCAAAGCATCTGAATACACAACTTTCCAAAGAAGATATACTACAAATATCCAGTAAGCACATGAAAAAAATGCTTGACATAGTTAGCCATCTGGGAAATGCAAATCAAAGTCACAGTAAGATTCCACTTCATACCCACTAGAATGGCTAGAATCAAAAAGTCAGATAACAAGTTTTGGCAAGAATGTGGAAAAATTGGATCCTTCGTGCACTGCTATGGGAATGTAAAATGGTGAGACCACTTTGGAAAACACTGGCAGTTCTTCAAATGATTAAACATAGAGTTATTATATGACTCAGCAATCCTACTCCTGATTATACCCCCAAAAGAAATGAATACATATATCCAAACTAAGATTTGTCCATAAATGTGTATAGCAGCATTACTTACTATAGCTAAAATGTGGAAAGAATCCAAATTTCCACCAGCGATATCCATACAATGTGGCATATCCATACAATGGGATATTATTTGGCTATAAAATGAATGAAATATTATTATGTGCTATAACACTGATAAACCCCAAAAACGTTATGTTAAATGAAAGAAGCCAGTCACAAAAGACTACATATTACATGATTCCATTTATAGGAAGTGTCCAAAATAGACAAATCAATAAGCATAAAATAAGTTGTTAGCTGCTTAGGGCAACTAAGTAGAGAAGCCTAGGGAGATAGTAGTTAAACAATAAATGGCTTCTTTTCGAAATGATAAAAATATTTTAAAAGTGAGTGTCATGGTCCTTACATACATTTATGAATATACTAAAAATTACAGATGTGTACACTTGAAACCGGTGAACTGTATGGTATGTGAACAATAGCTCAATAAAGCTGTAAAGAAAATCTACTTTTTAACATATTGGTTATAGAATTGAACAATATTTAGAAAATTTGAAAGAACCTATGGCCAAATATTTTCCCCTTTGAAGCCTTGTGTTAATTAATACTTCTCTTTCTAATTCATTTACATGTAATTCATCAACGTGGTTTTTCAGGAGGCATTTGATGACTAAGGGGACTAATAAACCTTTTATTCGGTGAACCTTGGTTGGATGCTTTTCTTTTTTCCCTCTGAACCATGATGTTGTGCTTGACAACATTAGTTTTAACTTAGTTCTGGAAAGGTTCACTTCCAGTTCCAGACTCAGATCTTAGGAATTGTAAGGGAGTCCTACATTTTGTAAAAATGCGGAACATGTTATTTCCTCTGATTTGAATGATGAAGCAAGATAGCCTGTGACACTGATGAATAAGATAGCAAGTTCAAATGCCTGGAGTTTTTAGCCATATGTGAAGTAATACATAGCACCCAAACATGCTTTGCACTAGCTCTCTTTCCTGTGGCTGGGGCAGTGCTGTGGGGTGAGAAGGGCGGCCACACAGGTACTTCCTAGAAGAGGCAGGAGGGACAGTCACAGTGAGTGTTCTTGCTGGCTTAGTTTCACCCAGTGACTCTCTGCTAGCCCCCATATATGAGTTATGTCGGTGGGTGAATTATAAAAACAAAATATACTACAGAGGAAAGACAGTGATTTTGGTGCTCAGAGGGAAACAGAAAAAAATGCGATAAGTTATAAATCTGACGTTTAATTGTAGAAACAAAGTGAAGTGGGTATATTCAGGAGTTATAGGGGCCTCAGATCCCTAACAGCACTGAACATGTACGATGGAATAACTTCTCTCCGCTGCTTCATGGAGCATGTGTTGCATGCTCCTCCAGACATTTCTTAGAGCAGCAAGGATGGTATTACCCTCAAGACATAAACTGATGCACTAATTGCCCTCAACCTAAAATGTTCACTGGCTAACTAGGTTTTTCTTGTTGTTGATCTTGTTTGAATGCTTAGAAGAGGCAGGAGTAATATCAAAAGAAGTAGTATGGCTTGCAAAGAGTGGTATGCAAGATATATGTCATATCCTTCTATTTTTCTATTCCCCCTATGTCTACACCCGATGGTAACAATTTCCAAACTCTGAAAAAATTTGCCAAGGTGTTTCATTTTTAAATCAAACCAGAAACTAACCTGTTAGTGACAGTGTGGTTAGTAACCAAGAAAATAGGGTGTTTTATTTTGTTAGCTTTAAAACCCTGAGTACTCAGTAAGGTGGTTTGGGGGCGAGGGGTTGTTTTGTTTTAAATATTTGAAAATAATCAATCACATAAAATACCTGTAGGATAATGCTTGGTCCTAGATGTCAGCGACATGACCCAGCATAGCTCCTCCTCTAACTCACTATTATTAACCCAGAAACCGTTTTACAACACATCCCATTGCTGAGGATCAGCCATTCGTAAGTCACCTGCTCCTGAGTAAGTGCAAATAAATCAGATTTACTGAGGGAAGAGGAGCAGGTAAAGGGGAGGGCCATTCATCCCAGTGAATTAACGTTATTTGGAAGTGGAGGTCCATCCTCCCACCCTCACTACACATATAGACACTTGCACACACTTTTGTATTTGTGAGTGTAACTGGGAAAGGATTGAAAGTGTGGCAAGGCTAGTAACAAACTCAGATTTACGACAGCAAGTTTGTACTGGTAACTGTGCTGCAGCCCTGGTGTCATTAGAAAGCTGAGAGATTCTCAAAGTTCAGAGACATGGCTTTTCTTCCTTTCCTTAAAAGCTAAGAGTATTTTTTTGTCTCTTCTGTGATGATAATAAAAACCACAGTAATAAGCTGGAATAATGATTCGGCAGTAGAATGTGACAGACACTGGCCCAAATCCTTTACATGGATATTCCTATTTAACTTGCACATCCCTGGAGACACGTACCACTATTGCCCACAAAATAAACGTGAAAGCTGACTGTAGAGATTGAGTGAAAACATCATCTTGCTGAGCAGCCACAAGAGAGATCTGAATTGACGGAACAGACTTTGGAGCCAAGGGTCTCACCAATATGTGACAGTGAAAGAGGGACCGGGGGCAAGTGAACAAGACATATGGCTGCATATTAGTTCAATTCACCAATCATTTACTGAAAGCCTCCTGTAGACAATAATTATATCCATGGACCTTGAATATATTTTTTTCTACTCCCATATTAAAATCCAATTACTAGAATTAAATACGGAGAGCAAAGAAAATTTACTTATTTTTAGGTCGTATGATGCTTATGGCTGGAAAGAAAGGCTTTCAGCCATATTCATAATATTTAGTTTATAAAGCATTTTAAAAAACAGATGAGACTCTGAAATTGCAGATTGATAGAAATTATATTAAAATGACTTCTAGGTCCTATATAGGGTTAAAGGAAAACAAGTCTCTGCTGGAGAATCATCATAGCAGAGCTGCTGCCCCAAATTAGATCAATCATACGATTTAAACAATTCCTCTAGAGAATGGGAAGGGGACATGAAGAAACAGGAATATTCAGAATATTAAAAAAAAAAAAAAGAAAGAAAAACCCTTCTAGAGACTTGAGAACAAACGCAGCTTTAACAATGTGGGCACCAAGCCCAAAACTGCCAAGTTGCCCTCGGGGATAAAGACACTTAACTGAAATCCTGGATGGATAACAAAACAGACTGTTTCCCTCTTCTCGTACCTCCCCTGCAATAAACAAAGATGCATCATGTGAAAATACTGCGTTTGGGCTTTGAGGCCATATGCTGACACTGAGAATCTGAAATAGGCTGACTCATGGGCCTTGTGAATTTTTCTTTCATTGTTCTGATTAATAATGTTAGCTGAAGTCAAATTATGGGAAAATCAGTTGAGAAAAGATGAATGATTTTTCTTTCTCTTCAGAAAATACCACCCAGCTTTTAATTACATATGCTGTATTTATAACAACAAGCCAGTATTTCATTTGAGTTTACTGAGAAGGAAAGTAGAATTCTGACAATTTTTTTATCCTTCTCAAAAAAGCAAGATATTTAAAAATATTATTGGATTGTAATTAGTTATGCGTTCCCCACCCCTCATTAGAATGGCCATTTTAACTAGAGATAAATTGGGTGGGGGTGAGGTCATGAGGCTTTGAACCTATCAAACCTAAATTGAAATCCTGGCTCTGTCAGTTAATGGCTGTGAAATCCTGGGTAATTTACTTGACCTCTCTGATCTTTACTACCTTATTTGTAAAATGGGGATTATATACATCACACTATGAGTTACTTTAAGAATTAGTGTATATATGCCTAGTATATATGTTAATTTATATTGTAAACAACTGATCATTTATCTGATGAACTGACTCACTCACAGGTATGTCTGCTAATCAAGATGATCCTTGAACTAAGACTGCTACCAGAGTTTTCGAAGTCTTTCATAAAGAACTGCTTTAGCTAAACACTGTACTTATGTGAGATCCCAGAGACTTTTTTGTTGCTCCTGCAATATACAAAATACAAGATGCAACAGAGAATAACTCAAAGCTCTAAACTCCTAGCCCGTAATGTCTGGCAACAACCTTGCTACTTATTCATGAAATATTTACTTAGCTCTCATTCTATGGCTAACACTAGGATTACAAGGGCAACCAACAGACAGTGCTCTACCCACATAAAACTTTCATTTGAGGAACTGGTGGGGAGGAGAGGGTCAGAGCTACCAGGTTGGAGGGGCCAAAAACAGAGGCTTTGGGGAAATATAACACAAAACTATAGATGAGGCTGTGGATTATTTGTGTGGATTGATCTAGGAAAGAACAGAGGTTTGAAGTAGCACTCCCCCTTATACAATGAAAAAAAATTGTTCTTAGATTAATTAAATTTTATCATATCTTTGGTGGCCATTTCTGATTTTACTTCAGTTTTTGCTTAGTTTTTTTAAATCCAAAAGTCTTGTCAGCATACCTCCTGGGAATCCCAAATGTAATTGTCAGGATTGTAAACGGAATACATTTTAAGTTTTCTGCAATGTCAGCTAGAATCGAGGGAAGAGTATTTGAAGCAGAATTTTTCAATACCCTTCAGCAAAAAAAAGGGATTTGTGATGGGCTGAGCTGTGATTCCAAAATTCATATGTTGAAGTCCTAATCCCCAGTACCTCAGAATATGACTCTATTTGGAGACAGAGTTTTTAAAGATGTAAGACTAAATAAGGTCATTAGGATGGAACTTATTCCAATATAACTAGTGTCCTTATAAGCAGGGGAGATTAGAAACAACCTAAGTGTCCCTTGATGGATAAATGAATAAAGAAAATGTGGTATACATGCAGGTATAGATTGATGAGTAGATAGGTAGGTAGGCAAATAGATAGATAATGGAAAATTATTTGGTCATAAAAAAGAATGAAATCTTGCCATTTACAAAAACATGGATGAACCTCAAAGCCATTATGCTAAGTGAAATAAGTTAGACAGAGAAAGGCAAATATGGAAAGACAAATACGTATTCTATTTATATGTGGAATCCTAAAAACAAAACAAAACAAAAACCAAACTCAAAAAACCAAGCTCCTAGATACAAACAGATTGGTGGTTGCCAAAGGTGGGGCCTGGAGGGTGGGAGAATTGGGTAAAGGGGGTCAAAAGGTATAAACTTCCAGTTACAAAATGAGTGTCATTGGGATATAATGTACAGTACGGTGACTGTTGTTAATAAAGCTGTATCACATATTTGAAAACTGTTGCAAGTAGATCTTAAAAGTTCTCATCAAAAGAAAAAAGTTTTATAACTATGTAAGTTGAAAGATGTTAACTGGACATGGTGTAGTGAACATTTTGCAATGTATACAAGTATCAAAGCATTATGCTGTACCCTTGGAACTAATATAATGTTATATATCAATTATACCTCAATTATAAATAAATACATAAATAGATGACAGATAGATACATAGATAGATAGATAGATAGATAGATAGATAGATAGATAGATAGATAGATAGGAAGAGGCGATCAGGACATAGTAACACACAGAAGAGAGACCATGTGATGGCACAAGGAGACGATGGACATCCACAGGGCAAGAAGAGGGTCCTCAGAAGAAATCAACCTTCCCACATCTGGATCTTGTACTTCTAGCCTTCAGAGTTGTGAGTAAATACATTTTTGTTGTTTAATCCCAGTCTGTGATACTTGTTATGGAAGCCCTAGCTAACTAATACAAACTTCGAAGTAATATAAAAGCCACTTAGCCCACTTGCCTTCTCAGTCATTTATTTTTCAGGTTGTTTGACTTCAGCTCCCAAAAAAGATATAAAATTATAAGCATTGTTTAACATTTATGAATGTTCAGTCTTCACCCTCTAGGACCAACAACACGCTTTCCTACTCCAATTCCTTTGGGGTTTTCGTCCCCATTTGACAGAAAGCTTTGGTAATAGACTAGGACTAGACCTCCATATTTCTTCTTTATAAAAGAGGAAAATCATACAGAAAAAAATGACATTTTTATTTTGATTATTGAGATCTTACTGGAATGCAATATAAAAATTATATCCTATTTTTGAGGGGAAAGAGATAAATCTGAACTGCAGAACTATCCTAGTGGAGATCAAAAAGAAAACTATGCTTAATAGTTATTCCTTGATTTTTCATTTCTATCTCTCATTTGCCTCTCCCGTACCATCCACCAAAACCAACAGAAACAGGCAGCGAGGGTAACAGGTTCTTAAACAATACCTGTCAGCAGGAAATGGTTTAGGATGGTATCAGCTATTTTTTTTCTCATTGATATCTCAGAGTTTTAACAAAAAGTTGAAAAGGCTGGACCAGCAGAGCAGGAAATCCCCTACAAACCCCCACTTCCACATCTGCTGCCTCTTTTGAAATACACTGACTGAAGTTCAACAGTATCCCCAAGTTTCCTCAATTAATCTGTCAGTTAGCAATTCCCTGCTAGTGACCCTGTATCTTTGGTAGATGAAAGAACCGCTAGTCCTTTTTGCCAGAAAGATTAATACTGTAAAAACTCTTGCAAAGGGGTAATGAGACTGGAACACTATTCGTATACAATCTGTGCCACACAAATCCATACAGTTATCAGATTAGTACATTTGTAAAGTGCTTTATATATCTGAAGTTCTTCTTAACCATTCACTCATGTAATCCTTCAGACACCTGTTTTGGTTAAGTAGACAATTATTATCTGGGTCTTACTGATTTTTAAGAGGGTATGAGAGAGGGGGAGACCAGTGGCAGAGATGTCAGCTGACTCAATGAACAAATCAGTGTACCTAGAACCCAGGTATCCTGCTCCCTGGCTAGTACATTTCATGACATAAAAGTACGTAAAAGCCATGCTGATATGCACACATTTGACCTTTTTAGACAATGTGAACATACCAGTAATTTTTTTAAAAAAATCTGGTGGTTTGATTAAAATTACTGATCAATCAAGTGAAAAGAGTTACTGTGGTCATAGATGTAGCCATTGCCTTGGGAGGGGGTCTGTAGTATCTGGGACACAGGTGTGCTTTGTTATGTCAGTGGGATTCAGGGCAATTAATGTTTTTTTCTCCTGTCGCCTATTCAGCACACAGCAAGGCTGGCCTGTTCCAGAATCCTCATGTGATCCTTGATTGCATTACAAAATATGATCAAAAGATTCCACCTCAATGGGCATGATTGTGCTGCTTGCTAAACTCAATGGCAATTTATTTAAATATGATACTCTGCAGGAGAACTCCTTCAAAGAAAAGGCACAACAGGCAGTTTATCATTTCCATGCGAGGCATTTCGAGTTATTGCCTCTTGAAAGCATTGGGGAAACAAGGATAATGCTGGTGGAAGAGTTAAAATGTGATATGATCATAAGCCCCGCTTCCTATGAACAATGCTAGTTATGTCCTAGAGTTAATAGCTTGGTGGTCCCTTCTTAACACAAATCAGCCTTCCAAACAGAGGAAAGAGATGGGTGTGGGTGGTAAGGAAATTAGGAGCATGGATTCTAGACAATAATGCATCTGAGATAATCGAGTGATGCAAGCACATTACTATTCAGTGTGTGGCAGAGTGCCGCTAATTCACTAAAAAGCAAAGTCAGGCAAATATAAATTAAAGCATGTGCAGGACCAGATTGTAAAAAAAATAAGAGCAATTAGCACGGCAGTATGTGCACATCTGCAATAATCCTGTTTGATGCATCTTCTATTAATTAACTTTATTGGAAGAAAAAAAATCAGGTCAACAGAAGGAAACGCACAGCTTTTGGCCACTACAAAGCATTTCCAAACATTGACTAAATTTGCCATCTGAATGTGTCCAATGTCCTCCTTTAATCCTAGAATAGAAAGGCAAAATGCTTTTTTATTTGTAAAGCTGTGATTTTTAAGCCGACAAAGTTTAATTTTGAGAAGTGCATTAAGACATCTTCTGTTCATATACTCCTTTTTCTCCCTGATAATGTGCTTCCTGAGTTTATGGGGGAAATTATGTTAAAAAGTAGACTGAATAATTTCATTTATTTACACATGAACTGCAACCTAATAGAATCTATGATTTGGATTATGTAATATGAAAAATTACAATTAGGCTCCTAAAACTGGAGGTATGTGATTGTGTAATCTTAATTCAACAATGTAATTTAAATATTTCTATATTCAAATGTAGAAAATAAGATTTTAGATCTAAACTAATACATAAAGATTCAATCAATGTGGAAAATATTTTTAGGATGCAACAATTAATTCTTTCCAAAGTATAAAAATAATTTAATTCCTAGATTAACATGTTGTTAAATATTTCTCAATAAATGTTTGTTATTTTACCAGTATTTTCTGAAATCACTAGTATAGGAAGGCAAATTACCAGTCTGCAATAAATTGAACTATATATTAAGAAATCAGTATTTCGTAAAAAAAAAAAAAAGAAATCAGTATTTCTTAAACATATCATTTGTTATGTCTCACATAACATAATTTCTTACAGTCAGTCTGCTTTTAAAACAGATATAGGTCTAAAATAAAAAACTGTATTTGGGGAGGTGATGTTTATATCAAAAACCAAAAATTATTTTTCTTAATTAAAATTGTAGGTAGTCTATGCTTTCTAATTTATGTAAATTCAACTTTATTTTTCTGATTCCAAATATGCTTACTTTAAATAACTGATAACATTTGGTTTTAACCATCTTCCTTTTTTATTTACAAAGAAAGCAGATAATATGACTGAATATGAAGCAATACACTAATTAATTATAATTGTTTAATTCTTTTGACAAAACCCCAGCCAACAGAAATACTTTAAAAAGTATACTATTACCATTATTTGATAATGAACTTTAAATTATGCCATCAAGGGTATATTTATAATTAAAGAACTGGCAGTCTTTCTATATTTGTGGATTTTAAAAGTTTAAAGCATTTTACTTAATTCAGTGAGAGATTTTTCTATATGTTAAGCTTAATTGTGATAATAAATTATGTATTTAAAGATTTCTTTAAAAATGAAACCATTTTCAATATTGATATTCTTATTAAAAATTCAAAATATGTTTTCTGCACTAAATAATAATTAAATTTTAAAATGGAAACAAGCAAGTACGGTTCCTTGAGGAAAAGTGTTACACAATTTAAATAAATTTAATACAATATAATAATAAAAAACCAGAAGAAATGTTTTCATCAATAAAAAATTTGTTCTCTTGACTGACTTATAAATTTCAGTTTCTAGATGACTACATGTAAGATAATGTTTGGAAAAAAACTTAAAAAACATATCTACTACAACAACTGAACTTTTGCCTTCTATGCTATGTACATAAAGGAGACTTTTTTCCTATGACCCAGCCTGTGTGAATAGCCTGAATCTTTGGTCTCTGAAGGGAGATAAGTAAGGTAGATGGGTTTGAAAGTATTGCTTCTCTCATACATCATAAGCAAAGATTGTGCAAGTGAATATTCTATCTAAAAACTCATTTGAGAATATCATTTTTGCCAAGTTCATATGATTGAATGCATCTATATCACAGTCAAAATATACATTGTAATTTTAGAATTTGTGACTTTTGTCTGTGTATTAAACTTAGACAAGAACTGATGTTTATGAAGAGTATTATTTTATATTAAGGAAATGTGAATATTAGTGTCTCAGAATTGTACTAAACATGTGTGCCCTCTATGACATCATCCTGCCAGTGCTTTTTTAAAAAAAGATCTTACATGTATGTAAAGTGGGCACTACCTGTCCTTCTTCAGGGGTCCTAGAGTCCCCAGAACGTAGAGCTAGATCAGAGCTTCCACATTAACTCTCAATTTCCTGGCGTTTTGAGGGCTTCAGCCGACTCATAATGTTTCTTTAACATTGGGTTTTTTTGTGTGTGTGTGGTTTAATATTTCTAAAAGCAGTAAATTATTTCCAGTGTATGTAAAAAAGACAAATTTCTCTGTGGCTAGTGACCACAAAACACAACAAGAAACAGAAATACTTCAGAACATGAATCCTAAGAAAAGTTTCAAGTTTTAAACTCTGACTTTGATGTCATACATGAAAAAGGAAATTTTGATGAAGAATTGTGAACTATTGTGTTAAAGAAGTCTTGAAGACAATATACATTCCTATATCTGTCATTTTCATTATCAGTAATAAGCATGCTAATTGTTAGGTAAACACACACACTCACTGTCTCTCATAGGCATAGAGCATAGCTATGAGCTGCTGAACAAGATTAATGCTGACTAGTAAAGAAATCTTATGAAGGACTTAAGATAGACTCAATTTCCAATTTAAAGGATTTATAACAAATTCTGCTTTTTTTAATAAGAAAGTAGCAAAGTAAAACTGGTAGCAAATGACTTTTTAAAGCAATGAGATGTTACTGATTTATCACCGCTTTTGTATTTGCTCCAAGATCTCAAGTTTTTATTTTTAATTATAATAATTGAAGTTCAGAAAGAGTTTTGGGATTTTTAAATAATGCTTCATTTCACAATTTTTAAGTTATAAATTTAGAAAATATATTTTAATTGATTTTATAGCTTTAAAATTTGGCATCTGACAGAGAAAATTTCTTGAAAAGCTAGTTGACAATGGCAATTTAAAATTGTATTTTATTGTAGCATCACTAGAGATATTAGATCATAGAATGACAGAATGATAACACTTGTGATATAATTTACCATGCCCCCAATATTAGAGAACCACATGCTCAGTTAAATCAAATTCAGTTAATTGGCACGTAGCACAGCTAGTAAGTGGGGGAACTTAGACTAGGCTTGTTCTTTTTTTCAATTACATTCTAAACGAACTGAAATATACATCACAAGTGAAACTTTTATTTGGAGCAAAATTAATAATGCATTAAGATCTCAAAACAAAGATACATATGCCAATGAAAAGGACAGCATTAAAGGGTTTCAATAATCTATACAATAAAGAGAAGAGCAAAAACCATGCTTCTATTATCTGATAAAGTAGCAAAAACTTTAAGCATCTTCCATTGTATCATGTTGTCAAACCTTCATCTCCTTTGTCAGTTTTATCCTCATTCATAGAGACAGCACTAAGCAATAGAGGTTTTGTGGAAGAGAGAGACCATTAATGACAGAATGCAGTTCAGACTGTAGACTGTCAAACTCAGGCAAAGTAAGACAATCAAGTTTTCCACTTTTTCCCAACATTGCTCCTGCTTGTTTATGCATATTTCTTCTGGAGCAGTTCAAAACTAAGCTGAGAACCTAGATGATATGCACAGATAATGAAAATGGGCATATCTCTTAGAGATTTTTACCCCTGATATGTTAAAACCAATGTTTTATGTGGGACAGCTTTTTCTAAACTTTCTAAATTACATATCTTGGATCTGAGAATTTCTAAGCTTTCAAAAATAGGAAGACACAGACCTAAGTGTTTTTTCTTTTTGTATATAACTACCAGTAGGATGAACTAATGATAGCTTTAGGATATATGATATTAGAATTGTTCTAGAAACTTCTTCTGGCTTTTTTTAATAATCCTTTACTATGAAATATAGGTTCCACTTTAGAAACTCAAAATGAATATTAAATAAAGAAAAGAAAAAAATAGTTTGTGTTGAAGAACTTGTTCCTTTTCAAATGTATAATTATTCTCAGATGAAAAGTCTCATTTATTATCAAGTCCTCTTTATTAAAATACATACAAATTCCTTCTATTAGCTCTTCTTACTAGAATAAAATACAGAAGTTACTTTACTTGCAAAAGCAGACTTGGGGTCCCTGCCCTGAACTTGATGAGTTTTTGAACTAAAAGTAAATTATGATATAATGTCTCAAGAAAATATTAAAACATTAATGTTAAGTAGAATATCACAGTCAGACTTGTCAAACATTGAGTTAGTAGTAAATCATATAGTGATGCCACAGAGGAATAATTCAGACTTCAGGGGTCTTCAGAATAATAACCATAGGGTTGAAACAAATGACTATGTTTGGAGATAAAGGGCAAAACAGAATTCCAGGAAAGAAAAAAGACAGTTATAAATAAGACATAAATGAAAAATGCTTTTAAGTTTTAAAATGTACAGAGGGGTTAAAGAATATATATGTAAATATATTCATTCATATATATTTATATTTATATATAATATATAAAACATTATACCTTTGCTTCCTGGCTGAGATCAACACATACTTTCTTACCTAAAAGGAATGGAACTTAAAGATCACATTTCTACTTTCTATGTGCAAAGGATATTCCTTTTGTTTTGTTTTGTTTATTTGACTCATTAATTTGACTAGAAGCTGTGTGATTTTTCTGGAGAAAGCCCACACTTTTCTTTATCTACAACATTTCTGAAGTTGCTACTCT
The DNA here is from genome assembly GCF_048564905.1 of Vicugna pacos. NCBI lineage: Eukaryota > Metazoa > Chordata > Mammalia > Artiodactyla > Camelidae > Vicugna > Vicugna pacos. The sequence goes on along the minus strand of NC_132993.1, from coordinate 49,301,396 downwards.
ATTCTCCTCTCTTGCACTGGAATCTTTTTCTCACATGCACCAGGATGCCATATCTTAGAGATGTTCATTCTGAAAGGAGGAGGAGAAGATAGGTGGGACGCCAAGAAACACAACCATGCTAATGGTCTGGTAAATGTTACTACTGTTTCTGGCAGTAACAAAGACTTACTGTGTGCCCTCAGGTGAGCTGCTTAAACTGCTGTGTCACAACTGCTCCACCTGCAAATTGGATAATCACCTTTGCCACCCATCTTCCTCTCAGGATTGTTTTGATAATGTCATAAATGGTCATTTGTTTGATCTATTCAAGAAACACTCAATGCCCTTGGACCTCTGAATGTGCATACCCAAGTTCAAGTTCAGTTACAAAACTACAGCCAACAGGAATGTTTCTTTACTGAAAGAGACAAAGAGCAGCCAAATGAAGAATGCCAGACCCAAACGGCATCTCAAAGGCCTTTGAGATTCCCATATGAAAGGCTTTATATAAAAAATAAAGTATTGTTATTACCTAGGCAAAGAAAAATGCACGCATTTTTCTGTCAGCATTCAAGAGACAAAATATAGTGATGCCCTTTGCTCCCTTTGATATTTCCTTCGCATTTCGTTTGATGACAATATAGATAAATCCTCTATTTGGTGCCATTGGACCTGGGTTACATTTCAGTATGTGGAAAATGACGAAATGAAAGAGAGAAGCCTTTGAAAGAAAGTGAAAAGAAATGTAATAGCCAAAAGCCAAATAATAGTCATAGTATATTTAAAGTCTATTAAAGAGCAGCAGTCAGGGTATCAAATGCACACTCTCTCATCCTCTGTGGTCAGCCTACTATGTGGACCACCTGCCTTAAATTACACAAATTCACCGCATCCCTGGAGGGAAGGAGGGAAGGCAGGGGGGAAAATAGGGGGTGGAGAAGCAGCTTTCTCCATTCATACTAATCATACCAAATTTAAAATATTTCTAGAGTGCCTCTTTTCAATTCACAATCCATTATATTTCAATCTTTCAATTCACAATCAACTATATTTCAATCTCTAAACCACAACTGTTGGGTTTGGAACAATGTGTGTATATATGCAATAAGTAAGTAACTTGGAGTTTCAGCTTTTCAATTGATACTGATTGACATGTTCTGTTTAGTTATCAATGATATGCTGCTTTAGGAGGTGACAGGGCAAATGTAGAGCTGTTTACAGCACAGGAATATAAGGAAATGGAACCTCAACTGGCTGGAGCAGAAGAAGATACCCTTCTGGGTAGACTGTCCCGGTTTGGTTAAGAAGTACATGTGGAGAGTCTGACTTTGGATCTTTCAGAGAAATCAAGTGGAATCAATGTCACAAACATAAAAATATACTGATAATAAGCTAGCCAGATTTCTTATTAAATTTGGCAATTATTGTTTTGGGGGTGCCAAGACTGCTACATATGGTTGTAAGGGATGTTCACTGAACAAAGGCACTTGGTCCATGGGGAAGTGGGACCTGAAATCAGCCCTGCTCTATTTTTTTCAGGCATGCCATGAGCCCAGGAAAAAAAAAAAAAAAAAAGAAAGGATCCCTTACTTATTCATATAAAGAAATCATATAGGCAAATAAATGGCAGTGATGGGCTCCATACAGAAAGGCACTCTAAAACAAGTTAAAATAAATGCTTGACTCTCAATGTTTTAATGAATGTCTTATTTTGTGCTTACTTGGGTTTTCATTCCAAACATAAAACTGAGAGACAAGTATATGAATTCCCTCACTATAACAGTATGGGACTATCATGTTGTCATTTTTTGGTTCTTTTAGATGTGGATTCTGCCTCTCTACCTCAGTTTCCCTATTAGTATAATGAGGATGTTAGTTCAAATCAACAGACATGCCCTGTGACAGGTGCTCAGCAAGGTGCTGGGATTAGAGTAGTGAGCTGGACAGGCACCTGTCTACAAAAAAGCTTAAAGTCTAATAGGCAACTATTAATCTGTAGGATTTTGCTACAGATTGACAAATGTGCATTGAAAAGAAATAAAAGTAGCAACGGCAAAAAAAAAAGTTCTTGGACTCACTTTACTCTCTGTCCTCAAGTTTCCACACTTAGAATGCTCAATGCAGAGGAGTCACTTTTGCCTCTCCACTCCTATCCTTCCAACACTCAGGGGAGTCAGTCCTAATTCTGCTATACCACCCCAGAATAGCAAAGAAAACTTCAGTGGAGTAACTACTGTAGGGGCCTCCCTGTACACACAGCAAATATCCACAGGTAAGAGCAGCCATCTGTGATTAGAGACTCCTTTGTTGTGATGGGCATGACATAGTGACTTCCATATAACCTTCAGATCTTAGAGATGCCCTCAAGAAATATCTGTTGACTGAATAATCATGCATCTGTTTAACTGAAGGCAGTGTCATAGTAGCCACTCACACAGCCTGTCACTTGGAGAAAAGTGCTTGGGGAAGAGTGAACATTTCAAAATTGCTTCTGCAGATCTACAGGATATTTAACTCTAGCTGTGCAATGAGACAACTGAGTAGATCTTCTATAGAAGTAAACAGCAGTCACTTGGGGCCATACATTTGAATAAGTTCACTCACTCTTTACCTAGGTTGTTATTTTTCTGAATTCTGCTACCTACAATCTGATTTCAAGCTGTTCTCTGCATCAGTCACTCATGAAAACAAAACCCACTAAGAAAGCATGTCAGACATAAGAATAGCATCACAGATCACAAATTGAAAAAGGCCTCTGGGATCATTTGTACAGAGTAGGAAAACCACTTATGATCACTCTCCTTTGGTTCTGCCTCATTCTATAATCACTCCATGGGGCAAACTATACTCCTGGTTTTTCTACCCAACAAACAGTTTCTGAACATGCTAGTTAAATTATCTTTCTTTTTCCATCAGCCTTGAATTCATAAGAATATTCTTAGTGGTAATTATCCTTATAAAAGAAAAGGCAAAAATAATGGTCTCAGGCATTTTTTTCCACAATGTTTTGTATCAGTAATTGTAAAATCAAAATAAAATAAAAAGTACTCCGAAAGGTACACATATTCACAATATTACTATCGGAATTTTTAGTGTAAACAGAGACATACTCATTTTCATTCTTAGGAAGTAAAAAGATAAAACAGCTAAATAGGATCCTGGCCTTTATAATTACCAGGTGTTATGTCTATGCAGAGCAGTGTCCAGCCTCACTCATTAAGAGACAGTCATGGTCTTATCTACTTTGTTTATGCAAAACTCTATAGTAAAAGAGAAAGATAATGAGTCTTGGGGAAAAGGTGCTCAGCTGGAAGATACTGGGTAGTTCTGGTCCTCAAGCCAATTCTGGAGTTTGCTCAAAATCTTAAAACCATGCCCCTAAGTAGAGAAAAAAAAGCACTGGTCTAGGCCCGATTTGTCTGGGGCAAATATCCTAAACGCTTTGGACTCTCAGAGTCCTCCACATAAATTAAATGGTTGAAGTAAATGAATCTAAACATTCAGAGAAATGGAGACTTCACTGCAATGGGAGAGAGCCTATCAATAACCAATCAAGGAGGGCATGTAAATCACCATCAAGCTAAAATTGATGCTGGGAACCTCTAGTCTAGGGAAGCAAATAACCAGGTACCCAAAGCAGCTCTTCAAGGCATCATGAGGTGAACCACAGGGAAAATTGGGAACAATGACAATGAAGTCACACCAATTACGTATCAGGATTTATCAGAGGACTGGTCAAAAGCAGCAGCCTATCACTAGACTTACCCACAACTTAGCAGTTAAAGTTTGTCATTTTTCAGAACTCAAAGTCCTACGGAAGCTGCGCTCATAAGTGGAAAAAGAGATTACTCCACATCCACATCAGTCTTGCTCATCACTACCAACTACAGAAATAGCACCACCTGTGTCACCTTCCAGTGTAAAGGGTCATCTCTCAACACGGCAGAATTACAGGTTAAAAAGAAAATGTGGATGGAACATTTCAGAAGGCAATTTATGTTCACTATTAGAAAATTAAAATGGCCACACCAATGTACACCTTTCTCCCATCCCCCACCAAAATAACATTTGCTATTGTAGACATCACAGACAATCTTCTACAGAAAATAAATGCCAAGCACATAGGAGTTCAACACTAATTTCTCCTTACACAGAATGCAGATGACCCCTTTGACCACCGACCTATCTTTCATGCTAGTTTTAGAAACCCTGTCAGGAAGAATAAAAATTTCTGTGAGTTGTGGAACTTTTAGGGGGGGTATAAGGTCTTGACCAGCAAATATGAAAGCATATTGTTTGGTTTCCTCTCAATATCAATACTTAGTATCACATTTTGGGTCTTGTAAGTGCTCCCATATGTTTCAGAAATAATTAAATTTTTATTGACATTTTGGCCTGCCTCCTTAAGATGAATATCCTTCAGCTGTTAAACATTTGATAGGTTTGAAGTTGGGCAAGTTTTTTATTTAATATTTTTATGCTCTTGAATATATACATACAGAAAAGACAAGTGGTGACCCGAGTCTTTTGATGTAGTGATGGAAACTCTCGGAAAAAGGCAGTGACTTTCAAAAACACCTCTCAGGCTGCCCTTTGAGAGAGGAGGGACTATCAGTATGTCTTCGTCACATGATTAAGCTCATCAAATCAGGATCACTTCTAAATAAGCCAATAAACTGATCTGGTTCCTTGTTTTGTAACGTTATGAAAAATGAAAAAAGTTTATACATTGGAAAATAAAGTTTTTTTTAAGGCTCTCAAGTTAATCCACTCTCTTTCACCCAAGAAATCAGTCTTATTTTCCATTGGGAAAACAAACTGCTAACCTTCAAGTTACTAACATAGAAGAAACCTGGGAGGAGGGAGGGTGAAGGCTCATCACAAAAGACTTAAATAGTCAGACGCTGTTCCCCAAATACACAGATTCCCAGCCTTGTGGGATTCTAAGCAAATAACCAGAATATCACTGAAGGCTAAACCTTCCTCTGTAAGCAGACATTTGCTAGCAGTGCCCTGGCCTCGACCCTCCTCACCGCGGGTCTTCAAGCATGCTTGGCTAATTTCTTCCTTAATTCGCCCTCACCTTGGGAAAGAAGAAGGAAAACAAAGTTCCTCCTCCCTAGTCCCCAGTCGATTACATTTCGAAGGAGAAGAAATAGCTGGAAAACCTCCCTCGTTTCCTCTGGGAAAAGCGTCCGCCGGAGGCTACCGTGGGTCGGACCCACCTTTAGCTTTAGGTTGACAAATGTCTTCAGTGCGTTCTCAGTTCTGCGGGCCTTAGGGGTCCCCTAAAATCGCACTAGCGTCCGCCCTGTCTGACCTGCCCCCCTGCAGCGGCGCACATTTCAGCTTTTCGGCTTCCGGGTGGAGCTCACAGTAATTGAGTCGGGAGGGTTATTTTTCCTGGCCTCGCCTCGCGGTCCCGAGACTGCGGGGAGCTTTCGAAAAGACATCGCCTCCTACCCTCCGACGCCCTGGCAGCTTCTGAGCGCCGCCCGGGCCGCCGCCCCGCGGGAACCAGAATTGCGATTCTCGCGGCCGCAGAGAGAGGCTGAGGCCGGAGGGTGAAACCACCAGGGGTCCCAACGGAGGGCTTATTCCCGCCCGCTTCACATTTGGGGTCAAATCGCATTAACACCAAACCACCAACAGGGCGGGAGCAGGTGGTTAATTGCATAAAATAGAGTTAACTGCAATAGACTAACTTTACAGGCGGGTGACTTGGTTTCCCTCCGCAGCTTCGTCCTCATAAAAAGAAGGTCCGTCCCTCCTCCTTAGTTTGGAAGGCGGGGGAAGAGTTATCAGCTGCTTCAGAAGAAGGCTGGTGCACACTGTCAGCTTAGGGTAACCTGCAAGCGGGCGCGGTAGGCGTGCGGGCTCCCATCCGCCCGGCTATTGGAAGCAGTTTTCCCTCACTCCTGCCTGGAAGGTAAGAGCTTTGGCATCTGGAAGTGTCAGAAAGGAGCCTTTTGCCATAAATCATCCTGAAAAGCATTCAAATCAGACAAGCGTCTAGAGACCCCTTAGACACTCCACCCTCAAAACCCTAGATCAAAGTGCAATTCCTGGAACCATAAACACCTATTATAAGCAAAATCCTGCTTATCTGGAGGATGCTAAAACTAAGGGGGAAAGAAGGAGTAATGGGCTTTTGTCCTTGTAAATCCCCCGCACAAATTCACAAACTATCTTCTTAACATTGTCAACTGTTTTCTTGGAGACAGCCAACCACAGTGCTTCTAAACTCGCCCAATACGCGTTTCTGGAGTCCTCCGAACAACTGGCGGGAGCGTTTAGCACGCGGGACTGGACATTAGATTTCGTTTGTTTTTTTCAACCAGCAGAAGCAGGTGCGAGGGAGTCCGAGGCTTGGGAAGTGGGAGGCGGAGAAAGAAAATTCACTTGGTGCTAGTTTAGAGGGCAGCAACCGCTCCTTACATATTACACTAGCGCTGCAAACCTCAGTGCAAAGCACCATTGTCCGAAACTTAAACTCCGAGCAGAAGACATCTGCCCGGGCAATTTCTGCTCTCGCTGAACTCCCCGGGCGGCATTACATTTGAACTATAAGACTCCTAATTTCCGAGATCTCTCAAGAGGGATCGTAGAAGGGACGAGAACACTAAAAGAGGACCTGGAGGGGAGATGTCACCTATTCTGAGAGAGCAATTTTCTCGCCTTGGAAATGAAAAGACCCCAACTTTTTCCCCACGACTCCCTTGGTCAATCCAGAGTCAACCGATTGTATTGAAATCTCAAGGTTGGAGCACGGATGGCCCGGCCCGGCGTCTACCGCGGAAGCTAGAGGCGGCAGGTCGGGTGGCGTGGGGTGGGAGTGGGGAGGACCGGGCAGGAGAGACCTCCCCCACATACATTTCCTGCTGGGAGAAGCGCTGGGCGCGCGGGTACCGCGAGAGGGGGCGTTATGAACCCTGCTGGCGGCGAGCGGACTCCAGGGTTATTACTCGACACGTGTCTTTTACTCCTCACAATCCATTTCTTACGGGTAATTTATGAACGAACCTCTTTGATCAGGCTCGGTTTTATCTATCCACTAGTACAGATTACAGACGCGGCTGCTAAAACGCCTGGTCCCCGCTGCCTGAAAGGTTGCCCCCCACCCCCTTCCCAAATGCTGTTGCTTTTTCTCTGGTGATCCCCACCCCCTGCCTCTTGGCTCCGGTCCCCTCCCACCAGCCCCGTTTGCTCTATTAGTTGCAGTCACTCCGGGTATTTCTAAGTCAACAAAAAAAGCTCCGAGCAGGGTCAGTAGGGAGCCAAGGCAGGCAAATTTGGGGCGCGCTATGCCCTCGGTGCCACAAGTGTTGGGGTCCTAAGAAGGCCTCCAGCCACGGAGCAGAAGAACACGCTCCCAAAGTGCGGGGGCCCGCCTTCGGAAGCGAGAAGGCAAAGCTCTTGCAGTCAAGTCCCCGGGGGCCTGTCTTTGCTAAGAGAAGGGACAGGAGCCGCCATGCAGAGGGCAGCGTTAGTCCGCGGTTATCTGCCGGCGGAGCCTCATCAGAACCACCACTTTGGCTTAACTGGGGAGGGAAGGAGGCGGCAGGAGACTGGGAGAGGGGATCACGTTACGGGACTCCTGGTTCCTAATAGGTAAAGGAAAAGCGGACTCTCAGAAGCGGTTATTAATAGTAGATTTGTGGGGGTGGGGTGGGGTGTGTGTGTGTGTGTGTGTGTGTGTGTGTGTGTGTGTGTTAGTAGTATTTCATTAAAACCATATCCTGGAACAAAGAGTTGTTCTTTCATGTGTCTTTGCTCTGTTATTATTCTGACAGGAGTTCTAAAAACAGGATTTTCCAAATCAAAGGATCCCTGGAGTCGGCTGCCTCCTCCCAGCCCCCCTTCCCTTCACCAAACTGCTCTTGGTATCATTATCCCGACACGAAGAATTCTTATACTCTTGATTTAGCCGGAGGACACTTAATAGCTGACTGGATTAAATATTGCAGACTCCAGCCTGGGCCATTTGAAAATCCGGGTCGTGGACTGTGCCTAACTTCAGAGAAGGAAAACTGATCTATGAGATGTGTTTTAAGTTTCACTCAGTCGGGGCCTGGAGAAAAGGAAGAAGAAGAAGGATTCTCTGCTCCAGGTCTCTTTTATATGTTACAAAGTTAGAAGTTTTAAAAGGTGTGTGTTGATAGGGGGTAGCAAGAGGAGTCAAGGGTGGAATGAGGCAGCGAGAGGCAACCATAGCAAGAGGCTAGCAGAAATTTCCTTCTTTCATAATGTAAAAGGGTTTTATAAGAACATTTTAAAAGAATGCTGCTCTGGAAGGCAGGATTCTGCCCCAGGAATGGAACATTGATTTAGGAGTGCTATCAGCCGACCTCTCTGAAGGATTCACTGTCATTGCTAAACTTGCAGTGCCAAGATGGTTGGAGTTTGTTGCTTGTTGGCTTTCAACAATAGTAACAATTTTTTGATTGGTGTAAGTTTCAAGAACAAAAGAGGAAAAGAACTGTGGACTGTTTTGTCCATAACTGTGTTCAGAAATGGAGGTCTGGAAGCCTCAGAGGAAAGCTTTACATAGCAGAGTCAGGGAGTTGGGGTCCAACCCAAAATTCATCTAGGCTGGGCAGATCCAGAGGGGCAGGATCTGATGTTTTTGTCCAGGGCACTCTGGGGGCTATCACCAGATATGTTATGCACCCAAAGGTAATAAATCAAGGTTAAGTTCCTCCTGGGATGGCTAGATGGCTATTTAGATTAAATGCTATAGAGAGAAAAGATATGTCTGTTTATCTGGTCTTATGCATTTTTTAAAATGTCAACCCTTAAAGCTAATATAAGCACTTTGAATATATTTAGTTCTGACCACACCTTTGGAAGTCCAAAAAGGAATAATATAAATTTGGTCAGTAAAGTTAGATTTGATATTGTGGAAAAAATATGCAAACTTTTAAATTTTGTTTGAAGAAGAAAGCTGTGTGTATGGGTAGCTATATAACTTATAAGCCAGGTGCAATGTCAATTTAACAGACTTAGGAATAGTCTAATGCATTTAAACGAAGAGCCACAGCACAGTTCATTTATTGTACAACCTTAAAGTTATTCTCTTCAAATATTTAAAACCTTAATATGCTCAGAGACCCAGGCCTGTGCCACGTGATAATATTCACAATAACATCTATGAACATCCCTCTGAAATACAGAGAAAGGAATTATACTGTTCCACAACTGGGCAACTGCTAATTCATTTTAATGTATTTATAAACCCAACTTCCTTCTTGCATGTAGGGGAAAAAAAGTCCTATCTGTACAAGTCATTAAAAAATCCTTTTCAACCAAACTGATGATTTAACTTGGTAAAATCCCTACCCCATGGGTAGCAGGGATTCCCCAGAGCCCTGGATCCCGCCCCAGGAGGGAGGAATCACCCGCTCATCTTTCAGCCCATCCAAGCATCTTGGAAGTTTAGGGTCTGTCAGGCCTGGCATTCCTTCGCCCTTCTTATCACTCTCTACCCCTTCAAAAAGGCAATTGATTAGTTTCAGCTTTTCCAAACCGAGATCCGATATGTTTCTGAGGATCAAACGTCTTTGAGAAACCAAGAGAGAAACGTGGGGGAGGGAGGATGTGAAGAAAGAAAACTCCAGCGGGGAAGAAATTTGCCTTCTATCCAAACCATCCACACCCAAGGCACCAGAGGATGGGGTCGGGGTGGGGGTGCTGGCCAGGGGATTGGATTGTGACTTCTCCTGGAAGATGCACCTTCCCTTTCCGGAAGCAACTATTTAAAGGAGAAAATATATATCTAGAAAAGGAGGTTGATGATTTATGCCTGGATTTCCCCTCCAAGCATTTGCCTTTCTTGTATTTACAGGCGTGGTCCCATTTGCAAGTTGTACATCTGTTCTCTTCACGTGACATTTCAAAAAAGCCCTAACATCTGGGCAAGATAAACTTCCTTCAGGTACCTGCTCAACTTTTCACTTGTCACACTCGCGTCACCCCGGGCGCGTCCCTTTCCCCCTCCCGCCTGCCTCAGTGATGGGGTCTGTGGCAGGTTTTGTTCCAGCCCTCTTCGCTGGGGCCCCCAGCCCCAGATGACCCCACATCACCCCTCTCCCAGCGCCATCCTTGCCAGGGCCAATTTCTTTGGAAGACCCCCATCCTTATGTCTCCCGCCTCTGGCTCCACTGTGCAGGTAAGTGAGGACACCGTCTTGAACCCAAGGAGAAAAGTCATATTTCCTTCGATTCTGGCTTCAGATCAAAAGCAAACAAAACAAACAAACAAACAAACCTGCCTAGTAAGCAAATCAAACTCGCGCTTAGATTAGACAGTCTCATACACAGCCATGTACACTTAAGTGAATTGAGAAAAAGTGAGCAGCTGATTTTGATGACTGCTTTACATTGAGACTTCACTCTCTCTAGTAGATGTTTAAACTGCATGTTTTGCAGAAATCTAATTCCACTCGCTCGCAATCTCCTCTCCCCAAGAAAGCTGCCTTTCGGTATGAATGTTTTTAGAATTTTTTTTCTTTTCCTAATCTGGAATTTTGTTCCTCTGTCCCCAGCCTAAATCTCACGCATAATTACGAAGACACATCTACAATCTCGAAGAGGGCAGAAAAAATAGAAGGAAAAGAAAATTGTCCACGTAAACAAGAAGGATGGCAGCCCTTCGAGGCCCTGGCTGAAACAAACCCCAAACGATCTCCTTGCAGGGAGCCCACGAAATCCCGGCTATAATTGAGTGTTTTCTTTGAGGTTTCTTGACCATGTGCTTTTTACCATGGTTACTGTGACTCTGATAGGAAAAGCTGGATATTCACGAAGATCCCGTCCTATCCCTTGCCCAAGGCTTATCTCCGTGGCCCTTATACAGGAGAATATAAAGGGCGGAATTTTGTGCCAGTGATTTTAACCTGCCCCACCTTCCAGTGACCTGCCACATGCTCCTTCTTACTTTATAGACATCTGGGAATTCCATACATGCCTTAAACTCCAATTACACACCTTCTTCAAAGGACACGTGCTTTGATTTGCTAAGAACATAAAGTGGGCTCACACGTCCTGGAGCCTTGGGACAAAAGCGAGCGGAAAATATATCTCAGGCCCTGTTTAACGGGTCTCTCATTTGCTGTTCAGTAAATAAGGACAATTAATAATCCTGTTTGTATTTTTCGAGGGCTTGGTTTCCAGGTGGCTGGGAAATGGTGGGGTGGCCGGCTTTTCGAAATTATGAGGAAACCTAGTTCTCCTTCCACTTTGCCGGTGCACTTTCTTCCCACTTTCGCCGGTGCTGGGTGTGCAGCACGCTTTATGACACTCCAGTGGAAAATTCTGGAAAAGTGGCCCCCCGGGGAACCCCCTACCGACCCAAGTTTGTCGCTAATGCAGGCCTGTCTCTGGAAATTTGAGGTTGGGCCTCTGCCTGAAGCTCTTGCTGCTGCTCCCCTCGCTACCGCTGACACTGGGAGCCGCCGCCTCCGCGCAGCAGCCCGACGCGGGCCGGGGCCGTCCACGCCGTCCCGGGAGGCCACGGACATTGTCACTCTACCCACCGTGCGGGCCGCCTGCCACCCACGCAGGGGAGTAGGGGCCCGCACCCCCTCCCGCGCGCGCCGCAGGTGAGACTCCCGCTCCCCACGGAGTTCTGTTTGGGTTTCCGTGGCGTTTGTTCCCCGCAGGTTTGTTTGTTTTTCTTCAAATTACAGATGCAGGGAAAACCGCCTGACATCATGAGAGCGGGACAAACGCTCACTTTGAAGGATTCCTGGGCAGAACTTCAAGTGAAATCATATGCCTGAGAAGAACTTGATACCGGTCTAGAGAAAATAACCAGTTCTGAGTTTGCCAAACCGTGGAATGTGCAAAATGCTCGACTTTTTTGCAAGAGGCCAAGTGTCCCTTAAAAAGTTCCCTTATGAATATGATCCTGAGGACCGAAGGAGCAAGAAGCTTGTGTTGTTGCTGAGTGTGGGAAAAAAGTACACATGTTGTGTGAGTTTCCGCTATTTAACGTTGTTTTATTAATATGTTCCACTTTGGGGAGGGTACCTGCAACTGTGCATGAATTATCATCTGTGCATGTGCTTGTTACCAAGTGTGTGCATAAAGAGGGAAAATGTGTATGATGGGAACAAAAATTCACTGCTTTCTTATGACTGAAGGCTATCAGTCCAACGAAATTAAAAGCAAGATTAAAAAAATTCTGTGCACAGTAAAGCAAACATTCTTATTCAATTGTTTAGAATTCACCCAAGATAATGTAATACAATACATTCCTTCCAGGGAATACATTCTGGCTAAAGAGTTAAAGCTCCCGGGTCCAGACACCATTAAAATCTCACTTCTGAAACAGGCAATTCTTTCTAAATGTCCTTTAAATAAGAATAAGTAGCAAAATAAAATGAAATAAAATGAAAACAGGAAACGATAGAAAAAGAAACACAGGTGGCTTCATTTCTACTTTAAGGCAGGATTAGCACTGTGGTGTGTATGGGGTGAGGGAGGTTGGGAACACAGAAATAGTCAGCAAGCTGAAAATTGTATTCTAATAGTTAATATTTTCCACTGTGGATTCTTCTCATTCAAAGTAAAATTATTCACCACTTTTCTTTCATTCATTTGTTTATCTATGAAAATCTCATGGAAAATATTACTTTCAGTTTAGTATTTAGTATTACTCAACATAAATGTGGCATTTGCTTTTCTCTCAAGTCTTTTATGAGAAAAGTAGAGAACCCCCCCAAAGAAACAGAATAGAAAAAGAAGAAAAGGCAAATGGAAGGCTACCTTTTTTGAAACTTCTAGTTTCTATATCATCAGAGATAAGATGGAAATTACCTTATCAGCAAGGATGGTCAGCTCCATTCTGATGTATGTCAAGAAATCTGAAATATCAAATAGTCAGACCAAGCTAATGAACAAGGAGATTCCTCCATGAACAATTTAGAAAATGGAGGTGGTTCGATGACACACACAAAAGAGAATTACCATCTTGATACTCTCTCATCCTTCTAGGGCACCCTCTTTACATTTCTGCTCTACACACTCACACACACACTCCACACATATATCCACACATAATCGGTTTCCCATCTTATTATTTTGAAAAGGACTATCAAAATCTAAAAAATTATTTCCCCAAAGTTTCACTAATCTTTTAATTTAAGTAAATTCTACAGGCTCCTTATTGTTAAACATAGTCTTAAAATACACACAATAATAAATGTACAATATTGTTCTGTCAGCATTCTATAATGATGTGTAGAGAGGGGGAGAAAAACCTTCAGGCAATAACATAACCTCAACCTGTGCTAAACAAATACGATCTGTTTGGATTCATACACTTTTTTTTGCCATAGTCATTGCTTGAATTAGGCAGCAAAATTATTTTCCAGTGTGAAAGCATCCCTAGTTATACTTAAATGCAGTAAACTGGATATAAAAGTTAAGAACTGATACTAAATCACCATTTCTAATGGTATTAATTACAATAGCCAATATTTTTCTGGCCTAGAAATAACGAGAATGAAGTAAAAATCAAGCACTATTTGTCCTTGTTATTGTTTTACTTAACTTCATCAGATTTTGTATACATGTAAGTAACCAGGGAAAAATTCTGTGTAATTTTGTATAAAATCTATTTGCTAATGAACTGACTAGAAAATGAGCAGCTATAGCATTTAAAATTGTAACTCTTACAGTAATTACTGAAGACACTGTAAGTTCAGGTTCTTTGTTTGTTTTTCACTTTATAGCTGTATGTTCTTTACATACATTTTGGGAGCATACTTCCCAAATGGGTAACATCAACATAGGGAAATATTCTTAACTTCAGCTTTCCTTTTTAGCAATTAAATGTCATCCTCATTCATGAAAGAACAGTAAAGCAAATTACTTTACAAATGGAATTCTCTTTCATGCTGAATTAAGCTTTATTTTCTATGCATTTGTATTCATTTATATGTGTGTACAGATAGGTAATTCTGATAATACTTTATGCATCCTTTCACTGAAATGAACCTATTATTTAAAAATCCTTATAAAGAGTAGAGGTCATGACAAAACTACAGTAACAAGAGAAAACAGTGCTGAGTTCTTAAGTGTTTATTTGCATTTAACTGTTTTATAGCTGCCTTCTCAAAATATAAGCAAGTGAGGTGAATTAACTATTAAAGTTTTTGCTGTCTGGGGACTTGATAAGAGATGAAGGAAGGGGAGATGCTAAGTCCACTGAACACCAAACAGGAATAATGATGATAAAGCTGTCTTTCTAAATAACATGCCTGTACCTATCAGTAGCTAGTTTGAGTTTTTCACTGCTTTATTTATATTAAGTGCTTCCTCACCCTCCTGCATGTCTCCAGAGTTAAACAAGCAGGTATTTACCTCCAACTTAATCCTGAGCTTTAAAAATATAGACCAAACTCTAAGGTTCTTAAAATTTTCAATCATATTTATTTATTGCAGAAAAATAATATACAAAGATATTTACAAAACAATCATAAAAATATGAATGCATTTAGACACCGGATCTATTTGCATTTTACCATGGGTCATCAATAAATAAATAGAATGTTGTTTTTTTGTATTTTAAGTTTTTTTTCCCTCAGAGGAAGAATGAAAAAAGGAATTAACTGACTATGATTTTGCAAGTCAGTTTAATCCCAGTATCTTTATTTCTAAAGGTGTTCTTAAAATTCCTCTGACTGTTACCATTTAAAAATGGAGAAAGTCCATAATGATGCCTTTCCTTTCAGTGGCTGATTGGCACGACCTCTTGAGAATGCATGCATGAAAAAATAAAAATTAAAATAAAAACATTCTTCGTCAAGAAAAAAAAAAAGGAACACAAACAACTGTTCAGACTTCTATCAGAATGTAGAGGTGTGAGGATGGTGCCGCTGCCCGTCTGGGAATCACTGTCCACGGGCCTGTCTCGCTTTCTCTTTTAAAAGTGCGCCCCACGCCCTGTTTCTTTGAATTTGGGTTCTGCTCTTCTAATTTCCAAGAAAATCTTTGGCATATATATATATTTTTAGTTATCCAGCTCCAGAGTCTCTAGACTGTCCATTTTCTCCTTCTCTGGAAACAATGACATCTGCAAAAACCCAGAGGGGGGAAAATCGGTTATTGTTTAGGTCTCTGGCTGTTTTCTAAGACTAGTGAGCACTGTTCTTATCACCACCACGGAGAAATTACGCTGAACAACCTGGAAGGATTTCAGCCCAAGGGCAAGAGGAAGTGGGTGGGCGGAAAGAAGGAGGAGGTGGAATTTGGAAACATTTGTTTTAAGGAGAACGAAAACTTAAAGCCAAAAGAAAGGGAGGCGCTGGCAAGACTGTCCTTACCCATAACCCTCGAATCTTTCTCAGTCTTCCCTCCTGTCTGTCACGCATACTCACGCACACGCACACCTTTCACAAGGGCGCATCCCTCTCTCCCTAGCGGGGAATGAGCTGCCTTCCAGGGACGCTCGGGGATGAGCTGGCGGTGCCAGGTTGGGGTGGGGGGAGGCTGAGAGGGGAGTGGGAGACAGGGAGGAAGGCAAGATGAACTGGGAGCCGCGGCCTGGGCGTCAGTCGCTCCGCTACCTGAGCGGCGAAGGGGCGCAGAGGCGCCGGTCCTTACCTAGGTCTCCGGCCCTGCCGAGGGGGTGGGGAGCTCCGCCTGCTAGTGGGACGCTGACATGGACCAGGCCCCCTCCATCCTCCAGACCGAGAAGGCGTAGCTGAGCCGCTCGTGGGCCACATAGCTGCAGCTTGCCATCTTGGAGTCCAGCTCGTCGCTCTGGAGGACCTGGTAGAGGAAGTCGATGTACCTGGCCGCCAACTTGAGGGTCTGGATCTTGCTCAGCTTGTCCGAGGGCAGCGTGGGGATGATCTTCCGCAGCGCGGCGAACGCCTCGTTCAGCGACTGCGTGCGTTGGCGCTCCCGCACGTTGGCCATGACCCGCTGCGTCTGCAGCTCCTCGTAGGACTGCGGACTCCCGCCGCCGCTGCTGCTGCCGCCGCCGCCCGCGCCGCCGCCGCCGCAGCCCGCAGACTTCTTGCCGCGCTTGCCTTGAGCCGGGCTGCCAGGCTCCTCGCCGCCTCCGACGCCCCCGCCCGCGGCCCCGCCGGGCCCCGCGCCGCCCCCCGCGCTGCGCCGGCTGCTGCGCCGCTTGCGCCCCCCGCGCTTGCCGCTCGGTGGCTGCTGCCGGTCCGGCTCCTCCTCGCTGTTGCTCAGGCTGTCGTCGGCCGGCGAGACTGGCGAGCTGGACACGTCCTGCATCATCTCTCGGGCGGCGACGCGCGGCCTCGCAGGCCCGGGGCAGAGGGGCGGCCCGGGGAAGAGGAGGAGAGCGGGGCGCCTCAGCCCGCCAGCTTCCCCCGCGCGCGGCGCCGGCCCGGGCGGTGCGGCCCGCGGAGGAGGGAGCGGGAGGAGGGACAGGGAGGATCTCCGCGGGGAGGGCGCGCGGGGGAGGCGGGGAGGGAGGCGGGAGGGGGAGGGGACGGTGTGGATGGCCCCGAGGTCCAAAAAGAAGGCGCCCAACGGCCGCACGCACACCCCGCTCAGCCTCCTGGAAACGCTGCCGGTGCCGGCGAGCCTGCGAGGTGTCTGGGAGTTGGGCGAAAGCTGCTGACTTGGAGGCTCTTATACCTCCGTGCAGGCGGAAAGTTTGGGGGCAGCAGTGTCATTGGCCTGACGTGGGGAGGAGGGACTTTTCGAAGTTTTATAGGAAAGTTTCCGCTTTCCAGCCCCCCTTCTCCGTCCCCACCCCCCTTACTCGGGGTCTAACAATTCGTCTTCCCAAACCATTCAAAAACGACCTGGACCAGGCGGCCGGCCCCTCTGCCCGCCTCTTTGCTGCCCTCCCCCTTCCCTCCCCGCCGCCCTCCGCCCGCGGGCGCGGGGTGATTTCCTTCCGCGCTGGAGCGCGCGGGCCGCGCCCCCGCACCCGAGCGCAGCCGGGGGAAGCGGCCGGAGGGGACCGTCTCCACCGCCGTGTGGGTGCCTCCCGGAGTGGCTGTGACAGCAGCGGAGGCAACAGCTTCTACGCAGTGGGTGAAGTCTCATCTCGCCCCAGTACTCTCTGGGTCCGTGGGGCGGGTTTGGGATTGCTGGGGCGGAGGGAATGGCCAGAAAACTGACAACGGCGAAGCCCACTCGATGGTCAGGTAGACGGGCCCCTGGAGTCCCAAGGGCCAAACCACCGTGGCTGGCCCTAAGCTCGTGGGCGTTTATGAAGACGTGGCCACGTCGAGAACTGCAGATCTGCGTCCGGCCTGTTCTCTCACCCTTCCCAAAAAGCATCAGGGCCTTTCTTTTGCCTCCACAATGAACCAATCTATCACTTCCCAACACCCAAAGGACTAGACTTCCGAAGGTGCTAAAAAAAAAGGCAGAAGTTCGTTCTCCCGCGGAAGGCGGTCCTGTGCATGGAGAAGGCAGCAGGGTCGAAGGTGGGCAGCGCAGCGTCTTCGCCGCGGCCCTGATTGCCTGAACTGCTAGCCCAAGCTGGAGGACCCTGTGGCCATCTCATCCCCACCCCCTTTCAGTTAAGGCCCTGCATTGTGACTTTTAAGGTCGGCTATAAGAGAGTGAGATGGGTGCTCAACATTGCCTGGACACGCGGGGCCGACGGCTGCGAGAGCCCCTTCCCCCTTCCCCCTTCCCCCCTACTTCTAGGAAATCCTGTGGGCAATTATGTTTCGAGTTCCCCAGACGCACCCCAGTTATTTGGATACTTTACCATTTTAAGCGTTTCTATCTAATAAGTAACAACGAAAAGCCCCTAAGAGGGTGTTAATGCAGATTCTGGCAAGTCGGAAGCAACAAAAGTTGGTGAGCTGGAAGGGAAGGGAAGGGAAGCCGCTGTAGAAGAGATGCCCATCTTTGCACTGTTAGACTTTTTTTTTTTTCCTATTTTGGAACCAGTTAGGCTAGAATAACCATTTCATGTTCATTCCTTACGTTGCAAAGCAAACTAGAGGTCAAAAGCAGTAGTTGGGTTTTCAGGCGGATTTTGGGGTGTGGAAGTTGTGTACCTTGCGCTCCGGTACCCTGCGCAGGCCGAGGTCCGCTCACACTCTACACGGTTTGGACTCGCAGGCGCGAATTAAGTCAGCGAAACAGCCCTTTCTAGGCCGGACCGAGGGTCGCGGCCCACGGTGTCTGGAGGAGGAGGCGGGAGCCCAGGCGACGCGCGGGCAGGCCACGTGGCTGTGCCCCGCTGAGGCTCGCAGCTTCGGTCCCGGAAACTCCGGGTTCTGGAGTGCCTGGGGCAGGCCGAAGGGCGCAGCCTTATGGGGGAAGTGAGGGCAAGAAGAATCCCTTCCGCGGGGGGCGAACAAGTCGAAGCTTTCCTGGGAGGGGCAACTTGCAGGGTTTGTCCGTCACTATTTTTACAAACTTTCAGACAGTAACTACAGCGTGCCAACATGTCTGCTTCGCGAGTCGGTTCCACACTTTAAAATGAAAGCCTGTCTGAAAATTAGTCTACTTGACCTCCACTTAATAGTACACAGGCAGGTCTTCTTAAAACAAAAAGATAAGTCGCTGCTGTGATTGTATCTTCTGCCTAGAGGATTTGATCTTTCGGAAGCAGTTAGAGAACAGGCAGAAATCCTGCCCTACTCTCTGCTGTGCTATCTTTTGTAAATCTGAATTGCAGAATATCTCGCAATTCTTATTTGAACGTGGCTGCAGATATCTCGAAAAATTTCCACCTTTACCTATCTCTGCTTTTTTTCTAAAGACCAAAAATGTCAAATCTTAATTTTGTTTTGTTTTGGTTTCCCCTTTAGCTGAATACTCAAAAATAAAGAGATCAAATAATTGGACTCTTTCCTTTGTGGCTATGGGTAAGCAAGGCAGGAAAGTGTGGGCAAAGTGTAAAGGAAACCTTACCTGACCAAGGGGAATTGGGGTGAAGGGGACGGGGATGGGAATGGGGGCAGGGGAAGCTGGAGGAGAAATCGAGTCCGCAACAGCGCAGCAGCCAGGGATCATTAGTTAGCCCGACTTGCAAAGTCATCAATCTTGTAAGACTAGTTCTTAAACAAGCGAGCCCAGCCCTTCTCCGGACACTCAACTTCTAGGTGATCAAGAGCATTCAGCCACTGGGTACAGGGATCCCCAGGACTGAGGTGATGCTATGGATGCTGGAATGCTTAGAAGAAGGTTTAAAATGAATGAGCTAACAAGAACAAGTCCCGGGTGCAGAGTCTTCTTGACAGAGCCACGATGAATGCCTTCAGTTCTGAGAATAATTTTCTCTTGAACTTTTCGAAGAAGTAGAGGATGAGAATGAGGGGTTTTGAGTATTTATATGTTACGTTTTAAGCAGAAGGTTGTAGCTTGCCAAATGAATTGCCTTTCAAAACATCTAAGGCTTGACACTCCTTACTTTGCAAACTGCATCATTTCCTGGCCTGATTGTCCCATCTATATTCTGCTTAATATTTTATCTACCAGATTTCTTATCCATACTTGCTGGGGCAAGAATAAGGTAAGCTGTCTTCTTACGTGCTGAAGAGCCAAATAATACTAAATATTTTATATATGCAACAATAATGATAACTTCCACAATACTTGGTTTAACATTTGAAAGCTTACTTAGTTTTAAAATCTTAATTTCAGGTTCTTAAAAGGGGTCTTAGAAATTTCCCTTTGGGACTGGACTTAGCCTGACTTGAAGGATGTTAGAAGACTACCTTCCTTGGGAATACTGCATTAATTGGAATTAGATCATTTCATCTACTTCTAAAATAAATCCCCTAAAAAATTAACTGAAAACACTCAGATAATTCAAAACGAGCTTTGTTTTCAAACTGCAAACTTGGTATCCTTCCTGAGGAATGTGTGCTGTATTAAAAATTGAAAAAAGAATACTGTTAAAAGTAACAGAGTTAGGAATCTCATAATCAGCATATGCAATAAGTATGTATGTATCTGGTTCTTTTTAGAGCTTGAATATGCACTGGCATTCTCTTAGCAACATTTATAAATACTTTTAGAGCGGGAAAAGAAACACATACACACTATAGAATTGTTAGCAAGCTGGTACATACTGGAGTTGGGGCTTGCACAGAAAGTGAGTACTTAAATCTGTTCTGATTCTTTCTCCTCAGTTTTTGGATGACATACCACCTGTCTTCTGGCTTAGAGTTCTGCGAAATAATTTCTCTGGATTGCATGAATGAAGCACAGGACCATTCACACAGAAGAGGGCGCAGATTGGAAAACGCTGCAGTTGAGTGCATCTTAGATGAGACTACATGTTCGATTTCATCTTATTTTGAACACTCCACAGGGATTGCTTAGTTTGATATTTAAAAGAAAGTTTTGTTCAAGTGGAATATAAAGTTTGTGTCAGTACAGGTGACTTGGATAACTCAGTGTTTCTTCTTCAGTGAAACAGGTAGCTTTAAGAATGTTTGAACACCTTGCCCTAAATAAGAGGTCATTCTCTTTCTCTTTTAATGATAGTTTAATTCATGAATTTAACTGATTCTACTTTTCCCTGTCTGAATTTCTCCAAGAATAAGGAACTAAAATTATGAAAATTGAAGCTTCCAATCCAGAAATAAAATGAAAAAGTATAAAGCCCAAGACACTGAGTTGCCAAGGGCACTTCAAATGAGCCATATTTTCAAATAAATAAAACCTTTAAAATAGCTAATATTCTGCACTCAAAATGAGGATGAGATACGGAGAAATAATATATCAAACTTGTACGGAAAGAAGAATCAGAGTGTGGAAGAGTATATAGTCTTGAAGTGTCTTCCCCCTACCCTGTATTACCTTATTGGGTATGCATGCAAGAAAGTCTGTGTTCCAGCTTCTTAACCTTGTTGAAATATGCTCTCACTTTACTCATTTCAGAGTTGCTGGAATAACTGAAGAAATAATGTAAGAAATACAGTTATTCATAAAGGCTGTTCTTGTGGCCACAATCTTCTTACACAGTAAGCATTTTTATCTCTTCTTTTTAATCATCTGATGATCAAGTAATTTAAATATAAATGGAATGATTTACGTTCTGTGTTTTTCCAGCTAAAGTTTCCTTTCCAATTACTCACAATTTTCATCTCTCTTCACTTCAAGGGATTTCCTTTTTTCACAAATGGCTCTTCCTGAAGCCTTAATTCCTATTTCCATTGTTTGGATTGATTCTTCCTTGAAAAACATGTTGTTTTTGCCAGTGACCACAAGAGGACACAATTTCCCAGAGAACTTTGTTGAAAAAGAAGCTTATAGAAGAGGAAAGCTAACAAAATAGCAAAAACACCACACAATCAATGAATGTCATTTGAGGGAATTTCTGATTTACATCACTTTTTGAAAACCTAAAAATGAACTGGCTTTCAAGCTTTTGATTTTGGGGGGAAGATTTAGTCTTTTTCTTTATTGTAGAATGTAAAAGAAAAGCGTACATTTAAGAAAATATACTAAAATCCTACCATTTTAAGGGAAAATAATTACTTTCTATTAGCATTTTTTAAAAAAATAGCATTTTCAACAAATAATTCAACAGAAAAAATTCATTTTACATTAGCAGAATTTTGTACAGAACTCTCAGTGACCTAGAATTTTACCTTTTAAATTTTAGAGCCAAGTTTGGCAATGAAAAACAATTTAAAAATATATATATATTACTATTCCAAAATGCCTTTGAACATTTGAATTTTCAGTCTAGGCACTTGGCATGTCTTTACATGAAAAATTACATGGAAATTATGTTTTATGGTTTGTCAATTATATTGTAATGCTCATAGTAGGTTAAGAACTAAAATTATTTTTAAAATATATGGAAAAATAGGATATTTTAAAAGTGTTGACTCCCAACACTTCCCCAGAATTATTATACACATCTTTGACTTAATTTAAGGTCACCTTACTCTTTCCTACTACTTTTTCTCTAAAAAGGATTTCAGAGCATCTGAGTACTTTATAAATTAAGGTAAATTAGAACAAACTATGTTTTGATATTTTTCTGAAAGAATTTTATAGTTCTGGTGGAGTGCCATAACAACCAGGCTGGGAAATCCCCATTTCAGTGGAAACTCAATGCTTTTGCTTTGCATTTGTGTCTTTTTGCAGAAACATTCCTAATCACATTCTCTGAGACCCTGCTGGAGGGACTGAGCAATGGACCAAAAGACCTGGAAATGAAGAAGAGAAAAAGGTAAGAGACAAGGAACAGAGTAAAAATAAGGACATCAAGAGAGAGCAGAGTGTGAAGAGGGAGGGTGAAAGAGGTAGCTGGAACAAGTGAACAAGAAAAAGAGAGAATGTATGTATGTAGGGAGAATAAAAGGATTAAATGACAAGAGAAAGAAAAATATTAATGCACCTAGTGGGAAATAGAAAAGCACCAGGATTATTTGCCTCATATTTTCTGCTCAGAGATTGTTTCAAGTAGTTGTCTGTCCCTTGGTGTAGGCATTCAGTTTTAAAAATCCTTGTCATTCTCAGCCAAGTATAACAAAAAATAAAGAACAGGGTGGAGAGCCATGAAACTTTTAATTAAGGTTGACATTCATCTAATAGATATGCTCTATTTAGAATTACAGTGAAGATGGTAACATATTGTGGTCACTGGATCTCCAGATGGTGGCAGGAGGATGTTTGGGGGAATACAGATGCTGTTATTGCGAACCATGATGGGTGTTCAGAAATCTGTGGTTGCTAAGGCTCCAGGCTCATTAGTTATCTTCCATTTCCTCTACCATGAATATCAAACTGGGTGTTTTTCCCTGTGGTTAGCCAGTATCAATGCCTTTGGCCTCCCACCTCAGATACCTCAGGGAAAGACATAGCTGTAAGTGATGAGTCATTCTCACTGAAGACCTTGAGAAATTGTAAGGTTATTGCTCTAATTATGGTCCATTCAGGAGACCTGAATTTTGGTTTCACCTGGCCCTAATTAATTGCAACACATTTATTGATTCTTTTGTAATTTAACCAAAATGCATCAAAGTCTCAATTTTAGGTGCTCTGAATAAGAAGATTTTGTCTCTGACATCAAGGATATCACAGACTAAAGAGAAATAAAACAGGAAAACAATTTTGTAACAAAATGCTAACAGAGGCAAATGCTGTAATAGATATTTTCAAGGAGTGCCAAAGAAGGACACTGGACCTGATCTGAGGTAACAGAATGCCTTTGTGCATTGGGAAATTGCCTCACTGCAATGGTAGCCTCCAAATACACTCCCAGGAAGCCTGTCCCAGAGAGAAACATACAGAAAGGTCCACAGACCAAATTAAGATGCACATGTCACATGGCTTATTGAGTCAATTTGAAACATAAAGTAAGAAAGAGAAATAGATGGAGTAGGTTAATATACTATGATAGGTTGCAAACAGGCAGGAAGGACCATGCTACCCAGATCCTGAGGTACACAGGTATACAGTGTTAACATGTTTTGTTTCTCTATCTCTCTCCCTCCCCAGCACCCTTCTTTGCTGATGGTGTGGTTAAAGGTCCAAAGTTAAGGGTGAGCAATGATGGAGGGGACTAGGTCACTGGAGCTAAATACATTTGCTCTATTAGAGAGGCACAGGACAGATACTTTCTTTCATAGCTGAGGCTTGATACTTACCTGCTGAGCAGCTATGGATTTTCTCTGTCTTGGCCAGAGAACAGGCACGCCAGATTGGATGTGACCAAAGGCAGCATATTTAAAACCTCATAGATATGGGTGCCTCATGAATATGGGGTTCCCTGAGAGCTGCATGATACTTTGATGCTTACATAGTCTTTCTGTCCCTTAAGAAGAAGAAATCTCTCTGGTTACTTATTTCCAAACTTAATATCATCAATTCTCCTTGTTTCTTTTACTCATTTTTGGCACAAAAGTTTAGACCCACAGTTGGCCGCAAGTGGTTTCCAGAACTAGAAGGAAACTCATTCTCATCACTTAGGAAAATGCTTTCAGGTTCCATACATCCAAATCTTAGAGTTATAAGCAGTCATAGTGAAAACATTTTCACCCATAAAACTTGACTAATCAGACTAGATAATTTCTAACATCTTTTACATACTTTTCAACTTTTTAGCAGAATTGGGTATTTGTAAGTAAAACAGCAAACATATATCACTGTTTTCCTGTAACACTTTATCTCAGCTTTAGTCTTGAAGGATGAAGAGGGATGAACCAGATGAGAAGTAGAAAGGGTGGGAGGAAAGAAAGACACTGGGAGTGGCATGGGCAAAGCACGGAGGCATGAGCATGCAGGGCCTTTTCAGGGACCTGTAAGGGGTTTTGTATGGTTGGAGGTGGAATGGGTGTGGAAGCAGCAAGAAATGATACAAAATTGAGATCACAGCAACTTTATGTGCCATGCTAAGAAATTAGGGTTTTATTCTAAATGCAATTGGGAAAACTGAAGAATGGCAAGCAGGGAAAGAACATGATCAGATGTATATTTTAGAAATATCTGCCTGTAGACACACAGTGCATGGGATGGATTAGACAGTCATGTGATTAAATTTAGGAAGTTCTTGCATCAACCTACAAGGTACCTAAGGTAGGTATATTATTTTACTTAAGAGAACTTAACACCATTGTAGTAGCTTTGGGATGTGCACAGGATAATATAATGTTGAGGAAAAAATGACTGGATTTAGGGAGATTTGGAGGCATCAGTTTCCTCATCTGTAAAATGAAGTAATTGGATAGGTAATTTGAAAAAGTTGAAAAGTATGTAAAAGATGTTAGAAATTATCTAGTCTGATTAGTCAGTTTTATGGATGAAAATGTTTTTGCTATGACTGCTTACAACTCTAAGATTTGGCAATATCTGGAGCCTGAAAGCATTTTCCTAAGTGATGAGAATGAGTTTCCTTCTCTTTCTGGAAACCACTTGCGGCCAACTGTGGGTCTAAACTTTTGTGCCAAAAATGAGTAAAATAGGCAGTGAAATGGTTTGTAGTGGGGGCAGAAGGAGCTCCCTCCAAAAACCACCTTCTGCTTCCCATAGTCATGCTTTAAATCTGTCACTGGTCACTCATTAATTTGAGGCCTGGCATTGTCCTCTCCAGGCTCTTCTTTTAGATGGCAAGGTCTCCAAAGTGAGGTAACACATTAAGTCACTAACACCTTCGAGTCAATTAGATTATATGATGTTTTCTCAAGAAAGGAGGGGCTCAGGCTAGCAGAAGGACACTGGGACATACTGGAGAGGACAGACTGAAAGGCAAGGAAAATTGTGAAGAAAGGAAAGCTGTGGTACTAGGGCTTTTGTGAATTTTCCAGGTGTGGGCTTTGGTCTGATATCATGGGCTTGTCTGAGCTTTCCATGCCTGCTATTCAGTGTGGCTGAAGCTATCCAGTTCTGTAGTTTGGATTTAATTCTAGATAGAGTACAATGAGAGAGCAAGGAAACCAGACCCCAAAGGCCTTGACTCATCATCTCTTTTGCCAAGGTCGTAGAACCTTGAAATGTGTCTATCAAAGGTCTTAGAGCCTTAAACTCTTCTATTTCACTATCAGATATGTGTTAAGAACAAACAATAGACCATGATCTCTTTGTTAACTATATATAATGGGCCTGTTTAGCTGTAGTTATGTTCAAGGGCACAACTATTTCCAGGGAAAACGAAGTGTATATAATGACTGAGAAAACAAAAACAGCCACCGAGGCTCATAAGCAACATTAATGGCAATTTTAATTTCACAGACCGGTATTTGGACTGAGGAGAAACAATTGTTTGAAAATATGCTAAAGAGAAAGCGAAACACGTTAATTCTGGAGCACATCAACAGACTTAGAATACCTGAAGAGCAGACACTGCCAAAGAATTGTATTTCATTTCTTTTTTAACTGGGTCATTCTCCAAAACAGACTATAGTCTGATATAGTTATTAGAAAAAATAAACTGTACTTCTAGATTTATGTAACATTTATTCACTATTGTTTTTATTATATTGGTTCTTATTTGAAAATTGTGCACCCAGGTATTTTACAGAAATTCATTAAAATATTTTATCATACCTTGTTTAACACATTTAAAATGGGATAGAGAGAATTTCATGGGAAACTTTGGTAAGACAGAATGACTAGTGGATTTTATATGTGAATACGTCAACAACAGAAGCTGCAATCACAAGGATGCTTTAGCTTTTGTCATTTCCAAGAGATAATAGGTATGGCAGAGGATCATCTTAATGGAGTAATTCCATAGAATGAAAGCAGAATAAAAATAGGAATCTAGGTAATTTCCCTAGATTAAATTCATTGACCATTTTACTTTGATTTACTATAAAATTCTTAAAACATTACACTTGCAGAACTGGATGAATGGCTTATAAAAAAAATCACTTCAATGAAATCATAGACTACTAGGGCTAGAAGAAGGTTTAGAAGTCCAGAGCCCTTCCTCCTTTGTTGGCAAGGCCAAGTGGCCACACAGAACAGTGTAGTGGATGACAGCCCAGATTCTGGAGCCAGTCAGCCTAGGCTCAAATATGGCTCAACTTCTCACTACCTGTATACCCTAGATGTGTTATTTACCCTTCCATGGTTCCTGTGAAAGGGAGATGCACATCATTACCTTGTCGTGATGGTGAAATAAAGTCATAAGTGCTAACCTTTTAAAATGGTGCTTGGCACTTGATACATGTTTGATATTATTATTTAAAATTAGGACTAAGTTATGCAGTACCCTGTAGATTGAGATGAGGCATTTAAACTCAATTCTAAGTGCAAAAGGAATGGTTTAAAGGGTAAATGAAGAAATGAACTCATGATCCAGATCTGTCTGAAGAGCACCTGTTCTTATACCTTTGTCTTACTCCCTGAAGACCCAAAGTTCAGGGTGAGGACACTAATTGGAGGAGGTTCAAGTATTATTTATATCCTAGCTGCCAAGAAATGGTAAGAGGAGACATATGGCCTCTTCAGTTTCTGTACTGGGTGGTGTCTTGTCTGAGCTAAAGACTCTCATATTCAGCTATCCACTTGGTACTACAATGTGGGTTTCTCACAGACATTTTGGACTTACTGTCACTCTCAAATAACTTGTTCCTTCCACCTGTGCAAATCAGTAAATTATTTATCTAATTGTTTAGTTTGAAAACCTAGGAATCATCATTCATCCCTCTGTTTTCCTCAGCCTACCCTCTCCTCCATCCAAGTGATCACAAGGAGCACAGTCTCCCAGCAACACTGACAGAGTGGGTATTCAGGCAATAGCAGGAAGTAGGTTTGGATGTGGTGGTGCATTCAGAACTTCAACAGAGATGGCATCTCCAGAGTCCATACCATTGAGACTCTCTGTAGGACAATTTGGTGTTGAGTGGTTCATATTGGAGTCTGTTTCACTTGTGTTAGTATTTTCTTCCCAAGTAGCCTAAATGCCATAAGAAACCACTCTTTTCATATTCTTCATAGGCTCCATAATATACAAAATGGGTACTCCATAAATAATTGTTTATTGATGACTACTCTTTTAAGAAATGTATAAAAAGCACTGGTACTATCATGGGTCAGATATTCCTCAGTTTACTTTAGTGTTACCTTAAACCTACATTTAGCCAATATACTCGAAGGAAAGTGAAATGGAGTACTATCTATTACTCAAAAATCAAACGTTAAAAATACTTGCTTTAAAAATATTAATTTGGAGACTATTTCCTCCTGCAAATATTCAATCAAATATTACCACTAGCTGTTTTCTGAAATTATTTGATAGTCAAATCTGGTTGCTCACCCAAATGCTATAGCTAATAATTAGAACAATGTTTTTATTTTGCATAGGAGCACCAGAAGGACATGGCACAAATATTGGTGAGAAGGAAAAAAATATATAATATAGCAAAAATTATCTATAAATTCTCCATTTTATCTTCTTTGCAAAGAAGATGCTGAAGCAATTGACCCTGCGCTGAAAGAGAAGGAAGGCCTTTCAGCTGTGTCATTTCAAAGAGCCAGAGGTTTGTGTAATATAATGGTTGGAGGAGTGTGCTAAGGGAAGTATCCAACCTGAGGCTGTGGCAATTAAGAGTAGGAAGGAGATAAACAAGATTACACTGTATAGCACAGGGAAATATACACAAAATGTTATGATAAATCACAGAGAAAAAAATGTGACAATGAGTGTGTATATATCCATGAATGACTGAAAAATTGTGCTGAACACTGGAATTTGACACAACATTGTAAAATGATTATAAATCAATAAAAAATGTTAAAAAAAAGAGTAGGAAGGTAGTTAATTCTTTGACTGCTGAAATGTCAATCCTGTGCTTTTCTTGATTCCTTAGGATGGCACAACCACTTAAGGAACAGCCCCTTCTGGTTATGATACAAAGACATCACTCTACCACAAGTGTCAGAACTCAGAGTGTTCACTTAATACCATCTCTAGGGCAGGAATAATGCTGACCCAGTAAATGCGCCAAGATCTATGGGCTTTTCTTTGAGGGAAGAGAGAGTAGAAAAGAGGCTATTACAGTAACCAAAGTGAAAGGTGATTGTAACCTAAACTGGGGTGGTGACAGTGGAGTTAGAATTTGAAAAAGGTGGTTAGATTCTAGATATATTTTGAAGGTAGAGCCAACCGGATTCACTAAAGATATGAGGTAAGTGGGAGAGAAGTAAAAAATGACTCTAAGGCTTCTTATTTGAGTAAAAGAAAGGGGGAGTTGGTACCCACTAAAATGGAGAAGGCTTTGGTGGAGCACATTTCAGTGGAGATAGTTCAGTTTCAGACATGTTGAGTTTGAGATGTCTGTTAGAAATCCAAGCGTAACTGTTGGGCAAGCAGTGGGACATGAGTCTGGAGTTTGTGAGAGAGGTCTGGGCTGGAGATAAAATTTGGAATATATCAGCATATGGATAGCCTTTTAAGGTATGTAACTGGAGAAGATCACTGTAGGAGTAAGTGTGCATGAGGAAGACATGAGGGCTAAAACCAAAAAAAAAAAAAAAAGATGGTGATCACTGCAGTGGAGAAAAAAAAATAGATCAGAGAAGGGGTATAGGGATTAATGGGGAGGATATAATATTTGTGATATTACAGCTAATTCACTTTCCTAAGAAGACTAGGACAAACTGAGAAGAAGCAATAATCTGTAATAAAAGAAAATAGTTCTCCAGAGTAGGAAAACAAATAAACAGAGTTCATAGAATGGAATGGCCAACTATTCCAGGCAAAGTGGATGAAAACAGATCCAAACTCATAAATATTCTCAGAAAAAAGTTGAATATCATAGACCAAGAAACCATCCCACAAAGCATCCAGATACGAACATGGATTACTTATAAAGGAATGAAAATTGGGCTACTTAGGTCTTCTCCAAAAGAACACATGCCAGAAGAATGCTGTAGTCCAAAAAGTTCATATACCCAGCCAAAGTCACATTTACACATAAAAACAAGTATGGAAACACTCAGAAAATACCGTTCTGTCCTCTTAACAAGAACAAAAGGTCAAGCATATTCTCAGCTTACTGAGAATGACACAAGAACTGTGGTGAACAATGATAAAAGGAAACACGGCAACTTAAGCCTAATTGATTGTTATGAAAGTGCCAAGAATAAGTGCAAAACTAAACTAAGAAAATTCTTAATAGGGAACATATTATAAAAATGTTATGTATTTATACATTACTTTCAGAAAAATTAATTCCAGGAAAGTATTTGAGGTAGATGACATAAATGGAAAAAAGTCAGCAAGAAGATGTATATTAAAAATAAGTAAATGAGTCAAAAAGAAAGCAGAAGAAAACAGTATATAAAGTTAAACTTAGCTAAGTTAGCACCAGAATGAATATCCTATGTCCTATGTGTTTTTTTTTTTTTTTGGTGGAGGGAGTGATCTATAGCTTATATTTAAGAGGCCTGGGATTCTAGGAAGCTAGTTATCTTTCTGTCCTATGTATTTTTTAATGGGGGATCAGACACTTGGCTCTAAGAAGTCTAGTATACAACGTGAACAGGTATCACAAACAATTGTAGATCCACAGAGTCCATGAGGAAACACACATGCACAGTCCAGGAGAAGTCCACTATTCCTGGTACTGTGACCTGAAAGAAGTTTTTTTTCACTTAAGTTCACTGGAGAAGGAAGCATTGGGTATTATAAAGGACAGTGTCCTTGACAACATCTGTATTTTAAATACCCAACAAATTTCACAGAGCTTTTTTGTTTTCTTTGAATAATGTCATTTAATATAAGATTATGACATTATGGTGGCAAAAGCAATTTACTAAAAGTAATTTTTGCAAAGGCTAATTTCTTCCTGATTGTGTAGTTTATCCTTACATGGGTTCTACTGTTAAAGGAAGAAGGGGAGAATGAATATTGTTAGATAACTGGTAGGCTCTTTATCAAGTAGTGCACCAAACGGTCATGATCCTTGGCTTCAACTTGGCTCTGAGCTTAGAATTTCCTACTTGAGACCTACTCATAGGCTGCATTCTATATGGCCATTTTACCCAGCCTGCCAATGCTTTTCCCCAGCAGCATCAACTTAAGAGCATATAAGTATAAAATAGCACAGAACTTACAATGTATTAACCACATTTCTATTCCATCCCCATAGCAGCTATTTCTAATGTTCCCACATAACCCATCCAATATCTGCATGAGTTGGTTAAGTATATGTCTCTCATTCTACTGTGAGCACCTTGTAGGAAAGACATCTTAACCAAACTAGAAAATTGTGTTGAGAAGAGAGCCAAGTCCATAGTAAGCATCCAATAAATACTTGACAGATTTTGGTCTAATTGGTAACGAAAGTGAGCACAAGAAATGGATGCTGATCAGAGAAAGAAAATTCAATCTGATCCAGCCCAATCTGAATGTAAACTGAGCCTACATTATTGCTACTTTTCACTCTCTCCTCACTGTGACATTTATGTGCTTGTTTAGTTTAGGGTGACACATAAGAATGACCATGAATATTTGACTTGGGAAAGGGGAGTCAGGAAATTGTTCACCTTCTTGATCATTTTGTCAACCCCTCTTTCCCAAAGGAGGCTTTTATGTGGCCCAATAACTTCACTAAACTGTAATAAAATATATCTTCATGTTTTATGTCTCTATAATTTCTGTAGAAAACATAATTTGCATGCATTTTTACAGAAAGAAAGAATCTTGAAAAGAAACTTTTAATCTTATGTGCTAGCATATAAAATATAGTCAGTGAATCCAACAGACAGTGACCAGCATGAAAGGAAAGGAAGACTGTCTGTGGGGAGAGAGAGAAGGAAGAAGGGAAGCAGGAGAGATCTATAGTGATTGTATTATTATTATTATTTGTTATACATAGCCACTTATCCTTGTGACATGAACGATAAATGAACGAAACTAGTACAACTGGAATATAGTACAATAGATTGAAAGCCAATTACTAATGACATAGGAACATTAAAAAGCAACTACAACTAAATTGTAGCAAATCAGTCAGAGAATGAAGGAAAAACATTAGATTTATGAAAGTGTGAAGTCCTCTAAAGAACACCCACAAAATCAGAGACATAATAATGGCATTATACTTTAGGCTGATGAAGAAAATGTTATAAATCATATCTTCTGACTTGGAAATTCTCCCAATGGTTGGAATTTTATTTCAAGAGAGCCTCTATTTCTGAATTAAATGCCATAAATCTGAGAATTGTATTCACTTTTGTCACTTGATCCATTCAGTAATAAATTTATGGTAAGCCTCCATGAAAAGTTGCCAGCCACCCTCAGATTCATAGTCAAAGCTAGTTTGAGTAGTATCCTTTCCTCTTAAAAAAGATGTTTCCTTGGAGTTTGTCTATCCTGCCCCTTGAAGCTAAGACTCTCAGTATTTGTGACCTCGGTGCTGCTTCTGACACTGTTTTGGTGCCTTAGCTGTGATGTTATAACTTAGCAAATTATTTATTTTACTAGCATTGCATGTAGACAAGAACCAACCTTAGATTTCAACCCAGAAGTTGTGTTTTACTTTTGTTGAGATGATTAAATAAACATCTTTACAAACAAATTTTCTCTGCTTTAATGTTAAAGTTTCACATTTAGAAGTTCATCTCAATTTTAATTTTGTTAAAAAGCAGGAAAATAAAGTGGACAAAAAGAGAAAAAACTCTGAAAGTAACTGACCAGTAGCACAAGGGTTGTTATACCCAATTTGACTCATGGGATGGACCTGGCTAAAACAAAGGATAGCTTTATCTAAAGGTCATATATTTTTCTCACCTCCTAGTTTTTTTTTTCTGCTGTTCCAAGCATCATAAATATGATAAACATCACATATAGGTTACTTTAGCTAACAGCATATATTATGATTAATTATGAAACAGAGACTAATGAAATGCATCACCTGAAGGAAATACCAAGGATTATGTGGTCTTGAGGTTGCAGCCTTTTCATTACAGCATCAGGCAGTAGAATGCTATATATGTGTGTCTCTCTCTTTTGGATATACACACAGGCATACATAGACATGTATTTCTGAAGAATTTAAGAAAACAGTCCAATTTAGATGCAAGGAACTATTTCTTTCACAGTCTGTGAATATAAAGCAATAATAAATAATAATACACAAAATGAGAATAGGAACATAATACAAATTCCATGAAATAGAAATCGTCCCAGGAGCAACAGATGTACTTTTTTAAGGATGGTATAAATTGAAACCACAGTAAGTAACAGTAGCTCTTAAACGAGTCCTTCAGGTTATGCTTATAAAAAGTGCCTTACCGAGCTAGACACCTGAACAGTGCTGGGCCACCTTTGCAAGGAGCTAATTGATATGGGAATGGGGCTACATTATTGCAACATTTGTCACTGTTAGCGCTAGAGAAGGAGGCAACCTGGTCAATATCTGGCTCCACCACTGCCTAAGGTTGGACAAGATATTTTAACTAATTTGACTTGTTTCCTTACTTGTAAAGTGGATCTATTAATATTCAACACAGAAAGTATTCTGTAAAGATTGGATGACATAGCTTATATAAACAGCTAGTGCACAGTAGTTGTTCAATTAATTAACTCTTGTTCCAGCTGGCTTGGGGCTCCTCACTTAGCACTGGCTGCAGTGGGGTGGGAGGGTGGGGTCAATAATTCAGGTGAACGGTCTCCCAGAAAGGTGCCTATGAAAGCTGAGGCAAAAAACCCAGCCAAACAAACAAATCAAATTGGATTTATCACTCATTATTTTTCAATTTGCTGTGTTCCTTTTAACTAGTAGTGAAGACAATAGAGTTGGGGAAGAGTAAGTAAACACTGTTGTTTTAAGTGATCTTTTTTCTTTAGAGTTCACCCAGATTTTCATAGTCTTGATGATTGATTATTTTTTGACAATTAAATGTGAACAAAGAAGAACTGTAAATACAATGTAACATGCATGAATCAACAGACAGGGTTTGGTTTTGTTCGAATTAGCTCTCTAGGGGCTAATATGATCATATTCTAGGTATTAATTTAGCTTAAGTGGCTCCCACTGAAACTGTTCTGGTTTCCATGGAGACTTTTTCTTTGGTTTACTGGTATATAGCTGTTTCCTCACCTTTTCATTTCCTGAAATAGCACCAAGTACAGTATCTAAATTTTGACTAATATAAATCAAAGCACATGCTTTCCTTTCAGTAAAGTCCTCTATTTCAACACGTGTGCAGGATTTTCCTTTTTAATGCATTAGACATCTGTTATTGCTAATGGGGATAAAAATGTCACATGTTAAAAACAATAAAAGTTATTAAAAGCAGTGCAGGTTTTAAATATTTTACAATTATTTATGGTATAAATGTAATTTTTTCTTTTGCTGTATGGCAGAGTTTTCAAACCATGAGTATAAAAAGTAAGTGAAAATTAATATGCACCCGAATATGTGGATATGATAATGTAAAACTTTTGCGGATCACGTTTATCAGGTTCTAATGTACCCTTTGAAAAATTAAATATTAAATGTTATACAGTCTCCACATACCTTTATACACACACACACACAGGGGCACATGCACATGTATGCACACAAACACATACACATTATGGTCCCATGGGCTAAACGGGAGCAAAGCTGTGGTACTAACTGTTTAATAGCCGGAAATTTCTTCAGATATTGGAAGGGTATTCCTAACCAATCAACATCTTAGCATTAGTATTATTTACTGTAGCTATTTTTATTGGGTGTGTTTCTATGTGTGGGTGAATCTACAAGTAAACTTAGCTGTGTTTAAGAAGGAACACCTCAACATTTTAACTGAATTTTCCACTTCAGTCGATGAAATTAAAGTGCATATTTGCTAAGTACTTTTCCTTTGAATCTGTAACTCTGTGTTTAATGGTAAACTTAATCCTTACCTTTTTGTGTGTGTGTTGGGGGAGGATTAAGTGTATTTATTTATTTTTAATGGAGGTACTGGGGATGGAACCCAGGACCTCGTGCATGCTAAGCAAGCACTCTATCACTGAGCTACATACTCCCTCATCCTTACCTTTCTAATTAATTTCAACTTCTCTTTTTGGAGGGACTGTGAGAATACTTGTTTCATTGAAGAAAGATTTATAAATGAAAATCAGTCTTTTATAAAAACCCAATAATTTCATTTGTATAAAAGAATACAAAAATGGGGAAGCAAACTGAGGCTATTTGAAATCAGGATACTGGATATCCTTGCAGGAAGAGAGGGCAAAAACTGGAAGGAATCATGAGAGGGACCTCTAATATGCTGGTAATGTTTTGCTCGCTAGTAGCCAAAGAAAAATATTACAGAATATAATTTCTAAGCATGTTAAATACCTAGTTTAAATGGTTTAAGTTAAGAAGGCAAGAGTTAACAGCATCCTGCCTTTCAACGAAGAGTAGAACTCACTAATTGTATGGTTGTGGCTATTTTTAATTCAAAATAATAATTTTTCTCTTTTTTCACTTTTTTTTGTGGTGATAGCATTTAAAAGTTACTCTCAGCAACTTTCTAGTATATAATACAGTATTATTAACTATAGTCACCATGCTGTATATTTAACCCTCAGAACTTCTCACTCTTCTTATAAATGGAAGTTGGTACCCTTCAACCAACATCTTCCCATTTCCTCCAGCCCACAACCCCTGCAACCACCATTCCATTCTATTTCTATGAGTTTGGCTTTTTTAGATTCCACATATAGGTGAGAACACACATTTTGTCTTTCTCTGTCTGACTTACTTCACTTAGCATAATGCCCTCAAGGTTCATCCATCTTGTTTGAAAAGGGAGGATTTCCTTCTTTTTTTATTGGTTCAATTACATTCCATTGCATGTATATTTCACATTTTCTTCATCCATTCATCCATTAATGGACATTAGTTTGTTTCCATGTTTTGGCTATTATGAATAATGATTCAGCAAACATAGGAGATGAAGATATCTCTTCCAGATAATGATTTCATCCTTCAGATCTATACCCAGAAGTGGGATTGCTGGATCATAATGTAGTTTTATTTTTATTTTTTGGAGGAACTTTCATTCTGTTTTCCATAGTGGCTGTACCAATTTACATTCCTACCATCAGTGCCTTACGGATCAACTTTTCTTCCATTCTTGCCAACACTTGCCATTCTGGTGATATCTCATTGTGGTTTTGATTTGCCTTTCCCTGATGGTTAGTGACATTAAGCGCCTTTTCATGTACATGTTGGCCATCTGTATGTGTCTTCTTTGGAAAAATGTCTATTCAGATCTTTTGCCCATTTTTAAATTGGATTATTTGTGTTTCTGCTATTGAGTCATATGTGTTCCTTACATATCTTCGATTAACCCTTTATCAGACAATTTGCAAATATTTTCTCCCTTTCCATGACTGCCTTTTCATTTTGTTGTTTCTTTCACTGTACAGAAGCTTTTTAGTTTTAAGTATTCCCACTTGTTTTAAAATAATTTTATTGTTTTTCTGTTTACAAAGGATGATAGAAAACTG
This sequence comes from Vicugna pacos, assembly GCF_048564905.1. Classification (NCBI taxonomy): domain Eukaryota; kingdom Metazoa; phylum Chordata; class Mammalia; order Artiodactyla; family Camelidae; genus Vicugna; species Vicugna pacos. Next base: position 49,265,555 of record NC_132993.1, on the reverse strand, counting down.
GAAAAATACAAGCAAGTACAAAAATGACCAGTTCTCTTATAGCACACATAAGAAGAATCTTTAATTTACAGATATAAAAATTGCACGTATTCACATGTATTACACACATTCCTATATGAAACAGAAATGAAATTATGTCTTACATATTGCTTCATAAAATACTTTTTTTGCTTAATTATTGGGATCATTTTTCCACTGCACAAACTATTTTGTACAACATCCTTTCAATGACTGCAACAATTTAAAGCAAGTATTCATATTTTTAGACATCTAGGCTACTTTCTATATTTTCATATTATAAACAATGCTGAGATGCATATTTTGTAGTCTAATCTTTGTACATAGTTTTGATTATTTCCTTAGGCTAAATTCCTACCAGTGAAATTTCTGTAAGCAAGCCATAAGAATCCACAAAATGTCCTAATGTTGTAAATAATGGCTTAGATCTTCTCAACTGGAGCCAAGTTTCAGAGACCATTCTTGAATCCTTTCTAACTCCTTTTTTGATATGGTAAATTACCTGAACTTCAGATACTCTTGAATCACTCCAAAAGGAAGTAGCTCTGTTCCCAGGGAAAATTCTGTTTTTCTCATTGAGTCAATGACCCTCATCTAATCAATGAATGTTCTGTAGGTTTCCTGAATGGCAATTCCAGACACTTTGTTTTCTACAATTGACTGGCAGCTGGTCTTAGTAATTATATTCAGGCCTGATATTCTTATGCAGGGCCAATGCTCAGTCAAAAACTGGAGTAATTCCTGGGCTTGTTTTCAATGTATGCAAAGACACTGTTACTTAAATACCTATTTTTGTGACAACTGATGGCAACATTCAATTACTAATAGTAGAACACATGTATTCAAGAAGGAGATACCAATTAGTTAAAAAAAGAAAAAGAGTGAAACTATCAAAGTTTGGAGGAAAAGAAAAAAAAAAAACCTTTTTAGAGGTTTGAGCTGGGAATAAAAAATCTTTATTGTGTACCATCCATTTCAAAATACATGTGAAGGTATTCTGATGGAAATACTTACATATACATATTTATGTGAATCATACAATGGAAAGAGGGGTTATAAATATAGAAGTAAAAACTCAGGGTGTTCGGGGTAAGGCCCCTAAGATATGGCATGTATTTTCATGTGGATGTAATTTGGGAAGATTTTTGTTGTGTTTTGTTGCATAATGCTTTGAGTTCTGGGCATTTTTCAGCCTGTTTCATGTTAACTTTAGAAGCAGTTGATTAAATTTGATGAAATGTAGTACACTAATAATGGTATGAAGTTTAATTTGTGGTTGTGTCATCTTGAAACAAAGTGGCATCTAATATATACATTTTAACTGAGCTCATCTGCTCTAATTTTAATGGGCTTCAGTGAGATTAGGCAAATGAATAGTGATGAAAGAAATAGTGTGGCATGTTCAATAATGCCTACAATTAACAAAGCCACTATTTGTCAAATGCTTGCTAACTACAGTCACCACATTTTTTGGGGGTCAAAAATATGAACCCATGGTGAGAATATCTGAAAGTACGTATGTTTCCTAAGCCAGAAAAATTTTATTAAATTTCAGAAGCCCCCTCGAGTAAGCTACTTGAAGTTGAATCAAAGCTTTTAAAAGGAACAAGATATTTAATAACTATCCTTTCAACTTTCTATGTAAGGAATAATATTTTTCATATAAAATAGTAGGTATGAAAAAAGTTACCCATTTTTAAATGTTGAGAAGTTATGTGCAAATCAAGGCCAACTTTATCTTTTCAAAAACTGATGTTTAAATTGCAAAAAAATCTAAGCCAAAGAATACAAAACTTTTCAGAGATTTTGTATAAATCCACTAGTGTCAGAGTGAAAGAAACCTGTGTGAATAAAGAGTATCAGCCCAGGTGCCAAATTTTTAGAGACTGTAAATAGCAGAAATAACACTGGAAGTTTAAGGATGCACTTTGGAACCCCAGGTTCCTCTCTGCTGCTCCAAAAAGAGGTCTTTTCTCTTTTCCTCCTGATTCCTTTCCATAGCAGATGGCAGCCACTTCACCATCCTAGGTTCACAAGGACCCCCTATATGCCTCAGAAAACCTAACACAAAGCATGGCCATGCTATCTCCTTCCAGGTTTATGAGGCCAAGTGAATCCCAGGTTTCCAGATTTCACATCAGCCTTCATCAGGCATGCATATGTGCCTAGTAAGTGAGGCAGTCGTACTTCGCAATTACTATTACCAATTACTTTCAAGATGAATTTGCTCAAAAATAAATTACTAGAGGATTTACTAACTGAGCTATCACTTTTTCATATGAAAAGCCTTTGATACAAATTTTAGAAATTATGTTAGGAATGTAGGGTTTACCATGACCTTCCTGGTAGACCAAAGATTGTGATTACATGTGTCATGGACCAGAAGTCTTACCTTTAAATTTTTATATTTTAAAAACAAAACTAAACAAAAACACATTTGTTATTAAGGCAGCAGCTTAAATTGGGCACAAAATGCCATGCCATCTAAAAAGCTCTGATTCAGTACAGGAGATGCAGGACATCTATTTGATACTGCTTTTACATGTATTCTCATGAGTCCTTCAAAAAGGCTGAATTGTCATTTGCTCTGTACACACATTCAACATTGAAAGGGCAGAAACAACAATTACAACATTGGCTAAATTTTTATTTTGTGTGAAGCACTGTACTAAGCACTTTACGTGATCTCTTAAGATACTTTTAATAACTCTGTGTTAATTATTTCCACTTTACAGATCAAGATAAGTACTGAAGCCTAGGAATTTTAAGTGAGTTATCTAATCAGGATGTGAAGCTCCTTATTACTACAAATCCAATCTTCAGAATGTAATCTGGTCAAGAACGGCAACATGGACCTTGGTCCATGGACAAAGAACCAGATACTTAGTTCTTGGCTATGACCTTTAGGGGTACAGTACTGATTTTTATTCTAGGACCCATATAATATCATGCACAGACTTGGTTTCATTTTACAAAACACTCTAAGAAAAATTGTAGAACATGATATGAATCAAGTGTATGTGCATGTCTCCCCAAAATTAGTGAAAATATACATGTATAACGTACCTTATAGGTTCAAAGGAATGTTGAAATAATTACTCATTTTTTTCACTTTTTACTTTGAAATGTGTACTTATAGACTCACAGGCCACTACAATATGGTACAGAGAGGCTCTGTGTACCCTTCACTCAGTTTCCTCCATTAGTTACATCTTACATAACTATAGTACAATATCAAAACCACAAAACTGACATTGGTATGAAACGACATAGTTCTGTGTCATTCTATCACATGTATATTAGCGCAACCACCACTAGAGTTAAGACACAGAACTATTCCATCAAGAATTACCTGATTTGAATAAATCTATACTGACTTGGAAAGCATATATTTAATACAATGGCTGGGCTGCTGACAAAATAGAACTCCTTTGAGTGAATTTAGATCATTTTTTCAGATTTAAAGTCACTTACCTACCCTTTCTTTTAAATATATATTCTATTACAGTAGCGGATGAAATGAGGGAGTATTGAGCTCTGTGTTCATCTGTTGGGGGTGCATTAGTCCACTTAGAAGGATGCATAGACCAGGACAAAATGCTGGTACTCAAGTATTCCAGGAATAAGAAATATGGGAGGATAAAATAAATCCATTTCTTTTTTTTTCAGTTTATTTTAAAGCATTATATAATGAGCCTGCTCTTTATACATTTATACTTTCATGTATTAATATTGGTGGTGAAGTTGATGTCTTGTTCATTGCGTTTTCATTGCCATAGAACTGGAAGTGATATAATAATAGTGATAGTGATGGTGAAGTTTTGAAGAAGTGACTAAATTTCATCAGCACTAAAATAAATGCATAATCACATTCATCATTCATTCACTCAAACATGTATATATGATGCTGTTGTTTTCTATTGTTCACCACCTGTTTGATCTGTTTCCATATTCTCAGAGATATTTTCTTCCCTTTTGAAGACTGGAAATCATAAAAAAGCTGTCCATAACAGCTGCTTTGAGGTCATCTACATTTGCTGGCTGCAGGTGGAAATCTCCTTCACAGATCCTTAAATAGATGGTTGTAAAATTCGGCCTTTGAGGGAGCCAGACTGTACCAGCCTTTTGTATAATTTATCATCCACAGAATGTGTTAAGATGCTTTTGATCTTTGAAGGCAATATCTTTCAAAGAAATGTGTTGCCTATATGTGACCATTGGTCCTTTTTAGGAATCTCAGTATCATGCTGATTTCAATGAGTAAATGAATTTTTAAGATGGTACACTGATGACTCAATTTAATTGAGAGACTCTAAATCGTACTGAAGTCTGTTCAGAGGATCAAATGAGAGAAAGTATGTGACGGGTGCTTCGAAAACAATAATGCACTAAGTAACCATTTTATTATGATAAATTCCAGAATATTTGTCAAACTCTTCATTTCACTGAATATTGAACATTCTTTGCCTTCTGCAAAATTGAGTGGAATTATACCAAGGATTAGCCATAAAGAGTGTTTCAAAATACATTCACAGTAATCTTTGCATTTCTTTATACTTATGGAATGTGTTTTAGGCACAGAATTAAAATTGGTGTTGCAGAGAAAGTTGTGGAAATTTATAGGCTTTGGTTTATAGAGAATTGAAGAAGTTTTTCCATTTTTCTGGTGTTTTATTCCTGTCAGTTTGCATTGCTTCTTTCCTTCTTCTCCTTCGCCAGGTCTGGTTTTGAGTTTTGGATTCAAAGAAACCCCAAAGTCAAAACAAAATGGTCAGAACTGCTGACTCTTGTTTTGTAACTGTTTTTAGCCCAGCATTCACAGGAAGAGAGGACACTGACCAGAAATTGCGCCTAATTTCACCCAAAATGTTGGCAAAGTTCAGGAACTTTTGAATGAACTTGGGCCAAGATATAGATTTATACCAAAACTTCAACATTTTTGTAACACATTTAAATGAAAATTTAATCAAGTAGTAACACCCAATTAAAAGTAGATATAGTACTTAAAATTTGATATGAATCTGCCAGCTATTTTTGATAAAATAAAGTTAATATAAATCTAAATACAAATAATCTAATTTGTATTTTGTATTAAATGGAATCTTCCAGTTTTTAAAGTTGCAGGCACACTTTGGAATCACACATAAAGCATACTTAAGTGTGTTCATTAACCTTGAAATTTTCTTTAAAGATATATAATTACAAAAAAAGTTATGCAAAACTGTGCTTATCAAGTTTCATCTCAGAATTTTTATAGCTGTTATAAACCTTCCATAATAGTGTTTTTATAATGGAAATGCTGACAAAGGCAATAATAAACACTGATCCTAGGTTCTTAATTGTATGTTCATGCAGGAATTACACATACAAACATAATACTTGGTTCAGTTTTCAGTGCTAATCTTGCCAAAATCTGCTTTCACATTGGGCAACTGTAAAAGATGATCTGCCTGAATGGCTTCTATTGATGGCAAGGTCTTTTGATTACTTTTACTCTCCTTGGAAAGCCTGATTATGTCTTTCAAATATGATTTTATTTAGATCTTTTTTGGTTTACATGTCTAGATACTAATAGTAACCTGATAGTTATGGGGAACTTAGTCTGAGACCAAAAGGCAGTTTTCAGTCAGTAAAGAGTGAATAAATAAATCACCTCCAAGCAACATCTAAAATGGTATTTACATTTCAAATGTCCAAATAACTTGATGATTTCAAAAACCAATTATTACAATTTTCCAGAAGTAATCAATACACTTAGGGTTTTTTTTTTTCCAGTTGCTGGAAAGTATTGAAAAACCAATGTCTACCAATATTTCTGTCAATGTTGGTTTAAAGATAGTAAAAGAATAAGACAATTTTAACATAGAATTTGCTATGTACTAAAAACAGTTGTATTAAAAAGCTCACTGAATTTATGGATTTAACATGGGGAACACTAAAACTATCACATTGCTTAGAAAAGTTGAGTGTCAAGATATGGCAGTTCAGTAGATTCATGTTCAAAATGCAGATAATTTTGTCTTATCTCCATGGATGATTTGGTGTGAGGAATAAGTCAATCCATTTGTCTGTATTTCTGATCCTTAATTGGCTTCAAATTATTCTATTAGTACAATGATCAAGAAGATGCCTTAAGAGACTTTACATTTTAGAGCAGCTTCTAAACATATTAAAAACTTACAAAGAACAAAGCATTTTATAAGCTGTAACAGTTTTAAGAATTGTGGACATACTCCTTCTAATAATAATGGGAAAACTTTTTTATTTAGAGGTTCTTTGGTTGTTACTATATTGAAGAACTATTCACTGTAGGATATCATGACCTTACTAAGAATATAACAGAATGGTTCAGAAAATGAGGGAGGAGGATTAAGGATGGTGGATGTTTGTATTTACGCTTCAGGATTCAACGATTCTGAAGTCCTTTGTCTACATTTTTTTTGGTTCCTTTAACTTCTGATTTTCAAAATTGGTTCTTTCAAAAATTTTAATGATTCTTAAAGTTGAATCTTTAAAAAATCTTATTTATCACTTGCAGATTTTAAAAATATGATGTTTAATTCTAAGGAAGGCTTTAAGTGGAAGAAGGAAGGGAACTTCTGAAAGCTCTTTCAATTTTGAACCCATTCACATTATACATAAAATGTCAACACTTTTTTTTAATTGAATAAATAAATGGATAACCATGAGGGATTTACGGAGCCACTAGCTCTACATAAGAAGTTGGGGAGCAGAATACTGTCTGATGATGAGTTCAAAAATAATTATTTTTCTTTGACATATTTAAATGCATAATTTTAAATTTGTCTTTAAAGATATAGATATGCAAGTCTGAGTAGCCAAAAAGTTGTTTAGAAAAAAAAGAGAAAATTAGTAATTTTACTTTATATAACTGATATAGAGGGCACTGTCCAAATTTCAGTTTATTTTAGTTACAGTGCTAAAGAATTAAAAAGAAAATACACTCCTTGGTTTAGTTGATTACGTTTTCTCTGTTACCTGTTTATCCTATTTTTATGGCACAGGTGGAAACATTCCTGGTGAAAAGATACAGTTAAAATAAGAAATGCTCTTTGGGAGGGTGGTCATTTCAGAACTAATCCAGTTCCTACAGATAGGATAACTAGGAAGTTTTAAATGAAGGCTCTTGAGAGACAGGCAAATCCCTGCAATATTGGTGGGAGGGAATGTGAACCTGCAGAACCTACTTGGAAGGCACTCTGGCCATTTGTAGCCATAAATTTAAATGTTCATTTGACACAGAAATTTCAATTCTAGTTATCTAACATTGGAAAATTATCATAGGCAGAGAATACATTTATAATAACGCTCTTTGCATCATTTTTTAAAAAAAATAATTTAGCTATCATTTGTAAAGGATTGGAGTTTAGATTGTGACACATCTATATGACAATAAAATACAGTGATCAAAATTATGTATGAATAACACTTAAAGTCAAGGGAAGAGTGCTCATTCTATAATGCTGAGTGGAAAAATATCAATTCTAAAAGTATCCCAAATTGGTCAAACACACTGAATTTATATCTGTATTTAAAAAGCCTAGAAGGAAATAGGTAAAAACGCTGAGTGGTAATGCGGAGTGATTTATATTTTATTTCTTTTTTAACTTTTATTTTCCAAACTTTTTAGGATGAGTATATATTACTTCTTAATAAAATGAATTATATTTCTTAAAGTATGATGGGGGAACTGCATGCGTGTGAGTGTGCGCGCGCGCGCGCACGAGCCCACATGTATTGTGAGGTGAGGGGCAAAACAAAGTGTTGAAATAACAGGATTTATTTTTAGGATTACTGACTTTACCGTCAGGTGAGTATTATTCATTCCGGTTCCTCTCCTCAGTTACCTATGCCTATCTGAAGAACCCCAGTTCAGATGTCAGCAGGCTTTCCATAAGTAAGAACTGTGGAATGGCAGACCCTCCAAACTGGAGGCGGCCCCTCAGCACAGTCCTGCTTCAACCTCATATCCATCGCACACATTTTGGCAAAGCGGAAGAATGCACCTCCTATTCTGACTTTTTGCCTCTCCTGTCCCTAGATTCGGCTAGAAGGAAAGCTATCTTTCCCTAGCTACAGCTAAAAATTTTAAAAGTGCGCGCTCAGGCGGCACTGCGCCTGGGAAGACCCGCCCCCCCCCCCCACCCCAGGCAACAGGAGTAGCACCCGCGGGAGGCAAAGGCTGGGACGCCAAAGCTGCCCCCATTCACCTCCAGGTTCAAGCGCTGGGCTCCTGGAGGGGCCAGAACAGGGTCCCTGTTTAGCACCTAAGGGGAGGAGGACGGAGCGGAGGGGAAGGGAGAACGATGTCCCTTCTTAGAGGTTGCCGGTACCCTTGACTCCCCTTCCTTCCCCATCTCCTTCATTCTGCCATTCGACATGCCTAAAAGGACTGGACAAGAGCTCTAGAGCCCTTTGGTTTGGGAGACCCCACACCCGGCACCCCAAGCCGTTCTTTGCTCCAGGACCTCCCTACGGGCACCGGCAGCAGCGGAGCGCCTGCGGGGATGGCTCAGCACCCACCCTTAAGGCCATGGGGGGAAAAAAAGGTAGGAATGTCTCTTATTTATATTTGGGGAAAAAAACCCAGAAAGGTAAGAAGGAGAGATTGGACTCTATAGAAGCCCCTAAAGAAGGCTTTTGTGGAGAGGATTAGCTTACCACTCACCGGGCAGAAGCTGCTTCGACAGCCCCTACACCTTGTTAACTCGTCCTAACTTGCCCCGCCCGCTCCTGCCCCACACCCCGTAGAGAGCGATAGAGTATACATTAACTCTACTGCTGCCACGCTCCTCGAGGGCTGTGGGGATTTTATAATCCCAAACCAAGCTCCAGAAAGCCAGTTGTTTTGTCTCCGAGCGTCCTTCCTGGCCTTCCAGGGGCACCCACTGCCAGGTCCTGAAACACTTCAAGCCCGCGCGCGCCCTAGAGTGGAGGAGGCATACACCCCCATTCCAACCCAGCTCAGCCAGTTTCCTTCTTCTCGAAGTTCTCCAAGAGCTCGGTCATGAAGGAAATGTAGACGATGGCCAGGCGTAGGGTCTCGATCCGGGACAGCCTCTTTTCGTAAGCAAAAGTGGGCACTTTCCTCCGCAGCTGGTCGAAGGCCTCGTTGAGGTTGAACATCCGCTTCCTCTCACGGATGTTGGCGGCTTGGCGCTGGGCATAAGTGATCACCCTTTTTCTCTTGGGGCGGCCCAGCAGGGAGGCACCTCTCCCGTGCTCCTCTTCTTCCTCCCCGTCTTCTCCTTCTTCTACTTCACCCTCCTCTTCTTCAGGATCCTCCTCTTCAAAGTGCGCCAGACTCCTGGATCTTCCCTCTCGGAGCCCAAGGTCTCGGTGGTCCCCAAAGGGGACCCGGGGTGCGAAGTCACAGAGGAGAGGGTGCCCCGGGGAGGCCAGGGACAGGTCTGCGACGAAGTCCAGCATGGTGGCGTCCACGTAGCTCTCGGGATATGCTGCCATCGGGTCAGCTTGGCCCTGCGTCTCATCAGTTTCTCGCAGGGTGGGGCGAGACTGGTGATGGGCTTCCTAACAGCCTTGAATCTGATGCGGCACCATCACGGAAGGGCCAGGGGACATTAACATTAATAACCAGGCAGATAACAGGATTAGTTGCACCGAAAGGGAAGGTTCTGACAACGTTCCTCCTCTGGAAACTGATGGAAGAAGACAAGCTTGAGCACGCATGTAAGACTCACAAGGACAGGCCTTCAATTTTGAGATCCTTTTCGCTGCACCACCTGGGACAGTTCCTTTTTGGCAACAACCTCCAGTTCTTACCTGCTGTGCTTTTTTCGGTCTTTCCTCACCCCCGCAGACAACTAATATTCTTCAGGCTCCTTATCTCATGTAGTTCTTTAATTTAGCTTTAGAATTTCAAAGAGAGGATGTTTTCCACCGCTCTGGCTTCTCCTTGGCTTCAGAATAGGAGTTCTGAATCTTGCCACCTTAGGCTGCCAATGGGTGTGAAACAAGTGCATGTGCTTTTAATGATGTCCTGAAGAGGGGCCCTGTCTGCCAGGGGTCGAGGGGAGCTGTTTGTCTGGTATCCCAGTGAAGCAGCTACTGAAAGGCAAGATCTTCCATTAGCTTAAGTAAGCACGGTAGGGGGGCCGAGAGTGCATTCCCCAGAATCACTGTTGGAACCGGCTTTCTTTCCATCGCTTCATAAACAGCTCTCTGGCCGAATTACAAACCCTGACTTCTAAAGTCTGTTTTCTTGTGATCAGTCTAACAACTGAGATACTTGACTTTCCTTTCCTTATCCTTACCTCCTATCCATGTAAAGTAGAGGATTTTACTTAGAGGGCAAAAGTTACAACAGCATTAAAATAAAAATGGGAAATTCAGAATATTTTCTTGGAGCCTGCGTTACTGCATAATCCCAGCGTGGGAGGCAAAGCAAACCCTCCTCCCAGACAAAATTTCAATCTCCTTCAAAACTGTGATTTACCCTTTGATAAACCAACCTGGTCTATCAGCTCACCCTCTGTTGAGAAGACTTTCAAATGTTAAGTTGCTGATCGGTATTTGTGAACAAACAAACACCCTCACATTTCCATCTGGCTTATTTTCCTGATTGATTTGTACCATCCCACAGGATTTAAGAACAGAAGCTTTATTGTATTTAAGGAGGATAAAAACTACACTTAATTTTGTTTAAGGGAGATTTTGTTATCTTTAGATCGTTTTTGAGATATAAAAAGATCTTAAATTTGGTATAAAAATAAAATTTTACTGATTTCATATTAGCTCTAATTATTTTTTAACAAAGAGTTCATTTTTCCTTTTTTGTTTGCCAATAGCTATATTTACTTAATTATTTGGTGTAGGGATTTTTAACAAGACATGAGGCAAGACAATTTATTAGAAAATAATTTTAAAGATGTATTCGAAGAAGCAGCCTAAAAAGATGAATACAGAGACGCCTTGGTTCAAGGGAGAATCGCCTAGGACATCAATTTCTATTAATGAGGTTAAGTCGTGACTATGACGGTTCAGTTAGTACATTGGACAGCTCCCAGAAACCGCGGATTTCTAACAGGTAAGGGTAATTCCCCTTTCTTCTTCTTAGGCTCTCAGACACTATTTAAGCAATATCATTTTAGATTCTTTTTTTCTCCTTTCTTTTTCTTCTTCTTTAACCCATTTGTGTCTGGGTTCTCCCTTGCTCTTTTGTCGTTTAATTGGTTTTCTTTTCTTTTGCTACTGTTTACTCTTCACTCTCCAATTTGCATTGTGATAACTCAGGAATAGGAGAATTAGAAAACGTTCCTGAACGATGTTAATAAGAATAGGATCTTTGATTATGATTACCCATTTGGTTCTCACTAAACTTTCAAAGAGAAGACTAAAAAGGAAAAAAGAATTGGAATTTCAACAGTGGCTAAGGAATAAGTAAATGGGAGGATTAATTTGTTTTGACAGGCACTAACATGCTTTCTAACTCTTGTTTAACTTACTGTATTATTACTTGGACAAAATTTTTAGTTAACTTTTAGTTGTTGAATGTTCCTCATGGCTTATTTTTGCCTTATAAATGCATACATAGGTGGAATAAATACCTTGTCTAGTAAGAATCTAGCGCTGCATGAAACATAGAACAGTTAATGAAGGGAAACATGAGAGAAATTTAAATTTAAAATTTAATAAAATAAATGTCAGAAGCTATCATGAGACACTAAAGAGATACTTCTTTTGGACTAAAATTTTGTATGATTTTATCTAAAGGAATGAATATCTCAACAGTCATTCACAAAAGAAACTGCAGAAAAATTGAAGGAACCAATGCACAGGACTGGGTTGCAAGATTAATACTAAATATTAGAGAATTTATGAAAATATATTAATAGATATGTCTGTAGCAGTAATTTAAAAAATTTCCCTTCAATTTCATCATAAAACCCCAAGATAGACATATGTTTATACCACAATAATTTCCATTTATCTTACAAGGTTCTAATCATGGTGATATAATTAGAGCAAAGATGTTAAAATCTAAGTATTAATGGTTGACTCTTTGTTTGTTTGTTTATTAATTATAGGACATATATTTTTTGTTAATTAATTACAGGACAGATATAAGTGAAATTGTTTTTCTCTGCTTATTTTGAAACATTCACTTTATTTAAAAAGAGTTTTTGTGGCTATTTGGTTCCAAGCAAATATACAGAATACATGTAGTAAATTTATAATAAAGTACTATATGGTTTAAAGCGGTTTATCCCATTGGAAGGAAACATTGTTTTCATTTCTAGATTTGAAAGTTAAGACAGATTTTTTTTTTAAAACTCAATTGATGATTAAAGGAAGTTAAATACAAACTTGACTTCTTTGGGTTCTAGGCCTACGGACAGTTTATAACTATTCAGTGACCTACATGGAGGCTTCTGTAGAGAGTCTGATAAGCCCTAATCAAATTCTGCTCAAGATGTTTCAAGAAATGATCATGTCAGTTTTGCTTAGTTTATTACCTACTTTATCTCTATTGGCCATCCCAATTAAACATAAAACATTTTGTGTATACAGATGGTCCCTGACTTACCATGGTTGGACTTCAATGATTTTTGACTTTACTATGGTGCAAAAGTAACACATATTCAATAGGAACTGCACTTTGAATTTTGAATTTTGATCTTTTCTCTGACTAGCGATAAATGGTATCATCCAGCTCTTGTGATGCTGGGCAGCAGCTGCAAGCCTCAGCTCCCAGTCAGCTCTGCAACAGGGAGTGTGAACAGCCCACACACTTACAACCATTCTGTGACCACACAACCATTCTGTTTTGCACTTTCAGTACAGTATTCAATAAATTACATGAGATACTCAACACTTTGTTATAAAGTAGGCTTTTTACTAGATGATTTTGCTCAACTGTATGCTAATATAAGAGTTCAGGTAGGCTAGGCTAAGCTATGAGGGTTAGGTTAGGTGTATTGTACTCATTTTGACTTTTGGGATTTTCAATTTATGATGAGTGTATCTGGACATAACCCCATCATAAGTTAAGAAAGATCTGTACTATTATCCTATATTCAAAATCAAAGCAGAAAAAAATGACCAAAAATAATGTGAGCAATGATTCCTAAGGGGGCTGGTGCATGGGATTAAGAGTGTTAAAAAGAGAACAATAGATAAAAAATATTTAGGGAGTAAAGCAAATACCTAACTATCCCAGATTTATTAAAACTCTTCCTTTACCTCCCTTCTTCATGCCCCTTCTCTTAGTCTTACAGAATCATTAAGCAATTTTAGGGAAAATGATAAAATAGAACAATGGTAGATACTTGTCATGATTGCATGGAGAAAATCTAAGAAACACTCCCTTAGCTGACACAGAGAAGGGGCCTGTGTTCTCTTACTCCACTTCAAATTATGCATGGTTTAGAGCCATGGCTGATTTTAGAGTTAGAAGAATGTATACTCATCTACTTTATTTTTCCGTTTTTAGGTAAACTTTTTAACTTTAAATTTTTAATTTTTTATATAAATTTAAAAGTTATATTCAAAATACAGTTATTACAAAATACTGGGTATATTCCCCATGTTGATATTTGTAGACTACCTTACAACCAAAAGTTTGTACCTCCCAATCCCTCACCCCTATAATGCCCCTCCAACTAGGTAAACTTTTTTTGAAGTTTAATACATATACTTAAAAATCACAAGTCATGTATGTACAGCTTAGTTAACTTTCATAAAGTAAACATACTCATGAAACTAGTGCCCAAATTAAGAAATAGAATGCACCACTGATGTTAAAGATGATGTAAAAACAGGTTAATATTAAGTATATGGCTTGAGATTATTTCAACCTTGTACACATATCCAGTCACAGAACACACTCCAAAGTAACAGTCTCCGAGGTATTATTCTTCTAAGATTAATTTAGCCTATTTTTGGCATTATATAAAAATAAAATATATTCTGTGTACACTTTTGTGTCTTTTGCTCAACATTTTTGAGATTCGTGCATATTATTCTCATTGCTGGATAGTTTTTCACTGGGTGAATATATCTTCTACTATTGATGGGCATTTGGGTAGTTTCCAGTTTCTAGCTATTACAAATAGCAGTGTTATGGATAGTGTTGTACAGGACTCTGGTGAAAATATTTATGCATTCCTGTTTGGAATACACCTATAAGTAGAATAGGTTATGCATACGTTCAGCTTTGGTAGTTTCTGATACACTGTTTTCCAAAATGGTTGTAACAATTTATACTGTCACTGGTGATGTACTAGAATTCCAGTTTCTTCACACCCTTGTTGGCATTTTCAAGCCATTCTGAAGATGTGAATGTATCACATTGGGGGTTTCATTTGCATTTCTCTGACAACAAATGAAATTGGGCACCATTTCATATTTATTAATTAGGTACCTTCTCCTTGGTAAAGTGCCTGCTCAAACGTTTTGCTAATTTTTATAGTTTTTAATTCATTTGTATATATATTTGGATATGAGTCTATGTCATATGTATGTATTACAAATATCTTCTCCCTTATTCTGTGGCTTTCCTTTTCATTCTCTTAAAGATTGTCTTTTGATGAAAATAAGTTTTTATTTTTATTAAGAAAAGTCCTAAGTTCTAGATTACACACACAAAAAAAGGAAAGTACATAGATTTCCCATATATATCCTGCCCCTACACATGAATAGCCTTCTTCATTATTAACATCTCCCACCAGGGTGGTACATTTGTCACAACTGATGAACCGATACTGATACATCATAATTACCAAAATCTATAGTTCTATCTTAGGGTTCACTCATGATGTTGTTGGGTTTGGATAAATGTATAATGACATATATCCATCACTATAATACAGAGTATTTTCACTGCCCTAGAGATTTTGTGTTCTGCCTATTCATCCCCTACCTCCCCACCAACTCCCACTCCCAGCAGTCACTGATCTTTTTTTGTCTCCATAGTTTTGTCTTTCTAGAATGTCATATAGCTGGAAATCATACAGTATGTAGCTTTTTCAGATTGGCTTCTTTCACTTAATAATATATAATTGAGTTTCCTCTATGTCTTTTCATGGCTTGATAGCACATTTCTTTTTAGTGCTGAATAATATTCCTTTGTCTGGATGTTTATTTATCCATTCACCACTGAAGGACATCTTGGCTGCTTCCAAATTTTGGCAATTATGAATATAACTGCTACAAACATCCATGTGAAGATTTCTGTGTGGACTTAAGTTTTCAACTCCTTTGGATAAATATCAAGGAGCATGACTATTGAATTATATGCTAAAAGTATATTTAGCTTTATAAGAAACTGCTCAACTGTCTTCCAAACTGGTTGTACCATTCTGCATTACCATCAACAATCAATGGGAGTTCCTATTGTTCCATAACGTCATCAGCATTTGGTGTTGTCAGTGTTCTGGATCTTGGTCAGAAGTTTTTGGCTTTAAGGTATTTAAAATTATCATTTCTTTCCTTCTTAGTACTCTTTATGTCATGTTTCAGAAATCTTAACCTATTCCAAAGTGATGAAGATGTTCTTTTATGTTTTCATCTGAAAGCTTTTCATCCTCTTACATTTAGAACTTCAATTAACCTAGAAGTGATTTTTGTATGGTATGAGTAACAGAGTTGGTGGTCAAGATTTATTTGATTTTCAACTGGATATCCAATTAACACAAGCATCATTTATTACTGAAACACCCATCCTCTCCTCAGTAAACTTATTATATAAAAATATTTCCAAATGAAGTGAGTACCTTTTCTGTCCTTAGAAGCTCCAGGAAAAAATTCAAGAAATGTTTAAGACATTCAATTTCATAGTTTGTCTATACTTGGAGTGAAGAAATTTGTGCTTCCTTATAAACTAACATCCTGCTACTCTAATTAAAACCCTGAGTTCAAATGAAATAAGGGCTCCTTAGAATGCTGTAGTTTAGGGACTGGCAAACTTTCTCTTTAATGGGAAAATAGTAAATAATTTAGGCTTTTTACAGGTCATACGTCTCTGTTGAACTATTCAACTTTGCCTTTAGGATATAAAAATAGTCAGACAATATGTAAGTGAATGGCTGTGTTCTCTAAAACTATATTTACAATATTTGGCAGTGGCTGGATTTGGCCCTTGGACTATAGTTTGCCAACCCCTGCTCTATTTAATAACCTGGGACTCCTAATATGGAGACTTGCCAAGATAAAGCACTAAAAAATATAAGTGAATATGAAATTGTTGAGCATCTATCTTGCTTGTATGTGTACATGTGTGTGTCAGGGAGGTGAGGGGTGGACAGGGAGTGCGAAAATGCTCCTGAAGCAGCTGAATCTGTGCCTAGTGTCTTTGGAATTATACTCAGGTGCTACAGAGTAACAGGAAGAGGCTCTGCACTGGAGGCATACATACCACATTGTTAAAGTTACCATTACAGAAACTGAAGGCTCATTTCCAGTTGCTGAAAACAAATACCAAGTCTGATGATCTGCTCTTTAAAATATTAGTATTATTAGGCTCTGGATGAACTACATTTAACTAGAATAAGGAAGGAAGAGGCAAAGTTCCTGGACAGAGCAGACTTCTACTTTGTGAATTATTTCTCATTGTCAAAAATCATTTATTTGATGAAGAAAGCAGCTGTGTCAAGAAGCTTATCCTTCCTATCCTATTTCCACCTACACATCCTTCTTTTTGCCATAGATAATTGTGGCAGAAACTGCTCATTGTTCTCCAGTATCTACTTAGCCTTCTTCCTTTTAGTAATAGAACGATCCACACATATTTTACGAACTATAGAAATGATCCCTGAAAGTACAGCCTTGCACTCGTGTGTATTTTAGCTGGGCACATTTCTGCTCCATTACATTTATGCCAGGGGGATAAATGAGAAGTAGTACGTGCAAGTGCAAATTAGTTTCTTGAAAACAAAATCCTTTGCCTCCTACTTGATCTTTTGTTCTCTTCCCACAGCCTGGAATGTGGGTGCTTTGGTGGTGAGCTGGCATTGACCATATAGACAAAGATATCACCTTATGGCAGGCGTTGGAAAATGTTTTCTGTAGAAGACTAGAGTACATATTGTAGGTTTTGCAGGCTATCTGATTCTTGTCACAACTACTCAACTCTACCACCACAGTGTGAAAATAGTCATGGATAATATGTAAATGAATAGGTGTATCTGAGTTCCAGCAGAATTTTATTTACAAAAGTAGGTGCCAGGCAGAATCTTATTCTCAGGCTGTAGTTCTGCTGACACCTGACCTAGGGGATGGCAAAGCAACAGGAAACTAGGCCTTGAAATGATCTAATGAAGTTGGGCTGAACCCCTCAAATATGGATCAACACGTGAGAATGAATATACTTCCAGTGTATCTCAGATCTCTTCACTATTGTGATATGTTTTCTGCTGGCACCTAAAAAACTAGACCATGATTTGAAAGATTAAACAGACAGACATACTACTTTATAGCTACTTGTAAAGTATCATACATAAAAACTGCTTAAAATCAGTTATTCATTTTTTGCCTCAGGTTTTTCCTCTTCATATAAAATAATTCCATTTTAGTTAGCCATTGGAATAAATCTATTTTCCAGATTTTTGATTATATTAATTCTTACATTAGTTGTTGTTTGAACCCTCTCCAAATTCTTCACTTCTTTTTGAAAAACATGTGGAAAGTTAGAGAGGTGTGAAGGCAAAAACATCCCTCAGGATGTTATAAAATACTACCCACAAATAATTTCCCTTTTTTCCTCATTTCCTATACTATATTTTTGCACATTATTTTTAACAGTGACTTTCCTTTGTAATAAATGTTATGGATTTGACACTCATTCTCAAGTCCATAAGTTCTTTGTATATTTGGAGATTAAATACTATATGTGTGATTTTTCAATTTAATAATTTTTCAAAGTTTTGCTACTTATGCTATTCATTTATGAAGGGGGAAAATATTAAGTTGAAACATACATAACTGCCAAAAATCAAACAAATTTTCAGCTAAAAACATGGGTGATTTAAGTTGGATCAAACTAATACACTCAAAAACACTCTTACTTAATAAGAAAATATAATTATATATTAAAATTAATTTTATACATGAAAGTAGTAATTGAATCAATACATACAAATTATAATCTGATATTCTATTGTACACTAAATATACCATGCAATAAATGTATATACAGCATTTTAAATGAATTTTTATTAAATGCCTATGATGTGTCTGACCCTTGTGGCATCCATCTAAGGGTTTGGGATACATCAGTGAACAACACAGAAGACACAAAAAATTCTTCACTATGTGGAGGGTGGTAAGTGATATGGAAAAAACTGCTTAGTAGAAGTGGGACCATGAGTGCTGAAAGTTTTAAATAGGGTTATCATGGCAAAGTCTGATTGGAAGGTGACATCTGAATAAATACCTGAAGGTAGTAGGGAGGTAGTTAGGTTCATATCAAGTGAGAATGTTCCACGCAGAGAGAAGTGACATTTCAGAGGAAATAAGGTAGGATGCCTAAGACATTGGCAGAACATTATAGAGGCCACTAGACAGAGAGAATTGAGGTCAGTGAGGTGCTATGAGGCAGGGTTGTATTATGCAGGGCCTTTTCAACTATTTAAGGACTTCAGCTTTTGCTTTGAGTAAGACGGGGATCCACTGGAACCTTCTGAATATTTACTTACTCTTTAAAAGAATCCCTTTGGATAATGTGTTGAGGATAAATTCTACCGGGAACAAAAAGGAGACAGGGAGACCTGTCCAGCCTCTTAAAGTAGCCCAGATTGGTAGTGGATGCTGTGATGTGCAGTGGATCTATTCAGGATATATTTTGAAGAAAATTCAACAAGGTTTGCTGATGGATTGTGTATGAAGTATGGAGTATGGAAAAGAGTCAAGCATGATTTCAAAATTTTGGCCTGAGCAACTGGAAATAAAGTGTTGTGGTAACCAAAATGAGAGACTCTAGGAAGAGCAGATCTGGGGGAGGAGGGTAAAAATCAGCTCTGAACATCTTAAATATAATACGTTTATTATACACTCAAGCAGAGGCACTGAGTAAGTTTCTATTTCTCTCACAGCAGAAGTCATCACTGTGTCTGAAAACATAAGATTTTACTTGATACACTGTTGCCCCACCTCAATATATAGGAGGACTTCTCTCTTGTTATTTTCCTCTTCCTGCACTCTGCTTTAGGTATGCTGGTCTCTTTGTTGCTCCTCAAACATGCAGGCACGTTAGATATCTCAGTGCCTTTACATTTCTGTTGCCTTTGACTGCAGTACTTTTCTCTCAGATATCCACATAGCTCACCCCATCTCTTCCTTCAGGCCCCTGGAAAATGGCAGTTTATCAGGGAAGCACTCTCTGACCACCCTATATAAACTAGTACTGCCCTTTCTCTGTCCTGCACTATCTAACCTTCTCATCCTGCTTTATCTTTCTTCATAGCACACAAAGTATCTGACATAGTATATATTTGCTTTTTTGTTTGTCTACTTTCCCTTTTCCTCATAGGAATATGAACACCAAGTGGTAACCATGGAAACACACTGCTTGGATTCCTCTTTCAATCATAAAGATTGCAATTACAGAATGGGAGAAAATATTTGCAAATTATGTGACTGACAAGGGCTTAATTTCCAGAATATATAAGCAGCTCATAGAACTTAATAACAAGAAAGCAAACAATCCAATCCAAAAATGGGCAGAAGTCTAAGCAAGCAATTCTCCAATGAAGACATACAAATGGACAATAGGCACATGAAAAAATGCTCAATATCACTAATTATCAGAGAAATGAAAATCAAAACTACAATGAGGTATCACCTCACACCAGTTAGAATGGCAATCATTCAAAAGTACACAAACAATAAATGCTGGAGAGACTGTGGAGAAAAGGGAACCCTCCTACACTGCTGGTGGAAATGTAATTTGGTGCAGCCATTGTGGAAAACAGTAAGGAAATTCCTCAAAAAACCAAACATAGACTCACCATATGATCCAGCAATCCCACTCTGGGGCATATATCCAGAGGGAACTCTAATTTGAAAAGATACATGCACCCCAATGTTCATAGCAACACTATATACAGTAGCCAAGACATGGAAGCAACCTAAATGTCCACCGACAGAAGAAAGCTGTGGTATATTTATACAATGGAATACTACTCAGCCATAAAAAATAATAAAATAGTGCCATTTGCAGCAACATGGATGAACCCAGAGATCATCATTCTAAGTGAAGTAAGCCATAAAGAAGAAGAAAAATACCATATAATATCACTCATATGTGGAATCTAAAAAAAGGAAAAGAAAAAGGAAAAAGAGGACACTAATGAACTCATTTACAAAATAGAAAAAGACTCGCAGGCATAGTAAACAATCTTATGGTTAAAAGGGGAAAGGGGGTGGGAAGGGATAAATTTGAGAGTTTGAGATTCACCAATTTTAGCCACTATATATAAAAATAAATTAAAAAACCAAATTTCTTCTATATAGCACAGGGAACTATATTCAATATCTCATAATAACCTTTAATGAGAAAGAATATGTAAATGAATATATGTATGTGTATGTATGACTGGGACATTGTGGTGTGCACCAGAAATTGACACATTGTAACTGCTTGTACTTCAATAAAAAAAAATACATAAAGATTGCAATTAGCCAACATGCTCCAACTGCAGTGCCTTAAGGATACACTCCAGCAGTCAAGCTGAGACCATACTCTTTCTGGCCAGTTTCAGCACATAAGGAATACTGGGGCCTGGCCATTTCTGCCTTCTCCTAATGTGAGACTTCTCAGTAGAAAATGTTTGCTGCAGAACTCCCTATAGTGTTTGCTGGGATTTTTTTTCAGCTTTACATCATAGTTTAAGGTTCTTCTTGTACAGTCTTAAATTTCTCTTCTCTTTTCTTTCATAGATACCAGATCAGTATCATGGTCTCAAGCTTTTCTCAGCTAAATTCTGTATTCCCCCCTTTTACCTTTCACGGGAGTAACCACCCTCTTCTCCCCAGACCCAGAAACAACAACGATAACCCATCAGCAAAGATGACAGCTGAGTGTGGGAGGAATTTAGAATGGAGAGTGGAAAAAGAAGGCAAGGAGTACCAGTTGCAACAATGAAAACTGCAGTGATGGGGCTATAGTTGGTTCTATTAATCTCTCTATCCCAAATTTCTGCTCAAAAAGAGATCAACTGGCACCCTGGAGGAGCTGCCATTCAACACATGTATTGAGAGGTGAATCCATGTGGCACAGAGTGAACTATGGCATCCATGGAGGTACACTGCTCAGATCTCCCTTCTAGAAAGAACCTAATCAATGCTTAGGCGTGCAGTTAACCCTTCGCATCTAACTCCTCACTGTATTGGCTGAGACACTATCACATCTGTATCGCAGTCTCTGCTCTCTCTGCCCAGTTCTGCCTCCTCACTTCTTTCATTTTACAGGTGTCATATCTGTATCATAGCCTGAAAGCTTTCTTGTCCAATTCTGTTTCCTCCCTCTATCAATTATAGACATTACACCACACTCCCCCTACCCTCACACACACACACACACACACACACACACACACACACACACACACACACACTCATACATTAATCTCTTTCATTTCTAACTGGTCTCAGCATTTGTTCCTGGAGGATCCAAACTGACTTACTCCATGAGGGCAGGATTTTATCTTTTTGATTCTCAGCTGAATCTCAACTGCCTTGAACAGTATCTTCCAAGTTGTAGGCATTAAATTAGCAGATTTTGAAAGTTGTAATCTGAATTACACAAGATAATTATCTCTCTTCTCATTAGACTGTGTGCTCCTTCAGGACCAGTATAATGATAAAAAATATTGAATAGTTACTATTTATTAAGTGCTGTGCATGTTTTATTTCACTTAATACCACAACCTTTTCCAGAAAATTCTCTCATTTTCCAAATGCATCTCAAAATGATTGAGATTAAATGTGTGAATGTTCACATAAAGATTCAAACATAGGTCAGAGACCAAGGGTCTGATTATTAAGTTACAATACTTTCCACTAACTCATGCTGTAATCTTTCTGATCAGCACCTAGCACACAGTCCATCCTAATATTCCCTCAATAACTTTTAAAGTCTTTCTATGAAATTTATACCTTCAACTTAATTTGCATTTTGTTTGGAAGGTTATCACCTTTTTCTGCAATGAAGAATAGTGTATTGGACTCACTAGATATTTTCATTAAATAACTTTAAGTAAGGATACCAAGGGTATCATTTAGATTTATTTCTGTCCTATATTATCTTCTAAATTTAAGTGATTTACTTAAGCTTAAAAATGCTGGCTATCTCAGAACTAACAACTTTGAAGTGAACGGCTCCCTAACCATCTTCCTGCTTCTTAACTCACCAACCTTCCTTGGGCAGGGTTTTCTGGTTATCCTGCCACTGTCTTTAGCCTCTTTGTGGCTTCTTATAGCTATCATTTGAGGATTATGGAATCTCCATATTGGTTAGTATCATGAATGGAGAAAACCATCATCTTGGTGGGAGCCATTACTGTCATTATCTCTGTGGGTCCTGAAAGATGATGACCTTCCAGAGCACTCTCACAAGTGTTGCTCTATGCCAAGAGAAAATTCTAATTTTCAACACAGATGTCCTCTCATCTCATCCAAGTGGCATTAATGTCTTATCAGTCATCTTATTTGGTGAAGTGGTTTGTCACACACTTCTGCTATTCTCTTCTTAGACCTCTTTCAATACATTTCCTCAGGATATCACATAGTTCTCAGATCCAAATCTGAGCCTATCTTGTTTCTGTCTTTTAGAGCCACACTGGCTCACCCACACTCATTAATTTAAATGATCTTTAAAAGTAAGTTGCCACACCAACCAGTGGCCAGATTGATAGAATTATTCTCAAGTCCCCTTACATCTTCTCCCACAAGTGTATCCAGTCTCAGTTTATTTCTCTAACCCTCCAGGATTCAAAATGTAGTCTTTGTTATTCCTACCTGGATTTATGATTATGTTCTGCAGATATTCTTCTCCATGGCCCGTTGACTTTGAAGTGGCTCTTGGGACCATTATCTCCTGATTGGTTATCTTCATTTAGAATCCACTAGGAAGTAAATGATAAATTTCTTTCAGTATATTACAAAGTAGAATTATAATATGGTAGACACACTGAAGATAGCAGAGATTATTAGATACTATGGCTACATTTTTAAGATGCTTAGAGAAAAAACGGTCATGCTTTTTAAAGTTTCTGACTTTATTATTCCGAATTTATTATTAAATTAGATTTATTCTGAATTTATCTGTACTTTACAGGTAATACAAGACTTGCAAGATTTGTTTTGTTCTAACCTTAACTCAGTCTGGTGACTATGACCTTGTTTGCGTATCAGGTTTGAATCTGGCATGCTATGGAAACCAGAAACTGTAGGGAAAGTGTGAGCTGGTTCAGTGCTGCCCTTGGAATTAACAAAGTAAGCAACACTGAAAGCAGTACCATAATGTTACCCATTGTCAATTTGCTTTCTCTCACCTGAAAATAAACATACCAAACACACACAGTATTATAATAGAATGGGCCTTTGGGGCCTTAGACTTTCCCAGAATTCCATATTGCGCCTTTTCTCTTAGTCATTTTGCTCTCTTCTTGCCATATTTTTATTCATTAACTCTCAGATCTCATAATCATCTCCCTATCACTAGGCCCTGGGCTCTGTCATAATTAGTACTATAATGTTAAAAAACGGTCACCTGGAGCTTACAGTCCGGCGGCGCTTGCGCGGACCTGCCGCAGGGTCAGCACGGCCGCGCATGCCCTCTTCCGTGCGCTCCACTCAGCCGGAGATGACTGAGCAGCGCGTGTTCCTCCACAGGAAGAGCTCCTGCTCCACCAAGGCTGCGCTGCTCGGGCTGGGCAGGTAGGCCAGGTCGAGGTGTATGCGGGAGCGGGGCGGGACCGCAGACCCACCTGGCTGGCCACGGCTGACCTGGCTGGGCCTCGAAGGGCCGTCTTGGGGATTGAGGAGTTTCTGAACAGGGGCGCCCGAACTCCCCAGGCACCGCGCTCACTCCAGGCGCTCAGAGGCTGACTGGGCCGGCCTCACGGGCAGCCCTAGGTTTCGGCAGCCATCTTCGCAGTGGCTGGAGGTGCCGCAGTGCGGGGGTTGAGGCAGGCCTGGGACTTCTGGGTACCGCCGCCGCCTTGTGTAAGCCAGGCCTGCGGGTTGGGTGGTGAGATTAGCAACATTTCGTGGTCAACTGCACTCGTGCTGGGTGGGGAGGGCAGCAGGAGAGTCGGGTGGGACTTGAGGAGGTCGTCAGCGGGTCGCGGCGAGGGGTCCCGGAGCCCTCCGTGTGCTCCGCCGAGTCCACAGTGCCGGGGGCAGCAGGCAGCAGGGGTCTCAGTCAGACAAAGTGGTCTGGCTGACGGACGTGGGCGTCGTCTCCTGGGTCCCAGGAGCACAGGCCCGCTGCTGGGACTTGGCTCAGCCATCTTTGGAGCTGCCGAGAGACGCAGGTGTTGGCACTGTGGGCGCGGCCACGGGTGCTCTGGGCACGCTTTGTGCGCCGTGCGCAGTGCGCATTGGCCGTGCGGCGGGAGGCTCAGCGGGGCCTCACTGGTGGTGGTGGCACGTGGTAGCAGCGACTGCTGCAAAGAGGCGGCCCAGGACTCGTCCACCTCCTGGGAGTGTAGGGAGCCCACTTACATGGGCAGAGAGGGCGTGTTCACTGTAGGATACAATACAGTTGAGGTCTCACTCAGTATTAGGCACTGTGCCTGTAGTATTACTTCTTGTCCGTCTCCTCACCTCGTAGGCATCCGGTTCCAGACCAGGTGTTTCTCTTTAGTATGTCTCTGACCAGACCAAGATATTTCCTTGTATTTAAATAATCAGTTTTACTTTTCATCATGAATATCCAGAGAAAGCAATTCTTTTTTTTTCCAGTAGGAAATGGGCTATGGTTAACACCTGAGTAAAGCAGTGGATACTTATATTACCTCAGGAAAATATTGGCCTGGAATGTTCGATTTCAAGGTTCTCTAAGGAGAGCAGGTTGATTTTGATGCACGTTGGAATCATTGTGGTGTGAAGTTTTACATTTACCTCCTAAAATGTGTCATCTTTAGAATTTTAATTTATTTAAAGTTGTGAAGAATTGAAGTTCATGGTGTGCTATTACAGTCCTGACATAATCAACTGAGATTTTTTGGTAGTAACAGTTATTACAAACACAACACTGAAAGAGTGTAAGGCCTCTCTCCAGTCCTTCTCTTACTTCATTCCACAGGAGAAGTAATTTCTGGTGCAGATTTTAGGACATTTTATTGGCTCACAGTCCTAGTGGGTAGAACTTGCACAGGTGGAATTTCTGCCCACCTGGGTATTTTCTTCTCTTCTTACTGCTCTTCATTACATTATATTAAAGTTATGAGAGTGCTGGAGCCCTCACATGTCAGCTGCCCTCTGATCTCACTCTCCTTTCTGACTTTCTAGGTCTTCCTTCCTCTCTGGTGAATGAAAGTATACTGGGGATGTATACTTTAGACATACCTTAATAAACAGGGATTGGAAAAATATAAAGGTTGTTTTGTTGTTGCTATTGTTGTGTATATATAGTTGAAATATAGTCAGTTTACAAAGTAATTTCTAGTGCACAGCATAATGCTTCAGTCATGCATGAACATACATATATTCATTTTCAAAGTCCTTTTCACCATAAGTTACTATAAGATTGAATATAGTTCCCTGTGCTATACAGTATGAACTTGTTGTTTATCTATTTTATATATATTAGTTAGTATCTGCAAATCTTGAACTCCCAATTTATCCCTTCCCACCCCCTTCCTCTCCCTTTTCCCCTCCCCCTTGCAACCATGTTTGCTTTTTATGTCTGTGTGTCTGTTTCTGTTTTGTAAATAAGTTTGTTTCTCTCTTTTTTTTTTTTTTAGAGTCCACATATAAGTGATAGCATATGATATTTTTCTTTCTCTTTCTGGCTTACTTCACTTAGAATGACAATCTCCAGGTCCATCCATGTTGCTGCAAATGGCATTATTTTATTATTTTTTATATCTGAGTAGTATACCATTGTATAAATATACCACAACTTCTTTATCCAGTCATCTGTCGATTCCTGGACCCGTCATAGTTATGGAATCAGAATATCTGAGGGTAGACAGAGGTTGCCCTATCCAGGATATTGTTGTATATGCTAAAGATTTTGTTTCATGGGTTTAGTCTCACAGTACTTCTCATTCCTGGCTTCATATTAGAATTACCTGTGAATCGAAAGGTATTGATAGTGGGGTAATATTCCAGAAAAATTAAATGAGCATTTAACATGAATTTCCCAAATGATTCTACTATGCAGATACGGTTGAAATTTGTGCATTAGGAAAGCAGTATTGCATAAATAGTGAACTCTTACTTTAAATTTGCTTTCTTTCTGACCTTATGGTATATCGTTTAATCAGTTATATTGCTGTAGAATCGGTTCAGTAAGCATTTCCAACAAGAAGAAAGATGAGACGCATTTAGAATCAATAATAACACAACTACAATATTTGTGTTGAGCTATTATCCTGTGAAACTTTGTTTTATATAAATAGTAAAAATAAAAATATGGTCATATTAAAGTCAAGTTAAATAAATGCTTATACTAAGAAAAGAAATAGATTTTTAAATATATTACACCAAAGATTTCCCCCTGAGCTTCGAAAGATAATGATTAAAGTATCACTTAAATTGAAAAGAAAAATTCTTTCCATTCATCTTATCCATCTTGCAAGTGATGGAAATGTGATCTGTAAAGTCCTGGTTGTTACTGCAGGTGATGCTGAGTGTTTTCTTATCACCCTTATATTGCCAAGACATAATCAGTGGTCATATTAATATTCTAAGTTTGTGTATCAGGTGATCTCTTAAATGACTTCCTGGGGTTTTTAAGTATGGTGCAGCATTTCTTAATGGATTCAAGCTTCAGTCATTTCACAAACACACACACACACACACAGAGTATGCTGAAGGATGTATATTTATCTGTACAGTTACTGAATTGTCATTCATGAATTTTAAGTCTGTGGTGATGATAATTTCTTTGAACGTGAGCATTAGTTTCATTGACGTGCTGTAGCTTTTTGGTTTTGAAAACAATAATGATAATTTAGACAATTTAGATAACTTAGAGGAAAAAAGCAATATTGGTTTCTGTAATACCAATTTTGGATCAAATCGTCAAAACCAAATCTCAAATTATAGCACATAGAATTTATTTTCTTCATCGCACAGCTCAATTTCTTAAGAATGTTTTCTGTAAAGGGAAGTAAAATGTATATGCTTCAGTCTGTTACCATTCTGACTTCGTTGATAACGATAATCATGAAGAAGTTAAATTGTTTTATTTTACTGTTAGTTATTTTATTTCCATTAATCTATTAAATGCTTAAACAGGTTAGGATATAAATCAATGGATGGATATGGTTCTTAAAGCTGAGATGCTAAGCTTAATCAAAATTATGTGGGTTGAAATGATTCTAAATGTAGTAAGGAATGGTTTACATAATACAGAGAATGTTACAAACTGCTATAAAAAGGGTACTTAAAATATACAAAACATTTTGACAGCTAAATAATATTTTAGGCTTATAAGAGGCAGTCATCTATAAATAAGGCAGAACTGAGAAATGGGTTGGTTTAATGAGTACCTGTGGATAAATTTTGAGGCTTTAAATCTAAAAATAAAGAGATTTTTGTTCTGATTTCAATTCCCATTTTCACAAATCTAGCCCAGTTCTGAATTGCTTTGATTCAGTATCTGTAGTTATCTCCAAACGTCCTTGAAATTCATCACCATTTCTTTTAATCCAGGGGCATATTATTATCAAACTAAAGAACTTCTGTGATACTTCGCCACACAAAACCTTAAATCTGCTCAATATTTAATTTTGTTATTTGTATAATATGAAATACTTTGAGTATCGTTAAAGACCCTCCAAACTCCCTCTGTCTCCTAATCATTAACTCTCACATTCTGTCTCTTAGCCATGTTAAGAATATACTTTCTCATGCCTGATGATTTGCCTCTGGTTGTGGTATAACTCATCCTCCACCCCTGACTTACATTATGTCGTGCATCTGCCTGAAATTTTTTACATTTCCTAACTGGTCTGTGGATATCTTATCCCACTGCACACATTGCATTCCATTCCAGTTCCATTCTTAGGATGGAATTAGAAATTTTTGATGCAATTTATGAGGTCTTCAGTAATTGGATTTCTTTCCACCTCTCCAGATTAATCTCTCACCTTTTCCCTTGTTCTTGACATGCTTGGGCTCTTTGAATTCCAGAGATAGACCATAGCTACTCTCCAGGCCTTCTGACAGACGGTCTCTGCACACCTAGTACTATATCCTTGTGGGTTTTATTCTCCAGTTCTCTAGGTAGGAAATAAATTCAGAGATTATGTAGTTAGTGCTCTTAAAAAAAAAAAAAACCAAAAACCGTAAGATTTCAAAACAAACCCCAAGTCTTTCTATATCACACAACCTTTGATTTTAATTTTGGCCACCTAACTAACCACCATACTTTTCTTCAGTGGCACCACATCAGTAAGTTTAATTTTATGTATATTGGGATAAAATCAAGTGCTCCTCAAAACAGATCTTAGGCTTAAACGTAAAATGTGAAACTATAAAACTTCTAGAAAAAAACATAAGAGAAATATCTTTGTGATCATGAATTATGCAGAGATTTCTTAGATATGATTTCAAAGGCATGATCCATAAAAATACTAAATTTGCAAGTTGGACTTAGTCAAAATTAAAACTTGTTTCAAAAAACACTAGTAAGAGAAAGAAAATAGAAGACCAGATTAAGAGAAACTATTTGCAAATTGCATATCTGAATACATAGGAAATGTATTTAGAATATATTAAAAATACTTTCAAAACTCAATTATGAGAAAAAGAAAAAGTTAGGCAAATTTTTGGACATTTTTACAAAGAAAATATATTCCTGACAATATGTGCATGAAAAGAAGCTCAACATCATTAGTCATTAGGAAGATAACAAATTAAAACCACAGCGAGATACTACTACTACCTATCAGAATGGATAAATTAAAAAGACTGAGGATACTAAGTTTTGGTGAGTATATGGAGAAACTGGAACTCTTATGCTCTGGAATATAAAATGGTTGAAATGTAAAATGGTATGTCTACTTGGAAATCAATTTAGCAGTTTCTTAGAAAGTTAAACATGATTACTGTATGATCCAGCCATTAACTCTTAGGTATTTACCCGAGAGAAATGAAAGCATACATGTTTTACATGACTGTTCATAGCAGCTTTACTTTAATAGTCCCAAGCTGGAAACAATTCAAATGTCCAACATCAGATGAATGGTTAAACAGTGATGTATCTAAATAATCGAATACTACTCAATAATAAAAAAAGAATGGACTATTTAACATGCTTCAACATAGGTGAATCTTAATTATGTTGAGTTAAAGAAGACAGAGCAAAAGAGAGTACATATTTTATGATTCCATTTATACAAAGTTCTAGGAAATGCAAACTAGTGTATAATAATTGAAAGCAGATCAGTGGTTGCCAGTGAATGAGGGTATGTGGTTCGGAGGGAGAAATTACAAAAGGACATGTGGAAGCTTGATAGTAATGGATATGCTCATTATTTTGATCGTCCTGATGATTTGACAGATGTATACCTATGTTAAAACTTACCAAATTGTATGTGAAAAGGTACAACTTATTATATGTGAGTTATATATCAATGAAGCAGCTTTACTGAGAAAAAAAAATAGGCAAAGCTTTCCTTGAGCTACTTCTCTAGCTTTCCTGAGTTGATGAGCGGTACACAGAAGATTGGTGCACAGTCAAGAATTAGAATCACAAACCAGGGAATTTGAAGATGTGTTTTCTAGTGACTTGAGAATAGATCCGGGTTCCTGAGGTATAGACTTGGGAATTCTCAAAACCTTAAAAGTTATCAGCTTACAATTCAGGTCCATGATCTAACTATGTATTTCTTGAATTCAGTCTCCCTGTTTTATGCCACTGGTAATTCAGTGACATGGCTTTGTTGCCTATTGTTTAGATTACTTAATTGATTTTAGTAACTCTGGAAATGGCCTTCATATCATAATTTTAAATAATTTTTAGTGGGTCATACATACTAAGCATGTTTTTAAAACTGTCTTATTTACATTTATCTTCAGTATGTAACCTAATGCAATTCTCATCCTAACCTTTGATGACATTTAATGTGATTCTAATATTTTTGAAGCTTGGAAAGCCTCTCTATGTGGTGAGCAATTAAATGTAGGACCAATGATTTTAGTAAATGGACTAAAAAATATGAAAACCACGTAACCCAAGTAGTTATATAATAACAAATTTTCTAAAACATATTTTTTCAGGCTATATTCAGTCCCAAGAACATGGAATCAGCAGTTTTTCATGGATTATTTTTTCATGGCTTAATATTCTGGTCCTTGCATGACTGAACTTGGAGTGCATTGAAACTTGCAGTGCTGTGAAATTTCCTTTCTTTGCTCTTTAATGAGTATTGTTTTTGATTAGTATGATCTTTAATCTGTTTCATGTTAGGAAGATTATTGTTACTGATGTTGGAAAAAAATCCAAATAATTGCATTTTTAGACACGTAGAACAAAATTAATTAGTATTTTTGACAGAAATAGTATTAGATATGTTTCCCATTGAACATGAAATCAACTATCGTTATAGCATTGCTCATATAGGCAGTATTAGGTATTTTTTTTTCTTAGGAATCAATAATGAGATTGTTTTCCAACTTTTAATAATTTGGTGGGGCAGTTCTTAATAGGCTATAATGATTAGTGCCTTTTCTAGGAGTATGATAGATTTCTAAGCAGTAGGTTGTTTATATCTGAATATTTGAGGCTTACTTAAGTTCACATATAAGGTTAAAACATGGTTTTATTTTATGGTCTACTTTGTGCTCACTTATACTACTTGAAGCCTGGACTAGTAGTTTGTAAGAAGTAAACAAATAAACCATTTTTCCAGATATTCATATTTTGAGTATGGCTACTTATGTGTACAAATTGGCATCATTTTCACTATCACATTGTCTTTTTCAAACATACCTATTTTGTATAAAGACTAGCTTGCCAGTGTTACTCTCAGTTTTGTTTGTTTGATCATTATCTACCACTTTCTCTCAATTCTTTTCAGTTGAGGTGTAGGAATTAAATTACCTTTCTGTGGGATAAATGCTATAACCAATCAGGTAAGAGTTTCCAGAATTTCTCCAACAAAATCTTTGAATCTTAGGTAGAATCATATTTCAGTACCATTTTGAAGTTCCAATTTAAGGACTTTATTTGTCTCTTGAAGCTTGAAATGATTCTCAATTTTTAATCTCATTAAATATAATTAAAAATTTTAATCATTGTTTACAAGTTTTTTAAACTTGCTCTTCCAGCCTTCTCTAGTTATATTCTATAGAGTGTATAAAGTAAACATAATATAAGCAACACATATACCTATACTCTATAACAGTTTGAGTCCAATCAGCAGACAGAAATCACATAGTCATTTTAACAGAGAAAGTTTAATATAAAGAATTGTTAAGCTAAGAAAGGAGAGTAAATATGAAGATATAAAGAGAACCCTGAAAGGTAACGCTAGAGCTGAGGGAGAGTATTCAAGGAGGGATAACCTTGGAATGGTGACCCTACTCCAAAGCTGAGTTTTAGACTCCCCTGGAGAAAGTATGATTTCAACCCACTGGATGACAAGAAGTTTCCTGGATCAGAGAAGCTCCATAGTCACTGAGCAGCAAGAAACAGTCCTTGGAAGTGTGGTAATGCTCAGAGAAAGTTGAGGCACTCTGGGTGTGAGACCTGGAACAAGCAATGTCTGTCTGAAGGGAAGGTGATCACTGGGCCTGAGGTGGGGCTGTGAGTTTGCAGAGGGACTGTGTGCTCTGGATATCTGGCTAACGCAAAGTATCACCAGATGTCCTCAAACACCCACACTGCTGATGCCTGTGCAGCAAGAGCAAGATAAAAAGCTCAGCAGTCAGAATCATGAAGAGGAGCCCCCTTCATCCTGCAGTATTCCTCTAACACCCTCAACTGAAATAGGTGTATACAAAGATGTATTCAAATTATGTATCAAAATATTTATCATTTCAACAATTAATATGAAATTATTAATGAGCTTTTTATATTATTTTAGTACTAAGTATTCAAAATCTAGTGTGTATTTTACACTTATAGGCATCTCAAGACATTAAATTTTATTAGATACACTAGATCCACATTTAAATTTCATAAACTTTACAGTTGAAAAAGAAGATTCAAATACTCAGATTGTTCCAGATATACTTAAAAGTTTTCCAAAAATGTAATTGAGAACCCCAAATCATTTTCCTTTCACATTCACATTCAGTTTGTGAAACTTGTCTGTTTTAGAGGAATTGATAGGAATTTAAAGCAAACACGTATCAGTTTCAACCTGTGATAACTCAGTGTTATTAATATTGAATTCAAAAGGGTATTACAAAATTGAAAAAAACTCTGAATTTATAAATACCAACAAAGTGTTCTTCAAATTTTCTTATAGATTTGCAGCCGATTTACATAATGCCATCAAAAACAATTAAAATTTTCTGCACCTGTAGACCCATGTTAGAAA
The DNA here is from genome assembly GCF_048564905.1 of Vicugna pacos. NCBI lineage: Eukaryota > Metazoa > Chordata > Mammalia > Artiodactyla > Camelidae > Vicugna > Vicugna pacos. The sequence goes on along the minus strand of NC_132993.1, from coordinate 49,232,832 downwards.
AATGTATAAAATCTTTATTAATGATTGTATTATGAAGTTTCAATTTTAACATAGTTTCTTATACCTGTCTAGCCTTGTTAGAAGTAAACTTTTCCTTTCCTTGGCGATTCACTTTAATTCATTCATATGCAGTGTGATATGGACTATAATATGATAAACAAGAAACCCACTAGGTTTTGAAGGAAACTATACTAACTTGAATTTAAGGAACAGAGTCGTTTTATAATGAAAGGAGGTCTCTGGGTCTTCAACCTTCTGCATGCATGAATCAGACAGAGTTCTTCAGGTTTAAACATAAGCCAGAAAGCAGAGCCAACGGTCATGGTAAATCACTCTCAGGCAAGTGGTCTGGCTTTAATCAAGGAATTTAAATATTTGTTTAGCTGTCTTTCAGAAATGTAGTAGATCTTTGATTGCCATGAGCCTTCCTATCCCCTTCCTCCCTTTTTTCCTCATTTTTTTTCTATTATGGTAAAATACATGTAAGATAAAATTTACCATCTTAACCACTTAAAGTGTACAATTCAGTGGTATTAAATGTATTCATATTGTTGTACAATCATCACCAACAAACGTCTCTAGAACTCTTTTCATCTTGCAAAACTGGAGCTCTGTTATAGCCATTAAACAATAACTCCTCATTCCTTCCCTCCCCGAAACTTGTAGTAACCACCATTCTACTTTGTGTCTCTATGATTTTCACTATTCTGAATAGTTCATATAAGTGGAATCATACAGCATTTGTCTTTTGTGACTGGCTTATTTCACTTCACTTAATGTTCTCAAGGTTCATCCATGTTTTAGCATATGTCAGAATTTCCTTCCCATTTAAGGCTGTATAATATCCCATTGTATGTACATACCATATTTTATTTATCCATTCATCCACCAATGAATGCTTGGATTGCTTCCTTGTTTAAGCTATTGATAATGCTGCTATGAACATGGGTATACTGGTATTGCCTCAAGACCTTTTTTTTTCAATTTTTTTTGCCTATATACCTAGACGTAGAATTGCTGGATCAAATGGTAATTCTGTTTTTAGTTTTTTGAGAAATCACCATATGTTTTTACACAGCATCTATATCATTTTATATTCCCATCAACAGCATATAGGGGTTCCAATTTCTCAACATCAATAACACTTGTTATTTTCTGTTTTTATTTATAGTAGCCATCCTAACATATATGAGTTGATACCTCGTTGTAGTTTTGATTTGTTTTTCCCTAATGGTTAGTGATGTTGAGCATCTTTTCATGTGTTTATTTGCCATTTGTGTGTGTGTATATATATATATACATACATATACATATATATATTAGCAAAATGTTTCTTCCTTTGCCTGTTTTCGAATTGGGTTGTTTTCTGTTGTTTTTGAGTTTTAAGCGTTCTCTACACATTCTAGATGTCAATCAATTATCAGATATATGGTTTGCAAATATTTTATCCCATTCTGTGAATTTCCTTTTTAATTTGCTCATAGTGTCTGTTGATGTATACAATCTTTAAGTTTTCATGAAGTCTAGTTTGTCTGTTTTTTTTCTTTTGTTGTCTGTGCCTTTGGTGTCAAATCCAAGAAATAATCGTCAAATCCAATGCCATGAAGCTTTTCCCCTATGTTTTCTTCTAAGAGTATTGTAGGTCTAGGGCTTGCAGTAATGGAGATGTTACTGAGTCCAAACTCATTCTGCTTGCTGCATGACAAGCCAGTAAATCAAGAGATGCAGTGCTGGAGCAAGGAATGATGACTGTATTTGGAAAGCTAGCTGACTAACAAGATGGCCTACTAATGTCCTAGAGAACCATCTTATCCAAGTCAGAATTCAGGCTCCTTTTATACTAAAAAGGGGAGAGGGTGTGGCTGGTTGCTGCAAACTTCTTGGTGTTGGAATGCTTTGTTCTTGCAGCTGTTCACGTATGTTAGGTCATGATGTTCCTGTAAACCTCCAACAATACAAATATTTTTCTCTCTTCTGCAGCTTTTGATCTCTATATGAATGGAAAAGTGTTATACCCTCAGGTCGGAGCCTTAAGAATGGGCTATTCTGCATATTTCAAGCTCTAGGCAACATTCTTTTATAGGAGGTTCAGAACCAGTATGACTAAGCCCAGGAAACAGGGTTAGAGCTAAAGGGACAAATCTCATACAGAGTCAGATTTGTTCTTCCCTATTACAGGGAGAGATACAATAAAAACGACTACCTGCCTCTTTACATCTCTTTGATTAGAAGCAGCAATCAGTGATCAGGGCACCGATCCCCAGTGTTTGGAGGAAAAGGTCCTTTTTACCCACTGTGGGTCCTGCAAACTGCAAGCTGCTCCTGGCAAGCCTGCAGGGCTGCCTGCTGGGAGTAGGAAAGGGTAGTGCTATTGTGCTAAGAGCTGAAATGATCAAAATTAACCGTAATTTACCATCCAGCCCTTCTCCTGGGAGTTACAAGCTGTCAGTAAACTCTGGAGTTCCAGAATAGTTACATCAGACAGATTTCTACTAGTGTAATTGCTGTCTAGATGGGGAGACAGATTTCTGGTGCTTCCTACCCCATCATCTTCCCACAATCCTCTCCAAGTTAATGTCTTTTTGATTAGTCTCTTGAAGTGACTTTTTGGACATAGGCCAACATTTAAAATATACTTTAAAGAGCCCATTAACTTAAGCTGGAAAGGTGTGACTAAATCATGGAAGATTAGCAGGCCTTTTAATTCCCTATTAAACGTATTATTCTAATATAACTAATTTTTATGTACAGTGATGTTCTAATAGTTTTATTTGCCCAATATAGCATTTAACTAATAACTAGTTTATCCATCTCTAGAATGGAATCTGTAATATCTAGTCATGCATACTTTTATAATTGATGGCAGTAATTGGATCATATTTTGTTTTATTTCAGGAAGAGGGCAGAATCAAACATAACTTCTCAGTTTATGACAAATCATTGTCATTGATCTGTGCAGAGCTTCTCTATTTATTTGTTTATTTTAAAATATATCTCATTTTATCTGAAATTTCCCTTTCATATCCTCATCCTTATGGACAACCTTGAAGTGTGTTTGAGGTGTATCCTTCTATTTGTATTTATTTTTGTAAAAACTATTTATATTGTTGTGTAGATTTTTAGTTTTCATAAATTTTGTTATATAGATTTAATTTTGTTTCTTATTTTTTCTATTCAACATTTTTATAAAGATCTATGTTGCTCTTTTTAAATCTATTCAGTATTTTCCCTATTGCCACATAATAGTTTATAGTATGCATTTACACACTTTATCTGTCTTCTTTCCCAGTGGTAGACTCAGAGATCTCCTATTTCTTATCATCACAAACAATCCTCATTCAGCTTCCCTTGTGGACTGGGTCATAAATTTTATTCAGCATTAAACAGCACTGTTAATGCTACATTTGAGATAGCCCACATTCATATGTGTAACTTTAAAGACTCATATCCTTTGTTTCTCCCTGGGAATTTAAATTAAAGGCCAAAGGAAGAAAGCTTTTAATACCAAATTAAGGGGCCACTGATTTTCCCACAGACTTACTAATGAAGTGAATCAAACTATTATGGTGTGGTCTAAATTCTGTGTGAATATTGAGTATTGTTTAAATGGTCATTAAAAAATACTTAAGGAAAGAAAAATTCTCCCATGGAAGTGTATGAAGATCGTTGTTATCATTATAAAGTCATTTGAAAGAAGCATAATTTTTTGTTATGTAGTCTATTATAACTTCTTATTTTAAAAAATAATTTTAAGTACTTTGAAAGAATTGCCATTTTATTCCCTATAATCTTAAATCTTGGTATCTTTGCCAGTTCATCTAGGCTGAGTTGAATTTATGATCCATGAATAACACCGTCCATCAGATATTCAGACTAGTGGCTAAAATGAAAAAGTACACTTAGACCACTAGTCACCATTATATACTAGTTATAGGCTAATTAAAACTTTAATTTCTAATGGAAAATAAATTACTTTCTTCCTATGAACAGTGATTAAACACAGTGAATTTCATTACTTTTTTACTTCTCTTCTTTTAGAAATTTAGAAAGTGAATTTTTTTTTTCAAAATAAAATTTGAAGTTTAGGCTTTATTTCAGGCCAAGAGCTTAGTGTGATAGATTAAAGCTGGTCACGGATTATTTGATCTTTCTCCCACTGAGAGGTAAAGTCTCTTCCCTCCTTCCATGACTTCTTTGATTAATAGAATATGACAATGTGGCCTTGTGTCTGTTTCTAAGCCCTGCTTTTAAGAAACTGGCAGTTTCCATTTCTAACTTCTTGAAATACTCATTCTGGGGGCAGCCATCTTCCATGTAAGAAGACGACTGATTGTACTTGGTGAACTACACTAAGAAGAAGCCCAGATGACCACACAGAGAGTTAGATAAATGTCTAGCTAGCCCCTGGCTATTCCAAACAGGTTAGCAAAGGCATGAGCTGTGTGGATGAGGAAGGCTTTAGATGACCCTAGCCCTGACCACTCTTGGTTTGTAATCCAATGAGAGACCCCAAACAAGAACCCCTTCAGCTGAACTCTGTCAGCCCACAGAACAATGAGAAATAAATGTTTTAGGCCATTCACTTTTTGAAGTGATTGAGATACAGCAGTAGGCAACAGGAACACTTGATCTCCAAATTGTTCAGGCTTATAAGGTGTTATGATAATTGCACAAAAATAAAATGTGTCAATGAGGTCATGTGTGCTCTCTTTTTACTAAAATAATTTATTTCTTTCTATGATAACTAGGACAAAGAGCAGGAGATAGTGAGTGGTTTCTGAATGTTTAAGGATTGGACTAAGCTTGAAACATTATTGCAGTGATCTGTTAATCAAAGAAGACAAATGTGTTAGTATTGCAGATAAATTTGATGAACCTGAAAATGATTCAGTTCTTATAATATTAAAGAGTGTATTTCTGAGAAATTCTTTCATCACCTCACAGGAAACATTCAGCATTTTTCTGTGGGACTCTATAGATTTGTAAAGTTTTTATTTTGTAAGATGAATCTTTATTCCTTTCTCCATCTGGGACTGTGTGGGTGTTATCAGAGTATGTGAAATTTTAACATTACCTATCCGTATACTTTCAGAATTTGTGTCTTATCTTTGCGTCTTGGATTTGTGCTTATCAAACCTATGATCTATCTAGATCACTGATGCTCAGTATCTTAAGATCTGCAAAATGAAGATAATGACTGTAACCAGTTTATAATTCTTTATTGTGAAGAACAAATGAGAGACTTCATGAAAAACTTAGGGGAGTCCCTGACAGATAAGAGATGTTCAATGAAGTTTATTATTATGATTATTATTACAATTATCATCACCATGTAACTAATAATACTAGAAATAAAAGCTAGCAGGAAGAGAGACTGTTTAAAAAGAGATTAAGTCCATGGTTTCTCCATTTTCAAGTAAAAAGTCCAAGGGAATCCCAGTCCTTCCCCACTGGGATTTGCAATTATCCTAAAGATATAAAAATTGTTTTCTTGAGTTAAGTATTCAATATTTGGATACCAATGTAAAATTCTTCCTATGACTTTCTTTCATTTTAAATAGATTAAGTCTACATTCTGGAAGACTGTATGCCTTGCAGTCTGGACCAGGGAGTAGAGGACTCTCTAAGTCTTCAGGGGTGCTCAGATGATACTTAAAATAATTCCTTGCCTAAGGTTGAACTGAGTAATAAACAGTGCAGGTTAAGCAGAGTTGACATTCCCTTCCTGGGGTAGTGGAGATGGGGAGAGATATACAATTCTTCATGATCTGGAGATAGATTTTACATCTTACACATTAGCTCTCCCCATTGCTTGCTGTGGAGTTCTCATTTTCTGTGTCTGGTTACATCTGCTTGCTGTATTTTATCTTTTCTGGAAAGTCTCACATCTCTACCTCCTGCCAGGATCAATCACCTCTTCCTCCTTCTCTGACTAATACCTAATGTTTGTTTTTCTACTCTCAGAGTGGAAATCACTCTGGAAAGTCTACTCAGATGCACCAAAACAGTCATATATTTCCTTCCTTAATGTTTCTGTGGCTACCTGAATTTTGCTTAATCTAACACCTGTTCCACTATACTGAAAAATTTAGTGCAGTTGTCTTCTTTTCCAATAGACTGTAAGTTCCTTGAAGGAATGAACTACTTTGTTTCTGCTGGTGTGTACATTGCTTGGCATTCAGAAAGTACTCAGTAAACATTTGTTGAATTAATGAATGAGGAGATGCTGAAGTCAGAGAGTCAATTCCATTGAGGATTGTCCAGAAGAAAAAGAGCACACTGCCATGGAAACTATGACTGTGGTTTCAGCTCTTCCTTGTCCAGCTGTCTTTTGGAGCTAGTTGAGTTTTATAACTTTCATTTTCTTCTTCCCATTTACTTAAGCCTTTATGTTTCCATATCCCTCTAGTTTATGTCACATTTTATATATGTGCCTAGGCTACCTCTTTCTTAAGTAAAACATTGACCTGTTTTTATTTTTTAACACAAAAGATTGAATGTATTTTTTTCAGTAATGGTGGTGATTTCCATTGCAAACATGGATGTTTCCTTAACACACATTAAGACCGTGTCACACTCTATAGTATTCCAAAGAGGAAGGTGAACTGTTTTCAAAGGTAATAAATAGCTTTAACAACAAAGGATGTAAACACCTCATGAAACAAAAAGTCTCTAGTCATATGAATGACTTGTGGCTAAATATTTCAACAGGATCAACCTTTGTTTCTTTGATCTCTAGGTTTTTACTTTTGAATGTCCACACCTGGCATCTGCAGTAAAATACACAGCATCTGGGTTACAGAATGCAAATAACATCCATTCAGGCAAACCTTCAAGAATAGCTGCTTTCGTATCTGCCTTATGCTTTAGAAATAAATTGATTTGGACTGCGGTAGGCGCTTTATATGATTTGGGGGTCAACTTAAACATTTTTTGGGATGGATCTATTATGTTTCCCTTTTTGGTACTGAATAGGATCTTTTACTATTCTCAATATCATTTTAATATTAAACAATATTAATCTAGCATATTTAGTAAGAATAGTTTTGCTTAAGTTTCTGTGCACCTTTCTGCTTTAAACAGATTTCTAAAACTCAGGAGATAATCATTCATTAGCAAGATACTTAAACATTCTTGTTACATTATTTATTATCTGCAAGTTTTAGGTACCTTGGAAAAATGTGAAAAATTGAAACAAGCCAACAGATTTTTTCTTCTCAATTGTATACAATTATGACATTTTTTCCCCAAAACTTTTATGGAAGTAGGGTTAGAAAAGTGCAGGGACTGGCAAAAAACAGAGGAAGACAAATACTAATTGTTGTGTATAATTGAATAATATGCCTTAAAGGCAAAATGTTTCTGGGGCAGGTTTTATGTCAAATAGACAACATTGTGACTTAGTGCTCCAAGAAAACTTGTAGATCATGTTTTCCTTAAATGGATTGTTAAACTTGCTTTTATATGTAATAAAAGTGATTCTAGGCTACTCAGCAATTTATAGCAAGAACTTTAAAGTGTTTTACTGAAAGCTATTTGGTTATTATACATTTATATTTGGTGATTGATACAATTGGGCTATGAATTTTTATTTCTCTTCTAACCTGGCTATTGTTTAAAGAAGATATGCTGAGAAAATGTTATATTCAAGTGAATAAAATTATGTACAATTGAAATCTATTCATTCAGACAATGCTTTTGGTCTTGTTAACTTTCCCCCATCCCTATTCATCTAAATATCCAGATGTTTGATGTTACATATGATTGTATGAAAGCTCTGATCTGAAATCCTATGGCTTACTGGATTACCCTTTACCCACATGGTTTAAATTAATAATAAAAAAATGAACCAGGGCAATTTTGCAACAAAAGAACAAGACTTTATTGTATAACAGAATTGCAGATGTGGAAAGGTGCTCATAATAAAGACAGAATATTTCTGTTTCATAGAGCATCTGGAATGCTACAGGATCTCTAAGTTATCAGGAGCTAATGTTAGACAGCCTTGGTTTGTGATTAATTTAATATTCAAAAAAACTTTTTTTAAAGCCTTGTGCCATTCATCATCATAATGTCATTTTTGCAATCCGAAAATGATTTACAAAGTCAACTCTCCCCCCTAATTTCTAAAACAATATTAAGACATCAAAAAGTTTCAGATACAAACTTCAAAGGGCAGCCAAATCAGAGATTTCTGGCTAAGACAGTTTAGATCATTTAATATCCTCTGGTTTTCCTAGGATTAAATTACAGCCTATAGAATTCTTGGAATCTGGCTAAGGAAGTATTATATAATATAGCATGGCAATTTTGGGGAGGCTGGCAAAGGACTCCACAGAAAAGGAGATGCCATCTCTCCAATTTATCAACCTTTCAGCGAGTGCTTGTGAAATATCAGAGATATGAGAAGTTACCCCAGTGTGAATAACAAGCTCCTATAACTGGAGAAATGTTTGTGTGTAAGCTCAGGATGACATTCATTTGGGGACACATACTTTCTTCTTTGTAGTCATCACATTGCAGTGAAGCTTAGATCCAAGGAGTGAAGTTATGGCTCATGAATGAATATCTGAGGCAGGAACTCATTCTGGCACGGCCACAAAGGCAATGCTTGCAGTTACTGTGGTTTTCTAGGGACAACAGTGAGCGCTGGTTGCTTGTGTGGTGCCATGACGTGGCATGCAAGAGAATCACACCACACATCATTTTGGCTGCGGGAACAATCCCCTAAGTAACCACTGGGTCTCTCTGAGGACATTTAGTATTTTCTAAAAGGAACACATTCAGCTTGAAGTTGAGCTGGTAAAATAAAAGGTCTGTGAAACAAATGTTGGTCCTCTAACTAAACCAAAATATAATTGATTGTTACAGGAAATAACCTGTGACAAAGGACTTTCCACCCTAAACACATGCCTCCAGAAAAGTGTGTTACAAGTTGTGATGTGCAGAAAAGGAAATTCAGTTACTCTTAGGATAATACATATATTATCAATGATAATTTGGTGACCTCAGTCAACACTTTTGATCTGATAATCAGATTTGTTTCTGTGCCTTAGGTGGCAACATATTAAATAAACAAAATGCACTGAAGTTTTCATGATTTAGAGAGGTAAACTAACAATGAGAAAAGATAGAAATTATAGGAAAAATTAACAGAAAAATTACTCTTCACAATTTTGAAGTGATTTAAAATTTAAATATATTATTCATAACTTCAGTGTTTTGTGCATGTGCATAAGAGCATCAATATCCTTAAGCCACAAGAGCATGATTTAAAGTGATTAAAGTGGGAGATCTGCTTAAACATTCAATGCATCTAAACCATGGTCTTAGGAAACCAGAGTTCACTTTGTAGATATATTTCAATTTGGCATAACTAAATAGATCCAAACCCTTATTAGTTCAAGCTGCATTTTATACTGTTCCCAACATGTGTTGATCCTCCTCGTTTATTTTATTTGCACTTCACTATTAGATATATATTCCATCAGAATCTGGCTACTCTTTATTTCTTTTTAAAGGGTTGAGAATGTAACTTTCTATTTGATTTAGCATAAAGTCTTGCACAAATTGCTCTATGTCATATTTTTCGGTTCATTTTCTCCCTTGCATCCTCCCATGCAGTTATTTACAATTTCTTTGTGTATGAAATGTCTAAAATAAAGGAAACCATAACAGCATATTCAAAATTGCAATAGGCATGAACATTATGTCAGCATTCCTTTTCAGATTCTTTCCATAATTTTCCTTTTTCTATCTTCATTTTAAAGATAAATGAAAGCTGGTAAAGAAAGGGTAGGTAGAGAATGAAAGCACAAGTAGATTAAAAAGCAGGATAGAGAGACAAAATAGGGTTAAGAGACCCAATAAAAGGGAGGTGGCTACTGAACTATGGTTGGAGCTATGCCATATGCTTTGCCTAAAAACATTAAAATGATAATAGAATAATGGTGGGTAGAGAAGAAGCATGTACATAAAATTGGATGTGACTTCAGGGAGTTCATCAGTGATAAAATGTTTCCCTTTTGCCTTTAGACTGACAATCCTCCTGCTGGTTTCTTATGTATCCCCCAGGATTGAAATTGTTTTCTCTTATTAAAAAAGTCATTTTCCTTTCTGTTTAGGTCACACACTAATGCAAACCAAGTGGGTAGAGAAAAGGATAAACATATCCCATTTAGGATTATGTATTTTTAAGTAAGATTTTTGAAATCTTGGATTTGGAAAGCGCTTGTTCTTTCTGAAAGGTGCGGCTTGTGCCTCAACTCTGTTTGCCGGTATGAGGGACCGTGAGGTCTGTGTCACTCTGGCTAACTCCCCACATGTAAGTAAGAAAACAAAAATATTATTTTCTTGCTATTAATACAGTTGAAAAGTCAAACACGTTTATAAATACTTAGTATTATGCATTTTATCCCAGATATCTTCAAATCAAGGGAAGACCTAACTAAATCAAATGGTAGCATCATAATTTTCTCCCTGGACATAAAGATTACGTAGTGAAATAAACATTCCTTTTTTTTTTTTTAAATCAAAAAACTGTGGAGGATGTGGAATCTTATGGGAGCCTAGATATCCAGAGGGGAAGAAATAAGGCCTCATATTTTCTTAATTCTATCAGTTCTTCTCATTTCATCAACTTTTCTTTTCGGGATTGGTTTTCACACACAACTGAGGGACATTAGGAGACAGTTTGTATATGAACCATTATGTCTTATACTGCCTAATTTTTTAAAAATCTCATTTTTGTTATTAAAGCAAAAGGATAATAATTTCAATGATTACACTAAGGTAGTTTCTAGGGCATTGCTGTAAATCCTCTGAATCTACACAGGTTTCCCCATAAGCACATGTTGTCAAGTGTCTGAATTTCATTTAGATTATGTTTCTCAGAACTGAAAATTTATTGACAAGAGCATGTGTGCCAAATGCAAATATTTGATTTAAAAGTAGGATTTTGCAAGATTTTCTGTGTCAATTATACAAGAGATTGCTGTAGCCTTATTATGTGTGGAAGGTTTGGGAATAGAGCCTTTTAAAAATCAACTAGGAGCCCCTTGATAAAGGACCTATCAGGTAATGTCTGTTTGTTAAATATTTATCTAGTATGTGTACTTGTTGGAAATTACTTGGACCTAATGAATCACTCAGCCGCTAATATAGGGAATCTCTACATTGTTTCACATTGGGGTACTTTTTTCCAATAAGAATTAGACAATTTGATTCAAATTAATAAAAGTATGTCATGACAAGGAAAAATGATGGTGACATATGAAATGTGGAAAGGTTTTGCTATGGCAAAGAATTACCTTTCAGACTAGGTATGTCTCTATAATTCTTCATCAAATACTAATAGCGCCCCATATAAAGTAAATTTATGGCTCTAACCAAATGGGTTTTGGTTTTTCAAGTGACAAGAGTGAATTTTCTTTGTACCTACGCACCTGTTTGGTTAAACATAAATATGGAGAGATATATATGAATTAATACAAATGACTCAGAAGCCAATAAATCTCTCTTTAATGAAAATAAATAAATCTGAAGAGGCTAGACAACTTCAGGTTTGCTTAGACACCCCCAGCCACTTTTCACAAGAGGAAATACAGATATTGGTATATTAATTCTCTCCAAAGTCACGTGCTATCCAAGGTGCCCTAACACTGAAGACCTGGCTTGGGAGGTAGTTCCTGACGTTGAGGTTCATCTCTTGTGTTGGGCAGTTGCAGAGGCTGGTCTGGACCTTGTGCTTGTTTGTGAAGAGGTACCAAAGGATACTGTGTTATCCTTTGTTTTTCTGAATAACAATATTAAAATTCAATTTAGGAATTCTGTTTTAATACTATACAAGGGACCAAAGAAAGGTGCCAAATGTAGCTCATTTGAGTCAGGTTATTTTAGGCAGGTCTGTGGTGATGGAGTTGCCTTTTAGGCAGAGCCTCGCTAATGTCAAGTCTTGTCCCCCCTTTTGGAGCTCTCTCTTGGCCTCCCTTTGCAATCAAGTCTGTTACTTTTTAAGAGTGATTGTCTTGCTCCTTTTTCAAGTGGCTTAGTAGTCAGTGATTACTTGAAGAGAACACCAAGGATATCTACACCTGTAAAGTCTAGAAAATGCTTTATGGATTTCATGAGTCATAACAGTGGGATTTTGATTTTAATCTTTGAGAAATTGAGGAGTTTCTGTGTAGAATTTATATTTTTTAAAAGGAAATATGTTCCAGCCTTCAAAATCCCTAGTGTACACTGCCAATGATTTTTGGAGACCAAATTTCTATTTTAATTAAAAATTTGCTGGGAAAAAATAGAATTTTTGTTTTATGTCAATATATGTTTAGATATGTTAAGTGGCATTATGTGCTAAATAATATTGTGTTTATTCTCCATCTTCTTTGCTTGGCCGTGTGTGTGTGTGTGTGAGTGTGTTTGTATGGAAATATTTTTCTACATTGTTGTAAATATGTTTTCAAGACATTTTTTTCCTTTGGACAGCCTACCTGTCTTAGGATCTACTAGACATTGCTTCTAATAGATTCTTTAGGCTTTTAATAAAGTTGAAAAATAGAATGTAATTAAATAAAGATAATAGTGCTAAGCTGTAGTCCATCAGTATTTCTTACAAGGAGGGGAAATGAAGACAGAGTCTCCTGGAGCAGAGAACATCTACATGGTAGGCTGATAAATGCTCAGTGAATGGCAAACTGTTAATGTGGAGAAATTATGAATTAGGATAGAAGGATACAAATTGATTAACAAGGATCCACATTTATCTTTTAAGGATACCTCTGTCTCTCTTCATTTATTTAAAAATATTTATTAAGTGCCTCCTATGTTTTAGGTATGATGCTCTCTGGTCAGCAGTAATCACTCTCACTTCATAACTTGATTTTTCTGTTCACTTTTCCTCATTCTTATTTTGTTAACTTTGACGAAGTACTGCTTTCACTGTTTCACTCTACAAGCTCCATTGCGGTCGTTAAGAAATTATGCAGACACTGTGTGCAATGGTGGGAGACCAGATACTTGAGTCTATTTCCAGGCACTCTGGAGGTTAGGAAATTTGCCTGGAAAGTAGATCTGAGGAGTGGTAGTACGTTCACATTATAAATTTGTAGAGATTCAGATAAAGTGGCAAAAGAGATACAGTGGCAAAAGCACTGACTTGGAAATCAGGATGCCTGAACTATATAGAGAATTGGATGTTACCACTATGTGGTATTGAAAAAGTCTGGAATATTTTCTAGCCTCACTTCTATCCTCTGTAAAATGGAAAGGTTCAGTTATATGGTCCATAGGGTCCCTTCCATTGTAAAATTGATTCTTTTATTTTAGAGTACAACCTTAGTCAGGCAGTTGAACATCTATTAATCAGCCAGTTTATGTGCTGGATCAGGAACTTACTTAAATTAATTTAAAAGTGTGAATTAATAGTATCAGACAGGACTCCCTAAGGTTATCTGTTTAATTAATTTTTGAGAATCCTGAAATCACCAAGCAATATATTCCTAAAAATTTCAGGACTCATTAATAGAAGGCATTTTTAAACACCATTAAGAAAAGTATGTATCCATCCTCATTATTATATCCCAGAATCTACAAGAAGAAAACTTTCCTGGAATCATTTAAACTCACTTCCTTGTTTGAAGTTCTCAAAAGATACGGAGACTTATATGTCAATTTCTTTTATATAACAACCATTTATTATTATTGGTAGCCTACTTCACATTCTATGAATTCACACATCCGGCTCCCTCTTCTCTACAGTAAATAATCTTTTAAAATTGTATTGGCCCATTTAAGGGATTTTCAGTGAAGCTAAATGATCTAAAATGAATGTTTTGAGTAATTGTTACTTAGTGAACTTTGCTGTATCACAGGGCATAAAACAGAAATATGATCTCCTTAATTTTGATTCTATTTTTTACATGTTCCATACTTCCTCCCTCAATACAACCAAAGCAGCTGAAAGTTAGAAAACTGTGGTACTTGTCTTCAAATCCCTTTGCACTTAGGTAGTGGGTGTGAAAACAGAAATGGAAGAAACAGAACATGTGTGATATATGAATCAAAGTGTAGAGGCTGTTTGGTGTGAAACAATGTGATCCTTGTAGCTCCTGCTAATGCATCATTCGGCAAATGCCTGAAGAAGACAGAGTTCTCAATGGCAAAAACAGTCTCCTGGAAATAGGCGCTTCATTCAGTCCCTTGCTTGAAACTTTATTGTATGAAAACAAAGAAATATCTTTATCTTATGAACTTAAAATAGGTGTCTGTAATTGGATACATAACAAATACATGGAAATGAATTTGTTCACATCATTACCCATTTTTCTGCAAAACTAGCTGCTCTCCATTTCAGTTAAAATTCTTCACAAGTCAAGGTGTCACATGTAGCACATGAAAATAAGTAAATGTGGCTATGTTATAATTTTTAAAGGCTGTAACCTAACTAGTTTTGCTGACCATGTGCTCCAAAATATGATTATAGTAATTAGGTAGCCCCAGACATCTGAACATAAATACTTGGAAGTATTCTTTAATTCAGAACTTTATGAAGGTGATATGCTTAATTGTTGAAAATGACCAAGTTATAGTATAAATGATATAGATTTCTATTCAGTTAACCTAAATGCTATTATATAACAATTTACAGAGAAAATACTGCAGATCTCAGGTCATTTTATTCACTAACTGGTGAAAACAGATATGAATAAAATAAAGTGTGAATAAAAGAATTGTTCAATTCTGGTGTTTTACAGGTATTTATGAATTTTTTCTATGTGTCCCAGCTTGCTTATCTTATGCTCTTGTGTACTTGGTTTTGTTTGTTTGTTTGTTTCAGTGACCCTGTTTCTATCTGTGGAAAATTCTTTATACCACTGCAGTTGCTCTAAGATTTCTATTTTTTTAATTGAAGTGTAGTTGATTTACAATGTTGTGTTGGTTTCTGGTGTACAGCATAGTGATTGTCATATATGTGTATATATATATATATATATATACACACACACACATATTATTTTTCATATTCTTTTTCATTATAGTTTATTACAAGATATTGAATATAGTTCCCTGTGCTATACTGTAGGACTTTGTTGTTTGTCTATTTTATATATACTAGTTTGTATCTGCTGATCCCAAACTCCTAAATTATCCCTCTAGAGCTCTAAATATTGATTAATACCATTACTATGGTAGTTTCTTTCCCCCTCAGTAAGCCCTGCAGAGTATCCTGAGTCATTTACTACTCCAGCATTGACTTTGCTCAGTTTGTTCAGAGCTGTGGGTCAGCTTTCTGACCAGATCATCAGTGTCCTCTGCTTAATACCTCTGGTGACTAGAAAGGGTCAGGGACAAAATGTTCTGTTTCTCCTGACTGGGGCCAGAGGTGAAAATACATCCTCCTCTGGACGGCCTCATTATGGAAACTACGTGATTCAGTTAAACAAGCCCAAACTCTCCATCCTTCCATATCCTCATCCTCCACCTAAAGAACATTAGAAATTTTACTATGTAACAGCCTTAACACTTCTGGGCTTCCACTCTTCCAACCTCCTTTCCCATTACCAGGGCTATGAACTACCAACTCCAGACCTGTTTACATCATTTTTGTATTTATTTTTTCACTTTCTTTTTCTGGGCATGTTTTGCCTGTGTTTCCCCTAGGTATACCCTCTAGTCTTTCAGAGAGCCTCTTCAGTTCCCCTTCCATTGCTCTCTGTATCCACGGGCTGATTGCAGGAGTGGATAGGTGGTGGAAGCTCTGTTGGAATTTTTTTTTCTTCTACTTATGGATAATTTGAGCTTGGAGTCTTGTCTGTCTAATGCTGAAGCCATAGGTCTTGTGTGGGTTAATTATTACTCTTGTTGATTTTATTGTTTTAGGAAAGTGAGGAAGAAATGGCCACCATTTTTCTCCAAACTCCCAGTATAAATATTGTTGCATGATAACATGATTATCATGAATGTACAGGTTCAAGCACTCCATCTAGAATGTAGGTATTCATTAGATGAACAAATATGAATTTTCTTCTCTCCTGTAGGGGACTTTCTGGTAACAAATTGAAGTAATATATGGGATGCATTTTGTAAGCTATATGGATTTCATAATTAGCATTTGTCATTATTGACCATTCATGTGTTTACTTTTTCCAGGCCCACAATTCTGATTCACATCCCTGTCTACATCTGAGCCCTGATTCCTTTTTAAAGAGTGATATGCTGTCCTATTAGGGTTTTCAACACTGATATTAACAAAAAAGACGGAGTAACACTTCAGGAGATTTCGTGTGATTGGGACATGCTGATAAAAGATACAGCATGTCCCAATCACACGAGTCCTTGTCAGTGAGAGTGCCTTAGACTTAATCTCAGCTTCACCTCTGAGCAACTATTCATGTTGGAGTATATGTCTTTGTAAGCTTTCTGGAGTTTTTTTTTTTTTGGAACAATATTGTGTATAACATGAGCAAAGAAGCACAAAATAATTAACCAGGTGTTTCTTTTGTCATCTTGTGAATGGGGATTTATACTAACTTGTAACTAACCTTGCAAACTTTTTAAAAACTTAGTTTTAGAAGTCCTAAGTTAAAAAATGTAAGTAGATTCTTTTACAGCAGGACTTCTCAGGGCCATTGATTAGCTCATGTATGTTCTGAATTCCCACACTTTCCCATACATAGTATGAGTGATTGCATTCATTCATTCATACAGTGAAGTTTTTTAGTGTCTTCAGTGTGGCAGGCAGTCCACTTATTCCCATTTATTCAGACTTAAGCAGAGAAGAAGGCAGGTTCTGTTCTCCATGGCATTCTGTTATACATGGAGTTCTCCATTGACACTGTATTTTTCTCTAAGAAATGTCTCCTAGGAATAACTACTATTCTGCCCTAAACATTTCTTGAGTTAATATTACATATATTATATATTTCTCCCTTCCTTTGTTTCTGTTTTCACTCCCTTTTATAGATACACAAACCTCCAATCATGATCATAAAGGCTAACAGCAAGTATTTATTGAATACTCCTATGTTAGTTATCATAAATAATGTTGAGTCCACAAACTAAAATGACAAGGGCAAAGCCCTGCTTACTGCTGACATTATTTTTTTCCTAATTCAGTTTTCCATTATTTATCATTTTATTTCTAGACTTCCACTAAGCTTAACATTTACATGTTGGATTTTTTTGGGCGGGGGGGTTTGTATTTTAAGTTTCCAGTCACTGCAGAATTACAGGAATGCTGGACAGTTAAGGGTTTGATTATTTTGGTGCCTGATCATCTTAAGAAATGATTTTGTGTTCCAAAACCAAGTTTGGCCAACAGTAAAGACCAATAGCGTGGCTTATTTGAAATTTCAAGAAGTCCTACAAAGAAACTATTGCTTGAAAATAATGGAAAACCGAGAGTAGAGGCACTGGATCAAGAAGATGTTTCCTCACCAGAGACAGAAACAGGTTCCAAACAGTGGCGGTCCATGGGGAGTTGTTGATGGCCAATGTGTCAAAGTTCTCATTCTTACTTTTCATTGACAGGGAGCTGGCGTGCATCTCGGCTGTGTCAGGAAATGTGTTTTTGACATTTGAGAGGTGAGAAGAGAGCCAGGAAGGAGACTTTGGGACCTTTTAAATGATTACACAACTTAAGCCAGATTCTTATTCTATAGAAATAGTCATATTGAGTTATAAGTATGAAAATCTGGCTCCACAGTTTTATATTCTCTAAAGAGCTTAACATTTCATCTTGTTTTATCCAGCAACAATAATGTGCTTCACTTCCATTTAGCATTATGAAGAGTAGATATTTAATGGGATTAAGTAATGGGGGCTTTATGCTCTGATATAGCTTATAATAATTATAAAAAGATTTATCATTACTATTTTGGAATTATTTTTACTCTCTTATCAGCAGTATTTAGCCAATCAAAAGACAAACTTTGTCTTTATCCTTTTGTTTCTAGATTTAATACAATATTGTGGAATGAAAAAGCAGAGTTATAATTCTATTGAGTTGAATGTTATTTCAAATTTAGTTTATACAAGTATTTTAAAAATTAAAATTGCTTCAGAATTAGGTCAAGCTATTGTACATTTGTTTTTGTGCAGTTATTTCTGCTTCTTACTCAGAGAAGGGTTATGGGGTTAGTACAAGTAATCCTTCCTGCTCTCTCTTCATGCTCTGTGCTCAGGATATAAACAAGCAGAGAGTGCTGATTCAAGGAAAGCATTTTTTTTCAAGAGGGCTGCTGCCTGCTCTGCCCCATATAGGCCTCTCAAGATAGTGGCCACAATTTTGGTTGGTTACAACAGGCTGGGGATTCTCCATAACAAGACATGAAGGCAGCACATGATAGTAGATTTTATTAATTGAGCAAAAGACCGGTTAAAGATGAACTGAATTCAAATAAAACAGCAAACAGACTGGTGTTAACTATCTGCTTGCTTACTGGAGTATTCATGGAGTGCATGATCCCACCAGCCCCCTGCCAGTCACCATCCTGGTTTTGAGTCTTCACTTGGACCATCTGTACTGACCCGCACAGCTCACAGACCCGTATCCTGCAGATCACTTCCTTGAACCCAAGCCCATACCCTCCTTGTAGAGTACTTTGTTTATGTCTGCAGTTGCTCAGATGCCGTCTGCAAAGCATCAAGCTGTTGTGCCTGTATTTCTGCTGGCTCCAGTTATTTCTCTTACTATTTTCTGTGGCACAAATATGTGCAAGTTTGGGGAAATAGATGTTTTTTCAGTGTGAATGATTTTGCTAACACTTAGCAAAAATTTATTTGCTACAAAAGGTCTTCTGCACTTGGAATAAGTGGGATTTTGTTGACCTCCCTCACTTTGGGCAGAGAAAAGTTAGGCTTTTATTTTTATGTTACCTGAATGACAATTTCGTTCTTATATTCCTGGCAAATTTTTGTTTCTGGAATGTCTCCTGCTTCTTGTTACCAAGTCCACCAAACTGCAGCAGAGGGGTTTAAAATTGTTTCACTTGCTTTCTAGATGGTGGTTTGGCTTGGAGTGGTGGGACCTGGGAGTATCTCTTGTCAGGAAGCTGTTCATTACAAACTGCTTCAGAATTTCCTATAGATTATTGCTGTTACTGAAAGGGTAACAGTGGGATAAATGTTGGCTACATTTTTGTCACCTGGAGATAGTTTTGGGCATCTGCAGGGGCAGTGAGTTAATGTATAAAGTACAAAGAACAGTGTATGATACACAGTAAGTGCTATATAATTGTCAGGTATTTTCACTGTTGTTGCTCTTTTTATTCTTTTGAACTACTGATGTAGTAACCAGAGAAAATGTGTTTTCCCCTAAAATAGGCTTGCCATAGAAGAACTCAAGGAAGCAATTAGTATTACCCCCGTCGAAACTTCAGCTTGCAAATTATAAGACTTCGCATAATGCTAAGAAATGTCCACCTACATTTTTTTCTTCTCTATAATGCTTAGAAGTGCTTAGTCATTTTTCTTCGGAGAAAGTTTTCTAATAGAGGCTTTTTAGATGTGATTGTGTCTATCAAAGTACAGAAATGGTAGTGGAAGGAACCTGTGCCGGCTTTATTTGTTTTAAAAGAAGGTAATATTTCAAGTAGGTACAACAGATAAAGGGACAGTGGCACAGATGGGCTGACATGAGGTTTTATTTGAGTCAGTGGCAACTTGGAGGGTTTATTGATGACATAGCTAATACAGGCCTGTATTCAGAGTCTGAAGATCTAAGGATTGCTACTAGCTTGAGCTTTGTATCAATCACTTAACCTTTGTTTCTTCTCCCTAAAGGAGAGGATATTACTCACTCAAACCAGAGACAGAGGAATGTTGATATATAGGGATTTTGAGTATCAAAATTCTCAGAAAATGTATTATTTTATTTTTTTCGCCATAGTAGTTGAAAAAAATGTTAATCTTTTCCTTGTTGTCCAGAGTTCTGGATTGTGTTCTAGTGGCACCCATCAATTATGACCCCACATCTTTTAAAAAAAAAAAACTTCAAAATGAATATTATGAGGTGACTAGGTAATAAAAGCAGATAAAACCTGCTTCTAGTCAAGAATTTTTTTAAACTTAACTCTGTTTTGGTTTAGTTGAAGTTTAATAATGTCCATTCGAATTACACATGAGCAATAAATGAGTAATATTTATGTGGTATTTTATTATTGTGCAAATGCTGGCACATGTTATCTCACTTAAACATCACAACAACTTTATGTGGAATTGCCTGAGGAATTCAGATTTCAGAGTGATTAAGTGCCTCGCCCAAGGACACACAGCTGGCAAGAGGTAGATCTGAATATTCCAGCTTCAAATCCACTGGTCTTTCTTAAATATGCCACAACTTCATCAAAGACAAAAAGGTATCATCCCTCAGACTGTGGGGGATAATGATGATAATGATGATAAACATTATGATCAACATGTACTATACTAAGACAAAATCTACATGTTGCAATTAATGATAAAATATGGTTTGGTCTTCCAGATAGTCCTCCCAGCTACCTCCAATTCCCCAAACACCAAACTTTCTATTTATCTTTAATCGGCAAATATTCTTCTTAATTTACTTGAGCATTTCTTTGCTCATGCAATATGACAAATGAATTTGTGGTTTTATTCTTTAACTCAGTGTAGAATTGGTACTTTTTTAGATGATGTTCTCACATATCACAAAACAAATTCTCAAACATGTTTTGGCAAAGAAGTGGAGGAGTGATTTGAATTATAATGCAGCTGGCAAAACCTTAGGCATCATTGGTAATTAAGTCCAATTTGACATGTTTATCATTTAGCGCAAACAATGTTATCTGATCCAGTTTCCTTAGTTCTTGATATTTCACTATGCTTCACCTCTTCAGTCTATTTGCTGGCATTGATTATTAAACACTTAGCTCTTTAAATTGGGGAAAATTCTATTTAGCTATCTCATTCTTTTTTTAACATTTGCCTATGCATGAACACACATGTTGTTTCTAACAGCTCTGTTAATAAAAAAAAATAAGATGGCTGCCACGAAGTCATATTTGCTCTGTGTTTGATGCTTATTTTTTCTTTATCTGTCTTTAGCCTTTTAATTGTAAAAGTGCCATGATAACAACATTAAGTGACTTAAGAAAACACATAAATCCCAGTCCTGTGACCCTTTAAGCAATGGATTTTCCTTTCTGGTTTGACTTCATTTCATGGTACTTTGCACACTTATGAGTGGACAGGCAGTTCTGCCTCAGCCCATAACAGCATAATAATTGCATTGCATTGTAATTTGCTATTTGCTTATTGGTCTCTCCGTCTAGACTGCAAACTCTGGCAGGAAGAAAACTTTATTTTACTGGACTTTTTACCCCTATCTTACAGAACGATGCCTGGCACATATAAGTTAATCATTAAATGTGAGTAAAAGAATGACTATTGAATGAAGTGAATTGAGATAGTATGCCTATTCCTCCATTCCCCGGCTGTTTTCCTTTGGCATGATACTCAGTATCCATCTATAATTTGGAGGCAATGATGTTATTCTCAGAATTACCCTAAGAATTCATTAGACCAGCTCTTGAAAGTTTTTACACTATGAAGTACCCTTCAGAAGATGATTATGCTACTTATCATAACTTTGTGCATTTTACTTCTCATGAGTATACCATAAATACTTTTTTGTTTTAGTTCAAGTCTGTATTACTGTAATAGCAACACAACTAGCCTCTGTGCACTTCAATTCTTGCTCTTTGTGCCACACTGCCTCTCATTAACCATTGAAATCATAAGATAGGATTGTCAAGACTTCACTTCACACCCTTCAACAGGGGCTTGTCTGTGTCATTCACCCCCACGTTTCCAACTCCCAAGCCAATGCCTCGTATTGGTGTTTTGGTAGTTGTATAGCCAGCATCAGGAGGCCTTCAAAGAAGGGCATAAAAAACGTTCACCACATGCCTCTTGCATATTTCCCCAGCTTCAGACTCACTTTAACAAGACTTGGACACACATGTTGGACACATATCTAGGAGTGCAATAATAAGGAGCAATAGGGAATTTCCCAAATGGCCAATGCTTTTTCACTGCAGTGCCTTTGCATGTGCTTTCCTTGTCTTCCTAGAAGGCAGTCTCCCCCCAACCCCATGGTATTTAGCAAGTGTTTATCCCTTACAACTCAGCTTAACATTAGACTCCTCTTCAAAGCCCTTCCCTATCACCTGACAGAAGTTTCCTGTCATTTGAGCTCTCACAGTATATTGCTTGTAAGCATGTTTATACAATATGCAAGTAATCTGTAATGATTATTTGCATGTGTTTTTTCCTAACTAGATGATGAGCTCTTTGTGTGGAGCCTGAAGTGTAATGCCTATATTTCTTGCACCTAATGTGCTTCTTGGTACTCCATAAGCACTCAATAAACGTTTCTGGAATGAATTGTTATACAATCTTTGTAACTATACTTTCATTGGCAACAGTGTATTCTACTACTTCCTTTACTAGAATTTGCTTTACTATTCTCCTATTGTGGAAAATTTGGAGATTCCCAATCATCCTGCGTATAGATTCTCATTTCAGAATTTTTCACTTAGTGTAAATTCTCAGCCAATGTGAATGTTTAACAGTAGAGCTTCTGATAAATAATGCTTTATAATTGTTAGGCTAAATTAGAAAAAAAAAGTACTTTTATAAGCCTATTTGCAGGCAGGTTTCTTGCATACATAGTCAAGTACTTATAATACAGGTTTTTTGCATACATAGTCAAGTAGAACATGTGGAATTTATATGCATACATGACTTTATACGGTGAGCAGATAAAATAGGAAGCAAAATAGCAAAATGGGTAACTAGCACGACAAGGCAATTCATAGAAGGGAAACTATGAGTGGCTTTCAAGTATGTGAAGAGATGGTTCAACTAACTAGTACTGCAAGAGATTCAAATTATTATACTAATAATCATCATTCACTTTAATCAGAATGACAGAAATTAAGGAAGACAGTGTTACTAAGTATTGGCTGAGGTGTGGGAAGACAATTTTTTTGCATTGCTACTGAAAGTGTAAACCAAAGCAGTCATTCTGGAAAGAAATCTAACAGTCCTTAGCAAAATTAAGTCTATTTCTTACAGTATTATTTGTGGTACCAGGGAGATGAAGGTAGCCTAGGTGTCTAATGCAAGCAAGCTACGTAAAAAAATGAAGGATGCAACCTATTACAATGCAGCAAAGGAGCTGAATGACATACAACATAAATAAATCATAAAAACATGTATTCAGTGAAAAAAGTGAGAAATAGACTACAGTGTATACTTACATTTTCTAATATGCCTTTTTTTCTCATGTTTAATGGCAGTGAGGTAATATGATTACAGTTTTGTCTTGTCCTGCTAGCAATGTGTAAGCTTTGCTTTAGTGCAGTGTTTGGAAATCGAACCTGCAGTATCTCTCAGGTATGCCTTTACATAAAAATATGTAATCATTATGTTGGATACCTGTATCTAATAAAACGTTATACATCAATTATTTTTCAATAAAAAAGTTAACACGGTTATCTTCAACTAATCAATTTTACTGCTCCTAGATGTATTAGATGTATCCAAGGTAATTAAGTTCTGTGGGTTCTTCTTTCTAAATATCTTTCTAATCAATTTCCTCTGTTTCACCTTATCTTCTTTTTTTGTACCAATAGCTATATTTTTATTTTCACAATATTATTTTTAACAGTGGTATAATACTCTATTATGTAGTTATATTCTGATTTATTTAATACTTCTATTGTTGGACAATTGATTGTTTCTAACATTTTGTTATTACGATCAATATGCTGGTAAATGTCCTTTTACACACATCTTTCTGCACTTTTTTTAATTGAAGTATAATCTATTTACAATGTTGTGTTAGTTTCTGGCGTGCAGCATAGTAATTCAGTTACATATATATATATATTCCTTTTCATATTCTTTTTCATTATAGGCTGTTACAAGGTATTGAATATAGTTGCCTGTGCTATACAGTAGGACATTGTTTTTATCTATTTTATATATAGTAGTTATATATCTGCAAATCCTGAACTCCCAATTTATCCCTCCTCCACCCCTTTCCCCACTGGTAACCATATGTTTGTTTTCTATGTTTGTGAGTCTGTTTCTATTTTGTAAATAAGTTCATTTGTGTCACTTTTTCAGATTCTATTTATAAGTGGTATCATATGGTATTTTTCTTTCTTTTTCTGGCTTACTTCACTTAGAATGACAATCTCTAGGTCCATCCATTTGGCAAATGGTATTATTTTATTCTCTTTATGGCTGAGTAATATACCATTATATTTATGTCTGTGTATATATATGCCACAACTTCTTTATCCAATTATGTATTGATAGACATTAGTTGCTTCCATGTCTTGGCTATTGTAAATAGTGCTGTTTTACCATATCTTCTTTATTTAACTTCTTGCTTAGTTTCCTGTAACAGCCTTCTTGTTTTACAATTTCTCATCACCACAGTCCTTCTCCTCAGATGTTCTTTTTCCATTGTCAGTGACTTTCTTTAAGCTAATTCCCTTGTTCCCCACAGGACTGAGAAACAACTCTTTGGGATGGCATCCAAGCCCTTTGTAAAGTGGCTTCATGCCCACTTTGTTTCCATCTTTCAGCACACTTTCTCTGTGCTGCTCCCTGTGCCTAAAATTGTGCCTTCAGCTGGTGAATGCAGTGTGTTTAGTACCCAGCAGAAAATGATCCTCCCTCTGCGAAGCTGGTCCAGGAAAAGTGGGCCCATCCTACGTGTTTCCATTATGCTTTGTAAATGCGTCTCTTACAGCACTTATCTCAGCAAACTATGCATATTGGCGTAGGTGTCCATCTCCCAAGGAAGAATACATGATCTGGCAGAGCTAGGTCAAGTATTTAATATGTTTCTTTAGAAAATAATTAAGGTAGTCATCTTCCTTGGAAATTCAAAAGAAAAAAAATTACTAAGTGATAGAAACCTTTCTTTGTGAGAACTGGGGTATCTATTTTTCTGCCTGTCATCATTTTATCTCTATACCAGTTCTTTCTTCTGAAAAGAGGTCAGAGTAGGTGCTGGAGGAATATATTTCAAATCTTTTATCCTCACCTTTCCCCAAGTATATATATACACCAACCAACCCTGCAGATGTGTGTAGGTCTTAGGTCACTTTATTTACAATGAAAAATGCTGTTACTTATGCCACAGATACTTCACCTTTAAATTTATTCTGTTACAGCAAAGTTGGGCCAATGGCTTCTAAAGTCACCTAACCATAGATACACAGAATGAGAGTCAGATGTTTGGAAGTTCCACTGAGTTCTTTTTAAAATACTGTGCTTGTATTACTTTATAATGAACTTAAGATACAACTGTAGGCATGAAGGAATGTCCTTAGTATTACTATGATTTTGAAGTATATAAACAACAAAATTGGGTATCAAACCATTAACTTCTTACATTTTGGTCCTTTTCTAGCTCCTTGTTGAGTATAAATAAGACATTGTTTTTATGTAATTTGCAAAGTTCTCTGCAACCTTAATGGGGATGATTTTTTTCTATCATTTGTTTAGACAAAAAGACAAAACTGGTAAATTTAGGATTTCTTCATGGAAAGTCGCTGTAAATGAATCTAATGAATCTTGATTCAATAAACCTGAATGAATATGTATTTTGTCATAGTTGAATGATCTAAGTACTCTGAAATCAGATGTGCTTTCAAAATACTCCCAAAAATGTAAATTCTTAATTATGACCATTTTTAGGGTATTTATCTGTCTCCTGGTGGTTGTTGCTACTTTGGCCCCTTTTATATTTTTTGGACAGAGAAGGAAACACAATGCTTGCATTCCTGTGGTTGCTATAGTAATGGAAAAAACTGCAGCTGTGATTGTAGACTCGAAGAAAAGACTGAGGTAATTTCAGCCCTGGAGACTTAGTAAATATTAATTGTGAAGAAGAAAGCTCTTGCTCTCATTCTTTGATAGTTTTTTAAATTTTATATAAGAGCCAGAAGTCACTATACTGAGATAAATTGTGACTCATTGTTATGGCCTTTAATTGCATTCCTAATGTAGGTTGAGACGTTAGCTAAAATTCTAAGCAATAGAATTTTGCATTTGATTTAATGAATTCTCTGGTTAGAGCTGATATTCTGTGATGCAGAAGAAAAACTTGGGGCTTCATTAAAAAAAAGTTGTTAATTTCCTCCCCTACCAAAGAACTATAGTTTTTCCTCAGATGTAATAAGTATTCCATTTTAGAGCACTCTCTGTGGACAGTTGTGTGGCCCATGCAGACCAGACTCAAAGCAAAATTCTTCCTGTATTGCAGAGCCCAGACACTTTGACAGCTCAGGGTAACAAAGACTGAAATCTGAGTTGATGCTCAATGAATAATAACTACTGTCTTTATTATCATCATTGTTGTTTTCGTAGTGGCAGATGTTACATTGTTACTACTTTTGTTCCAGGGGTAGTGATCTGGAAGGAGTTTGGGGGTCAGGGTTCAGAAGCTGAAAGTCAAAGTCAGCCATCATAAAGACAGTACAGATGCCAGTTGAGCAGGCAGGGGTATCCAAGAGTAGGGAACAGCCATGATGTTTGGTGGGTTTTCCTCAACACGTATCTATTGTGTTTACTATAGATTGAGTCAGTATTTTAGGATTATGGGTGCACAGAAACAGAGAATAATTTTCCCTCCTGCCCAAGATGAGCTCACAGAGGATTTTGGATTGTATTACCTAAATGATATAGTAATAATAATATAATATAATATTGCTATGTATTAATAACAATATAATATCACTATGTAGTAATATGTAAATCAAATATTTCTCTGTATATAAAATATTATATAATAATTATTCATTAATATCTAATAAAATATTATTTTAGCTTAACTTTAGAAGCACCACGACAGGCATGTGTAGGGTGCTACAAAGCACAGAGGAGGGTAAAATGGAATTAGAACTTCATAGAAGCAGCATGAAGCTTAGTGGTTGAGAATGGACTCTGGAGCCAGGCTACCTATGATTAAATCTTAGTCTTGACATTTCCACCTTGTGCAGTGTTGGCTGTGCTATTTAATGTCTCCGTTTCCTGTTTCCTTTTCTGTAAAATGTGAATAATGAGTTTAGTTTACAGGATGTTATGAAGAGTGTTTTTGCTGTAAATGGAGATGAAATAAGTATATGTTTGTATATCTACCTATCTCTCTATGTAGAATAATATCTGGCATATAGCAAGTGCTATATATATTTGAGGAGGTATGGCGATGAAGGTTGGGCCAGTAATACTTCTGCTGTCAAACAGTTTATTTAATACCACAGTCCTGGCCCTTCTGGTTCCTTGGCTTCAGTGGGCAATTATCTGAATCATAGAAGAACCTAGGGGTCCCATAATGAGCATCCCTTTTGGAAACTGTTGAATACATACACGTTTTAATCTCACTGCTGTTGCTTTGGAGAATCTTGTAAATGCTGTTCAAAATAATCCTGCTCTCACAGTCTTGGAGCAGACTATGTAGAGTTCAAATAAGAAGCAGTTCAACTAAATATCATGCTTTTAATTAAATAGTGGTTATGGTTGGGACTTTCAGTTTTAAATATAAAACTCATATTTATGTCCAGAGTGTCTTTAAAAATATGGTATGTCCTTTCCAGTTGGCATACACATAAACATCTTTTGTTATAACTTAGTACCTCTCTGAGGAGCTCCTAAGGAACATTTGTCTGGTATAAACCTATATTTTAATTGACATTATACCAAATATACTCTCCAAATCTGAGGAACCGTAACTGTCCATTTTCTGGAGTGTAATTCAGGAAAGATAGATTTGTGTCTACAAGTGTCATTATACAATTATTTTTATTGCTGCTATTTTTTTAAAACCCTTATTAATGGGAACAATGGATGTAGCTCTGTAGATGCAGAGTGGGCACCATTCTCACACTCCTGCAAGGCACAAGTGATTTGATGTATACTTACTACTCCAAAGTACCCTTAGGCTTTTCAGATTGAAAAAGATAAAGAAGTTATGTATAGAAGACTGAAGAATATTTGACCAGTGATTTCAAGCTGCAATAAAGCTTAGTAAGGTTATTGCTACTCAAGATTTAGTACTTTGTCTTTCAAGTCTTATAAAATGTTTTAGTTTTAAACTCTTGAGTCATTTATATCACACTTAATTGATTCTATAAATTCAGTTTACATGAGTTTAACTTGTAAATTAGAATGCAAATTTACTTCCCTCTGCAGAGAACTACAGTGGCTCCTATTTCCTTACTGGGTAAATTCCACATTTGTCAGAATTCTTTACTCCATGACTTGACCCAAGCTACTTCTCAACCTCATTATTACTTTCTATCTAAATTCATGATCTTCAGCTGGAAGATAAGAAGATGCTACTTATGCCCTCAAGTGCTCCAGTTTTTTGAACAAGGACTTTAAAGTCATTAGAAATTCATCTCCCATTTCTTTTGTTAAATCCTCCAGTGTGAGTCAGGCATCAGCAGCAATTGATAGCAGTTGGTGGGTTTGATTAACAAAGATTTTGATGCACATCTCATCTACATAGTCCAGAAACATATCTGATTAGCCTAGGCAATTCTTCTTTACGCTGACCTTATGTTTTTCATCACGAGGTTGTCAGTTACTAATGTATATTTCTTCTTTTTGAGATTAGTCCTCAGAGTTTTTAAGGGCTCAGAATTTTTAATCATCTCTTGGAAGATGAGGTGTCATTCTATTGTAAATAATCTAAGTGTAGCCTCTTTGGAAAGAGTCTCAAATGTGTTGTGCTGCTGCAATAGTACAGTATAGAAGTTTTTCTCTTTTCTTAGGCTATGTCAAGTTATTATTTTTTTCTGTTGACCACTGAGACTGGCTTTGAATTAATTACCTCTTTGTAGAATTTTTGAAGTGTTTTTTGTCTAAATAATTCTGTGCTGTCTATCTAGTCTTCAGTCTCCTTAATGAGATGGATTACATAGAAGCATTATTCAGATTCATCTACTTTCTTCTACAATCCAGAGACCAACTTGCATGATTAGGGACCCATCTTCAAGCAGTAAGATTGTGGTTATCTTGGCAGCTGTACTGGGACTCATGCTTAATAAGCACTAGTTTATTAGTTCATTCATCATTTATTCACTTATGCTGTCAGGCATTCACTGAATATTTCTATAATGCAGTCACTGTGCTAGAAGGTAGCAATCTTGACAGAAAGACATTCTGACTGCTGTGAAGAAGCCATGGTCTTATGGGACAAATACATAAACTAATAATTATAACAAAATTCTTTAAATACTAATAAATTATTTTGAGGGTGTCCATTGCAGTCCTGGGTATCAAGAATGGCTTCCCAGACTAGATACTTGTGACATAATTCTTCATGCATGAGTGGAAATGTTCTTCAGTGAGATGGGAAAGGAGGAATTTTAGGCAGGGGGAACAGCATATTCAAAAGTGGAGGAGTTTCATAGCAACCTGGCATATTAGGGACCTCCAAAGTGCTGGTTATATCTGGAGGTTATGGAACAGAGCTGGTAGTATGAGATGAGACAGGAGATGAAAGCAATGCTTGGCAGGACCACGTATGTCATGTGAAGGACGCAGCTTTATTTGAAGGGATTTGGTTTTGAAGGGTTTCAGTCTGGAGACCTGATCATTTCAGAATGAACAGTCTTCTTGGATACAGGAAGATGAGGCAAGAAGTGACTGCAGAGTACCTGTGATGGCAACAGTGAATAAAGCAGTGGCAGTGATGATAAGGAAGGAAGAGATAGAAATAAGGGATATTTATTGGTTGAATTGGTAAGAATTAGTAACTGACTGGATGTTGGTCACGAAGGAGAGGGTATGATGTTAGGATAATGCCCAGATTATGGCTGGGATATATGAATGGAAGATTATAGCCTACGGGAGTGATTCATTGTTCAAACATATTTTTAAATTTTTTAATTAATTTTTTTAATATTAAAATTATTTCAGAATGGTGCTTGCAGAAACAGAAAACTTCTGAGTAAAGTTAATCAGTTATTTAACTTCTCTGTGTGTCAATTTGCTTATCTTTTAAAAAATGTTTTTAAAATTTTGGTAAAATAAACATCTCTTAAAAGTTACCATCATAACTATTTTTAAGTGTACAGCTTAGTAATGTTAAATACCTCCATACTGTTGTGCAGCCAATCTCCAGAACTCTTTATCTTGTAAAACTAAAACTCTATGCCCCTTAAACAACAACTCTGCCTTTCCCCATCTCTCCAGCTCTTGGCCACCATTCTACTTTCTGTCTATATGAACTTGACTATTCTAGGTACCTCATAAGTACAAGCATACAGTATTTATTTTTTTGTGACTGGCTTATTTCACTCCCCATAATCTTCTCAAGGCTTATCTGTATTGTACCACGTGTCAGAATTTCCTTCCTTTTTAAGCTGAGTAATATTCTGTTGTCTGTATTTACCACATTTTGTTCATCCATTCATCTGTCAGTGGATTCTGATTGCTTCTATCTTTTAGTAATTGTGACTAATGCTGTATCAGTTTGCTTATCTTTAAAGTGCAGATAACAAGAGCACCTATCTCATGGGTTTTTTTTGTGAGAATCAAGTTAGTTAATTAGTATTTAACATAATTATTTACATGAAACAATCACCAAGTGAAATTTTAATTCATCTGGGTGGGAAACATAGAAATACAGATTAGGAGCAGGGGAGGGAAGGATGCCTTTTGTGGTCTTGGTGCACTGGACTAGAAGGCTAATGAAGCTTGACTCAGGAAACTCGATTGAAGCAGTGTAGCCCAGGCATCCCTCCATCCACTTCCCCTACTTCTGATCTGACCTATTTCCAAGCTCACCATACAGCAATTTCATTATTCATACTGCTTTTGATGTAAACCAAAGTTTGATTTTTAAACTAGGAAGAGGATCACATTGCAAAGTATTTTGAATTTTGAAGAAAGGTTATTTTACATGAAATTTTAAGCTTTTACATTTTATGATTCAAGCACATTAGTGGTTACAAGACCTGAAATAGACACATTGCAACAAAAAAGCAGCTTAAAAGGGAGTTGCTTTCTGGCGGATGGAGGAATTTAGTTCATATCTAAATATGAGCTTTGTTTATTTTTATCAGATTACCAACTCTGCAAATTGGATTAATGTGTAATTTTAAGCACGGCAGGCATAAAACTTCATAGAAGGGTTTTATATTTCTAGCATTTCCATCTTACTGAGTTATTTTTAATTTTTACAACTGATGTTGGGCAATGGCATATATTTATTCTCTTTCTAAAATTGATGTAAAAAATGTTATTTCTTTGATAGATTCCTTGAAAGAAATTGTCTAGTGATCACATCTGCCTGAGATTTTGTGCTCACAGGAGGAGAAGCTCAAAGTGTGCTGCTAGGAGTTTGTGGGAAAAAAAAAAAAGGCCTTGATGAGGAGATTCCCTGTTTTCCCATTCCCAAGCCCGCGTGATTATAGATCTGTGTTCAAGGTCACTGATGGGCCCCTTAAGTAAGCTCAGCTTTGGGCTTGAGGCCAGTGATTCCTGGGCCTGGGCCATCAGTCTGTCTTTTTGAGTAGGAAATAGAAATCTGAATTCAAGATGTATGTAATCCCTTTCCCTAACTTCACGTGTCTCTATGTAACTTGCTTTTCTTGTGGTTCAGGTATCAAAGTGACAGCTTTGGCACTTCTAGGTAGAGGTCCCTCCACTAGTGAGGTGTAAAGATGTAAGGACCGTCGCACACCTCACCCCTGCTCTCCAGCTTTTTAGTTCATGGAAAAAAAGAAGTCTCTGGGGGAGAGGCAGAGTATAGTATGAAAAACATGGCTGCAGTAGAGTTTGGAAAACACAACTGAATACGATAATAATATGTCTTTCCATGAAACAGAGTTTATAATTTTGCTTTGATTGCTAATTTGAAGAAAAACTAGCAACGTAGCACGGGCATAATAAATAGAACCATGACATCTATTTCAGCATGTATATAGAAGATTTTATGCAGCCCCAGGCTCTATCACTTTTTTTTAGATATTATATTCGAACACTAGAGTGAGTGCACATTGTGATAGGGATAAGAGAGTGGAGTGGGGAGTTCTCTGTATTCTCCACATGCTGTGCCATTGAGGGAGTTGTATTTTCAGAGCCTGCCTTCCTTCCTCCGACCATTAAGTGTCCCGGGGGAAAATTTATTGGGTTTACAATAAACTGAAGTACTTTTCTGAGACGGTCAGAATCCTTAGATGATCTCAAAACTGTTCAAATATTTGGATGATCCCTGCTAACTCCAAGACTTAGTTGTGAAGGATGCAGGCTACATCTGTCAAAATGTAATCTATCCCTTTATAGAGCAAGCCTTATCAAACCTGCTTGGCACAGGTTCTGGATGCAATCACAGGCTCCAGGAGCAATTTAATGTTACAATTACATGGATAACTGAGAGGCAGAATCTCCATTTTATCAAGAGGGAAGCCACAATGACTAGTATCAAGACAGCAGATTCACTGAGTGTAATTCAATTATGATTCTGTCAATCAAGAAATCAAATTTACATTCATATTTCTTGTTACAGTGTTAGAATGGATATATGAAATAATGTTTTACACTTTTTGAAATCAATAAATAAAGATTATGAAAATAA
Source organism: Vicugna pacos (assembly GCF_048564905.1). Lineage (NCBI taxonomy): Eukaryota > Metazoa > Chordata > Mammalia > Artiodactyla > Camelidae > Vicugna > Vicugna pacos. The sequence continues at coordinate 49,200,203 of NC_132993.1, read as the reverse complement.
TGTTAAACAACTGAAATAATTTGGAGCTAAAGAGCCTGACTAGTTTCCCATTCTGGGAATCAGACTTCTTATTTTAAATGACTTCTGGCCTCAGTTCTTTGTACTAAGTGTCAGTTACAGAACATTTAGTTCAAGCTTTAATTGAGATTCGTTAAAAATGCACAAAACTAGCTACAGTGCCGTGCACGAAATTTTCAGCTAATAGTCTATATTTACTGTACATTTACTGGCTTTTAAGACCTCATCAGTGACTTTAAAGTGAATATTATGATTTGTTTTAAACAGTTCTAAAAATAAGTTTTACTATGATTATTCCATTAATTAAAAAAATTTTGGGGGGATAAACAAAGTTTATTCTAGGAAGAGCAACTCATTGAGAGAGAAAACCGTTTTAAAATTACATATATATATTGTTCATTGTTTTAGAGAACAGTTTAGAGCTTTAGCTTTTTAAACTTACCTAGTTATCCAAGGAATAAAACCAGTCACAAGATAAGAGTCAACAGAATGCAGTAATCCAATCATAAAGGACAGTCAAATGTGCTTACACATATTCAAGAAACCAATCATCTAAGTTATAAATAATTAGTTCATTTGCATTTTATTCTGAGTATATTTTCTAGGCATTATAATTGTAATTCTAGGAAAATATTTAGCACTTATATCTGCACAATGCTTTATCAACTGAGTTTCTTTTTGTAATGATTTAGTAATTATTTTCAGTAATTAAAACTCTGTTTTATCATCACAGGGTAAGAAAGTGAATGTTAACATTCTAGTTCTACAATATGTATTAATCCTCTCTGTGTACCGAACTTAGGATTTCACTGAATTTCCACTTGCTTGGCCAAAAATTGCCTATATTTTGAATTGGTTTAGTTTAAAGTTTGCATGTACATCTTCAGAACATCTATTGATGAAACAGTAAGTGAAGGTTATCATTGTGAACCTTTTATAATTTTTTATTATTCAATATTATCTGACACATTTTAATATATTTGCTTTTCTTATAAAAGTAATTCATATTTATTGATAAAATGTAAGAAGTATACAGAAGAATAAAGAATAAGTTAAAATCACTGCTTTAATAACCAGATAATACTTGGTTAACATTTAGATGTGTTTTACATGTGTTCATAAATAAGGTAATCTTAATACCTCTGGCTTTATATATCTATTGATATATATGTATTGTGGGTATGGAATTTTGGGGCAGCTGACTCTACAGATATATGCATATATTTTTCCTGCTCACATGAATCTTGAGGCAAGACTACCTGTGTCTGTATTCACATGACATGACTTTTCTCTTTTCCTCTCCTTTTCACCACCCACTTGCTCACACAGCTGATTAGACTAGGGTGGGTAAGTGGCTTAACCACTTGCAGGGCCAATGAAGTCTTTCTCTAGGGGATTTGGAATTGGAATGAACAGACTCCAACCTCACATTCCTTAGTCTACTGAATAGAGGAAAATCAAGTGTTTTCTGACGTGTAACCAGAAAGCAGAAATCAGGTTGCAGCAGGAGAGGAAAATAAGATAGGCCAACAGAAAGGAGCAGGACTTAGAAGCAAGAAGGAGTCCTAACTACCTTGATGATAGTGTATTTCCAAGATGTTGCTAAATTCTTGTCTTTGGTTTTCATGGTACATTTTCTTTTTGGCTTAGTTGAACTGGGGTGGGTTTACTTTAATATCAAAACAACCTTAATTAATATCATATTTCTACAAACTATTTCATTTAGCAATATATTATGGACATTTTCTCATCTTACTAAATATATTTTTGAAAATTTATTTTTATGCTGCATTTGCTTATCAAAATTTCCAGAAGTGTAGGTGCTCAATTAAAGTGTATGAATATTTGTACAGCTATTTGTTAATGTTTGCTAATTATTTTCCAGAAGGACTTATGCAGCAGTGAATTTTATTGCACTTTTACCAGTAGGGGGTATTATTAGTAAGAATATTTTAAGTTGACATTGCAAGTTAATAATAAATATATTTGAAAACATAATAATGGAAATAGTGTACCCTGAACACATTTCTTAGATTTTTGGAGCACTTATAATTTAAAACTAAATTTTATCAAAATACTAAATTTGTAAGTTTTCATAAGAAAAATTGAAGCCCCAAATATAAGATGTAAAGAAAACCAATAATTTTAAAAAGTGCAATCTTACAAAGAATAAAAAGTAAGGGTAAGCATTTTTTATGAAATATCGGGTTAAAATGCTGAAATTCTGGGTCTTTTTCCTCTGTGTGGAGAAAAAGTATAATTACAGACTGTAGTTGATCATCTCGTAATTCCTTAGACAGTTATGAAGACCTCAAGTAGAAGAGGTATATTCCCTTAATTAATGTTCAGTTTTGAGTAACTGGCTTTTCAAACATGGACAATATCCATCGAAATAAAATGTATATGTTGAGTGAACAACCTACTTAGGAAAGGATGTTTTATAAAAATAAAAACACCAGACTATAAGGATAAGTATAAAAGGATATTTATTACAGCTTATTTTTGATACCAGATATTCACATGAAAATGGGAAAAATACGAATTTCTATTACTGATTGATTCAATTGTGATATATATATTATGGAATATTATATATCCTAATCTGTACATAAAAAGCTATATAAATGGGTATCCATGCTTGTATGAGCATAGAAAAGTGTGTTGAAGGATATATCTAAAAGTATTAGTAACATCTGTTATTTCAGAGGCAGTGAGATGGGAGAGAGAGGAAGAGATTATAAACATTATCTTTAGACACTTCTTTTTTGACTTGTTATATGTGCATGATTAGTTTTGTAACTGGAAAAATACTTTGAAAAAATTTAAAGAAAGAGAAAAAATGAAGAGGAAATAAAGAAGATAGCATAGACTCTTAATTTAGAAAAAAATGTTTATTGCCTGATTGTTGCTGTTAAGTAGCCCCCCAAGTTTTAGACTTTTTAATTAAGTTTTTAATTGAGATAAATGCAGATCCACATGCATATATGGTAACAAATAATTCAGAAATTCTGTAAACTCTTTATCCAGTTTCCTCCAATGATAACATCTTATAAAAGCTATAGTACAGTATTACACCAAGCTATTAAGATGACAGATCTTACTCAGAGTTCTCAGCTTTACATGTACTCCTGTGTGTGGGTATATTTAGCTCTGAGCGATTTTATCACTTACATAGGTTTGTGTATCCACCACTGCAGCCAACAGTTCCAACAAAGATCCCTCTTGTGATTCTTTTTTATCTACATCTATCTTCCTCCTCTACCTTGTCCCTAACCCATGGCAGCTATTATTTCCATAGTTTTGTCATTTCAAGAATGTTGTATAAATGGAATCATACATTATGCAACCTTTTGGGACTGGCCTTTTTAACTCAGTATTAGTCCCTTGAGATTCATCCAAGTTGTTGATTGTGTCAATAGGTCCTTCTTTTTTATTGTTGAGTAGTATTCCATGGTATGGTATGATATACTGTATGGTATGGTGTATCACATACAAGTTTCATTTCCCTCTGATAAATGCCCAAGAGTGCAGTTGTTGAGTTGTATGTTAGTTACCTGTTGAGTTTTTTTTTAACTGCCATTTTGCAGGAGTAATCTTGTTTCTCTGCGTCCTCATTAGTATTTGGTGTGGTCACTATATTTTTATTTTAGCCATTTTGATAGGTGTTCATTATGTTCAAAGATTTTGCAGTGAAAAAAACATTTAAAATTTTGCTTTGAGTTTTCTTTATTCTGTTTAAGATTGAAATATTTAATTTTTTACAGGATTTTAGAGAATGGAGGAACCTCAAAAGGCTTTAAGTTCTAGGGGTTATATAAATATCTACGGCAGAATTTCAGCTCCTCATATTTTCTGAGTCTTTCCCTGAAAAACTGAAGTCATATATCACTGTTACTGCCTTAGGTAAAGTATGAAAATGATAAAATTCCAACTCTTTCCACAAATCCAGCAAGTATTTATTGAGTGTCTAATATGGAATAAGCACTATTCTAGGTGCTGATGCTATAGGCATGAAAAAAAACAAAGTCCCTGCTCAAATGGAAAGTATATTATTGTTGAAGTCTGAAGGCACCTAATAAATAACAAGCCCTTCTACCCGGATTGATTTGAAAACACCTGATAGATAGGCACAGGAATTGAGAAAACTGGAAATTAAAATGTGTCCTTAGTTACTGACAAAACCTTTTGGAGAAAATGGCTCAATTTGGTGAAAATAATAGGCTTTAAATCACTGTTCTCAGTCTTAAGCAGAATTATCTGCATGAGCACAAGAACTTGAACGGCACAGGCCACCACCACAAAGCGCTTCTTATCAGAGAACCACCAGTACCCATGTTCTCTGAGGTAGGAATGTCCCAAAGACAGGATTCAGAAGGCTGGACCATGTATTCTCAGGTTCTTTTCACAACTCCATCCTCTAGACAGAGAGAGATATTTTACTGTAATGGAAACTCCTTCACAGAGAAACAGAAGGACTGGAAATTCTCTCCTAGCAATTATTATTAATAGTACTACACTAAGATTAAAAAAAAACAAACTTACCTTGTTGATGCCTCATTTTACTTTGCAATTTGTTGTATGCCTCTTACTCCGGAATAAAATTTGAGTACTATTCGCAGACCCCCTCATTACTTTGCTTAGATATAAACATGGAGTCTCCTTTGAAAGTTGATAAAAAGGAATATGAAGAAAAGCCAAGGAGAGTGATCATATGTTATAAGATAGACATATAGTTACTTAACTTATATAGTAGGTTTGGTGTTTGAAGGAGTGCCACAAATTTTAGTCTTCCTTCTGATTTTGCAAATATTTAGAGATAAACAACAACAAAAAAACATTCAAGCAGATATCAAAATATAAGACGATGCAGGTAAATGATGTATTGCAGATGTGGTAATGATGAGATACCTAATACTGAACCTCAGAATTGGGCTTACCCTCCAAGTTACAGGCAGCTCTAAACAGTCACAGACATTCATTCCCACATGGGAGTTCTTGTAAAATGTATAGCTTGGAGGAGTAAACCACAGTGATACTCACTGTGGGCAGGGAGGTTCTCAAAAGGAAGGGAAGTGAGTGAGGTGAACTCTGCAGGTTCAATTTCTTGTTCCACAGCTTGTCAGTTCAGAAGTGTTCTGGGGGTAATCTCACCTTAGGGAAATGTGAATAGTGAGGAATAAATATTTCTTCTTAACAGTACATAAATTAAAACTATATTCTGGTGAAATTTGCTGATGGGTGGCTTTGCAGGAGCAAACATAAATAGTGAAACTGGAGCTTAGTATACTAAAAAATGATGTTAGAGGAAACATGAAGAATAAGGGCAAAAGATGTGTGAGGTTAGTTGTGTGGTGGATGCAGGCAGGTGTGTCAAGAATTAAGGTAAAGTTACTAAAGCCTTCTGTTACCTGCAAACGTGCAAGTAAATACTTTGATTTGCCAGTTAGTAAATAAATTTGATCAATTTTACTTTCATGAAGTCTTAAATTATCAATAACTTCAAGGAGAGTCTTTATAATTAGTAACATATAATTCTGTAGGCAATGGCTCATTAGTGGTAACAGATTTGCTACTTGTCAAGGGACAATGAATCAGGAATTTTAAACATAATACCTTGTGCCTTTTAATGTTCTTTCAGTTATTATTTAGAATCCAACATATGTATCCCACTTCTCCAATCTCTGACAAGCAAGCTACCAAAAACTTGGATCAGCATAGATTGGTGGAGTTCCAACTTGTAAATTTTCCAGAAAAGGGAAAATGTTCACAGCCGTTTGTGAGAAACCAATTCTTAGAGTGTCCCAGTCACAAATGTGTATAAGAATCTTCCCTGGAAGTCATTAAAAGTGGTTAATAGCAGCTTGCATACTAAGATATCTGATTAGTAGATTGAGGCTGGGGCCATGGAATCAGCCTCATTGACAGGCTGTGCTTGTGTTACTAATGAAGGCACTATGTATGGGACTGCATCTTGAGGAACTGCCTTGGTGCATGTACACACTCTTGTCTTGAGATGTTGAAGTCTGTAGGGACTGTGCACTTTTCTCTTTTATGTTTGTGTCGTCGTTAACTGTGATAGTTAACTCTTGGCTGTCATTAACTATGTAGTCCTTCCCTTGGAACAGCTTCAAGGGGTGGGTGGTGACATTTGGGAGCCACTCATCACATTTTTACCTCCAGAGGTGAATCAAAGGTCATCACCAAAAGAGCATCTTGAAAGCTTTTCTTTTTGAATTTGGGAGATTGACCAGTACCAAGAAACTAGAAACTAGTGTAATTTATCACTCTATTTAGTGAGGGTGCAACTAGATAGATTTTTCAAAAGCATTTCAATGTTGTGAAATCCTGTTTTCTTGTGACTTCCTTCTTGTTAAGTGATTTTCTTCTCTTCAGGAGGAATCAGATGTTACCTTGACTGAAGGGATGGTAAAGGACAAAGCCAATGCTTTTTTTTTTTTTTCATAGCAGAAAATTTTACTGAGACAGAGTTTTCAAAATCCCTTAAACTTACATCATTGCATCCAGGTTGTTAAATTTCCTTGAACAGAATAGACAGGGAGTTGGGAAAGGAAGTCAGATGCAAAAGTTCCTGTATTGGGGTTAAACCTTGAAGAGGGTGTGCAAACACACAGGTATATGTATGAGGGTACCCGAGAATATGCATTGGCATTAGAAGTCTGTTCATTTAGGATAATCCAGGGAAACTTCAGACTCAAGCAGAAACATAGCTTTCTGCTAGACACTTGGCCACAATGGGAAGAAGAGGGTGACTAGATGGATGAACACTAACTGCATTCCTGGTTCTCTACAGCCTATTCATGCCATTCAGAAAATCCACAAAATTCTGGGTGTTTTGGGGAAGAAAAAGGGGGCTATTGAGGATGCTGATGCTAAAGAGTCACATAACCCCCTACACACCAAGTGGCATCATGAGGAAAGGTAGGAGTGGAGAGAAATCAGAAAAACTAGGATATTCAGAAGAAAGAGACTGATTTTTTTAACATTTTTTATTGATTTATAATCATTTTACAATGTTGTGTCAAATTCCAGTGTTCAGCACAATTTTTCAGTCATTCATGGACATATACACACTCATTGTCACATTTTTTTCTCTGTGAGTTATCATAACATTTTGTGTATATTTCCCTGTGCTATACAGTGTAATCTTGTTTATCTATTCTACAATTTTGAAATCCCAGTCTATCCCTTCCCACCCTCCACCCCCCTGGTAATCACAAGTCTGTATTCTCTGTCTGTGAGTCTATTTCTGTCCTGTATTTATGCTTTGTTTTTGTTTGTTTGTTTGTTTTTGTTTTTGTTTTTTAGATTCCACATATGAGCGATCTCATATGGTATTTTTCTTTCTCTTTCTGGCTTACTTCACTTAGAATGACATTCTCCAGGAGCATCCATGTTGCTGCAAATGGCATTATGTTGTCGGTTTTTATGGCTGAGTAGTATTCCATTGTATAAATATACCACCTCTTCTTTATCCAGTCACCTGTTGATGGACATTTAGGCTGTTTCCATGTTTTGGCTATTGTAAATAGTGCTGCTATGAACATTGGGGTGCAGGTGTCATCCTGAAGTAGATTTCCTTCTGGATACAAGCCCAGGAGTGGGATTCCTGGGTCATATGGTAAGTCTATTCCTAGTCTTTTGAGGAATCTCCACACTGTTTTCCATAGTGGCTGCACCAAACTGCATTCCCACCAGCAGGGTAGGAGGGTTCCCCTTTCTCCGCAGCCTCTCCAGCATTTGTCATTTGTGGATTTTTGAATGACGGCCATTCTGACTGGTGTGAGGTGATACCTCATTGTAGTTTTGATTTGCATTTCTCTGATAATTAGTGATATTGAGCATTTTTTCATGTGCTTTTTGATCATTTGTATGTCTTCCTTGGAGAATTGCTTGTTTAGGTCTTCTGCCCATTTTTGGATTGGGTTGTTTATTTTTTCCTTATTGAGTCGTATGAGCTGCTTATATATTTTGGAGATCAAGCCTTTGTCGGTTTCACTTGCAAAAATTTTCTCCCATTCCGTAGGTTTTCTTCTTGTTTTATTTCTGGTTTCCTTTGCTCTGCAGAAGCTTGTAAGTTTCATTAGGTCCCATTTGTTTATTCTTGCTTTTATTTCTTCTAGGAGAAAATTTTTGAAATGTATGTCAGATAATGTTTCGCCTATGTTTTCCTCTAGGAGGTTTATTGTATCTTGTCTTATGTTTAAGTCTTTAATCCATTTTGAGTTGATTTTTGTATATGGTGTAAGAGAGTGTTCTAGCTTTGAAAGAGACTGATTTAACTAACTAACTAACCAACCAACCAACTAAACCAGAAGAGACTGAGAGGGTAAGATCCCACTGACTGAAGATTTAAACAAGTTGCCTCATTAAATTTTTATTAAACATGGGTGGGAATATACATACAGTGATAATCTGCCTCTAAATCTGAATGTTCATTATGAGGTCCTATCATTTTATTCAGTTTACCTTGATATTATGCAGTCTGCCAGGTGTGAGGTGGGAAATTCACACGAATTAACCTTCAGAGGTCTCAGTTATTTGCAAAAAGTGCCAACGTTCAGCACCAGTGGAATGTTGGCATTTAAAGAATGCTACCACCACCGTACCACGAAAACAGTTGCCAGGAGTAAAGTAGCTTAATAAAAATACATGTTTTATCCATGGAGAGTTTCCATCAGCTTTCCACTATTTTTAATTTCAGCAGGTTTTAAAATAACATATGAGATTGAGAGTAAAACTAAACTCAATTATAGAAGTATTAAGACATAAAATGGAGCACCAGACTGAAAGATGAAGTCCCAAATTCTTTGATGCTATACTAATGGCTTTAAAGCAAAAGGTGAGATTTTGTGACAGTAGTATCTCATTCATATTAATTTCTTTTGAATATTAATTTTCTCTTATTCAGTTGAAAATAATGGCATCTAACTTGTGGCCAAAAATTCCACGTCACCAATGTAATTTTCATTTGGCTGAGGAGATGTTTTTTAAACTAAAATCTCTCACTGTGTTTTGACCAATTACAAAGAAATGAGGTCCACAAGTCTAGCTCTACTAGGAATTTACCAGAACCTATGGTGCAATTTTAGATTGTTGTTCCTGGAAATAATGACTGTTATTACCACATCTAGATGTGTTCCCACGCAGACCATGGCACAGAGGTTAGGTCATCCCTCCTTTTCTCATGATGCCAGCAGTTGCCTTCAAACCGACCCTGCAGTGGGCTTGGCCTGACTGTACTGCTGTTTTAGGCAAGGACCCCTTCATTTAGTATGTATGAGGGAAAAACAAAGTTTTTAGAGTTTTGTCCTTTTATTATCTTTTCAAATATACATATATTCTGGGCCTTTGAATTAAGTATGATCGAATTTTTGGAATCTTATAAAGGAGCATGAGATTTTTCTTAATACGTCTCACTCACGGATTGCTTCTCTGTGGTAAAAGCTTTAAGTGACATGACATAGTGGTAAGTAGTTAGGTGTCCACATTTTTTAATAGCCATGCATGAAATATCATGTTTTAACTCTTTTTCCCTAAACAGTCTCCTGAGTAAGTCTGTGCATCATTACCTTATAATAATGGACGTCATATATTGCTGGTTGCTGAACAGATGCTTTCTTTTATCTCATAATTACACTGAGTAAGTTGCAAAGGGTTTCTCTGTTCTCATTATGTTACCATTTAAACAGGTCAATGCACACTAAATCCATTATATGAAAGAAAAAAATAAGCTTATGTGATATTTTTTCAGTTTTTCCCTTTCTTGATTTTTTCCTCCTGTTTTTCATATGGCAATCATAATTTGGGGGATGATTTTTCTCTTTTTTTGAGTTGTCATGAATTTAACAGAACAACATAGATCAAGATGTCTCATGAATTGATTATATAAGAGTGATAAACTTTTGTTTTTCACCAGTTGTATTGATTGGCCTTTAATAGGCCTTTTCTTCTGCCACAATGTGTTGTACCTTTTGTAGAGACTATAATGCCTTCTAGATTTTATTTCAAATCACAACCAGTATTTTAGAATCAAATATTTTATAGTAATAGTTTGGGTTACTGATCTTAAATGCACTCACGTGATCACACTGAAATATGTTTGTCACTGTCTCTCTACTCACAGCATCACTACATCCTTCCATGAGTTTATTCCTCATCCTTCTGCTGTTCTATTTCTTACTATATGGTTTTATCTGCAAACTTGGAGTCTTTACTGTTTACTCTTGCTCTCTCTCAATAAAATTATAAACATGTATAAGTAATTTAATTCCTCTCACCTCCACTATCTCCTCAATAAAAGTGTTAGGTGGACTAGTTAATGCTTAAGATGTCATCCAGCCCTGAAAGTGTATGGTTTTCTCAAAATTGGAATTGTAATTTGTCTGAAAAATTATTTCTATGTGTCCATCTAGAGAAATATCTATTTATTCTGATCTTTTGTTTTCTCTTTTTAAGACAGTTTCATGTATATGAAAAAGAAGTTTCTTATAAATAGTCTTTGAATTGGCATATTTTCTAAGAATTTTTATAAACTCATTAATAAGTTAATCAAGTATAATTTCCGCTGACCAAAATTATGTTGCTTTCCCATTATAGAATGTATTTAATTTGCTTGAGTTACAATTCATCATAGTAGATATTATGTAGAGAATGGAAAATGCTTCCTATCATGTAACATAGCTGTGTCCTTCGTTTAGTGTGCAGAGATTACTGTTGGCACCCAAATGGGATGTAGGGTTATACTACATCCACTTACTGAGTTTCTTAAAGTCAATGTTCATGTTTTTTCCTTTGCTATTATCCTAGGATATTGCCAGTACATAGTAGGTGCCCAAAGGTGTTAGTTGAATTAATTTAGGTTACTTATGTTATTATTTTTCTACCGCTTATTTTCTTTCTTCCTCTCTCTCTCTCTACCCACCTTTGTATTAAATAGGTAATTTAGTATAGAGAGCTAAAAAAGTTTTTTTATTGAGTGTCAAAATATTAAGATGTGTTAGTAACTACGCTGTCTTGGATAAGTTATTTCTCTCCTGTGGGATTAAATTAATCTGTCAAAAATGGAATTAAACTAAACCTTAGGACCCTTTTGTATCTACATTTCCTTGACTCTAGAGATCTATTTGTTTAGTTGAGCAATTCTGAAATTTAGTTAACTTTGAAACTTTTCTTGTTTTTGCAACTTCTGATAACCTGATATTAAGGCTGAGAAGCAAGTGTTTGAGAAACACACTTTGGAGAATGTTCATCTAGTAGGATGATATTTTTGTATGTTAACTGGTGTGAGTTTCATTCCTAGTGAGTCTTTTTGTTCCAGAGCTTTGCCTGTCTTTGGACTAGTTATGCATTGTCACCAGAGAGAGATAATAATGTCAAAAATGAAGGCAAAAATTTTTCAATGTTAGAAGTTAAAGCCTTTAAGTTTGCAGTGCTTAGTCCTAAAAGCAGTGTTTCCAACTTATACCATGAATAGGAGGCTGGAAAGGCTGGACATTGCTGTTATGAGTCAGTATTTTCTCCTCAGTATATATGAACATTTCTGACCTAGAAAGCAAAAGGACCTTGACCACAATGGAGATGAGTTTATTACGTGCAGTGTTTCAAATATTATTACCTTGTGGCTGGTTGTTACAGACCTCTTGGTGTCCACCAGACCCCAGAGAGGGTGTGATAATCCTTTGTTCTTGCAGCTGTCCACATAGGTCTGGTCATGGTGTTTCTGTAAACCTTCAACAAGAGAAATGTTATTTTCTGTTCTTCAACTTTCTACCTCTATGTAAATGAAAAGTATCATGCCTTTAATAGTCAAGTCTGGGAGGCAGAGCCTTGAGAAAGGGCTACTATGTATATTTCAGGCTATAGGTAGCATTCTTTTACTGTTTCAGGAGACAAAGGTGCAGATCCAGCATGACTAAACTCAGGCAACAGAGCATACAAGTTAGAGCTAAAGGAATAGATCCAATATGGAGTCAGGTTTGTTCTTCTCTATTATAATCATAGATCTTTCAAGGCTTTATTCCAAATACACAGAATTCTCCTGGTCTGTCATCCTTGTTCTGTCTCCACATGCTTTGTTGAAATCACATGATCAGCCGTTTTTGCAGAGTTGTCACTAGTATTTGGGTTCCTTAGCTATTGGCAACACTCCCATTAACAAGAATCACTTATGGAACCCTGCTCAGAAGATGGATGCTTTCTGGCATAACCTCTCTCAGCCATTATCTTCTCCTCAAGAAATTTATATGTCTCCACCAACTAAAAATACCTTTGACTCAAAAGGGATAGATCTGTTTGTCATGACTAACATTTACCCATGGTCTGGATTCAATTTATCTCTGCCAAGACATGCCCTTTCTTTTGCCTTCATCCTTAATCGCTTCTTTCCTTCTGGTTTTTTTTTTTTTTTTTGGTTTCATGTTATCCATTCTGTGAAAATAACCTAAATAAATTAAGTAAAACTCATTTAACCTTAACGTTGTTAAATAACAAAAATTCAACTGAGAAAATGGGAAGATCTAATTGGCTTTATTAAACGATTCATGAATTGGGCAGCATCCCACCTAAAAAACAGAAAGGGGCTCCAAGGACTGTGCAAAATGGAAGGCTTTTATAGGCAAAGAGTGAATTACCACATCTTCCTTTGGGGGATGGAAAGGGTCCCTGTGGCAGATTACCTCATTGGTGCTGACCAAAAAATTCCAGACTGACTGATTAAAACTACATTACTGAGGGAGGTTGTGTTGCAGTTAGGTTAGGTATTAAGCCTTGGGCTGGTGATATGGGCTTAGCATAGGGGACTCCATTTTGGGCCTCTTGTCCTTTTTTTTAAAACAAAATCCATGTTACTATTTTCTCTTAATTCTTTTTTTTCATGCCCAGGCATCAGGTAGGAACACATTAGGTGATTGCTCCAGAATCTCACTACTCATTTAATATTTTAAATTTATAATCTGTCTTTCCCCCCAAACCCTCTACTGAAACTGAGTCTTAAAAATGAGTAATAACTCTGTACAACAATCCTCACAGCATTTCTTTCTTATTCCCTCTCCTCTTCTACACTGTTACAGCTACTGTCAGTTGCTTATATAAGTTTTTCTCTTTCTTCTTTAAATTCATTGCTCCTTTTCTTTCTCCAAGAGAGGCAAGCAAGAAAGTGAGGAGGGACCTAATAGTTACTGATGTACAAGGTATGGTGTTACGTGGTTTTATATATCTTATCCCTTGTATTCTTCAGAATAACTCTGTGAGCAAGCTATTTTTCCACTTAAGAAGTTCCAGGAGTTTTTTTCCAAGTCATACAGACTTTGATGGAACCTAAATCTGAATCCATGTCCTATCTTTATTCCATTGTATCATATGACCTTATATGCCTTTTACTCTTTCACTCGCAAAATATGTGTCCCCGGCAGTTCTGTCGTCTGCTTTGATTTCTTTAGTTTGTGCTGTTTGTCTTCACGTCTTGTGCTTATATGCAAATGTCTCCAAAATATAAGCCCAAACCTCTCAAAACCCCCAATTTGCCTTCCCTCCTTTCTTCCTCGTTGCCCCCCTCTTCCTTCCTTCCTTCTTCTCCATCTCTTTCCTTCTTTTCTTCCCTTCCTCCCACCTTCTGCTCTTCCTCTCTCCTTCTCTTCTTTTCTCTTTTGTTTTAAACATTTATTGAGCATTGGCTGTATGCTAGTCACCATGTTAGGTACTACACATGCCCGTAGTAGCACACTTACTAGTAACTCAGTTTTAAACAGGAAGAAACAGAAGCTTAGAGAAGTTGTGCAACTTGCCAGAGGTCAAACAGCTAGAAAGTATAGATCCAGGTTTGGAGTCTATTTCCCTCTGAAATCTTCACTTGCTTTCTCATGCTACAGAGGGATTACTGACTGTTTTTGGAACCTGCACAGTGCTTTGCCACCTGCTGCCCTTGCTTATGCTGTTCCCTCCTATTCTGTCAGAATTCTACACGTTCCTCAAGGTGGTCTCTGGTAGACTGTTCCTGAAACCCCTTGACTAGATGTGATGTTTTCCCTTTTCCAGCCTCATAGCACATTACATCTCGTGTATACAGGTTTCTGCATGCATATATGTATTTTCTTCCTACAGTAGTATAAGTTCCTTGAGGTAGGAACTATCACACACAGTAGGTGCTCTCAATAAGTCTTGGTGGATTGAGGTGAATTCCAAGCTGACAGTGCACTGTTCTCTTAAAAAACAAATGAATAAATATAGCAATTGTATATTTCAAATGCAGGATTACTAACATAACAATCAACAGCAGAATTAATTATCATCATAATTTAGAGATTAATGAAATGTAGACTGCATTAATATTTATTTATGTCATGTCTTTGTAGTTTGCTAAATTTCTTTTCCCCATTACTCAAATGATTACTCTACTATGCAAAGGGTAGGAACTGCTAGAAAACCTTCCATTGCTAACGTTTACAGTGTGTTGATTGGAAACAAGTTCCAAATGGCAATGAGCTCATTATATGTGATGGTATTTTAATGTCTGTTTAATTTTTTTAGTAAGTCCCTCCAAATCCAATGACTGAATTCCAAGTCTGTTGTCAAACTTCCCTATTATAATTAAGCAAGGCAACTAAAAGGATCTGATCAAACAAGGTTGTTGTGTATTTCCTGTTTGTTTTATTTCTGTATCCTGCAGTTTTCAGTTTTGTAGGTCAGACTTAAAACATTTACATGCATGCAATTCCCACAGAGAACCATGGGAGATTGGTGTGAGGGGGATTGCAGCGTGGGTATAAAGGAATCGTGTTTTGCCTTTCTTTCCTTTATTCTCCAGCTGCTGTTCCTTAAATAAAACTTTAAAAATAACTTTTATAGGGTGGTTAATACATTCCTACCCTGTGGGGACAGGCTACATTCTCAGCTGCCCAAGATTTTAAGCAGGCTCTAGTAATTTGGGTAAAGAAATAGGCTCTTGTCTTGATACTTGAAGAATTGCCACAGGGTCAAGGCCAGAGCAAGGGAAGTGTGGGCGCTGGTGAACTTGCATTCTGCACACACTTCCCTAAGCGCTGCAGGAGCAGGGAGGGGCAGAGTTCAGGTGGTGAGGAGTGGGACAGGGTCACGGGGTTGTCTGGATTATGTAAGAGGGGAGGGTAAGTCACAATTCTTAAATTTAGAAGGTCTTTTATGCCTTTCTCAAGTTATGCTTCCTTAACCCACTCTTTCTTGAGTTAAACTTGGGTATTGGGCAAACCGTGGGAGTAGAGCAAGTATGTATAATCTATGACTGTAGGAAATCCATGTATGTTTAAGTTTCCCAATTTTATTAGAGGAGGAAGCTGGGCCGAGATATGTTGGAGGCTTTAAAATTCAAGTGGTCCTTTTTGTAAGAGTAACTACCCTCTGAACACATAGGTGGAGCAGCACCATGTGCTCTCACACCTGCCCAGAATGCCCCAGGTAGAGATAGCATTGAATCTGTGAAGCTACTGGTTTGGCTGTTTTTTCTGCATAATTCACTACCTGCTCTGTGAAAGAGATTTGGCTTTCATGGAAAAATCCAGACTTGAAAATGGGAAGGATTTTTGGGTATCAGCTACTACCTAACTCTCCCCAACCCTGCACATTTATGCCATGCACATTCTACAGATGAAGGAATAGGAAGGATATAAGAAGAAAAGTAGGCAGATAATTTACATTTGGTAAATGCCCTCTATGTGCCAAGCACTAGTACATATTCAGTTTCAGCTCATACCAATCTCACCAAAGACCAAACAAGTAGACATTATTACTTCTGCTCATAAACTTAAAAAATGAAGTCCAAGGGAAGGCAAGAAATTGAGGGTTACTGAGATATTATTATGTTACTCATGTTTGAATCTTTAACATACTGGTGGGGGAGGGTATGCAGGATTTCTTTGGCATCTTTATTTCAAGATGCTATCAGCTTTTATAGCACTTTGTAATTTAAATAGTCATTCTACTTATGCTGTTTGATTTTCAAAATAATCATTGAGGTATGCAGAGCAGGCGTCATTATTCCTATTTTGCTAATATATAAACTAAAGTTCAAAGATTTCAAATGATGTTCAGGTTTATGGAGTAAAGGCATCAGCCAGCACGGAGGTGTTTCATGACTTTAGGCTGCCCAGGCACAGGAGGTGCTGAGCACTGTAATAATCTGAAAGATTTCTGCTTTTTGTAACTCCTTATGTGCCTATAGAAAACTCTACTGCACTAAATTATCATTGTGATCTATTTCTTTTCATTTTTTCCTAGGCAAATAGAAATATGAATAAAACTGCAATTGTATTTTATACTTTAGATATCTATATATCTCAGTATATATAGATTTCTGTCCCATTTTTCACATACTAGTGTTTTTCCCTATAGTCATATTTTATATGTATGTATCTAGTTTATGATAATAAATTTATACTGTAGTTTATTTAGTCATTTCCCTGCTATTGTTTTCATTTTTGTCCTAAAGAAATAAAGCTGTTATTTAAAAATGTTTACTATAGTCTTTTCTTTCTTTCTGATTATTGGTTTTTAGACCCGATTCTAGGAAGTTGAATTACTAGGTGTGAGTATATGATGGACATCTGTTATCTTTATGTGCACAATATGCATTTCCCTTCTCCTAGAAATTGCACCTGGAGTTTTCTTGTTAACTACCCACCCAAAACTCCATTCCTGTGATTTAAACCTTGATTTGGGCATGATGAACCCTACACTGTGCTCCTATCCCAGGAAGCTGAACCTATTCCTTGAGCATAGTGATTGCTTCAGAGAGGAGCATGTGATCCAAGTCATGCCAGTAATATACAGAGAGGTGTCATCTTGAGATTTTATGAAAAACCATTGGGAAGTTGAGAATCTCTTTCTGCTGTCTCATGAAGCTGGTAGAACATAAACCAAAAGTGCACCTGCCTGAGGGGGGGAAAAAGAGCTATCACAGTTGAAAGCAGTCCTGATATGGAAAGAGAGAGTTTCATAATCACATGTTAGAGCACTGGGATCCAACATGCACACTGCTACAGTTTTCACCTCTTTGAACCAACCTATTCCTTTTCTTATTACAGCATTTTCAGTTGGCTTCCTGTACTTTTAAGTGGAAGAGCTGATTTAGTTTACTGGCTCAAAAAGGTACATATGAAAAACGCCACATACGAAGGCCTTTATATGTGTTGCAAAATTAATTTCCGACAATGCTGTGAGCCATTTAGCACTTATTTCTGTGTGCCAATGTTGACACAGGTACTATACTATGTATTTTAAATTTGAAAACATTTCTTTACATTTCTAGGCTATTTTTACATGTTTAACAACATTTTGTATTTCTTCTGTAATTTGTTTGTTCTCAGATTTGCCTGCCTTTAATTTGGTAT
This sequence comes from Vicugna pacos, assembly GCF_048564905.1. Taxonomy (NCBI): domain Eukaryota; kingdom Metazoa; phylum Chordata; class Mammalia; order Artiodactyla; family Camelidae; genus Vicugna; species Vicugna pacos. Next base: position 49,182,807 of record NC_132993.1, on the reverse strand, counting down.
GTTGGTATATTTCTCCATATTTTAAGAGCTGTTTTTGCATATTTGTATCATGTTCGTTGCAGATATTTTCCCTGTTGGTTATTTGTTTATGATTGTGCTAACACTGCAGATATATGAAATGCTAAGTATGTAGTTTTCTTTTTTTCATCATAGTGTTTTTACTTTTAAAATGTTCTTTACCTTTCCGGCATGAATATTTTAATTGTTGCATTATGCCTCATTTTAAAATTCAGCATGTACTTCTTTGGGAATTTATTTTGGTAGATGAAGTCATTTTATTTCGGTATGGTCTGAATGCAAGTGACAAGAATCCTTAAGTTCTTGAAAGGTAGGCTGTTTCTTACCCATGTTCAAGATGCAGCCATGCTTCAAGGAGAGACAGGGAACCAGGGTGGGCATGCCACTGGGATTCCGTATCCCTGTTTTCCTTCTCTGGCTTGTGCTCTCAATGCATTTCCTCATCCTTCTCATTTGTTTTCTCTATTTCCTTGTCCCAGTGGGAACCATCCAACCATCCAGAGAAAGACTAAATCTGGCTTTCACTCTCAATCTGAATTCCCAGGGAAGCGACCCTGTTTTTCTAATTTGGATATGGTGCTTAATTTTGCCCTGAAACAAGGTCATGTTGGATGAACTCTGGCTTCTTGGAGCCCATTCTCTGTGGATCAGATTCCATATCAAAGAATGAGGGAAAGGGTAGTTACCAAGGAAGGGGAAATATTTTGAGCTGGGGAGACAAATAATAGGCAAGTGATCATTATAAAGGCCTAACTTGGTTATTTTCCAAATAGCTTTTCTAACATTGGTGCTCTATGCCTTCATTATTAATTTGTAATGTTTGTTTTGTCATATAGTAAATTTATATGTGTACATGAATGTATGTGTTTCTGGACTGAGATTTTCTGATACATTGACCTCTGCTCTTGTAAAAATTTTTGTTCCATTCTTTTGTAATTTTTTAATTGAAGTATAGTTGATTTACAGTGTTGTGTTAGTTTCAAATGTATAGCAAAGTGATTCAGTTATATATATAATACATATTTTCTTTTTTCAGATTATTTTTCATTATAGGTTATTACAAGATATTGATTATAGTTCCCTGTGCCATACAGTAGGACCTTGTTGATCTATCTTATATATATAGTAGTGTGTATCTGTTAATCCCAAGCTCCTAGTTTACCCCGACCCTTCTTTCCTCTTTGGAACTGTAAATTCATTTTTTAATGTCTGTGAGTCTATTTTTGTTTTGTAAATGAGTTCCTTTGTATCATTTTTCAGCTTCCACATATGAGTGATATATGATATTTGTCTTTCTCTGTCTGACTTACTTCTCTTAGTATGATAATCTCTAGGTCCATCCATGTTGCTGCAAATGGCATTGTTTCATTCTTTTTTATGGCTGAATAATATTCCACTGTATATATATACTACATCTTCTTTATATATTCATCTGTTGATGGACGTTTAGGTTGCTTCCACATCTTGGCAATAGTAAATAGAGCTGTTATGAATATTAGGGTGCATGTATCTTTTCGAATTAGAATTTTTGTCTTTTCAAATTAGTGTTTTTGTCTTATCTGGATATATGCCCAGGAATGGGATTGCTGAATCATATGGTAACTCAATTTTTAGTTTTTTAAGGAACCTCCATACTGTCCTCCATAGTGGCTGCAGCAATTTACATTCCCACCCACAGTGTAGGAAGGTTCCCCTTTCTTCACATCCTCTCCAGCATTTATTATTTGTGGACTTTTGGTTGATGTCCATTGTGACCAGTGTGAGGTAATACCTCATTGTAGTTTTGATTTCTATGTGTCAGGTGCTGTTATAAATTTCTGTAAATTATCTTATGTAACCCATTATCATTATTCTAATTTTGCTGATGAAGAAGAAACTGCAGCTTAAAGAGATCAAGTTACTTGACCAAAATCACACATCTCATGAATGCTGGAAACAGCATGCAAAAATGGATCTCTATGACTCCAGTAACCATTTTTGTAATGATCATTTAGACTAACTTCTTTAAAAAGGGAAAGCCAACTTATTATTTGAAGATATAACTATGTACTGAGAAAGCTCAGGAGAGTTTTATAACAGATATTTTCAGTAGTTCTAAAGCAGTCACTGGTAAAACTTTCTGAATTTGGAGTCTTTTGTGAAAATAATTAGTTAATACTTTTTGTAATATTTTCCATAGTTAATGGTCTATTCAAGTTTCCTGGGGCTTTTGGGGTGGTCAGTGTTGATAACTTTTTTCCCCCTAGAAAATTTTCCTAAAATTTTATAATTACATTGAATAGTCCTTTGGAATTTTTGTTTCAACAAAGAGCCATAATACTGTACATAGCTCTGCCCTTAGAGTGAAGTGCACAGATGACAGACTGACTCTCAAAAGTCCTCTTTCTAAATAAGAAGAAAGGAAATAGTATTCAATTGTTAAATCATATGCCAAGGGATTTCCCTGTTCATTCTTGACTTAAGAAGGCTGATATATTCAAAAATTGCCAAATGCATGCAAACCTATTACCTTTTTGATATGTGAGTACAATTTTACATTACAAGGTATTATAACTTGATTTTTTCAAAAAATGAACAATGCCAGTAATAATTGAGGCTGATCTGTGTTAGCATATTATCATCCAAATATTTTAACATAATAACTGTGCAAGTAGTAGACTCTGTAAACATATGTGCATTTATTTTCAGGCTGATGGGGGGACAGATTAAATGTGCAGATAGAACACCCATTGGGGTGTGCCAATGATAAAAATAGGGGGACTGTGTCAGTCTAGTTTGGCATATCCTGTGTGAACCAGAGAGAGGGGTTTCAAGAGGGGCCCTCTGACAGTCTTCAGATATGAATCCTGGCAAACTCAGGTAAGGAGGAAAGGTCTGGGTCGACGGCATCTTCTGTTTTGTTGAAATGTAGTAATCAGTAAGTTTATCAGTAAAACAAATGGAAATTTACATTCAGGTTTGTAGCCACCCTAATTTATTCTAGATAGAATAATGCATTCACTTGTTGGTATTTCGTTGTACTGATAAAGTAGTTTATGTGACTGAGAGTAGTGAACTTGGAACTCAGTTTTGGTCCTAACTTTTTGACACTGATTTTTGACTTTGGACGTATATTTTATCTCCTTGAGTTTTATTTTCTCATCCATAAAAGATAATGATACCTATCACGCAGTCAAAGGAAAAGAAAACAAAATTATAAAATTATAGGGTTGTTTAAAAAAGACATTTTATCGAGGATCAAACCGAAAGCCCAGAAGGTTTAAAGGTCTTTCTCAGGACACAGAGCTCACAATAGAACTCAAATATTCATCCTCTTCCAGCAGACCACTTCTAGATTCTATGCTCTCAGTGGCATTGACGTGTTTTTAACTAAAACTCCAGCAGCTGTACTAATGTTACCTGGTAGATAGGTTAATGATGCTATTAATTTTATAAAATACATACATTTATGTTTATTTTTCAGATCTTTAGCATTCCATTAGTGACTAAAAGAACCATATTCATAATAGTAATAAAATGTTAAATTAATGCATTTATATGTATTACTTTCTGATGCTGTATGTTAAGAAGAGTTGGGTAAAAATATAAGATAAATAATTAAACATATGTGGCAGATTGTATTTCCAAAGATGGCCACATCTCCCATTCCATATTTTAGCTTTACACTGTGATTTTCAGCAGTGAGTCTATATATTCCTTCACCTTGAACCCACCTGGACTTGTGACTACACTGAAGCAACACTGTGATTTCTGAGGCTCATCCTGAAAGGTACAGTTTCTGCTTTGCTGCCTCAAATAGTCACAAAGAAACCCTGAGCTACTGTGTAAGCAGCTCCTTTTCCCAAGGCTACCATGCTTTGAGGAAGTCCAAACTGGCTTATGTGGAGAGACCTCATGGAGAAGTTCTGAGACTGCATGAAAACAGTTAAATGTATGGCCAGTCCCCACCTGTTGCAGCTCTAGTGACTATCTGATGGAAGCCACAACCCACATCAGAATGACTCAGCTGAACTCTTTCCAAATTTCAAATTTCAATATTTTCCACAGTTGAGAAAAGACAGAAGCATTTGGCGGGATAGTTTCTAAGAAATAGGTAGATGAAGCCATTTAAAACATAGTTGTGTCTTATTTTCTATTCAACTTTTCCCTTCTTTGAGACAACTGCTTCACTGTCTTCACGAAAATCTACAGTGCACATCCATATTTTTAATGAGTGGGTTTTGATTTGTTAGAAGTTACAGAATGTTCAGGAAACCTTATCTAGGTTGATGCAGTGTAGACAGGGACAGAGCACTCAGAACATTCAGATAATCCAGAACTGGGTTCACTCAGTGAGAGCAGCTGCTCAGATAGACCAGAGGTTTGGGAAGGTATTATTCATCTACAGGATGTGGAGGCAATGTGTGTTCACATAATCTAGTTGAGATCTGAAAATGTAAATGGATGCCAGTTGACATCTGGGCTACGTGTGTTATACAACTGATGTTCATCAACAAGCTATTACTTAGCATTACTCTGGATGGCTGTCTAGGTGTTAATGCATCCTGGATATTGAGACTGAGGTAGTATTTTTTTTCCCTTTGACTTTCTGTGAAACTGATATTATTTGAATGGAATTGTCTTATTATGATTACGTTATTATACCTCTTCAGAGCTGTTTCTTAATTTAAGCATAAAATGAAATCTTGGAGTACATTATTTTTTCTTATGCCCCATATAAAGTTTAGTACTTGAATACATTATATGTAACATAGGTGCAGCTATTCAAATCTTATTCACCAGTTTTATTTAAAAATTATTTTTAAACTCTAAGAAAAGTGTGCCATAAAACTTAACTATTTCAATGAAACTTACCATGTCATCTTTAATCAATAAAACTCTAAGAGTATCACTCTGGCATAATTTCCTTCATAAAAAACAGCAACATAAAACTGAAAAATATTAGGAACTTGCTTAGATGCATAAAGATCATATAAATAAAGTACTGAAGTCATTTATAAATGCTTTTACAATAAGTGTCAATAAAATAGACCACACACTACAACATTTCTGAGGAAACATTAGTCATGAACTTACCTGAAAATGCATAATTGGAATAGTAACTGCACAGTGTTGATGATTCATGGGTTAAGCACTGGAGAGATTCACGTAGGCAAAGACACTTTATTTCTCCATCAGCTGATTTTGACTCTACTAAACAGCCTCCAGTTCTGTGTATCTCTGAAATATACAAGTGAGTGTGGCACCTGTTATTTTATAGAGTGCTTATATGGGCTTCTGGCTTTTTCCTCGATTACATTTCCATTTAGAATTATGTTTGGCCTAAGTGTAACCTCACACCAGAATTCTTCTTTTAAAGTTTTATCTTAGTTAATGATCACTTTTCATACTGGAAAAAGGAATTGCTAAAGTAATTTCCTTAATTGGATTTTCTTATTTTTGTACATAGTGTATGGTGAAGTCATTTATACAACCATCACATTTGATTTGTGTGCTCTAATGCATCTGTAACTTGTATTTTCTGACTAAGAAACTGTTGCTTTTTTAGACTGCTCCATTTTCTTTTCATTTCTATCAGCAAGGCTAGCTCTTGGCATTCTTTAGGATTTTCCACAGAGACGATATTTTATTCACTTCACAAGATTTACTTAAAACACTGAGAAAAGGAGACAAAACCTTGAAGTCAGTGCATTGAAGTGAGATATGAATACTTTGTGTGGACAGCCAGGCTCCCTCTACTACATCAGCCTCTAAATCCACATGATTCAAGTTTGTGACTCAGAAAAATGTACGTTACCTTCATAAACTTAAAAAAAAATTTAAGTTTTCTTACTAATAATTTAAATTGGCAGTGAACTATTCAAGTGACATGGACCTACTATAATTTTAGTTAAGACTCATATCAAGGGATTTGACAATCACTGGGAGTAGCAAATAACAGTTTTGGAGCCATTGTCAATATTCAGTATCTAAGGTCTGTCCTAATTGAGAAGTTGTTCCCTTTTCTCTCATTTAAAAAGGAAGGAAAAAAAAAAGTTTGTGCCCTCTAATTTAATCCAAAACCTTGGAAGAGCCACTCTGTCCACTTTCAAAATTTGGTTCTGGGAGTAAAAATGAAAGTATTTTAGATTTCACGCTACACTAATTATAGGTGCAACTTTGAAATTTCTCTTTCTCTTAGATTTGACAAATGTTACCTTGTGTTTTCATAATGACATAACAGTTTTGTGTAGCACACAATTAAAATGTCATTATAGCATATTACCAAACCACTGAACATGCTATTCTTTGCCAGAGAATCTTTTCTTAGTACATGTGTTTCAAAAGCACTTACTCTGTAAATGAAAGATTAAGGCTTAGCTGACCTAGATTGAGCTGTGGGGATTTAAAATCCAGGGATCAATCATCTTGGGTCTACCTCAGTTCAATTCTTTTTTTCAATTTTTTGGATGACTTAGTGGATTCATTTCAGTTGTCTGGACAAAGAAAATCTTTCATGCTTGCTTAAAAAAACTCCAAAATGAAAACAAGCAAAAAACACAGTGAAATAAGCAAGCATGATTAGATGATCCTCTTTTGCATAGGTTACCACAAGTAGCTTTTATTTTATATTCTGTTGAGAGAAACTGGAAATTCTATTGCTGTCTCTTTAGTCTCATTGGAAATTGACAGAGAAGTCCCAAGGAGATGTGTAGTTTTACTGGGAAATAAACCTGTCTTCACAAAAGCATCTCCTTTTAAGCTATGACTTGCGTTTGATGTCATTTAACATGTCTTCCTTCTAAGCCCTGAGATGAGTGGAAAATTATTTTATCCCTTATTTATGAAGAGCCAGCAACAGAGAGACCCAACATAGACAGAGCCATTGCACATTTCCTTTAAGTCCTATAGTTAATGAAAAAAACAAATATGGAACCTTTGAAGAGTTCCCCAGTAGATACGGAATTTATAAGTAATCCTACATGGATGAGTTCTTTTTTAGAAGTCTGCAAGATGTCCAGTTATGCTTGCTTTTCAAGAAAAGAAAATTATTGAAATTATCCTTGAAATTTTAAAGACTTAATTTTCATTGGAAATGAAAAATACAACTGAACTTAAGAATATTTTTGACTCCAAAAGAAAACCAATCTTATGTAGCAATTTGATTGCATATTAAGACCTATGAGGAAAATATACAATGACAACAAGCATCAAAATACACTTTTTTTCTAGCAAATTTTATTTGAAAATTCATGGTATATTGATAAGAACTTAAAATAGAAATAATGTAATTACAATTTAAGGTTAAACGTTTTACAAACTTTCAATAACTTACCTAGAAAAAGAAACAGTGTATACTGCCTTTTTTTCACTATGATGGAATAATGGGACTAGATTTACTCTCTCACGTTAAACAAGTAGAAAACCAGACATAATATATAAAACATCAGTTTTCAGGCAATGGTCAAAAGATAGCACAGAATACTGATCCATGAGAGAAGGGAAAAAAGATTGTGATTCCTTCAACTGCCCCAGTGCATGGTCTGGAGTCTCTAAGAGGTAGTGTAATTAAGAGAAACCTCAACAATGCGCTCAGAAGCCTTGTGAAGTTGAGGAGATAGAGTTTGAGGAGACCAAATCACCTAGAATTTGAGAACAAAATGTCAGATATGAGGGCACAGCATGGACATAGAACTCCAAATATCTACACGAGATCCCCTTGAGGCTCTAGAGTACTACTCTGTGCATACGTCTGAGGAGAGTACATGAAACTAAGAAGTGAACCAACAGAAAAGAGTAGGCAGGGCAATCTCACGGGGAGCTCACATGAGGCTGGGAATAATCCATGTTACCACTGGCCAAAGTGAAAATGTCTCCTAATATATGGGTAGAGTCCTCAAGAGTGTGTTTAGTGGTAGAATAAAATTATACTCAATTAAAGGCTTTTCTGAACTTGCTTTAAAAATCAGATTAAAAGCAAGCCTCAAAGGATAGAATTCTATTGATGTTAGCTGCATCCACAAATAAAGCCAAATAATATTTAAAGGAATACAACAAAATCCCAATAAATAAAATCCCTAATTCCTAAAGTGATGAATAGTAAGAGGAAGAAGAAATTACTAGGTATGCAGATAAGCTGGGAGATACGATCCGTAAAAATTAGAAGAGTTGATCAATAGAAATAGACCCAGAAATGACCCGTATGACAGAATTTGCAGAAAATGATATAAAAACAGCTGTTAAAATTGTATTTCATATGTTCAAGTAGAAGTGAGAAACACATAGAAAAGACCCAAATGAATTGCTAGAGAAGAAAAATAAAAATTTGAAAAAAAAATCCTCAAATGCCTTAATGAACAACAGGTTCAACACTGCAGGAAAGTTTCTTCAAATTCTAAGTATAGCAGTGAAAAATATATAAAATAAATTACAAGGAGAAAAAAACCTGAAAAAAATCATGCAAAATTGACTCGTGGGACAATATTAAAGTATTCTAACACATGTGTTATTAAAGACCCAGAATGAAGAGGTAGGGGAACAGAAATGATAATGGAAGAAATAATGGCCAACATTTTCCCAAATTTGTTGAAAACTGTGAAACCATAAACCTAAAAATCTTGATGAACTCCAAGAAGAAGATATATGAAAAAAATCATGCCAAATCATATCATAAACATCTAAAAGCCAGTGATAAAGAAACAAATTTCTGAGTAGGCAGAGGGAAAAAGGCATTATACACATGAAACAAATATAAATATGACAGCAGACTTGTCGTGAACTATGCAAGTGAGAAGAGCAACATCTTAAGGCATTGAATGAAAAAAACAACTGTCATCTTAGACTTGTATATGCAGCGTAATATCTTCCAAAAACGAAGGTAAAATAAAGACTATTCCAGACAAACAAAAACAGAGAGAACTCACTGTCAGCAGACCTGCACTGTAAGAGATGTTTAAGGCAGTTCTTTAGTCAAAGATATGATAGAAGATTGAAATTTGTATCATATAGGACTAAGGATCCCTAGAAATGATAAATGTGTCATTAAATATAAAAGATTTTGGCTATATATTTTAAAAACTCTGAAATATAACTGACTACTTAAAACTAAACATTTTAAGAATTTTAGTTTAAAACTAAACATGTAAAAGTAAAATATAATAATAGCACAAAGAATGGAAGGAAGTAAGTGGAAGTGTATTTTAATATTTTTTCAATATAGGTGAAGTGGTATATGATTTAATGGTAGACTGCAATAAGTTAAATGCATATGATGTAATCAAAGCAACCAATGAAAAAACCTCAGAGTTTAGATAATAAGCAAATGGTGATGATAAAATGGAATCATACATAAAAATTTTCAATTAATCTGAAATAATACAGGAAAAGAAGGGAAAAAAGAACAGTGTAGTTGGGATAAACATAAAACAAAGAGTAATATCCCAACCATAGCAATAAACACATTAAATGTAAATATTCTAAATACTGCATTTAAAAGAGAGAGATGACCAAATTGGATAATAAAGTGAGACACAACTATATGCTCTTCCCAGATAACCTTCTTTAAAGGCAAAGTGATAGAAAAAAGATAATGCTGTTTCTTTATATTCACCTATATACTAATTTTTTATTACTCATTACTTTGATGTATTATTTTTTTCTTTGTTCCATTTTCTGTGGATACATATTTCCTTCCGTATTTCCCATCTTATATTTGCCATACTCTTCTTATAATAAGGCTAGGAGATGTTCCTTGAAAATATTTCTTTTAATAAAACTAACTTGCTCTGTTTCCATTTCCTACCCACATCTGAAAGTATTGTGCCTTTTAATGAAATTCCATTGTTTGCTAAATGGAAAATATGAAGTATATTGTGAATACTAGGTAAAACAAAGCATTACTTCAGTACTTTCAAAAAAATGTAAGCAAATTTTCATTTTGTTGTTTGCGTATTTTTAAAATAAATGTCCTTACTTTGTACCACTGTAATCATCTGAAACTCCACATACTGCAACTTCACATTTTAAAGGCTAGTGATTTTTTGCTCATATTGATAAAAATTTATGTCTTGCTTCCGACAATTTTCTTTCCTAGACTTACTGAATTTTAATATTTATATTTTTCCTTTAGCCTAGTGTGCAGTTTGAGTTTACTTCTGGGTGTTTATATTGAGCCATTCAGACTTCTCCCAACTTTTCAACTAGGGAAGTGTACTTTCATGACATTTGTGATAGTTAGGGACTCAAATCTGTAATTTTGTCTTTCATTTTTCTTACACCGTTACTGATCTGATTTAGGTAACTGGCCTAGACCTTAATTACTAATTGGTTTATTCTTTTTTTTTTTCTCTCTGAAGGCTGTGACCCTGACATCTAAATTATGTTGGGACATATAATGCAAAAATAATTATCTTGTGTATTACAGAAGTGATAATACAAAACACTCTTCATGATTACAAAATAGTTGTCTTACAGGACCCTGAGGGAATGTCTCATAGCTGCAAATTTGAAAAATTTTGTTTTTTTAAAATATATTTATTTCTGTATAGAAAAATACCTTTATTCAGATAAAGCAGCAGTACTTTAATGAATTAGAGATTTCTTAAATGGAAAAATCTCTGTCCTCTTAACACAGACTATGTGTCTTTTACTTTAATTTGAAGACTTTGATTTAATGTAGCGAACATCAACTTTTTTTAAGATACTGATTACAGATTACAGTCAGTAGTTCTTAAATTTTGAGGTGTCTTTTTTTCCATAAACTCATTTGAAAGACATATTAAAATGCAGATTCCCCTAAACTCTGTATAGCTTCTTATTCAATATGTTTTGTGTTATGCCCAAGAATAAGCATTTTTGACAAGCTCCACAGATGATTCTGGTGCTTGTGGTCCTAGGGCACTTTAAGAGACACTAAGCTAAACTTTTCTGAGCTTGTGCAGAACAATGGTCAGTGATTCTTAAAATAACCTGCACCATCATGCTGCAGTGATTGTCAGCATAGGTTGGAAGGTTCCTTTGCTGAACAAGGCAGTAATTTCCAGTGGACTAAAACACGTCTGTGTTGTAGTTCCACTTCTTTTTCAGCTAAATGACTTGCTCCAGCTTGCAGTTGAACTGAATACAAAACTTCCTCCTCTCTTCTTTGCCCACTATTTAGAAGCCAAGAGAGAAATTTCCTAACATACAACAAGCATTTATTGACATGAACCTGGAGTAACTTACAAAATAAATTGCCTTAAAGAAATATCTTAATATCATTGCTTCTAAAACTTAAACCTAAACCATCAGTAGTATATATCCTTCTAGCTAAAATCTAATGGACTCACTAGACAAGTGCATTTATTTTTTAAGTGTAAGAGTACATTTTTACAGTTAATTTATGTGAACAAGTATATGAGTACTTAACATTGTTTAAAGGCAGATATTCTAGAACAAAATATTAATCTCATTCCCATATTGTAAAAATATATATTTTTAAATTATTGCTTTCAAATTTATTTCATCAAAAAATTATTTATTTTCTTCAGATCTCTTATTTAAAAGAGTGGGTACAATGATAGTTTGGTAACGTTGATTTTTATGGAATTATATAGGCTAAAAGTAATATATCTATATTTTGTGGGATGGAACATTGGGTACTTTATTCCCCATTGTTCCATGTCTTGGAAGTAACTTCAGATTATTTCCTTTGAGTGTTATCTTTGATGAGGTTGGAAGGCTATGTACCTTTTAGGCTTAACTCTATTTTATAAGAAGATATCAACATGGTCTCCTTTTAAAGCATGGGAATCTCCCTTTAAATGACAACATAATTAATCTAATACTTTTTTTGTCAGAAAATAAAACCTTGGGATCCCTGATGTCTAACAGTAATCAAAAGATCCATTTCAAGAAAAGTAAAGGTTATATTTATGGAGAATTACCTGAAGGACATGCCACTCATTCCTTCATTCTCCTTTTCTAACTCCCTAAGTGGTTTAAATGAGACTCCTATGACTTTTAAAAATAATTTCATATAATCCTCTAATGGGAGCTTACAGGTTTCTCTTTTGCTTTCTGCACCTTAAAAAAAAACTTTAAATTAATTATGAAATAATTTAGACTCTTCAGAGAATGATAAAAATCATTATTCTACTATTCAGACTTTTCTTAAAAGCTGACATTTTGGGTCATATTTGCTTCAGACCTTTTGTGCTTAAAGGACAAAGCATCAGAGAGAAGTAGAAGCCCCCTTTCTGTTTCTCCTGGATGCATTTCTTGCCCTAACTTCCTGGATGAAATGACCATCCTGAAGTTGCTTGTCTTTCTCCCAACTATGTTTTTAGTTTTTATATTTTTTAATCATAAAAATGTCTTTATAGAGTACACTTAGTGTATTTTATTTTTTATTAAAAACCAATCCGTATATACTGTATTTGTTTTCCTGGAGTCTTTGCATTCAACATTTTATGCTCTAGATGAATTTACATTGGCAAATGATGCATTCTTCTAAACTGGTACGTATATAGCGTTACCTTGTGTGAGAAACCAGATTTTTAATCTTTTCTTATGTTGATGAACTTTTAACTTTCAAGAGTCTTGATATTGTTAGTGAGAGTAAAACTGCTTGTATACATCTCCTAGTGTAAGAAATACCCTACATTCCTTGAGGCTGTAAACAGTTGGATCTACAGTGTTACTGCATGCTGCATTATTTCAGAAGAGTTCCTTCAGTTCTATTCCCTCTTACTGGAGCTTACTGTTTTTTTTTTCTTTTTATTTCTGCACCTTTTTAAAACTAAAATCAATTATGAAATAATTTAGAAATATTGGACATTTCACAGAAGGATAAAAATCATTCTTCCATGACTCACACAGTGAAACTGGAACTCTGAAAGTGTCTGTTTCTTAACCTCATTACAGATGTTTAGTTTTGCATACTTAAAAATTTTTGCCAATCCAATGAATATATCTGGGTGTTTCATTGTAACTTTAATTTGTACAGCTTTGATTACTGTTACTATACTACCTACCTTTATAAGAGTATATTTTTTATTGATTTGAGGAATTTTTAAAGTATTTTTTCAATAATAATCATTTGTGGGTTAGGGGTTGACAATCTTTTCTCAGTTTCTGATTTTTTAATGCTTATTTTAATTACTGATATATTTGAACTAATTTCAACCATTTTATTTTATGGTTTCTACTTACCTGCCTCTTGTCATGTCTTCTGCCTTTAATTTCTCTCTAGTGGTATAGAAGTTATATTTGTGTTTGAATTAAGAATCCTAAATTTAATCTCCCTTTTGAGCCTTCTCTGTAACAGTAAAATAACTCAAGAATGCCTTAACTCTGCTTTCCTCAATCTTATCTTTCCTGTTATTTTGTCAAGTATATTAGTTCCCCCTTATATTTACTAATTTTTTAAAATGGTAACAAATGTTTGTTTTTTATTCAGCAAATGTGTGTAAGTACATATAGGCAAATCATAGACATATCTGCTCTGAATTTACAACAGATCAAAACAAACCAACTCTGCCTCAAATGTATGTACATAAATGTAAGTAAATTAATAAATACATTATCTTTTGCTTTTATTGTTAGCAGAATCATTTGAGTGACTATCATGCTGAAAACCTTTGTCTGCTTTAGATCATCTTAATAACCTTGAAGAAAAGTACAAATTATCTTGATTTTAGTGTTCTGAGTTATGTGGAACTGTTCTCCTGTATGTTCCAGAACCTTTGCTCTTGAAGTGGCTTAGTGTTTGTCCCTATTATTTGCCATTCTTTCATAATTGCTTTATTCTTTCCTCGAATTCTGATTTCTCTGCTTTTTATTTTAGTTTATTCTAGTTTAGCTTTTAGAATCCCTTCCTAGACCTTGGTCAATGATTGTGTTTGCTTTTCAAGGAGAGAATACCTTTTCAAGCTGCATTAAAGATGCTCTGCTTGCCATGTTTCTTGTCTCCTATATCCACATATGCAGTGGGATTCCAAGCATCACACCCTTGAACAACCTACACATGGGTTCAAATTCCCATGAGCCTTTGCTTCTGCTTACCACTCTAGGTTTGACTTATCTCCATAATTCTGGATGCCAGAGTTTCCCTTTTTTGAAAAAGACCCATCATGTGTTTGTTTTAATATGATTATTTTTATACAAGATTCTTATGTGTTGTAGTAGAAGAAAAGCTCATCTGTGTCAGTTCAGGCTTTCACACTGCCCGACAGCTATCACTAGTTTCTTTTTAAGTAAGATGAAATTGATGGATGACTTTTTGTTTCAAGTTTTTTAAAAGGTACTTTTGCTTTCAATGTGGCAACAAAACCAGTGTTTTCCACTTAAACCATCCTGAGCTTACAAAGGTACATAGTTTTAGTAGTAATTTTCTCACAAAGATAAAATGGATCCATGCAATTTTCAGATGACTTTACAAAAACCTGTGCACTTGAGTCTTTCATCATAATAAATTGGTATGTCTTAGCTGTCATAAAGTCAGCCTTAAAGAAGAACCTCTTGAAAAAGAAGCAGTTTGTCAAGAATGACAGCTGGAATTTCTCAGCCTCCAGTGGCAGAGTTGACTGAAATCAAGTCAATAGCCAAGTCAGTGGTAGAATCCATGGTCTAAGTTTATTTACACAAATCACAGAGATATAAATGTTAAAAAGCCACCCTTCTTTATCATTTTGAGCAGAGATTCTCAAATCATTCTACAGAACTATCTCTATTGTGCTTTACTTTAAAATGTAGTGACTTCTGCATTCTACTTCATAGCTCTGTTTGTTTAAATTATTTATTTATTTGGCTTTCGATTTTCCCTCAATTTTTTATATGATTGTATTTATACATAGAAGTATGAAAGCTATTTTGTGGTTTCATATATTCCTTTGGTATTTCCTTATAGATACATATCTTGTTTGAAAAATATAAGTTTAGATAAAAATATTTTGTAATTGCCTGAGCAGTGCATATTCAGTAAGATATAAGGGTTAAAGATGACTGCCTTGTTATGTATGCATTTTTAGAAGTTTGAAAGGATGTACGCTTTCTTAGAAGTCTAAGGAGCCTAGAAATCATCAAATCTATTCAAGTGAGAATGTAGGAGAAAGAGGAAACTTAGGCTAGAACTTGTTATAAAAGTACTTGTCTTTAAATCTTTGTAAAACAAACAATTATAATATTTATTAAATACTCTCTGAGCCAGACACTGTTTTAAATCTCTTTGAATGAATGAACATGCTTAGTATTCAAAGCAGAACTATTACAAATTATGTCCATATAACTGATGAGAAATCTGTGCAGAGGGAGGGTTAGTAGCTTGCCCAAGTTCATCATGACCAGTAAGTGGCTGAATTAGGGTGTGAATGTAGTCAGATCTCGGGCTCTCACTGGTTAAGAGTAAATCAAGAATAGTTAAGCAGAGGTGAGACTCCTGTGATGTCTCCTTACTCCTGATTTAGTGCTCTTTACAGGGTATTCATTTCTTGTGGATACCACATATACGTTACTGATGTCCATTACTTTCATTTTGCTAAATTGAAAGAAAAAAATTGCATTCACAGATTTGAGATTTGGAAGGCACTCCTAGCAAGTTACACATTTGATGTGGCTGTTAAAATGGGAATGGTGAGAATTAAACTATCATTCATTTTTAAACTCTTAAAGTGGGCTTTAATTCCTGGGAAGGCAAAGAAACTTTTGGCCATAAAACACCACAAAAATAATCCATCTACTCAACTCAGCAGTCATACCAAAATGTAGGAAGAAAGGAATATGGACAGTGAACAACTGAAAAATATTACTACTTAACCTCTCAGAAACTACAATCTTTTTGATAAAGTTCTGTGATCAATCAGTCCAATAGTTCAATCAGTTTAACATTTTGTTCTTGGTAAGCCTGTCTGATAAGTAAATTTATGAATTATTTCTTAATGCTTAAGTTGATTTGCCACGTTCAATGTAAGAATAGCTGAAACTCACTGAGATTAAAAGAACATTGTCTAAGAGAGATAGTAATTCCACAGTGATCTGCTTCCACAATTGTAGGGTAATCACATACTGGCCTGCATACTAGTAAGAAATGTCTTAGTTAATTGGGATCCTTGTACAATTGGTCAGGTTTTGGATATTCCTTCCCTTGAATAAGAGGTTATTTAGCTTTATTTATGATCCTGAAAATGCATCTTTCGATTCTCAATTGTAAACTGGTTACCACAAATGTTATGTTCATAAGTTCCTTAACCATTATGGTAACATCGATGTACCAAGAAAACTCATCATTGCCAAAACTGTACCACAGATCTAGAATCTATTTAAATGAGAGGTCCAAACCATTTTATTTACTTTCAGAAAACAGTAACTTGGAACTGAATGATGGCCTTGAATTGCATTGTTACAAATTCATTTTGGTTTTGATGATATGGTTCAAATTTTGCCACTTAGAAAGCATTAGAATTCCATCATTTTAACTTTAATTGTGTAAGAAATTGTGGGATGGGTTTCAAAACATTAAGATATAATATTGGCTAAAATGTATATGCTTCTGGAGGTTGATTTAATACTCATGTAGATGTGGCTGGATAAAGATTAAGTGTTTTGGATTTTTTTGGACCAAGATTTTTAGGAATAAATTGTGGGATTAAGGCATTTTACAATTTAATATTGATTTATTTCCTCATCAACAACAGTTTTGTTTTAGAACTGGAGCATCTTCTATTCTATCTTCTTTTGAAAATTACAAAACATTTTATAGAGGAACTGACTTAAAGGGTAATGTGTAGCGGACTATGAGTTTGAAGGTCATTTGATTTCTCCTGTATCTCTTAATCCAGAAATACTGCTTTTAGATAGGATGGCATATCAGGGTGACAGAATAAGCTGGTAATCTTGAGACATCACAGGTGCTAGAGGTTCCCAAAAGGAAAAAGTTCCCATCTTTTATCCTTGTAAAAACTATCAATGTGGGAGTCTGTTATTAGCAAGCAAGTACAAAAGTGAAAATTCATATGACCTCTTCTTAGACTGACTGTATAATTTATCATCTAAACCCAGATACCTTTGAGAGTGAAATGGGGGGCATTATTGGTAATTATACTGGGACAATAGATGTAAAGTAAGACTACCTGGGATGTAAAATCAAAGCTTTTTGCCCTGTCATGTACTCTGTTCAGTGATTTGAATGAAAGATTTACTCAAAGCAAGTGCAAAATTCTGAAGCAGCATTATGTTATTCTTTTGGCCAACAGGGTTGAAAGTTATGATGGCGCAGACTCCATAGAGTTGAAACCTAAGACAGTATTCCTAAGAGTATAAATTACAGGCCTTGCAAGAGTTCTTTTTAAACTTGCTTATAAAGGGTGGGGAATGCTTTTAAACCAGTGCATGTGAATCACCGGAGGATCTTGTTAAAGTGCAGATTCTGATAGAGCGAGCCTGGAGTAGAGCCTGAGAGCTTACATTTTTGATAAGCTCCCAGGTGACATTGATGCTGCTGGACCCTAAAATAATCCACAACTTTGAGTAGCAAAGTTGTGCATTACTTTAGGCAATCCATACTTCCTGGTTACCTCTAATTTCAGCAATGAATGCTCATTTAACCACATAAATTAACAAGATACATCACTAGTTTCACCATTAAAAACCCATTTGAGATACTCAGTAACCCAATTAGCAAAATGGTGGCTGTTGATCAAAGACAGAAATTTTAGGAAGGCTGTGTAGCCACCTCTCAAGTTTGGCCCCTTCTGATAGTTTGCTGCATCTCTGCAGCTTTTAGACTGGATATTCTCGATTAGCATGTCAGTTGACCACTTCACAAAAATGTTTTCTTGACGGGTACCTGGGTGTTGGCTTAAATTAAGTAATACATGCACACTATTTCACACTGCTTATGCTAAAGTTTTCAAAGTACAGTTCACTCTTGAACAACACAGGTTTGAACTGCACAGATTCCCTTAA
The DNA here is from genome assembly GCF_048564905.1 of Vicugna pacos. Taxonomy (NCBI): domain Eukaryota; kingdom Metazoa; phylum Chordata; class Mammalia; order Artiodactyla; family Camelidae; genus Vicugna; species Vicugna pacos. The sequence continues at coordinate 49,164,870 of NC_132993.1, read as the reverse complement.
TAAGCAGATTTTTTTCACTAAATCCATACTACAGTACAACAGGATCTATGGTTGGGGCTGATAGTTATACTTGGATTTTCAACAATATGGAGGGGTCAGCACCCCTAGCGCCCACGTTGTTCAAAGGCCAACTGTATATTTTAAGCATCATGACTCGATCTATTTTGATTTTCATCTTTCCATAGTCAGTATATACTGTCTGCCTAATTTTCAGTTGTATGATCATCTGATGGCCGCATGAAGGAAAACATGGATCCTACGAGGTTGGCCTGAGTTTTACATGACACTGAATCACAAGATGAAGATATAGATGACAAGTGTCCTATATTAGTGATGATAGTCTGAATTTTTCTGAATTCTCCCTGATCATAATGGGAGAAACTTTATTGCCTTTTCAAAATATTGCAAGTGGGGATGCCCCGATCCTGGCTTCCATATGACCATAGACTTTTGGGTCTAATGATCTCAAAAGCCTAAGATTATGTAAACCAGCATAATTTTAAGTCTTAAAAAAGATTTAAAACAAGAATCAGAAGACCTCAATAAGATTGAAGAGGCTCTGTCTCTAATGTGTTTGGGTCACTCATTTAATGTTTTTTTGTCATTTTACTTTTATTTGTAACATAACAAAGTACATCACTGCATTGTGAAAAAGATCAATCAAGTTAATATGCATAATATGCTTTGACAAAATAAGGTGCAATAGCAATGCATAAAATAACCAGTTCACATTTAAAATAATATTCAACTCTTTATAAATCATCACAGGTCACTTTTTATGCTCATAAACCCATCAAGATATTGAGAGAAAACACAACTATCCTGTTACCCCCCCCAATGTTTTAAGAATTAGTGATACATTATGGTTGGGAATAGAATCAAATCTATAAATGTAACTCATAAGGATGTGTATCAATTTGGTTTGTTCAGTTATCAAAACTGAGAATTTAGTGAAGTTCAGATATTCCATATTTAACATTAGAAAATGTAACCGTAAAATCTAGTTTTCTTTGTGTCCTAAAGAGGAAGTTGTTATCTTCTTTCTTTTCTAAGGTTTGACCTTCCTGCCTGGACAAAGGGTACTTATGCCATATAAATGACCATTTGTTTTAGATTTAAGTGAATGGATTTTTTTTTCTTTATAACTAGGATAACAGACATTATGGAAGGTTTCTTTGAAGTTTTATGCTGAGTACTTTCTGCTAAAGCTCTCATTTTCCTCTCTTACTGCCTTTCCATTGTGATAAATCACTGAAATCTTGTAGACTTACCCTTACAACAAAACTGTCATTCGTTTCTTTCCTTGTTTTAGTTTTCTTTTCCTTCTATGAAGTTTTGATGACTTAGATGACCTAAACTACACATGCCACTTTGAAGAGTAATATTATATATATTTATAAGTAACTTCTGTAATGTTATGTACAGAGTTTTTCATCTATTAAGCATAGAATCCTCCTCCAAACATGTCACCTGTGAATCATATTGTATTTGTGAAATAGATGTTAAATACTAGTAATATGAAAGTAAAAAGAATCAGCACTTTAAATTTACCTTAGTCACACCTTTCTATTTTGTCACTGTATCCTTCAATTTCTTTACTTACCACAAAACAATACTGAGCTAAATCTTCACTATACTAGACACAGCTTATAACATTTCCCACATGCATATTACCCAGTAGTAATATTGCTCGGTATAAAATCTGTAGTGAGTTTTAGTTATACTTTTCCACATTTCTGGTCTTCTGAAGTACCTATATTTTATTACACTGTCTTTTGAATTGTTTTTGTTTCTTCTGTATAATGATCCATAAAGAATTAATTGATGTTTGGCGTGCATATCTCAAAAAGGTCTATAAATCTTTACTATAAAATTCCAAAAAACAGGTAAGAAGTAAGCACTTAAAATTTGATTTGAATTATTTTAAACACTATTTGCAAAATCACTATAAAAAAGACCAAAGTTATGATTCCATTTTAAGTAAAATTATATGTCCCCTTTAAAGATTACTGAATAATAAGGCTTTAAAAATATAATTTAAAAATCTAAGTGCTATTATTGCGATTAGTATTCATTTTTAAAGAAATCAACCTATAATATAGTTTAAAGTTATCAAACTCTGTGTTAAAGAATTTTTAAAAAAGAGTATTATCTCTTGGGAATTAAGGTGTCATAAACAAAGCATTCTATTAAATTGCTACAAATAAAGATATCTCAAATTTTCCAGGATTCGCCTTGAGCTGGATCAAGGGGTAAATTATTTCTGTGAATAACATTTTATCAAGTTCTGATAAGTCAGTTTTCCAAGGTATAAATGTGACACAAGAAGGAAGCCTTAGCCTCTGTATGCTCTTTGTTGTCAGGAGCCTTGTTTTATATATTTTTGTATCCTCAGTATCTAATGTCTCCTGGGATATAGCTGTTTTTCAATAAATGTTTGGTGACTGAATGAGTGAATCTTATCAGTGTATCCAGGCAAATACTCAACTGTGATTGTTCTTTCTATTGCAGTTATTTTTCCTCAGGGAAGAGATCCATTCTGTAACTAAAGCTCCATATACCAATTTGATTATTAGATCTATTTACCTATCTGTTTACATTTGTAGTGGTCTATCTGTTCTATCATATTTTCATATTTTTCCCCATGACACTCAAAAAGAATCAAAAAGAATATAGTGAAAAGGTACAGCTGCCTGTCTCTTTTTACAAAAGTATGATTACTGTGATCTAAATAATAAAATAACAATTGCAATTTCTTTGTTAATTAGTAACCAAATAAATCTCATGCTCAGTGTGGCTTCTGCACACCCCATTAAATTAGATTGATTACAGGCCTTGGTTCATGACACTCTATCATTCTTGACTCATGAATGACCACATTAAAAAAAAAACATAGTTAATCAACAGGGAATGAACACCATTGAATGTACTACCCAGCCAAATAAGTAGGTTAACAGTGTCTTATGTCTACTTCTGTGTTGCTCCTCTATCCCATCTCTCCTTGTCCTCCCAGCAGAAATAACAATTATCTTTACATTTATTTTTATTTTATCCTTGTTTATTTTTTACTTTTAACTTAAATATGTAAGCCTAAAGAATATATTATTTAGCTTTATTTGTTTTTGAACTTATAAAAGGGATATTATAAGTGCCATGTGGTTTGATATAAATCAGAGCTGAATTATTGTATGCTTGTGATTTTCATATATTTTAAATTCTACAAATATTATATTATTCCACATAGTTTATTAGACCCTGTGAATATGAACTTAAATCTTACAATATTCTCGGTATTGGTGAAAATAGACAAACCTATAGTTCCTATATGATTTGACAGAGAAAGAACACCAAATGCTTTATGATAGGTACTAGCAGGAAAATTGAGTTGAGCCTTGAAGAATGAAGAGGATTTACTTAAGTAAGGGAGACTGGCATTCCAAGCTTTTTCTATGTTTTCATGATGTTTGTAAACTGGTGGTGTGAAATAAGTCTGGAAAGGAAGGCAGAAACCAGACAGTGAAAGGCTTTGCAAGCCATACAAGGAGTTTGTACATTCTCACATAGGTACAGGGAGTCTGGAAAGATTTAAAGAAGAATAATAAAATTTTCAGTTTTTGTTATTTAAAGGAATTACCCTAGTACCAGTATGGAGGATAGGTTACAAAGAAGTCAGACATGGTTTCCAGACTGTGGCAGTGGTGCCGGTGAGAAATGTTGAGTTGATCTAAGACAGGGGCATGTTGATAGGAAGAAGTTAAAGATTAATAAGGAATTTTGAAGAGAACATCAACAATACTTGTTTACCGATGCAGTGATTGGGGGGAATTATGCTGAAAGGTGAGAAATTTAAGAAGACTTCAGCTTTCTGAGTTGGATTATTGAGTCACTGGTTGGGCCATTAGCCCAATCCAGGGACTTTTTGTACAGAGAAAGTTAAGTGAGGGATAGCAGGGTGTTGTGGAGAGACAGCTTAGTCTAAACCTGTTGAGTTTTCTAGAACCTATAAAACAGTAACGAAACCTATGACTTGATACCTTAAAAAAAAGGCACCACGCTGAGAGTTCTGGAAGAATCGAAACGAAACGGTTTTCAGCCTCAAAAAATTTACTCTCAGGAATGGAATGATACAAGGACTGAAGAATCTCTAAGATGAGACAGAATATCCTAGGTGACATTGAACAGGAATACACAGTGCTATGATTTCCATAAGAGAAAAAGCTCTGTCCCATTAGAGACCAGGATTGACTGCAGGAGTGAGATGTTCCTTGGTTCACCTTGTTAGATCGTGAGTCTTTTAGTTGACAGATGTTGGTGAAGGAGGGAAGTACAGGAAACTAGAGATGAACGTAGCGAACAGGGGCATGGTAGACAGGCAGGAAGCATGGAATATATTTAGAGAGCATTCGGTCGCTCATTTTGACTACAATTTGGATTCCAAAAAAAGGCTAGTGGATGATGAACTTGAAATAAAAATTGGGACCAGATTCTGAAGGGCTTTGAATGTTAGGCATTGTCATTTATTTAGTTGGCAACTGCATTAGGGATTGAAGCTCTAGGCTTAAGAAAGCTTTAAGAAAGCATGGCAGAATTTCACTGAGGAGAATAGAAATCGACTATGAGGATCCTGTTTTGGAGCCTATTGTAACAATTCATGAAAGGAAAAAATAAAAACCACAAAGGGCCATAGAAAAAAGGGAGAGGACAGATAAAATTTCATATTAAAGTGAGAAAGGAAGGAGGGATTCCAGGATGGTTAAAATTTGGGTTAAGCCCTTGGTGGGAAGGCTAGTGGTGGCTGTTGGTTCTAGGGGTTCCCAGATGACTGTGTTGGAATAAATTTATGGCTGTAGGTGTTTGGGAGGAAATAATTTATTTGAGAAGAAATAGTTACCCAAAATAGCAAAGCCAGAAAAGATAAAGACTAAGAAAAAATAATTATGACTCATTCATTACATTTGAATGGTTATATTAAAATTGTGGGCACAGAGGAAAAGACTAAAAAGGCCATGAGATTTTCCCTTTATTTGTAAAATGATTTAATTAGAATTAAGATTTTCAAGTTTCTTTTCAACTCTAGTGTTCTGGAAGTCTAAGATTCTATGAATCTTAAAAACTAAAGAGATTGGGGAGTGGGTATATACAGTGTGTGTAAGAATAGCCTGATTACATTTGTAAGTAAAGGGCAACAGTCAGCAGGAGTAGAGATAGTGATGAAGCAAAAGAGAAGTGATGATGGTGCAAGACTTCTCTGGAGGCAGGAAGGGATGAGAGCCAAAGCATAGATAGGGATATTTGTTATGATAAGTCTGCATGGTAAATAGCAGTGAGGAAAGAGAAGGTGAATAGAGATAAGGAGGGATATAGAAGAGATTTGAGGTAGTGGATTTGATTGGGCTCAGTCACTATATTAACAAGTGAGGTTTCTTTTCTGGGAGGAAACTGGAGGAAGTCGGAATAACATCTGCAAGTGCTGCTCAGGAATGTGAGGAACAAGAGGAGATGCAGTGAAAATTACAAACAGCAGTGAGGGCACAGATCACTTTGTGTCTACGTTTGTCTTTGTCTACATAGAACCTCTATATTGTGTATTAGGCAGACAGGGATAATTCAGAATGTTTAAAAAATACTGTTTCAGGTGAATGTAGGGATAGATGAACATCTCTTTCTATATCTTTCATCAATGAGGCTAAAGAGCACAGTGGCATGTAGGCTCGTCATGGAGCAAAAGGCACGTGATACTGATTGGAAGGAAGATGTTTCTTTGGTCGACTACGTTTCATTTAGAGGAATGGGCATAGATAAGTCCTTAGGATTTCCCTCACCACCATCATCAGTTTAGCCCAAATTACCCTAGTCAACAGCAGCTCAGCATGCAGGGTGAGACACCTCAAGCCAGAGTTCTTGTATTATCCAGGTTTAGAAACTCCCGTGCATTTCAAAGATGGAAAGACTTAAAATATAAATTGGGGGTTAGAGATTTGCAGATATTAACTACTATATATAAAAATAAAAAAACCCAAATTCTTCTGTATAGCACAGGGAATCAATATCTTGTATTAACCTATAATGAAAAAGAATATGAAAATGAATATATGTATGTATATATATATATGTATGTATTACTGAAACATCATGCTGTACACCAGAAATTGGCACAATATCATAAACTGACTATACTTCAGTAAAAATAAATAAGTAAAAATGTTGGCCAAACATTTTTTTCTCAGAGAACAAAATTACATAAGTAACTTTATATATATATTTTTAAATTAGAAATTCATGACCAGGTAGAACATACAGTGTTTGGCCTTTTCCAGAGTGAGTAAGGTTTAGAGTCTTCAAGAGCCCTCTTAGAAAAATCTTTTCTGTCAATGACTACTGTACACTTCCTTTCCTTGGAGTCACAGCTAGGAAACTGGAGAAGGGTCAAGGGCACATACCACTTCTTATTGCCAGTGGAGCCCTAGTAATTGGACTTCAAATAGTGCTGAGTTCATGTTCCTTGAAGACCAAACCGAGACTTGTGTAGCATTTAACAAAATAAGACTCCCTGGCCAAAATCGAAATCTCCAAGTGTAGACAATGTACAATCTGGACCCATTCCACCTGCTTTCGAAAGCTGCCAAATGTTTACTTTCTTCTCATTTTGTCCTGCATTGTGTTTTCACTCAAAACACGTATTTCACACCAAAAATAATTTAGTGGCTTAGTGGGAATAGAGTCATAAAAGAGGAGAAAACAGAGAAACTGCTGGCCACGATTAATAAATTGTGGAACATGTGACTTGGCAGCTCTTTGATTCACCAGCAGAGTCCCCTCCCTTGTAAATTCTAGTTGGCTTTCCCATACATTATTATGTGGATTCCTTATAACCACTTCCCTTTCTGATTTTCCAGAGACAGGGTATAAAGTTTCCCTAAATGCCAATAAAATGTGAAATCTTATCCCCCTCTTTAGGCTGGCTTTGTGTAGTCATCTTCTAAAATAAGAACAGCAAATGTCTTAAACATTGCTATTTTCTATTTTTATGTTCATTCAATAGTTACAGTTCTTCATCATATCACAGTTTTCATTCAACAACAGTTTGTTAAATTTGGGGACATGAATATTGAGAGAAATTATATGTGTTTTGTTTTCTCCTTTAAAAATAAAATTAATTTTACGTACTACTGTGGAGATAAATTGACATCCTTAAATTAGTACAGATTATACACTCATTTCTCCACCTAATCAAAATCTGTACATGAATGAACTTGGATGAAGTACATTAACTTCAAATCCTTCAACACATAATCTTAGTTGCTGGTATATTCCTGAAACAACATAAAAATACTGGGGTTCAAATGTTGATTTTGTTTACATAATCAAAGTGTTTGTTTTTTATAGAGGCAATAAGTTCAAGCATTGTTATTAACTGTGACACATTAAAAACAAGGATTCTTTACTAAAGCATACTGAAACATTTGTTGACAAGCTTTTAAGAGAAGGTTTTCATTTTGAGCAATGAAGGAGTGGAGGGATATAAATAGCTTTCGTTGTGTGCAGTGTCTTCTGAGAATAATTTCTTTTTCTTCTTTCTTCCTCCTTTTTTTCTTTAACTGGAACGTTGGCAAGGAAAAGCCTAAAATATATATATGTATGTATATGTATGTATATATATAGCATTGCATCATTTGTATTAAATCATTTTGTGTTTTGAGGGCCTTCTAGATTCAGAGAGTAGAAATTAGTTAGAGTGAAAAGATAAATCGTTCAATATGTCCCAAAGCCTCAGAATCCATGTTCCTGGTATCAGAAAAAGTTCATGGCATATTTATATCAGACCTGCAATATATAAGCCTTGAGTATTTAAAAGTTGCCTTAGAGTGAAACTGGAGAAACAGGATTTGCAAAAGGAGTTTAGTAAGTTTTGGATGAAGAGAATGTAGCTTCATTTAATTTTGATTTCTGTTGTCCCTTCTGCTTGCCCAAGCAAGGTACTTTCCAGGTAGAAAAGAGGTACAACTTATCAAAAGTAGAAGAAAACCTCCTCTCTCTGGCCTTGAGAAATTGTGGGAAGGATAGGAGATGGAGGAAAATGACAAGAGAAGAATGGGCAGATGTGTGTCCCTAAATCACCTGTCTGCCCACAGAAGAGGAGATGTGTTATATAATTGGGCTGGGACACTGAGAACAGTAGGCTATTGCCCGATTCCCCTTTTTGAAGAGGTCCTTGGGCAAGGGGCATACCAATATAGGGCGACCTGGTATTAAGACGGCAGTAGAACATAGTTAGACAACTCTGCTGGCCCCCTGAGCCTCCCTTGGCCACCCACGTGTGTGGTTGCAGAGGTGAGATGCATAGGGCCTGTTGGATGGGGCAAGGTGAGCCATGGCAGGGGCTGAAGTGGACCGTCAAGCCAGGAGCCAGCTAGAGACCCTCAGAGACCTGCGTATGAAACCTTTTATAACTGAGGGGAAAGTCAAGAAAGGTCAGATGGCCCGTGTTCCTGAGGAAATACCCTGTCACAAAGAGTGGACAATGAGCTAGTCAGCAGTGGAGTTTAGAAACAGAAGCCAGCAGGGTGCCCAGAAACCAGGTAGACTGGGAGCATTATGCTAGAAACAAGAAGATACAGCCAGTGTATGTAAGGAAGTCAATTTAGGGAGAGGGTTGGCCTAAGGATTGGGAGAGGCGTAGTGCCCAGGAGTCATATAAGATAGGAGCTACCACTTAAAGAGACAATTTACACGTATGAGCATTGGACTGAGTTTTAAACTGGAAAAAGCCAGAGTTTTATCTCCTCCGTCCCTCCATATGAATTATTAGGTAGGAGCTTAAGAAGAGAACTCAGCTTAATTACAGGCTGCAAAAGGAACTACATTTTCTCAGAATATTCAAGGATTACTGACTCACCTATACTTTTAGCAATGCGCTGGATGAATTGCTAAAATTGCTAGTTGTCCACCGAGCAATGTCAGCACTACTGAATTCCCGAATGTGTCCTGTGATGTCATATCACATCTTTTCCTATATAGGAAAACAGCAGTGAAAATGTCACTTCTTATGCTTTAAAAAAAACAAAATAATGAAATCTTCCATAAGTCCTCTTTGCAAATACTAAGAGTTACAAGCTGTTGGTCTGTGGGTCGTATCAAGCTTGTATATATGTTTCATTTGACCTATACAATGTTTTTTTAAAAGGTAATATTTAAAAATTATGATATTTCAGAAAATAACAGATTTCTGGCTACTAGTGAAACCACTTGAAGGTCTGGCAGGTGCCTGGATTTCTAAATGTGGCTCATTGCTGGAGCTGAGTATTGGGTGCCCATTTCATGGATGATGTGCCCTGCTTTGCCTCTAGTCTGCTACTGTCTCCACCAGGTGAGCTTCTCTCATGACCCCTTGCTCCCTGGCACTCTTTCATATTGGGTCTGTGACTGCTGTATCCAAAGGATAAATGTGTGTTTTCATCCTATACCCAAACCTGAGACAGTGGCCACTGAACCTGTATTTTCTTCCTCACCATTTATTATCTCCTTATCAGTCTCCTCTTCAAACACAGCTGTAAATTCTTCACTTGTATTTGCCCTACCCCATTCCCTTCTTCATGATGCTTGAGCCCTCCCCCTCCCCACCACACACACACATACACACTCTCTCTCTCTCTCTCTTACTCCCTGTTTCTTTTTAGCCTAACTGAATCTTCTGAGTCAAAGAGTTAAGTCAAACCAAGACCACAGATGTTTCCTTAAGATGCTGCTATATGCGAGGCATTTGTTAGATGCTGCTGGGATCCATTCCCATAAGGAGTTTTACGGTATCTTTGGGACTATAACACGTAAACACATACAAATTAAATTAAACATATAAAGCATTAAATAACTGATCACTAGAACAATAAAAGAGAGATGATGGAGCAGTGTAACCAGTGGCACCATAGAAATCTGTATGAGTTGCCCATATCATCTGCATCTCTTTAGGATAGAGAATTAGAGTCCTGGTTTTGTGTCATGGAAGAGTAACTCCATTTATTTCTAAGGTGTCACTAAAATCTCAGATAAAAACATTATTCATTTAAATTGAAATCAAAATCTAAGAACTAATGCAATTAACATCAATTTACACCTCAATTTCATGCGTGCATACACACATAAAAATACATAACGAACATTTGGTAGAAGTTAATGAAGATTGAAAGAGTAAAAAAGCATGCATGTGAATTTCATGGTTCTTCAAATTTCTTGGTCAGTGATTCTTTAAAAATCTGCATTTTAAAACTTGGTAACCTTAAAACAGATATAGTTTTCTTATCACTTACTGGAAGTTAAAAACATGAGACGTTTCTCTCAGTACATCAAAATTTTCCTAAAAGAAATAGGAGAAATATGTTCTTCTAGGAAACATGAAGAATTGTTTTTTCCCCTTTCCTGTTGTACTGTCAGGACTTACTTCTCTTTGCTTAGACCTAGTTAAGAAATCACAAAGCTCTCCTGCTGGTAAGCAAGTTAACTGCTAAGTAAGGCTGGAGGGTTAAAGGTTAACAGGCATGGCTTCAACAACAACTTTTTTATAATAGACATGCCTTACACCTATTAACCTAAACACCCTATTATATCTATCATATTTGGTTGTATTTTATGTCAGTTTCCACCATTCCCACCTAAATTGATGTTGCTTTCTTATATTCCTGGACCTAAGTCACTATTGCCATTCTGAAATTAGTTCTCTCTATTGGTCATAATCACATCAGGTATTTAAAGTGTTATTTAATTAAAATCTACATGTAATAAGGTCTAAAGAGAATTTTGCTTAAATAAGTGGAATTAATGTTGATGTCTCTTTGTTGGTGTTAACGAGTTACTTTAATTGGTGAAAATGAAATAACATCTACCAAAAGATTATTGTACTAAAGCATACATGATAATTCACTTATTTCAGCCAACCTAATGATTAATTAATGCAGGCTAATTAATTAGCCTTATTGGATAGTGTCCTGAAGAGGGTTAATGATGATCATCCATCTAGACTTCTGCCATTGTAGGGGCAGAGGAATAAAGGCACCACCAGGAACTGGAAGGTTTAGAATCTCCCACAGTCATATTTACATACTGGGAAGCAAAAACTCTTCATGTTCCTATTTGAACAGACCATCACTCTCAGTTTTAAAAGTGGAAAAAAGGCACAGGGAGGTTAAAAGTGTTCCCTCCTTCTCTGTCACTTTCCCAGGATACTACTGAAAGCTTATTAGGCCTTAGTTGAAAAATCCCTGATCCTTGCCAGTCTGATGCTTAGCAACTAAATTATTCTCTCCTTCCCTATGTGTTTTACTCACCTTGAAACCTACAAGACCGAAAAAAGTTACCCTACATGTGCAAATTAAGCAAAGGGACATCCAAATTCAGATTTGTATAGGTTTAGGGCATATCAGGAAAGTAGATAAGTTTGAATGTTATCCAGGGTATCGCTGATGAAATGGGTTTTAAGTGGTCTTGAGTAGCAAAATTTTATCAACTAGAACGGTTGCTTTTTACAAAAATTAATGATCCTTGATTTTGAAATTTATTAGCAAGTATTTTTCCCTGGGGGTAAAAAAGACAGAGGGTTTTGTGGTTACTTTTTAGTGAAAAACTAAAAAAGATAATCCTGCAATTCTTAAAAGTTGGTGCCTAGAGATTTTCTTTACAATAGCTGAACTTAACTCAAAGAAGGAAAATGTATATGATTTCCATTTTATTTACAAAAACTCTTATTGTTTAAAAAACACAAAGAAATTAAGATTTAAAGAAAAACATTTTACATCCACATGTATACTCCTTACAATTTTCATCTTTTTTAAACTTAATTCTTTCTAAACTTCCAAGTTTCTCTAAACATTTACTTGGGCAGCGGAGAATCTCTACTTTAGATATAAATGTAAAAACGCATAATTCGAAAAAAACATTCAAATACACAAACACATCAGTATAGTAAAAAAATGTATTGCTGATAAAGTTTTCTTAGCGAAATATTTGTAAACTGTTTTGCCAGAACAATAACAATCACTAAAACAAAAACCAGTGGAATAAGCTTTAATTTGGGGCCACAAGGCTGTATAAAGCAGACTCACTGATAATTACAAATTAGGCAAAATTGTGGTTAGCTTAATGAAAAGACTCGAAAGTGTGCCAGGCCAATGGCAAAGTACCTAAATCTAAAGACAGACAAGCTTTTCTTGATTACAGTGATTACATCATGGTCATTAGAATTTAAAGTGACTAACCCAAACACAGACATCATATCTTCATTTGATAGCTGTAGTCTAGTAAATAGTGGGAAAGGATGTTATGTATGGATTAAGCTTGATGAAATGAAAACAGACATTCTTTTTGAACCTGTCTGGCAAGGAAAATGAAAACTTCAGAATCAGGCAGTAAAGTTAACTTTTAAAGCTCAGTCTCTTTGATTGGAAGGGGTCTGTGTAGTGTTTTTGGCTTTTCTTTGTTTTATAGGGAAGCCAGTGCAACAAATAGCTTTGCACGACTCATTCTTGCGTGCAATCTGTAGTCAAGTAAGACGTTTGAGATCTGCTTTTCAGAAATTAACACAATTAGTATTTTCAAATTTCCAAAGTGTAATGAGGTGTGAGCAATGGTTCAGTATTTGTTTCTCACCAACTATAATACAATTAAAGCTTCAAGTGTGAGTTTTAACTCTCCAAAGTTTCATCCTCACACAGTCTTCAGGCTCTACCCTGCTCTGCATGTGGACAATTCATGCTGAGAAGACAAATGCTTTGCTCAGGGGAAAGGGATGCATTGGGTTACAGTTAGAGCTACATACATGAAAGCAAGCCCATTGACCTCTGATCCCAGACCCCCACTTCATAGCACTACCTGTGGGAACACTGTCTCAACCAGAAGAGTAACTATTTAGGAAGATCAGGGGAGTGAGGCAAAGAAAAATAAGGCATAGAACACAGAATGACATGGTGAAGTTTCTCTGTATTCCATTTCTTCTTGTAGAAGATCCTAGCTTGGTTTAAGAAAATGCAGCCTTTAGAAAAAAAAATTTACATAAACTAAATAAAGCCAAGAAGAAATAGACTTACATAATGACCACATTATATAATTTTAAAGAAAAAAACTGATAAGACAACCTGTGGTCTGAACTTCAGCAAGATAGTCAGTGTAAGTAAAAAGAAAGAACACCCATGTTAAATTAAAGTCAACTTCATTATTATCATCATCAAAAAGCATTTATTGAGTGTCTGGATGTACTGAGCATCACTGAACCTACTATGTTTAGAGTACTTAAGAAAGAAACTAAGTCTTAATGTAAACAGAGCTCAAGTAACGTGAATTGATATCAGTTCCTTAAATTGCACCTTAAAGAAACCATTAGGTTGTTTAAAGAAAAACTATATAGAGACTACATGTGAAGCTTGCATGTTTTATCACTCTGGTAAATAAATGGTTTTGTTTTCTACTTCACTGAAGTTTCAAAATAGTCAGAGGGACCCACAAAAGTTTCACAGCAATTCTCAGACAAGGATTTATTATCAAAAGAACAAGACATAGATTAATCTTCCAAAATGCATTTTCTTGAGTCACTTTGTCTTGAAATAAAAGTCGAACTTGCGAAGTTTTACATTCTCCGTTGTCCTAGCATCTGCCACAGCCATTACCAAGTTTTTTTCATAGTGCAGAAAACAGGCATATATAATGGCATTGCCAAGGAACTTTCAAGTCTGTTAAGTTACCAAGGACCTGAAACCTTACTCTGCTCAGATGGAAGCCAGGCAGGTGGCCACGTCAGTAGGAATGCCTGAAAGCCTCAGTGAGCAAATGCACGTGTTCACGTGTTCTTTAGAACACTGCATCCCTCATAATTTGTATTTAACTGTTTTGGGCTAGGTTGAGCAGAAGCATTTTATACAATCTCCTTAGGTGAACCTACTGTTCACTGTGATATGGTTTAGATTCTTTTATCTACTTATGGCCATTAAAGGGATATTTCTTATACTGAAGTGATTGTTGCTTTTTCAAGTAGAACAGAGATCAGAACAATTTTACCTCAGAGATTAACCTCCTGGATACCTACAGAATCTGTTCACACTTATTTTGTCTGTTAATCCCTGCAGCCATGCCTCAGTAGATAAGAGAGAAAAGGAGCTCTAAATTGTATTGAACTGGTCACTTAAATAGTGGTAAATTGTAGTGCAGATCATAAAACTTGGTATTTGTATGGATGAAGTATTGTATGGATAAAGGTCAAGTTGGGTTCTGGTTCTAAGGGATCCAAGTCGTGCTACAGGGAGATGCCTCATCACACTGGAGAGAAAACAAACAAATACAAACAAACAAATTTTAAAGAAATGAGAGAGTTAAGCCCTTGAGGACTGAGGAAACCAGGGGCATTAAGGTAGGAGTAGATGATGAAGACATGCTAATAGAATAAGCAAGGTAAATTTAGGCAGATGAAGGATAACCTGGAAACAGAGGCCATATTTTTACCACTTAGAAATAATATTGTGTTTCTTGTAGAGCCTAGGTAAGCATCCAGAGCTGAGCAATAGGCAGTCAGGTCAGGAAAGTGTGTAAAAATATCTGAAAGGGAAAACTGTGAGGAAGTAAAAAAGTCAATCTCGGTTCTAGGTCACTGGTTATTTCAGAATCTCACTGGTCTGGTAAAGACAGTAAAACTATCAGTGATTCATGTGCATCAGGTTACTGTTCCAGGGACTTCACATACATTGTAACATTTAATTCTCATCATAATTACAGGTAAGAATTATTATTTCATGTTTTTCAGATGAAGAAGAAACTGGAAATTCAGCGATGTTAATGAACTTGTCCAAGGTACATACTATTAATAATGGAATTATATTTGAACTATCTGTTTGTATAAATGTTGGGGATTTATTTCATTGTTTTATATATTATTCCATTAAAATTTCTGTAGTCCAGAATAGAAAGTCAGGTAATAAGTTGTAAAGTTTTGATGCTTTTGCTAACATTTGTGAAAAGTTAGAGTTGGTTTTGCTCATTTTTCATATTTTTATATTTTCATGCTCATTTCCTTTTCTTAAAGTTTTGCAAACCATATATATAAAGTGCTAATATTTGGCAATAAGTTTTAAATTTTTGTAATGTCAGTTTTTAATAACCAGTAGAATTAAATATACAAGAACACTATTTGCCTTTATTGTACATTGAATATTTTTAACAATAACTTTAAATGGTAACATAAGGTTTCCAAGAGTCCATGATTCTGGGAAAATTTAATGATAGGATTTCAGGTTTGGTTTAAGCACCATCCAAACACTAGCTAAATTATTGAGGTTTTGTTTTATTAAGAATGCAGAATTTAAAATCCAAACATAATTCTTTTTTAACCATAGAAGTTGTCTGGATAGGAAATTACTGTATATATTCATGAATCTGCAGCCTAACTTACCAACCTTAGGAACTCACACTTTATTCATTCTTGAGTGTCTTTTAAATTTTCTAAAATGTCAGTGTTTGAATTAAGACAAATTCATGAAATCTTTGAAAAGTCACCTTTTTGTGTTTTAAAATAAATGTATGCTGTAGAAGGCAGTATTAATCCCAATCAATAAATCAACCAAAATTTATTAATCCTTTTTGGTTTACTGAATGGTATTATATGCTCTTGAATGCTCAAGAGAAGGGTGATTAGACCCACTTTTTGGTCTCAATGAAATATATACAAAAAATCCCTATCGAAAACCACCACCACCACCACCAACAACAACAAAACCCACGAACAGACTAGTATCACACAGCATTAAGTAAACAAGTGTTTAAATATGTGGTAGATAGTTTATTCCCAAGACATGAAGGAAGCAGAAAGTACAGCTTGATGAAGGGCATGTTAACTAAATGCTCAGCAAAAGGTATTATTTAAAGAAAGGTGGCAACAGCTTTTCAGACATAAACAAAGGATGGAAGGAAGAATGTGGGGTGGCTCGAAGGAATGAAGTGCTCATTTTAGAGAAGTAATACTGGAAACAGAAAGTAAGCCAAGGTTATGAAGTCTTTATCTTCCCTCCATTGTTTTAGACTTGGAACAACTTGCTGAAGTGTTTTAGATAAAGAGCTATTCTTAAAATGCTTTGTTTAAAGGTCAACTGCATAAAGTTTTGCAGAATGGTTTGGAGAGGGAACACAGTATGTGACAAACTTGAACGACAAGGGTTTGAGGAGTTAGTGACATAAGGGTAGTGGTAACAGAAGGAGAAAATATTGACACTTTTTGTGACACTATTTGGTATTTTCCACATTTTTACAATGAAATCACATTAAAGATTATTTTGAAAAGATGAGAAATACCACTTTTAACTGCTCTACTCAAGTACAGTAGTTCTCGTTTTATAGTATGCCCCTCAGTCTTGTTACATGTATTTTGATATTAATGGTATTCAAAGAGGTATGTTATTTAAATTTTTTCTTGTAATAGTGTGTGTGTGTATATATATATTTTAAAATTTTCATTATTGCTAAGAACCAAAAGAAATTTTAAAGAAAGAAAAGGAAAATGAGATACCTGAATATTGAGGATGTAAATGATAAAAATTAAATGTTACTCCAAAAGGAACTTGTACAGTGATACAAATAACAGAATGGGAGCTCGTTAGTGAATGAATATTAAAATGTAATTTTGAACATCCTGATGGTAAGTTGAAAATATCTGAGACAGTTGGACACGTGAGGCCTAGAGGTCTGGTCTGGAGATGTAGATTTGACAGCAGAGAAATAGTATAGCATAGATTTTAAGTTCATACACTCAGGTTTTATTATGATTCTTTTTGTTTATTATCTAGATGACCTCAGGCATGTTATCTAAGTCTTTGGGATCTTAGCATTTTTTTAACTAAAAATCTGTCTTTCAGAATTTGGGGGCAAACACTTTGTAGACACATTTGAAGTATTAATTATTCTGGAGAAATAAAATTAAGATAAAATTGAGTTATAAAATTAAGATAAAAATTGTGACATCTTGTTATTTCACTCTAATTGAACATTTTTCTTAGCATAATAATTGGGAATACCATCATGAGCCAATATGAATTTTCTATTTTTTTTAAAATCAGGAATGCTCCAAGGTGGGCAGTTTGGCTCAATACATACAAAACCATCTATTGGTTTGGCATAAATACATTTTAAATCAAATGACTGAAAGAATAAAAAAGATCATCATATATATTATTTTTTATTTTCCCTAAATTAAATTTCCTTCAACACTGTATAATCCTGTCAAAAGACATTGCTCATGTGAAACCTATTTTTGCAAAGCTGCCTGAGAAATGAGTAATGAGAAATGATGATTTCTGTGTAGCCGGAATATGCCTATCAGAAATGATACTTGATGAAATGTGAAAATACTGATTAATGAAGAAGAGATTGGACAGGTCTGGGAATGCAAGATAACTTTGTACTCCAGGTTGCATCTGGAAGCAAAGTACAGAGGAAAATGTTCTGCTTTAGCCTGTGAATAAAAGAACTTCAGTCTCTGTGACTGCCCATCTGGCATTTTTCACCAGCACCAAATTCATTAGCAATGATTAGTCCTTTTCTCCAAATCCCTCACTCAAAATAGGTAAATAAAAGGAGAGTTTGGATAGTAAAAGATCAAGGAACAGTATCTCTATTTTGAGATGTCCTTAAGTTCTCCCGATTGGTCAAAATCTAAACAAGCATTAAAGAAGGAGCTGCATGATGGAAAGATGAATTCTCAGTAAACATCTCCAGTGTTATGTTCTATCTAAGGTAACCGAGAATTTAGTTGAATTAACCCACATATATTGACAATTTGTCATGTGAATTTACACTTAAAATGACATGGAAAAGTTATTTTACTTTGTTTCTCTACCTCAGCCACAGAGAAAAATATTTACAGTTTATTTTATTGGTAAATTTGCCTATGATAGAAACCTTCAGAATATATGTAACTTGCTTTTTTTTAGTTTAGTTCTTTTTATGTACAATATTATATTAAAAGATATGTTTAATGCTAATGCATGATGTGGTTATAATGTAATTATTATATTGTTTGATATTGTAAAACTAATAGGATTCCTAAAGGCTTTAGTAATCATCTCCAACATTTATGTATCAACAGAGTTAACTCTTGATTTTAGGGCTCAGTTTTAACTTGAAACTGGAGTGAGACAGACATAGAGATGGATGCATATATATAGAGAGAGAATTTAAGAGTAAATTTTCCTTAGGGAAATCATTCACTTCTCAGAAACTGCTGTTTCAGGAAGTACTTTCTGAAGAACATGACATTATGTGGTATGCCTAGATTAAAATAAGGATTTGCAAAAATGTTAGACTCCTTACTTCATAGATGTACAAGTTTCTTGTGTATAGCACAGGAAACTATATTCAGTATCTTGTAGTAACCTGTAATGAAAAAGAATATGAAAATAAACATGTATGTATATATATATGACTGAAACATTACGCCATACACCAGAAGTTGATACAGCATTGTAGATTGACTATCGTGCAATAACAAAAGAATACTTACTTCAATTTTCTGACTGAATGCACATAATGTGAATTAAATATTAGACATCAGTTATAAGAAATAAAGATATGCAGTGATCAAAACACTGCAGTACTGTACAGCCTCTTTAATATTAGATTTAAATATGTATTAGATAATAGTGCTAAGAAATAATATGAGTTGCTTTATCAAATTCAACAATATATCATCTTTTCTTTGCCTAAATATTATCTCACTCATCCCTGGGTAAATTCCTTTTATATTATTTGTTGCTGTCCTTAGACAGTTTTACAATTTATCATTGGGATTCAGTGTATTATTAGAATTATAATAATTAATAGTGTTTGCTTTGAAAAAATTACAATTCCTAGCCTCAACATCTAGTGTGTTTCTATTATGGAAACATTGTTTATGTAATAATAACATTACCTTCTTTGTGTTGGCTGCTAGAAAACTTGGAGTCGAATCTATAGCCCACTTTTTAAAAGTTTAGAAGACTTACTAGGGTTTCTTTTCACATATTAACTTTTTTCCTCACATCTTTATATTTTCTTACTCTCTTACTTTAGTTACATTATATGGTTTTGGATACCGTTTTGTAACAAGATTTGAATATATCACTGCATATTTAATATCATAAGCATATACTCCTTATAAGACTTCTTATAACTTCTACAGCATAAAGAACATGCATTCTAAGTAACATGATGTAGAGAGCCACAAAGCTTTTCTTTTTTCAGGTCTAATCTGTAAATGTGTTCCCAAATGTATTTGGAAATAAAGGGGATCTAATGAAAATACTGATATTTATTGAGCACTGTGCTAAGCAGTAAATATTTATATAATGTATTTGCTCATATAATAACCTTATAAATGTAAGAACTATTTTTATCCCCATTTTACTGATGAGAAAAATGAGGTTCAAGAGCTTAAGTAACTAGCCTAAAGTTACATTGTAAGTGGTATGGCTGTAATTGAAAACCTTGAGCTCCACATTCTTATAAAACAAACCACTCAGGAAACTAATTTTCATGTGTCTGACCTGAAGCTGCACTGTTGATGGCCTACAGCTTCCTTGGTTAATTCTGCCACAGAGATATTAATTTTCAGCCATTGGAAGTCACTGAATACCAGTTGTCCCTCATTTCCATTTGCTAAAGGGTAACAAGGTGTGTATGTGTAGGATGGGTAAGGGAGAAAGAATTTTAGAGGAAGCGAATTTTTCACAAGACAGAGGGATACAAAATACTGCTGAACATGATCTCCTTGCCCTGGGAATTATTTCTTGAAAGTTCTAGGGAGAAAGTTCATGTTACCAGAAATGAGTCTTTGGGCATAGATCATCATTCAGTGTGATGATTTAGGAGTTGGGATTTCTGATTAGAGTTAACTGGTTGGGGGCACACTGAAGTCTTTTTTAGGAGAACTGGTCTCTTCTGATGGCATTTGCAGATTGGAAATTTAAGTTGTTGTTTTTAAAAGAGAATCACTAACTTCCTAGAATAAGAACTAGCAGAGTAAAATGTTAGGGGTGAGTACATGTATTTCCTTGATAAATCAATTATTAATCATTGTGGTGGCAAAATTAATTTGTCAAATATTTGTGACAAAGACTATGCGCATTCTTATTTCACCTTTACCTTTATCAGGAACATCCCATGATGTTAATTTTCTGTCTTCACTGAGGGAAACATCTGTTGCCTAAAGTACTCATAATCCAAACAGATCCATTTGAAGTCTGTTGAACCTGAGTCTTTTTAATAGTTATTTTTATTTGTTTAAGGATTACAAATAGGCAATTCATCTTTGAAATGGGAGCAAGTTTTATAACTTTATCTTTTAATGAAAACCAGAAGTCTCTGAACTATCCTACCACTTGGCCACTTAAGTGGCTTGTGATAAACTATAAATCCTCCTTTCATCAAATGTTCTGGAGATACATTTTCCTGACGTCTACAGTGAGTTGATAGCTTATCTCTGCAGGGGCCATGATTTAGTTTTGCAGATGTAGTAGAAAAAAGGATTGCTAATACTTAAAAAAACCTGATTTCCATCTGGGAAATATGGATTCTTCATTCACATAGCTGTAAAACATCTATGAATAAAAATATTCCAGCATGAGAGCTCTATTGGGGAACAGTATGAAATAAAGACTATTATATTGGAAGTCAACAGCCTTAATTAAGTTGTTGTTCTAGGGTAATGGCAAACTAGCCTAATGCTTTAATTAAGTCCTTTAATTTTTCTGCGGCAATTACTTTCATTTGTTAAACAAAAGTCTCAACTTCTAAGGTTTTCTGCCTGCCCCAACTCCATGAATGAATTTTTCCCCCAGCTTTGTTTGAGACTAGAAATCTGTTTATTGCTATCCCTTGGTGTGAGTGCTTGCTTGCCAGTTGATATATCCTGAGAAATGAGTATTTTTTGCTTTGTTAGAAACACTAGATGAAGACAAGTTTATGAAACTTCTATGGCATTAGTTGTTTTGGCAGCACTTTTTATCATCACGTCTATGTTTTGGAAGTGTTGATTAGTGCAGAGAGGACAACAGATTTTTTTTCTCTAAATGTTTTAGATACTGTAACCCTGCTTTTTAATGATATTAGTTATTTGGCTGGAATTGAAGAAAAGTGGTTTTGTTTGAGAGGCTACTTTTTAAAAAAAAAAATCAAAAGTCATTAAAAAAAACCCCTCAAAATAATTGTGTGAGAATAACAAATATAAGGATTTAAAAAGCTGACTTAAAAAAAAAAGGTGACTTTTATCTCTCTTGAACTGAGTCTTATTTATGAAGGAATTTGGTATCATAGTTTGCTTAAAGATAATTATCTGGAGAAGCTGAAATTCTGTGGTCACAAATCTATTAATTAGTTATTTCAAATGAAAGCTGATAGGCTGTTTTTAAGTAAATTAGTCAAAAACCAAAAAAAGAAGTTGAGCTCAGTGAGATTATTTTCAGAGTTTCTTTGTATCATATTTAAGTTATAACATAATTAACAAAAGCTAAGGCTCTAAACAAATATAAATTCCATTCCTTTACTGTACCTCTGTCCCTGTGTCCCTGTCTACTTTTGCCAAGTCAGCAGTTTCTAGACTGTAATAATTGCTGAGACTTTAATTTTCAAATCAAATTATTATCCTAGGTTAGTTAGTGATCTCCATTTTGTTGAAACTTTAAGTTGCTATTCAAGAGCAATTCACCCAAACTGTGAATGAAAGTATCTTTTTCCAGCTTTCTTAAATCTTCCTGCTATTTTGAGTGCCGTCCAGGAAAGAAAACATATTACAACTTTTGATAACATAGGAAGAAAATATTATTATCACAGCTTGAAATCTGTTAACAGGGGCTTTCTTTAAGGGACAAACATTAAAGTACAACAGAAATTTAATTACAAGGAGATTTTCCACTTGTCAGAAATGTTTGCATTAATGTCAGCAATAACTACAATAAAGAGACTATTGTCTGGTACTACAAAAAAGGGAAAAGATGAAAGAGATGCCCAGAACCCCTGTTACAGACACACTGAAGGGTCATTGATTACTTGGATTTTCTTTTGGATAACCCTAAACAAAATAGTGAGTAAAAATATTATAACAGTGCTCATTTGTTGGGATCACATTGATTGTCAGTGTTTCACCAGAGAACTGTCAGGGCTGCTGTTTGTCCTTGTAGTCTGATATGGAAGTAGACCAATAGTGTTTAATACTTATGGAGAAATGGGGCAACTCTAGAAGATCACTGGCATTTTTTTCTTGATTCTTCCTTTTCTTTTGACTCCCAAGTTCCAAGCATTGCTTATAGGATGAGCTACATGAGTATTGTATGAGAAATCCAAATAGTAAATTTATTTAGAATCTGAATCTTAATGATACTGCAATGATCAGGGTCAATAGAAAATTCTCTGGTGGATCTGATAATGGTTTCACATGTTCTGGCTATAGGGCCTCTTGCTGTAGGGAACAGAAAAAGATGTTAATCAAATGGATTTCTTGTAAGGAACCAAAAGTGGCCTCATGAATTAAATTTTGTTATACATGTAGAATCTCACTGTATGTGAAACTCTTAACAAGTATTCATTTCAGTTCGTCCTTACAACACTTAGATGATGCAGATACAATCATGGTCTTTTCAGAGACTTCGGAGAAGTAAAGTGCATTTCCAAAGGCCATCCAGCTAGAACACAGTGGAGCCATGAGTGAAATATAGGTCTGCAGAGTTTGTATCCTATGCACTTAATCACACCATTTTTTCAACAGCTTGATGGGCTATTTCAAATATCCTTTGAGACAAATTTCAAGGCCAAAATAATAAAAACAAAGCTTTTATCCAGTGCTTCCCAGCCTGTGGATCATAGGTTCCTGAGGGACATCCAAGTTAATATAAGGAATCCTTGAGCTCAAATATTCATGAAGCATAATTTGTAGACAATAAAGATGTTGTATATTACTGTTTATTAGATGTAAATATATATGTTGTGAATAATAAAATATAAGTTCAATTGTTAATCACCACTGATTCTGAGGAGCTTTATGCATTATCATTTTCTGGCCGATGATTACCAAAGTTTTTTTTGTTAAGACATCAAATATATGCCAGACACTATTTCTAGTCACTGGGCAGATACAGTAAAGAAAATGGACAAAGATCCCACTTTTGAGCAGCTTAAATTCTCATGCTCTGTATACTGTATTATATAATGTATGTATTTTTAGTACAATCATAATTGTTTTTTAAAATAATCTTGGCACTCTCTGAAGATACTGCCTTGGTACATTTTTTTGGTGGAGTTGGAGTGGGCAACGATCCAGACCAACACCTTGTAGGTTTCTAATGGAAGCAATTTTGGAAATGGATTGGGCAAACTGTCAAATCAGAATCAGCCCTAAACAATCCCTACACTCCAGGGTGTTACCAGGAATAACCCTGGTGACCCGACTCTTACCAAAACTTGGTTTTTGAGAAATAATATTAAAAAAAACTGTCAGAAGGATATGCATCCCAGTCCATCTAGTCTGCTAAATAGCATAAATATTTATACCTGGATAAACTTAGGCCATCAGAAAGCTGTGTGCATAGATTGTGTGGTTTTGGCAATCCTTTCAAACCATGTTTATTAAATTCTGTTTTGGCATGACTTTCCCATTGAACATAATAGGGCAGCTACAATAAGAAACAGCTCCATGGAGCTGTCTGTATGTGATGGAGGGATATTATTGAGGCTGACGTCCCCAAAGTTTCTTAATGTCCCCTCTGTGTGAAACTGGGGGAGAGTTTTGTGAAGACCTCAATGTAGTTAAGTGTGGGTTTCTGTGGAACAGTTGGTATGTTTTTATCTTATGCAAAATGATAAATTTATAACTGATTATATTTGTCACTTCAGTTTGTCTGATAGAGGACTCAGAACTGTATTTATGGCCCACCTTTAATTCTTTTGCAGATGTATACACATTTATTTCTGTGTTCTTAGTCTCTGGCTTCTTCATAGTATATAAGCCTCATTTTCTCTAGGAACTGGTACCCTTAATAAAGTTTTATTTTACCATATGGACTTTTATAAGCAACTCCAAATACTTTTGGGAACAAGGCAAGCTACATATTCATTAATGAAATAAGTATAATAATAAGTGCGAGGAGAGATATAAAGAATTAAATAATCTAAGCTCCCTGACTTAAAGTTACACCAAATGTACACTAACCCTGTAAGTTGACTGCCTACGTTTTTCTTTAAAGTGCTTCAGAATAGGCTTCAGAAAATTCGTTTTGAACCATGTTCAGTTTCTGTTCCCTGCCTCCAAGATTTGTTGTTCTCAAGGCTTCTCCCGTCTCCTGTCTCAAAACAAAACAGTGTACCTGAAACTCGCAAGAAGTTAAGCAACTAAAGTTAGAGTCGTGTGATATTTTTGTGCTATCTTATTTGAATTCCACCTGCATCTTTAAGAACCTCATATTTTTGTAACTCAATCTAATAATCTTTATGGTAGGTAACAAAGTAGATAGAATATTTTGACACCTGGCACGTATACGTCTTTTTGCCTTATATTTTTTCCATTAGGTTACTATGAAAAGTCATTTAATTTCAGTCTCCTATAGAGTAGAATTGATATGAATAGGAATGTTTGCTTATATAACAAAACAGGTATTAGAAAGCACTCAATATCTGTTTTTCAGAAAGCCAGCTACATTAAGAATATAGAACTACCTTCATTCTCTAGTTATGCTAGTCTATCTTCATTTTTAATATAAGAATATCAGTCATACTCAACTGTCAGTTTTATTGGTTTATTAACTGTTGAACTTCTAAAAGTGGCTGATGCTCACAGGAGGTTCCTGTTTGAGTTCATTGGACTGATAATGTTAGAGCTCTTAAGAGGAATTTAGATTAGGAGATATACAGCTCTCATAGGTCATATTAAGCTTACTTTCCCCATATATGACTGTGGTTCTTTTCATAGAGCACAATTCATGCTTCTCCATGGTCCCAAGGAGATTGTACATGTAAACAGGAATTTTCTCCTGTGGGTGAGAGAGGAGTCGAGCAGGATGTGAACCAGGCTAATAAAATGTGAATTTATAGGTGTTCTGCTTCTGAGCCCACTCTCTGTGTCTGTTAGAACCAGCCCTTCCTCATCCCCCAACTGCCGAGAAGGACTGTTCTTCTTTTCTTGTAGTTAATGAATATGAGTTTATTCTGAGATTGTACAAAGATTTCAGCAAACTGATGCAGCCATTTCAGTGCTCAAATGGATTAGGAAGAACCAAAGCCCAAGGTGAACAATCTCTCAGAGCTTACTATCATGACGTTTAATTTGTCCACGGACTTGAAAAAGGGACACACTGTTTCCTTACACTTTTTTCTCTTAATATTTTAGTTTATTTTGACCCAATCCATTGTCTTGATAATTGTCTGCATATTTATTTTTAAACATTAATATTGATCTAAAATCTTCAGAAGCAACTAAGCAGTAAGTGTTATCCCGAACCTACATGGTAATCATGTTAGGAATCTTTTTATGTAGCACTTAAAAAAACAAATACAAAAACATTCCTTGTAAAAAAAGTACTGAACACTGTATTTCTATTACAGTCACAAATCACAAGCCATGTGGTTTTCTAAGATAGCTAATACTTTTCAAAGTGAAAAGCTTTTCAAAGTTAATGTCAAATATTCCCACTGAGTGATTCTTAAAATGCATTAGAATGTAAATGGCCAAAAATTGAAGTTAACCTCTTTTGACAATTCTGTAATATCTACCATTACAGATTCAAAACAGGGCAATAATTCCAAATGAAAACTTGGCTAGTTTGGTCTGAAAAAAATTTAGGATAAAAAGCCATGCAGGATGCTCCCACATAGTATTTCATAAAAATATGATTTGATCTGATCGTCATAGTCTGGAACAGATTTTTCTTGGTATTTGGCTTTTCCCCCTTCATGCCTGAAATAAATTTTCTGGAGTCTGTGTCTTTGCTATATGCTATGTATTCAGAACAAAAATATCTTTCTTCTCTAGGGAGTGACTGAGGCAAACGCTTCTTTACATGGGATATTTTACTGCCTGCATTTTTTTCAGGTGCTTTTGCTTAGAAATGTCACTCATTACATTTTTACTCCTTGCTAGTTTATTTACATGCACCCAAATCATCTTTCTTATCTTGTCTATTATGAACTCTCTTTAGTCAAATTCAACCCGCCACTTACAACAAGTCAAATATATCTGGAATACTGCCATGTATCCCCTGTAGTTTCTCTTCTTTGCTTTTTGTTTTGTTCCACTTTTTGTTGCCTTTCATAGTGCAGACTCTTTGGAAATGCTCAATAAATATTTGTTGAGTGAATGAACAAACAAACAAATATATCTGTTGCATTTACCATATATTGCCTTGTATTAAATTTTGTATATATAAACTCTTAAGTTCTTAGAGGTGTGTAATGTTGGGATACACCTCCCCTCCTCACCTTATCACATGCACATACACATGCACAACATTCCTCTAGTAGGTGGTAGATATCAAAACATTGTTATTGAATATGTAATTCAAGGTAGGGTAGTGGTAAACCAAAACATGAAATATACTGATATACATCTGAAGTGTGGTGCTAGTCTTATTCATTCATTTATTCAACAAATATTTTCTGAGCCCTATACTATGCTACACATTGTTCTAGGCACCAAAACAGTGGTGGTGAACAAAACAGAGTTCCTAACTTTGTAGGTCTTATATTCTAGTGGTGGGGAGAGACAATAAGCAAATTGATGAATAAATGTATGACATGTAATTATCAATTAATGCTGTGAAGGAAATGAAGCAGGGCCAGAGCTTAGCAATGCCCATGAAGAAAAGAGCTATAGAAAGTAAAGGTCAGAACAGATCTCTCCACAGTAGTGATATTTACATTGGAATACACAGGAGGTGAGGGAATTAGTCATGGGGCTACTTGTAAGAACACTGTTGTTATCAGATAGGACAGCAAATGCAAATATTCTGAGGCCAGAATGAACTTGGCTGGTTCAAGGATGAGCAAAAAGGCCACTGTGGTGAGTGTGTGTGAGTGAGATAGAAAGGCCTTGTTTATTCAAGTGGGCATTTCCACTTGGATGTTAGACTGACACCTTAAACAAGGAGGAGCCAGCAAATGAGCCTGAGAAGGTATGGCCATTGAGGTAGGGGGAAAGCTAGGGGACTGTAAGCCCTTGGAGAAAAGTGTTTCAGAAGGTAGAGGGTGATCATCTTTGTTAAATGCTGCTGAGAGATCAAGTAAAATGAGCATTGAAAAATTGATCAACTGCTTTGACAAAAAGAACGTCAACAGAGAATTTTAACAGAATGGTTTCTGTGAAGGTGTTGGCATGAACACCTGACTAGTTAATAAAAAAAATGGGAGATGAGATACAGGAGAGAGTGGGTATAGGCAGGTATTTTGAGGAGCTTTGTTGGAAAGGGAAACAAGTTGGAACTTTGCTGGAAAGAGTAATGGAAAAGTTTCTGCAGCGAGTATTTAGGATCTAGAGAATTTTTTTTATTCACTTATAGTCAGGTTATGATGTGACAATTTCTGGTGTACAGCATAATGTTTCAGTCATACATATACATACTATATTTGTTTTCATATTCTTTTTCATTATTGATTACTACAAGATACATTAAATATAGTTCCCTGTGCTATACAGTATAAACTTGTTGTTTATCTATTTTACATATACTAGTCAGTATCCACAAATCTCTAACTCACAGTTTATCCCTTCCCACCTCCTTCCCCACTGGTAACCATAAGTTGTTTTCTATGTCTGTGAGTCTGTTTCTGTTTTATAAATAAGTTCATTTATGTCTTTTTTTTTTTTAAATTCCGCATGTAAGTGATATCGTGTGGTGTTTTTCTTTCCCTTTCTGGCTTACTTCAATTAGAATGACAATCTCCAGTTCCATCCACGTTGTAGCAAATAGCATTATTTTATTCTTTTTTATGGCTTAGTAGTATTCCATTGTGTGTGTATGTGTATATGTGTATATATATACACATATATCTCACAACTTCTTTATTTATTCATTTGTCAGTGGACATTTGGGTTGTTTCCATGTCTTGGTTATTCTAAATAGTGCTACTATGAATATTGGGGTGCATGTATCTTTTTGAACTAGAGTTTCCTCCAGATATATGCCCAGGAGTGGGATTGTTGGATCATATGGTAACTCTGTTTTTAGTTTTTTAAAGAATCTCCATATTGTTTTCCATAATGGCTTCACCAAACTGCATTCTCAACATCAGTGTAGGAGGGTTCCCTTTTCTCCACACCCTCTCCAGCATTTATTGATTGTGGACATTTTAGTGATGGCCATTCTAACTGGTGTGAGGTGATACCTCATTGTGGTTTTGAGTAGAGAATTATCTTGTTTGTTTATTTTATAAGATGGTCAATAGTACAGTTTATGTGTTTGACTATGTGTGTGTGTGTGTAATGAGGAGAACAAAATTCCAATAATGGAATAACATCTCTTCTTTGCCCGTAAGATAAGGGTGAGAAGTTGTGCCTTGGTCACAGTCACCCTGACATCATTAATACACACACACACACACACACACACACACACACACACCTTCAAATGCAGATTAGTTCAGGATTCCAGAGATTGGCTTCAATGACTGGCAGAATAATTTAATACTGGGAGAGAGTCTTAATTTTTAATTCCCTTCATCTGAGTGAAAAGCTTATTGATGTGTTTGTGGAATATTCATTTGTTTCATAAATACTTTTTAAAAAGCTACTCTCTGCACTAGACATTGTTCTAGGTACTGAGAATGAGAGAACTAAAGAGACTTGTCTTCTTGGTATTTGTCTGCTCCCCTCTATTGGTTTCATTCTGATTTCATATTGCATGTCTGTGGCATACTGGTCTAAATAGCACAGGTTGAAATGTCGAATTTAAAATGTACTCATGTTTCTATGGGATTAATTAAATTTCTATTTTTCTGAGCACATTAAAATGAACAAAGTTTCTTTGTTATATTTCGAGGCTTCCAGGAGCTCTTGGAGCATAGTTTAATTTTACTGAGAAAAATATCTTTAATTACTTACAACTTTTGGATTTTTAAATCCACTAATAATAAGTAAAACCTTTAAGATTTTCTTTTTAATTTGTAGGATTGTAAATGCTCTTTCCAAAATAGGGTTTGGAGAAAAAACACTTTCACCCTAGTGAACATCCAAGTCTAGGACACACACTGATGTCTCTTATTATCTGGGATGGATATCTGCGTTACAGTCACAACTAACCACTGTACTCACTGTGTGACTCCTCAAGCAAATTATTCACTGCATATTGTTTGTTTAGCATTCTTGTCATTTCCGACTTAGCTTTTAACAAAGGTTTTGTCTTCTTTTTTAAACTTGAAAACGGAGCCATTTGCAATCCTTTGGGGAAAAGTGAAAGAGGGAAATTTTTACATGAATGTGTTCCACAATGATATATGGCCGGCATGGGGTGTAATGTGAAGAAGGGAAAGGGTTGAAGAAGCTGAACAACTTTATTGGGCCTCCTGTGTGGTGTCATTCCAGAAGGACGTTATTATTTGCCTTGGAGTGGATCCCCAGAGGAGCAGAGTCCATCTTAGTCAGATGTCAGTATAAGAACACAGTCACTTGACTCAAAGTACAAGCTTTCCTGGGAGGATCTCTCGGCTTGGATTGTTCACCCTTCTGTTTTCTTCTGTTAATACAAATGACCGATAATTACTTACAGAGATATGAAACATTACAATTTTTCTTCTTAATTAATTAGTGGTTTTATTTGCCTGTTTTCTGCAAGCAAAATTGACAAAAAAAAATTCCCAGTGTAATACTTCCCATGTGTTTTAGGTTTATATTTTCAAATCCATGAGTGTTACTTAGTTTATTAAAATTGCAGTTAACTTATAAGTGATAAGAAATTTCAGGAGAGTAAGACATCTTACTGGATTGGAGGGCTCAGTAATATTTATTGAGGACCTACCACGAGGAGGGTATTGTTTTAGGTGTCATAGGGGAAACAGGGACACATCATACCTCAACCTTGCTATCATGGAATCATAGTTAATTTGGGGGAACATGTACATACAGACTTCACAGAATGCAACAAAGAAGGCTTCTCTGGTGGAAAGTGCTCATTTTAATAGTTTATTAGTTACTTATTTCCTCCCACATTCTCTCTTAAAATTCTTAAAACCCCTTTTTAAGCTAAAGTAGTCTAATAACAAAAAGACATTGCAGTGACTTTTCAAGAGAACTTACCTAAGAATAGGAAATATTATAACCTGGAAGATGTGAGACATTTGGTAATACAAAATTCAACTTAAAAATAAAAATGTTAACTCTTTTAATTATTTTGTGTTTTTTCATACAATCATAGGTCCAAAGGAGTTGAACCCACTATTTATCCAAGTCTTTTTAAAGAAACGTGTAATGCCAGAGAAGAAAATTTCAGACAAACCCCAGAGCATTTTTTCACAAAGTTATATACCAATAAAAGAAAATTATGACAAAAAACATTTTGTGACTTTAATTACAGCATTTTTCTGCCATACACGACTTGCATAATTATAGCTAGAGAGACAATTCAGCCCCACGTCTTTAGTACCTAGACTCCACGGAACCAGAGTCCTGAATTCTGGCAGACCGAACCCTGCTCTTAATCCATCTGAGGCAGATAAATTGAGTTTCAACAGTTTAGTTTTTGAGAGCTCATTTGTGCCACAGTGTACGAGTGATTTCATGGGTGTTGTCAAGACCACAGGTCCATTCTGGTGTAACTTGACCTTGTCTTAAAGGCAGCCTTTAAGACAAGGGAATACTGAAATCTTGGGTTGGTTACAGGGTGATGGAAACAGATGTTCTCTCCACCTTGTCTCATTTGTATTGAAGATACGTTAAAATTTGGTGAAGGGGTAAAACCATAATGACATTGATATTAGTTGAGTTTCCTCATTTGATTATGGGGAAAATGTTGTTCAGTTCAGTTAGACTGAGCAGGTAGGGGAGGATCTGAGGGTTTCAATACCAGCAGCTTCAAGTCCTTTTCTGACAATTTTATGGGTACTTCACCTTCAGAAGTGGAAGGAAGGGAAGGCTGGTAGGAGGGAGGGAAGGAGGGAGGGAGGGAGAGTGGGAGGATAGGTGGGAAGGAAGAAAGGAAAGAGGGAAGAAAGGAAGGAAGGAAGATAAGGAAGTATCTATCTAATTTTCTCTGCAGTTTGGCTCCACTGGAAAGTCCTCTTTCCGCCTGTCATACCATTCAGCAAAAGTCTGCATTCCCTGAAGCCATTTCAACATGTTAGCTCCTTCCCCTAGCTCTGAAGCAGGTCTTGCAATTTCTGTTCTCTTGGGAATTATATTACTCTTATGCTTAGAAAATGGTCTGATAATGTTGGACAACTAGAGTACAGCAAACCCCACTCTCTTTCTGTTTCCAGAGGCATAAATAGGTAAAGGTTAATGCTCTATGAGGTCCTGTCTGACCATAGGATTGCATTTCCTTTATTCTAGTGTAATCTCCCAATTTGTAGTAGTATCTCACGTAAAATAACCCTTTAAGATATATGTATGTGGAAGAGGGTATTTAATTACTACCTTCCCTCAGATTTAAACTACAATCTGTGCATTAAGAGAATCTTTTTTTTCAATTGAAGTACAATCAGTTAGAATGTGTCAATTTCTGGTGTACAGCACAATGTCCCAGTCATGCACATACATACATATATTTGCTTTCATCTTCTTTTTCAGTAAAGGTATTACAAGGTATTGAATATAGTTCCCTGTGCTATACAGAAATTTGTTTTTTAAAACCTATCTTTATATGTAGTGGCTAACATTTGCAAATCTCAAACTCCCAAATTTATGCTTTCTCACCCCCTTTCCCCGTCACCGTAAGATTGTTTACTATACAAGTCTGTTTCTGTTTTGTAGATGAGTTCATTAGTATCCTCATTTTTTCTGTTTTTTAGATTCCACATATGAGTGATATCATATGGTATTTTTCTTTCTCTTTCTGGCTTACTTCACTTAGAATGACAATCTCTAGGGTTATTATTTTTTGATCTACATGCTATTCAGTTCCGTGCCAGAATTTCATGATACTAACTTCAGCACCCTCTGTATTTCCTTCTCCAGGGTAGAAATGAACCAAGCATGGTTTCCTCTTTCCTCTTTGATTCCCAAACTCAACATTAGCACAGGACCATTCATTTTAAAACTAGATAATGTAAACCACAGCAATCATGTACTACTTCCTCATCTTTAATTGGTTGCATTATATACATTACGCTTTAATGTATAGTGACTTTCTAAACTCCCTAGGACTACTTCATTTTACAACACATCCACCAATATTAATGTTAGCCTTTCTTTGCCAGTTCACCCTCTGCGTCCTAGCCAAGCATATTTATAATTAGAAAACGATTGCTTCACACTCAGGTTTCATTTCAGCTTCTCTTTGTTGGTGACTTGACCCTGTTTTCACCTTACTGACTACTTGTCTGGCTTCTCTGCTTTCCACCTATGGGGTGGACCTTCAACCCGCCTGCTTTTATTCTACGCATTCCACTCCAGGAAACTGCTCCACCTTAGACAGTCAAACCCTTTTCTTTCAAATTCAGTCCATAACAAATGTACAATATGTTACACGGCAAACCTGAACAATTTCCCAGTGTGCAATGTTCCTTAATGAATATTTTATTTTCTTAATGAAGTTATAAATTCTTTTGTGCAGGGATCTATGTCAGACTTCGTTATTTCTCCCTTAATTACTAATACAAGCTATTGAATACAAATTTAAATATACATACATATATACATACATTATACATCTTTTATGTTATATTTATGAAATTAGTAGAAACATTTTTTCTTTGTCTATTTTCAAACTTGAGCAAATGACATTTTTGAGTTGTGTTTCTGTGCATTTCTTAAATTTGAAAAACCATCTTTTTAGATGAGAGGATAGATGTTAATTTAAAATCCTACTTTAATGAATATTTTGTATTTTGTAAGGTTAACTAAAAATTTTTATTTTTCACACCAAGAATCCAAGACCCCCTTATAGTTTTCATGTGGTATCATTTTAAATAAAATAGGTATTTAAAAAGAGCCAATCATCTCAAAATATTTACTTTCGAAGAATGAAAATGTTTTAAAACATATTTAATTTGCTTAGCTTAACAATTAATATTATAATTATACTAATAATATAATCAACATTATCAATTATAGTAATAATGTAATTAACATTAATTATAGTAATAATATAACTAATATAATTAATTATTTTTAGCTTTGTGGATAGTATAAGGATATTTGAAGAAGGTCTTAATAATTTAGATTTATTTTATGTGATATTAGATTCATACTGACTAAGGAATCATATCTCCAGACTTTGTATACACTGAAAAAAAGAGGGTAACAAAGTAAAAAAAAATTCCATCCAATGAAGAGATTTACTACTTTATCTATCCTTTTTGTCACATATGCTAATTCAGCTATTTCCAACAAAAATGATGAGCGTTCCAGCTACACAAACTTAGTCTTGAGACATTCAGACTAAGTTTAACAGAGTAGCAAGAACACATTTTGTTTTCTGCAGAAAGACAAATTGCCACACTTATTTTAGTTTTTAATTTTGGGAGGTAATTAATCACTCTACTATTTGGATCCAACATGGTCTATGTCAGATATTTGAATTATGTAGATTGCATTCATAGTGTCTGTGAAAGGGACATTTAATGATTTTGATATATCAAAATCTGTTATATTTAAACAGAGGCTACTGTCCTATTATTCTGAATGAATTACCTGGGAAATTTATTTAAGAACAACTCTATCTGCCCTTAGTGTGAGAGACCTTTCAGCTCATTACCAGGCAGCAGTTTAGTGAGACATCACTCAAGATGATAATGGTTTGAATTATTTTGAGCCACCGAATAATAAGGAATCTCCTACATGTGACCAAAATTTATGGCTGTGGCTTGCATAGTAGCTTAGCAGTTCACATATGGCTTATGTCAATGACAGAAACAACGTTATTTTCTAAATCACATTGATTTGTTATGTGGTATTGAAAGATCTTAAACAGAATCAAGGTCTATAAATTGCAGAATGTAGTCCTCAAAACTTCTTATCTGTGTTTCAGTTCTGTCAAAATGAGCCCAAGAGCCAAGCATTCTGTGTACACAATGCTACTAGTCAAAGAATAAGAACTGAGACCGTTCAATTTCCTCTTTTTTTGGCAAGAAGCCAGACGGACATTTTCCTTTCTGTTAGTTTTGGCAAGGAAGAGAGAGAGAGGAAACTTTACTGCTCAGTTACTGATGGTTTTTCTATTTTGTTTTTATTAAAAATGTTGAAACATGGGCCCTTTGTCAAAATTATTTTATTATTGAAGGGTGGGTGGGGTGAATGAACTGGCGACTGTTCAGAAAACCATTAACAGCACTGATAATGGACAATCTCATTTTGGTTCCCCAACACAGAAGTGCTTAATTGCAATAAATTATACCGCAGTCTGGCAGCTGATGTGCATGTTTAGTGAATTGGTACAGCCTTGGAGGTTAAAGTGCTGGGAGGTAACAAACTTAGCCCATCTGATATTGCAATAAAAAATATGATCTTTTAAAGTTACATGATGATATATTTTGGGCACGAAACTAAAGGAATGAGTTTTCATTGGCTACGGATTTGTTGGGTCTCTGAGACTAAAACACTGAAAAACCGACATCTCTAATGGTGACATTGAATTAAATAGAAAATTTAAGTACATCAGCAGTGGAATGCGACCGACCCAGACTAAGAGACTGGTGGCTATCAAAGAATTTACAGAAGATTCAGTGTGTTCTCAGAAAACAATTGCTTTAAGACAAGCCACCTTTACCTATGCAGTGGACTGTATTTTTAATTCTTAAGTTATTTATATAATTAAAAAAATACATTTTCTACATGATTCTGTCATAAATATCCCTTGGAGTTTTTAGAGAAATACGACTTTCTTTTCTTCGTGATTTTATAAACCTTATTGTGAAACTGAATATCAATTAGAAAAGCACTAATAATGGATCTGATGGTAGTTACGGGGTCACAGCCAAGGTGAGTGGAGGAAAAAAAACTCAGTAAAACTAAGCAACAGAACCTTTAATGTGTGAAAAGATTCAAATAGGGAAGCATGGGAAACAATTTTCTATTTTGTAACCAAGTGTTTAATATTATCATTTCACAATGTGAGATTTAGACCAGACAAATAGTGAGAAAAGTTGTCTCATAGAAAACATTTCTGCACTTTAATGTATTAAGTGTTTAGTTTTCCTCATCATGGAGTAAGTAGCTTGACATTGAGGACTTTGCACTAAAATATTTGGAAGCTACATCCCCTAGTTATGTTGCCATTGAAAGGAAAAGTGAATGACTAATTAAAATGCTTAATCTGCCTAGAATTCCTATCTGTAGTTTTT
This sequence comes from Vicugna pacos, assembly GCF_048564905.1. Classification (NCBI taxonomy): domain Eukaryota; kingdom Metazoa; phylum Chordata; class Mammalia; order Artiodactyla; family Camelidae; genus Vicugna; species Vicugna pacos. Next base: position 49,129,404 of record NC_132993.1, on the reverse strand, counting down.
TTTTTTGTGGTGTCCTTTGCAGATGATTTAGTGAAAAATTGCTGACAATTAAGGTCCTTGAGAAAAGCTAAAATATGAAGTACTATGTTTCCAAAAGAAGATAAGAACCACTCTTCTAGATAAATCAATCAAGAGGCCTGTTTTGATAACAATTATCTAAGCGACTATATTGCAGGTTGTAAAGAATAGAATTGTAATGAGAGGATTTGCCTAATTGGAGACATTGTGCAGGCTCTTGTAAGATAGAAGTCTTCATTTCTTTTTTTATGGTTTTCATATTTACTGAATATACCTGTGGATACTTCCGTTAATATCTTTTATAAAGCTTTACAAATGAAAATGTACAGTGAAATGAAGGAAACTCTAATAACATGGTACTTCTGAAAGACCTGTGTTACCAGTTCCTAAGCTGCCGGAATTTTCTTTCTTCTGAACTCTCACTTTGATGACACTGCAGTCATTTTTTATATCATATGAGGATCAAAGAACATCGTTCTGTTTCTGGCACTTTCACTGATGTGCTTAGCTAACTCTTAAAGATGATAGAATGTTAGAGTTCATTTTGTTCAGATCTTATACATGCAATCGATAGTTAGTCCAATAAATTTTTAATATAAATATACAAATACTCTTTCCAATCTCACTGCCGAATAGCAAAGCTGTAATAGAAAGTTTTGTCAGACTGCTTCCAAAGACTCATTCTTATTTTGCTTTAAATACTAAATTTTCCGACTTACCTACTTGTGTGCATTGCCTAAAATAAAGGAGAATTTGGTTATAGGCAGCCTAGAAAAAGGATTTGCTAGAGTAGTTGAAGCCATAGGTCCAACATTTCCTTCTTTGAAGAAAGATAATTTCTGCCAATCTCATTCTTTTGTGGGAGGGAAGATCGCAAATAAGAATAAGAATGACAGGGGACCCTTTTTATGCAGTGGTGCTTGGGCCAATGACATATTGTTACAGTAGCTCACTCCAAAAGTTAGTCATTTTTTCTAGATAGGAGGAATCACCACAGTGTCTTCTTAATTTGCACCGGGTGTACTCAACGGCGTTTTAAATTTGCCCTCAAAATTTACTTTTGAATTTGTGTAAATAGATGCCCAGCATAAAATTAACTAAATGTTAGATTTGATGATGAATAAACATACAATAGTTTTAAGGGAATAGATTTTTTAAGGAGAGCTTTTTTGTTTGTTTTATTTTTTAAGGTCAAATCAAGGTGTTTGACTTAAGTAACAGGTAATATTGATTAAAATTTGAACCAGGATTATATTCATTAAAAAAAAAATAGCCTGAAGAAAGCCATAGAGCAAGCACATAAAGAAACCTTGGAATCAGTCAAGAGACATATTTAACACATTGAACTGGATCTGGTATTTGCAAATTCTAAAGATTTTATCCAAGTTATATCTTCATTCTAGCCGTCATGATATTTTGACTAGCTCTCCGAGGAATGCATTGCTGACCTGTAAAGGCTTGAACGGACCATCCTTATATAGTTTAATGTTTCTTCACTGATTAGAGAATATCATGTTCACTGAAAACAGAAGATGAATGACACACTGTAGAATCGTATCCGGAAACAGATTGAAACCAAAGTTCCCACATTCAAAAAGTGAAATGGAACTTCATAGAAATGCAAGATGTTAAGACGAGAACTAGAACTGGCTGTATTTTGTATATGTGTAGGGAATTCTTAAATTATTTGTGATTGAGAGGAGAGAGTTGTTTTTGCTTCTTGAAGGAATGTACAAAATAAGGATGGTGATGAAAAGGAAAGGATGAAATATTGCTTGGAGCCTGTCAAGATGGTGATAGAATGATGGAGTGAGGAGGGTCACTGTGATGTGCAAGAGGACAAGAAAGTAAATATCTTGGTAATGAATTCTTTCTCTTTCCTTGTGGTATTCCTAAATATTGAAATAAATAAAATTAAAAATTCCCTGTAAAAAATAATATGGTGAACATGTTTTCTTACAATATGTTTAGTTATTTTTATTTTGGAGAGCAATATTTGTTCAGCTCTTTATGCTTCTGGCTTATAACCTTACACCTAAATGTTAGTTTTGGGAAATATAGAATACTAATTTAGATCAATCTATAACATTTAAGGAACTCAAGATGAATAGTTATATTATCGATCCTTATGTTTTCTTATTGAAATAGAGTTATGAACACGTACTTTGAAAGACACACAGTTCTCACTGTGTAGTAAGGAAAGTAGACCTACAGAAGTCATGTTTCCCAAGTCACATAGCTGACACCGGTTAAAACGAAAAACAAATCTCATGCCAGAGCACTTTCCAGCACTGTATACTGTGAGTGAAATGATAAGCTTACCCCATATTACTAATGGAAAATTTTAGACTCAAGGATGTCCAAAGGTACCATGGCAGCAACAGAAGCAGGAATATCATTTGCACGAACTCACAGCTAAAATTATTATTCCAAAATAGTTAGGTTTATGCCAGTTACCCTAAATTCTAATTACTACCTAAACTGTCTAACAAGTGCAGAGATAGAGTGCTGAAGAGACAATAAAGCTTGAGTTTGTGTGTTTTATAGATACTAATATTTGGATGGCTTCGTTTATTTTGTTTCCTTAATGAAGAACCTGGAGTAGTATACCCAGCCCTGGAATACCAGAGTGGAAGTTTTTTTTTCCTACTTAATATAAATTTAAAAGTCTTTATTTATTTCTAAAATAATTAAATCAAGCATTTTATTCTTTTGCTATTGATTCTTACACATATCTGAATAGAAAGCCTGAGTGCTACAGTTAAGAAATTTTTATTTTATTGTCAAATGAAGACTAAAGCTGGAACACATTCATGAATATCTCTTTTACTTAATGTTAGAGAAAGATAATTATGAATGAGTTATACTATGGAATTTCAGTAGGCAGTATCTATTTTCCCAACAGCACTTATGGATAATTGAATGACTAAACCATTAATTCTTTCAATGTACTTCTCTCTTTAAATGACACAGCATAAAAAATTAAAAAAATAAAAGTTAATGAAATTAAAAAAAAACTAAGTGAAATAAAAAAATTAAACAGACGGAAATAATTGGATAATTAAACAGTTATTATTCCATATTCATGGATAAGAAGACTCAATATTATCAAGATGCTAGTTCTTCTCAACTTGATTTATAGATTCAGTGCAATCCTAATCAAAAGCTTCACAAATTATGTCATGGATTTCAACAAAATGGTTCTCAAGTTTATATGGAGAGGCCAAAGACCCAGAAGAGCCAACACAATATTGAAAGAAGAATGAAGTTGGAGGACTGATGCTTCCTAACTTCAAGACTTACTATAAAGCTTACTGTAAGACTACAATCAAGAGAGTGTGCTTTGAGAAAGAATAGACAAATAAATCATTGTCCAGAAATAGACCCCTGTAAATATGGTCAACTAATCTTTGACAAAGGGGCAAAGACAATACAATTCAATCCAGTGGAGCAAAGGTAGGTCTCTTCAACAAATGGTGCTAGAACAACTGGACAGACACATGCAAAAAAATGAATCAGGGCACAGACTTTATGCTTTTCACAATAATTAACTCAAAATGAATCACAGACCTAAATGTAAAATACAAAACTGTAAAACTCTTAGAAGATAACATAGGAGAAATCTGAGATGATCTTGGGTATGACAATGACAGTTTAGATACAATGCCAAAGGTACGATCCGTGAAAGAAATAATCAATAAGCTGGGCTATATTAAAATAAACAACTTTTCCTCTGTGAAAAGCAATGTCAAGAGAATGAGAAGACAAGCCATAGTCTGTGAGAAAATATTTGCAAAAGACACATCTGATAAAGAGCTGTTCTCCAAAATATACATAAAACTTTTTTAAAAAAGTGAAAAACTAGCCATCAAACTTTATTTTGTTTTCCCTCAAATTTACCTAGTTACTAGCTGACATACATACAATTAAATAGATGCTCTAGTTAGGGTTGATTGTAATGCAGAGAACTTAAAAAAAAAAGGAACAATTTGAACACTTGTGATTCTATTTAATTTGAATGTGAAAGGAGACCTATTTTACCCTACATTTGAGGTTGTTTACATCCATTTAGGACAGTTTGAAAGCCTTTTTTCTTATGCATTTTAAACTATGGAAATGTATGATGAGTTCATACCTCGAATAAGACAGAGCAATTTGAAGGTTAATATTGCTGAAATACTACTCTCTTCCATTTTACCTATTGGGAAATATCAAGGGAAAAGTTTTTGGGAATCTTGTTCTGCATAGAAGAAGAAAAATGGCACAGCTTTTGGTTTCAGGTGCTCTTATATTTTGCTTCTAGGTTTCTGGGACATTTTAAGTCTAATTCATCATTTATAAAAAGAAGATAACTTTGAAGTAGTGTTGGACAAACTAAGTTTAACTAGAAATCTAAAGCGCCTAGTACATAGAGAATGTGCTAAAAATGTTAGTTCAGGATCCCCCTATGTGTACCAGTATATTCAGAAGAGATTGTTTAATTATGGTCAGAGAGAAAATTCATGTATGCTTGATTTTGTTTTAAACTAAGTTTGTAAATACTTTATACGTGAGTACGGTAATCCCCCCTTATCTGCAGGGATTATGTCCCAAGACCCCCAGTGAATGCCTGAAACCTTGGATAATACAGAACCTATATATGCTATGTTTTTCCTATACATGCATACCTATGATAAAGTCTAATTAATACACTAGGTGCAGTTAAGAGAATATCTGAATTGCTAGCATCACTACTCTTGTGATTTGGGGCCATTATTAAGTAAAATAAGGGTTCCTTGAACGCAAGCACTGTGATACTGAGACAGTTGATCTGAAAATTGAGACGCCTACTAAGTGACTAATGGGTAGGGTAGCACATACAGTGTGGATATGCTGGACAAAGTGATGACTCACATCCCAGGTGGAACAGAGTAAGAGCATGAGATTTTACCACGCTACTCAGAATGATGTGCAATGTAAAATGTGTGAATTGTTTATTTCTGGAATTTTCCATTTAATATCTTCAAACTGCATTTGACCACAAGTTAGCCACAGAAAGTGAAACTGTCGACAAGAGGGGGACTACTGTATCACCTAAGTTCACATTGTTTATAATGATATTAAAATGTATCCATTTTATTTCAACTCAGAATTATCAAAGTAGATTAATTTCTCTGTAGCCTGTCAAGAGTTTGGTAGAGTTGTCTCTGAGTGACAACTTAGATTTTCTAGGGATTTTTTTTTCTCTTTTGTTACATTAAATGGAGCTGACAACTGCCACGAAAAAAGGTATTGTTCAGAAAGCCACAGCTAGAATCATTGATGATATTATGAGGCCTTTAGCAAAGTTGACAGGGCTTCTATTCCAGATGGAATATAGAGGCTCCCAGTTCACAAGTTTGTTCTGCAGTGTCACCTTTTTCACTCCCCCTTTATCAGTTTTCAGTAGAGCATCAAAGTATTTTTAAAATGTAAATTCGATCATGCCATTTCTCTCCGTAAAATCCTCTGGGGGAGGGCTTTCCTTGGCACCTAGAATAGTGTTCTAAGTTTTCACCATATATTACTGAGACTGGATGATGGGGTTCTATGTGGCTCTTCTATCTATCTCCTTCTGCTCTCAGCCAGGCTCACTTCACTCCAGCCAATAGGTCTTTCTGTTTCTCAACCTCCCTGCCTTCAGGTCTTTTGTAAATGCTTCGTGGATGCTCTGTAAATGCCTTGTTGCTTCTTGGAATTTGCCCCTCTTCCTTGCATTATTCCTCTTCTCTTCTCACCTCCTTTATGTTAATGTCTCAGCCCAAGTCTTACTTTTTTAGAAGGATGTTTATTGATTAAGCTCTGTTTTTATTTTTTAAATCTCAGTCTCTTGTTTATTTTCCTGCATATCACATCACATTTGTCATTGTTTTATTTGTTTACTCAAACATCTGGATCTTGTCCTTACAAAATTTAGAGCTAAGAAGTGACTTACACACTTCTTTCATTTTGCTAAAACCGTAACAAACTTTTGTTTGAAAAAGACATGCTTTCTGTGTGAGTGTTACTATTCTGTCCATTCTGTTATTCTGTGAAATGCTGTGACATATCTTGTTTTAACAGAACAAGTATGCTGTACCAGGAACGTGCATAGAGTAGCAATCATGAGTATGTCCCCAGCACTTAACAACTTTGCAAACCAAAATTAGGGACTGCTTCCCTAGTATGAGACACATTTTCAGCTCTTCATTTTATTTTATTTTTCTCTTTGTCTGGCATAAATGATCCCAATACTTCTGCACTGTAAGTTCTGAATCTTTTGGAGTAATGCTCCTTCCACCAGTTTCCTCAGATCCTGGCAAGGCATCAATTTGTTTCCTTTCCTTTGCCAATGACAATACTCTTCATTTTTGAGTTCCTTTGGGGTATCTTTCTGACAAGATTTTCCTTAACAACATGTGCACCTGCACATGCGTGCACACATACCTCACACAAGTGTTCACTTGACTCCAATTGGTAATAGAGTCACAAGCAGAAGCCAAAAAGATCTTTACTGTAGCTGACTGTTACAGCCACATCATGTTAGAATTAAATGTATTCTTAATTTTTCTCTGTTACATGTTAGTAGCTATAAATCCACAAGTCTTATGTCTTTGGAGGTTGTTGGCATCACTTTCATAATGCCTGTAAAGGTATACACAAGGATCGGATCACTGCTCATATCTGATTAATCTCTTTATGTGCTAACATTTTCAGCACAGCATGACATACTTTCTGGGTAATTGCTTAATTTCCTCACTTTATTTTGGGGTAGCTAGACTTCAAATTGTCCTACAAGTGATTTTTAAACTGTACTTGGAGTATTTTCCAAAAAGTTTTTTGAGTATTTTTTTTCTGCTGATATTTTAAAATCTTTCTATATTGACCAAGAGATAACTATATATATTTATGTTGGAAATAATATATTGTTGGCCATGATTATATTGCATTTATTTTCATTATTCTCTTAGATTCTAAAGTAGCCTATTCCGGAATTAAATTCACTAAACCTAACTAGCAAGGTTCTCTCTTGTGTCTTATTTCCTTCATGGCTATTATAGGACCAAGAAAGGCATGTTGAACTATCCCAAGTTATCAAGTTATTCAGGTCAATCTAGAGGTAATCTGTTCTGTGCTTCTTCAAGAATTAACTTAGCTATTCAGAACAGACTTTTACTATGGGGAACACCATGCACAATGGTATTTTATATTAGAAAATCTTGACTCCTGTGAAACAAACAGTAATAATATATCATAAAATATATGTTATTTTGTTACTTTTAATGATACATATTAGTGACCTTGATTGATCAGAAATTCATTCAGAATTGTCCAAATAGAGGGAAAGCACCATAAGAGTTATCAAATTTCAGCTTAGGTCCAAGAATGATCTGACCAATATAATAAAGTTCTTACTGTCTTCAGAACATCAGAGAACTTACTATCCGTGATTTGGTCTTTGAAGTCACCATGACACCATTGCCTCTGATAAAAGAGTTTATTTATAACTTGCTCAGCTTATGTCTTTTCCCACTGAATCAGCAGGCTCTCTAAGGTTTGGGGATATAATTTCAAGGACTGTTAAACCTCTGTCAAAGTTTGGTTGGCCCCCTGAGGGGCCCTGTGTTTCAACATTCTCTTTGCTAAGACAAGACTTCTCAAGAAAGTTCTCAGAAAACTGACAGCCTCAAGTACCAGAGGTTTTGTAATTTGAAGTGGCATTTAATCTGAAAAATAACATTAGCAAATCAGCATATAATTGGCTTTCTATTTCCTTTTCCTACCCTTCATTATTTTTTCTTTTTGGTTAGGTTGAGATACAAGTCAAAATTATACTTGATACAGCAATTTCCTAATCTTTTCAGAAGGATGTTCCTAATCACACAATTAAGTAGATGGAGTGTCACTGTCTTAAGAAAGTAGAAAAATGTGCATTTTAATAGGGACTGTTTATATTTCTAGTGTTTCTCTTGCATTGTCTCCTTTATTATTCATGTATCCGCTGAAGTTTAAGGGGACTCTTTGCCAGCAACTACAAGTTTAGCAAAATATATAAAAAAGGAAAATTCTTACACAACTCTTTCATTTCTGTATTTAATTGCTTTGGGGTCCCCTCATCACTTTTCAAGTTTCCCTGCTTCTCAGCTCTTGTATCGCACATTAAACTATCTCCACATTTTAGATTTGTCAGCTAACAGGCAAATGGGAAATTCCCTAGGGCCTTCTATGAGTTCAGGACCCTCTTGGCACCCCCTTAGATTTTCATTCTCCATTATTTGACTTTCAGTATCCTTTGTTAATATCTTTTCTCTCATTTATTTTTTCACAAAACAAGGTTTTGTTAAATAGTATTCCCATAAAAAAAATCTGTCCTTTAAATAGTTACACTTTAACTTGAATTTGTTTCACAATGCTTTGGTTGGCTTTTACTATTGTCTGTATGAAATATATGCACACAATATCATTTTCATAGTATTCTCTGTCTGATAGTATTTTATTCTAATGCCAGTAGACAGCACTGTTCTACTGTTCCTCTTACTGCTTAGATCAATAAGGGCTGTTGGCTTTGCTTGAGGTCACTAATGTTGACGAATTTAATAGGAACTGGACATCTGGACTCTGATTCTGTTCTACTGCTTAGTTCTGAGAGCCTTGCTTCCTTACTACCAATCATTTTTCTTCAACAGTATCAACAATCAGACTATGTCGATCCACATCTTTTTGATCAGCTCTCCAAGGATTTATTGCTATATATTTGAATATGTACCTAAGCTTAGTTTCTGCTCTTTGTGTTGTGTTTTGTTGTTAGTTGCATGGGCTTTAGAGTTTAATCCAAGTTCTCCATTTAATAACTTGTGAACCATGAATAAGTTCCTCAACCACTCCAAGACTCAGTTTTCTCATCTGTTGACTGGAATAATAAGAGCTACATCTTAGGACTGTTACTAATTGTAATGAGACATTTACTGTAAAGTGGTCAACACTTAATGAATAGTGGCCACTATTATTAATAATTAGTAGCAGATAGATATCTTGCTCTTAATCACATTGAGATTCAATTGGTGAAATAAGAACTATCAATATGACTTAAGAAATAATCAGTTATTAATTATTAAATGTTTACTATATGTTCTAGATATTGGGAGAAAGCATTTCACAACTATCTCATTTAATTATAATAATAAATCTATAAGAAGACATTTTTTATCCTCATTGTTTTAGATGATGAAGCTGAAGCTTGAAGAGGATAAATTCTTTCCCCACACTCTCCTACTTGTGTTAAATAGAGCCAAGATTCCAATCCGAGACTTTGTCCCCAAAGACCATGCTTTTTCATCACTATCTGATACAAATGCTGAGTGACATAGTACAAAAGGTTCACGAGATCTTGAAAGAATTTTGAAGAAATGATGGACTATTGATTTGGAAAGCTCCATGGAGGACTTGACCTTTCAACTAAATCTTGAAGGAATCCTGGGAGAAGTGGATATCCCAGAATGAGGGAAAAGATTTTTCCATTTTAATGCATACTTTTATAACAATGCAATATTTGAACCTAAATAGATTAATTTAGAGAGTCCACATACAAAACGAATGATATATGCCTAGATCTGAAAATAAAGAAGAAATCTTACTTGATCAGGCTAGAGACTGCCAAGATATATTACAATTGCAATATTCTGCCTCTGTTATGTAAAAATCTTAGGAATTCCTCAGTTCAACTAGAAACAAAAACTCATGAGGACAGTGGAGAGTATTAATGGTTTAAGATGAAAATACTGGAAAGAGTTATGATTTTCCTGTGATGCTGTTTCTTTCTCCCATTAATTGAGGTGTGCACTAATGGGCAGTACTGGACTTCTCTGTTAATTTTCTCTCCTCTCATTTTCTTGGGGAAGTCATCTGTACGTATAGTTTATATTTTGCTGTATTTTTGCCATATATTGTATTTGCTTGTATATTAACCTTCTATCTTGCAACTTTGCTGTAATTGCTTATTAGCTCCAGGAGACTTTTTTTTAGAGCCTTTCAGATTTCTAGCTAAATGATCACATCATCTGTGAACAAAGACAGTTTTATTTATTCCTTCTCAATCTGTGTATCTTTTACTTCCTTTTTTGTTTTATTGTATTATCTAAGATTTCTAGTACAGTGTTGAGAAGCAGTGGTGAGAGGGGGCATCTTTGCCTTGTTCTTGATCTTGGCAGAAAAGTTAAAGCTTTGAGTTTCTCACCATGTTAGCTTTAGGTTTTTTGTAGCTAAGTTTTATCAGGTTGAGGAAGTCTTCCCCTATTTCTTGTTTGCTGAGAGCTTTTATCATGAATAAGTGTTAGATTTTGTCAAATACTTTCTCTGCATACATTGATATGGTCATGTGATTTTTATTTTTAAGCCTGTTGTGATGGATTACATTAATTGAGTTTTGAATGTTGAACCAACCTTGCGTACCTGGGATAAACCTCACTTCATTGTGGTATATAATTGTTTTTAAACATTGTTGATTTGCTAATATTATGTTGAGAGTTTCTGCATGTATGTTCATGAGAGATATTGGTCTGTAGTTTTCTTGTAGTGTCTTTGTTTTTTTGTATTAGACCAACACTGGCCTCACTGAATGAGTTAGGAAGAATTCCCTCTGATTTTATCTTCTGGAATAGATTGTAGAGAACTGGTATAATTTCTTCCTTAAATGTTTAATAGAATTCACCGGTGTACTCATCAGTGCCTGGTGCTTTCTCTTTTTGAAAATTATTACTTGTTGATTCAATTTCTTTATAGATATGGTTCTATTTGGATTGTCTGTTTCTCTTATGAATTTTGACATAGTGTGTTTTTCAAAGAATAGGTCTATTTCATCTAGGTTACCAAATTTGTAGGCATAAAGTTGTTAATAAGATTCTTTTATTATCCTTTTAGTATCCAGGGGATCTGTAGTGAAGTCCCTTCTTTTATTTCCCATATTAGTAATTTGTGTCTGTTTTTTCTTAGTTAATCTGGCTAAAGGCTTATCAATTTTATTGATCTTTTAGAATAACCAGCTTTTGGGTTTGTTGATTTTCTCCAGTGATTTCCTGTCTCAATTTCATTGATTTCTGCTCTAATTTTTTATTAATTTACTTTCTTCTGCTTACTTTGAATTTAATTTGCATTTCTTTTTCTAGTCTTCTATGGTAGTAACTTAGATTGTTGATTTTAGATACTTCTTTTCTAGTTTAAGCATTTAATGCTATAAATTTCCTTCCAACAACTGCTTTTGATATATTCCACAAATTTTTATAAGTTAATGTATTTTTCTCATTTAGATCAAAATATTTTAAAATTTTCTGTAGAGATTTCTTTTTTGAGTCAGGTCCTTTGTGTTGTTTAATCTTCATGTATTTTGGAGTTTTTCAACTATCTTTCTCTTATTGATTTCTATTTTTACTCCTTTGTGGTCTGACAGACATTGTACGATTTCTATTTAAAATTTTTAAAGGGTGTCTTATGGCTTAGAATGTAGTCTGTCTTGTGATCTGGGGAAGAATTTGTATTCTGTTGTTGTTGGATGAAGTAGTCTGTGGATGTCAATCATACCCAGTAGATTAATGGTGTTGTTGAGGTCAGCTGTGTCCTTACTGATTTTATGCCTGCAGTTATCTGTCCATTTCTGATAGACGGGTACTAAAGTCTCCAGCTGTAATAGTGTATTCATCTATTTCTCCTTGCAGATGTATCAGGTTTGTCTCACCTAGTTTGACACTCTGTTCTTAGATGCATACACATTAAAAATCATTATATATTCTTGGAGTATTGATCCTTTTATCATTATGCAATGCACCCCTTTGCCCTTGATAGATCTCCCTGCTCTGGTGTCTGCTCTATCTTTAATTAATATGGCTACTTCTGCTTTCATAGGTTAGTGTTACTGTAATTTGTATCTTTCTCCTCCATTCCTTAAGTTTTAATATATATTTGTCTTTGCATATCAAGTGGATTTCTTGTAGATAATATAGTTAGATCTTATTTTTTGGTCCACTCTGACAATCTTTGTCTTTTAAATGGTGTGTATTTAGATAATTGATATTTAAGGTAGTTATTGGCATAATTATATTAATATCTACCAGATTTCTTACTATTTTCTATTTGTTGCCCTGTTCTTTGTTCCTATTTTTGTCTTCCATACGTTGTCTGCCATTTATGATTCTTATTGAGCATTTTATGATTCCATTTTGTCTCCTTTCTTAGTACATCAGTTATACTTCCCTTTTTACTTTTTTCAGTCATTGCTCTAGAATTGCACTATACCTTTACAACTAATCCAAGTCTACTTTCAAATAACTCTATACTAATTAACAGTAGTGAAAATACCTTGTAATAACAAAATGTTCCTAATTCCTCCCTTCCATCCTTTATAGCATTACTGTCAGTTATTTCACTTAACATTCATTCTTCATTCAAAGTTCAGTATGAAACTTTGACAAAATCTTCTCTGAACTCTCTCTCCTTATGCTGTTTATGCAGTTATTCTAATAATTCTTAGGTAATGAGCCATGAACGTATTGTATGTCTAGTTCTTTTTTGTTCTGTGTATTTTAAATAAGTTTATTTTGCCTCCTTCATTTGATTTCTAAAACTTTATTTTCATCATAATGTCCCAATGTGTGGAATAATTCTCACCTTATGGTTTCTCAATAAATGCTGTTAACCTGTGTCTACTCTCCAGTAGTATATGGCCACCATCTACTCATGAGATGCATTAACTCATATGCTCATGTTTTTTTCTTGTATAGGCATAGGAGTGTCTGCAGTTTTCATTTTGAAGAAATAATACTGTCACCAACGTAGTCTTGCTTGACTTTTATAGTAAAGAACTACTCTTGAAATGTGCTTGCATCAATAATGGCTTAGGTAATGGAAGTTTTGTAAGTCAATTTATATTTTAATCAGAGGAAAGGAGTCAATAATTTTGAAGTCTGTCCTCAAAGCTTATTCCTTTAGTCTTTGCTAAAAATTATATCATATCTTCAGAATGTTAAATGGAACAATTCTATTGAGGCCTAGGCTAGTTCTGGATTGCACCCAGGGCCTATAAATTTTGAAGCTAATTTTTTGGTCATCCAATTGACATGTCCCATGATGACATTTGAAGAATGCCTAAAAGCAATGTAGAGATAGATCTGCCAGATTTCCATTTCTGAAACACCTTTTGTAATAAGGCATGTCGTAGTACTTATTGTTATAGTACGTAATTTGCCTGATATGTTTCAAAATTAGAGAGCTTAAATTTTATGACTCTCTTGGTACTCTTTTCTTATTATTATGTCAGCTGAAACAGGAATCCTTTCAAACATAGGTAGGAATAAAAAGACTCTGTCCAATCATAATCATTTCTACCAATGGCCATATGACAATTTCTGGAAAATAAAATAGTTTAACAAAGAAAAGTGAGGTAGATGAGAACCAGTTTAATTCTTGCTGTAGAGTATCCAAAAATCTTTTATTTTTTTCCTTCATAAATGTTATTGCTTGCACTCATTCCTATACAGAAATTCCACCTTTGCTCTAAAAAACTTCAAAAAGGGAATTAATTTGTTCATGAATTATTGTTATTAATGTGGATCAGGCACTGTGCAAGGTACCACAGTGGTAGCAGTGACTGTGTCAAACACTGTTACCTTTAGTAAGGGTCACATTAGACCCAAAAAAAACAATCTGTGTAGAGTTTAAATTTTGATTACACCAGAAAGCAACACTTATGTGGTCTCTTAACACTTTATTTTAAGATTAAAATTATATTAAATATTAAAATACATCCAGGGAATAGGTAGTGTTTAATATTTCTATGTCTTGGTTTTCCATTTTCTCATTCTCCGTCAGCTGTAGTTCCAGCCGTATTTCTAGCTCTTGTCTGTGCATTTGTTTATCCATAGACTGTATTTTTTTTTTTACTAAATTATAAGAAGATGCTGCCTGCATTAATTTTATGAGCACAGATCTTTAATAGAGAAGAACACTAACATATGCCAGGCTACACCCTAAGCTAAGAGGCTACTTACGTTATATACGAAGTTTTTAGGCATTTAACATTTGGGATTCATGACTGTTTCAAGTTAGGGCCCCCGATTTTTAATCGTTGTCATATGCGCACTATTGGTTGTTTACTGTTTCACAGCTTTGCTGCATTGTGGTACTGTGTAAAGTGTTAACTTGGTTATGCTGAACTACTTTGTCAGAATACTCTTTTCTGTGTTTCCAGTTAGCATGGGCCACATGAATCTTTGTTGTTCTCTTCACTCTGGCTGGCAGGATACCACTCCCCAGGCTTTTACTGAGCCCTTCCTGGACTGTTCGAGTGTTTAGCCAACAACCAACCGGCTGGTTAGATACTTGAGTACCTCCCTGGAGAACAGAATAGGCAACTCAGACCAACACACAGCATTGTGAGCTAAATAGATGTTTTGATTTAAGCCACTCAGTAGTTTTTAATCCAGACATAGCTAAGTGAAACAAGAGGAATGAACATAGTAAGAAAGAGAGGAAAAAGATTGGGGTAGTGCTGTTTGCAATTATTTTTGGCAAAAATAGAGGTTAAATTCCTTAGGTCCAGTGAATAAAAAGGTATATTTCCCAGGCTAAAACAGAGTACTAGCTGAAATTCCAAGTGTGATGAAAGTACTTCATTGACGGGAATCTGGTGGAAACAAAGTGGAGTCTTAGAATGGTTCTAAATAAGCTTAAGTATGATATAATTTAATTTCTTCAGAGATGAAGAGTCACATAATTACACTTTTAAAGGTGGCATATAAATTCAATTTTGAAGGTCTTTAGATATTTGTTTATCATAACACTTTTTAATTCTTCATTTTATTGGATTCATTTTATTGTCTAACAGAATTGGACATAATATAAAATTGGAACATTCTTGAAATACTGTCACACTTTATACCACTTACATGGCATTATGCCATAGTGCTTTATGCGTTGACTGTTTACCTGACTTGCATTTCTTTTTATTTTTCCCATTTTGCATCTAGAATCCTACTATATGTGTAGGGTGCGCTTTTCATAGTGCATGCCGATGACCATCTGTGCCAGAAACAGCGAGAGTGTTTGTTTGAAATGCAGATGTTTGGACTTACCCCAAAGTTTCTTAAAAGAGTCTTCAAGGATGTGACTGGAAATTTCCTTCTTTAGCAAGTTTCCATACAAACACTAAAATTTGAGAATATACACTATGAACCTGGCATTGCCCTAGGTGCTAAGAAAAAAAAGTTTTTAAAATGAATGGCAAGCAGGAATATGTGTGCTTAGTTGAAACTACTATTTTAATACATAAAATTGTCTATGTAATTTACATAGCAATAGTACTCATGCCCAATACTCTCAAGTAAACCATTTTCTTAACATTTATTATATTGAATAAATATTTTTCATATCAAAAATGAAATACAGATGAGTAATTGTGTTTGTATAGCTAATTTTAGTAAATATTGGCCAATTTTCCTTTCAATAATTTAATGCAACCCTGCACAGACAGATAAAATGTAGTTTAATACCAGTTATCATTAAAATAATACAGGTTACTTATCAGGCTGTGTCTGGTGTAACTAGTAAAGAAAAAACACTTTTTACCCTTGATTTGGCAGATGCCTCTTCTCTAACTCTCAGAGTCAAAATAAAAATGAGGAAAGCAGGAAGTCCTTGCTGAATGAGAAGAAATTTGGAGATACATAGTAAAATCCCTAAACTAGTGTCTGTATGACAGATGTATGTACAGGTTCTCTATAAAACTGCAATTCAGAAAAGAATTAAACCTACGTTCCTAGCAATTTTGCATAAGCCCGCCTTTATTTTTTTTTTAAAAAAAAGGTGAAGCAAGTTTTTAAAGCAGATGTCGTCATTACATTAATACCTTAAGGGAGTAATTGGAAACAGCAATAAATAAACTTTGCATCATTGTTAACTTTAAAACTACGCTAGCAAAGATGATCTAAAGAACATATGAAGAACATGATTAAAACATATGAAGAGCATGGAAGAAATATAATGTTCAAGGAGTTAAGTCATTTCTTAAGGATGAGTTCTTGATTTTACAAATTTTTTGTTAATTTTATCTCAGCATGGTAGCAAACTTCAGTGTGAATTAAGCACTAAGAATCAAAATGCAGAAACATCACTTATATCTTAGAGGAAGAGCAGTACCCCTTCCCACTGATTCTGTGCTCTGCTTTGCTTATTCATAATTTCTTCTTTTATCCATCATGAGAATAAAATTAGTCTGTTTTTCATTTTATGCATTTGATTCAAAATCAACGAATTAAAAGTAGAGAAATTATTTCCCTGCACTTCTCCAAATCAACTAAATGGAGATTTTCTAACAACTGGAAGTCAAGACAACCATAATTTTGGGAACAGATGCATAATTGGAAGAACGAGGGGATGCTGAGGTTTACCTTCCTATTGCTTTGAATATATGTAGCTGCACCAAGAACAAGCCCATATGACATCCAACTAAGCATTTATTTTTTTGTCCAGAATATGTCTTTTAGTCATGAAACTTCCATTGAGTGTATGTGTCATCCAGAGTGAGAAGCATGTTTTCCAAGTCTGGTTTTGTAGGTTTCTCAGAACCCCTTTTGATCCTTTTAATTTTATTAACTGAGATGGAAACCTCTTGACATCAGAATTTTTGCAAAGTTTATTCCATATCCCAACCCCTGAAAGCTTTTAAATACCTAGGGGTTGGTCCAGATTGTCACCTAATGAATAAGAAAATCTTCCAAAGTCCCTACTATTTGAGGCCATTAGTTGCCATAAAATCAGGAATGATTATATTATCCCTGTAAAAACAAATTAAAACCTTAGGTTATTCTACTATTTTCCATTATAAATGGGTACTTTCCAGCATCACTAAAGAAGTAAGTTTGCCAAAAATGTTTAATCTGTCATTTCTTTGGACCATTTTACAGAAAACACACGCATAGAACAAGCCAAACAACAGAATGAACAACCAATGAAAAGAACCCAGAAAATAAGACCATATATAGGAATGCTCTCCCATTCTTTTCAAGAAGCTGGTATCTTTAAAAATAGGCAGAGTTAGAGGAAAGGGAACTATAGCACATTAAAAGAGATTTTAGAGAGAAAACAACCAAATGAAATATATAGTCTTTGGCTGATCCTAGTTTGAATAAACTATCTATAAAATAGAGCTCTGGTATACTTAGGGAAGTTTAAATATGCACTGGGCATTAGATGATGTTAGAGAGTTGCTATTAATTTTATTATATTTGATGAAAGTGTCATGGTTACAATGGAAAATATCTTTATTAAAGATATACCTCTTAATATTTAAAGATAAACAGCTGTGATGAATGAAATTTAAATTATCTAAGCAAAAGAAAAATATTAATAGATTAGATTGATTGATGAAGTAAATATGGCATGTTTATAAATTATTAAATCTCAGTTCTAATTATATGGTTTTATTATACCGTTTCTTCTTATCTGAGTTTTTGGGAAAATTTTTGTAGTAAATTTTAAAAGGACATAGTTGTCTTTAATAGTACATTCAGTTATTTAGAATTTTTCAAATGAGAATGGACCTTACATTATTATCTAGAGTGCAAATTCTAGTAGCAAAGAACACTCAACTTGGTGTTAAGAGA
Source organism: Vicugna pacos (assembly GCF_048564905.1). NCBI lineage: Eukaryota > Metazoa > Chordata > Mammalia > Artiodactyla > Camelidae > Vicugna > Vicugna pacos. The sequence goes on along the minus strand of NC_132993.1, from coordinate 49,111,741 downwards.
TCTGCATTCAAATAAAACCATGGATGAGGGCCTAGTGCAATTGCTTTCTCACCCTCAAACCAAGTTTAGTCAAGGACTTTTCAATCTGATTTAAAATAAGAACAATAATCCTTGTCACCCTCCCATGTCAAGGGGGTGTTATAATGATGAATGAGTTCCAGGAATAGATTTAGCCTGCTGATGTATTTGTAACCCATATGGCTGCATCACCCTTTGACTTTCCTAAGAAGAATAGAAAATAGTTACATTTAGTATGCCACAAATTAAATTTCTGTCAACTTTGGCTTTAGAAACCACTCTCCTAGAAATTTAGGTTTTCATAGGCTGGAAAAGAATCTTCATAAGATTCCATATAGAGAACTGAAGTTACTATACTAGTAGCGGGTGGTTTTAATATAAGTTGACATGAAATTTTGTTGACAGTAAAAATACTTCTTTTCTTTAAAAAAACACGTTTATTGAGATATACAAACCTGCAAATATTCAATACAAATAATTTGATTTTAAACAGATACATACCTGTAAAACTATTACCACAATCAAGGTAATAAATATATCCATCTCTTCCAAAAGTTTCCTCATGTCCCCTTAAAAAATATTTTTTACTTGAACAGCTTTAAGAATTGCTTGGCAGTACTATGTACGCTACATATTCTGTGGAAATACTGAAACAAATATTTAGCAGAGATTCAATACTTTTAGTATTGATCACATAAAAGCTAGTATTGTATTAACAAGTAAAATTTTATAGGATATTGTTACTTGGTTGTTAATTTTTAAAATTCCTATACCAAAAAATATTTTTAAGCATTTCTTTTGTGTGATGTACTTGATATACTAGTAGCACAGATTAATCCAATACATTTGCATCAGAAATGTGTCACACTGTAATCTAGAAGAGGTTTGTTTCATTTATTTTTTTGAATCATCCAAGTCAGCAAACATTTATTGTAGATCTTTTATTTTTTTATTTTTTGACTGTGTCAGGTGCCATTTTCTCAAGAGCCTGGTCAGGAAAATTAATCTGTTTGCATTTTGGAACTTACATTTTCAGCTAATCTTAGAAAATCCTTGTACTTTTTCCCATTCCAAGAAAAAGATGGTCCTGGGCATTTACTTCAACTTGTTTCCATGAGCTCAGACTGCATGGGGCTGTACCATAGCTACAGAGTTTTAGAGTAAATCAAAGTAGAGGTAGAATCCTCAGTAGAAATGGACTAGGAAATGAAGAAAATAGACTAACCATCAAATAAAACTAAAGAATAAGAAAGAAAGGAAATTTGTTCTATTCAAAAATGAGTTTGCAACTAAGATCAGGTTAAGACTCATGATAAAGAGTCAATACCAGAAGAGGAGAGGGCTTATGGCTTCACCCACATGTGTCTAGGAAGGTGATCAGGTAGATGCTCTGTAGGGACTGAATCTGCTCAAATGTCAGTGGCACGCTACCTTAGCTATGCTGAGATACAGCATGATGGATACATTTCTTGTGGTTAGAAGTTTGTAAGTAGCCTACCTGTGAAAAAGGTCCTCAAAAAAGGAAACTCTACCTGGAAAAATAGGATTCTTGTATCAATCAGAGGGCCCATGGCTTCTGCACCAGGCATATTGGGGATTAATCAAGTTTTAAGACAGGAAGAGGAGCTTTATTGATAATGGTCTTCTCAGTTGCTACAATCTCAGTGCTTACAGTCTTATTGAAAAACCAAAAAAGTTTAAATGCCAAATTGAGTATTTGGCATTCAAGAAAATGTCAGTGATCTCTTGGTAGTATGGGTAATTCTCCCATAATTTCAGAAGAAGATTAGTTATTGTAGCATACGTAAAATCTATAAATTCAAACACAGTAACAATAATTTTAAATTGGATTATCTGTATGGTATAGGAGAAATAGAAATGCAGTATTTTATAGTGGTTAGAGATAGCAGTTTATCACTTGTGACACTTGCTACAGATCAGTGTGATTTTTAAAAAAATCCACTGAATGAATATTTATTGAACATCTATTAGTGAATGGAAACATTATAATAAATGATGATGATGTTTTCATTTTATATACAACAGTGCTTACAACTACATGCACAACAATTAGGAATACATTCAGATAAAAGTAACAGAAATCCCGACTTACAGTTAAATGAAGGAGAGTTTCTACTCATATTTTTTCTTGTAGAAATTAAATCTAGAAATAGAAGGTCTGATGCTGGTTCAAAGATGCAGTAACATCAGGATGGATATCTCTGCAACTCTCTTGACCTTTCCCTTATGGTGGCAAAATGGCTGCACCAGACCTACGAATCATGCTATATTTAAAGTATAGAGAAGGAGAGACATGTCTCCAGCCGTATCGCTCTCTTTTATTAGGAAAGTTAGAGGTTTCTAAGAAACATCCCTATCAGACTTTCCCTTATGTCTTATTGGCTAGAACTGAATTATATGACCACTTATAGCTATAATAAGAGTGGGGAAATCAAGTATCTGGCAATGGGGAGCAGAAATACTATGACTGGTCTGGATTAATCACAATTCATTGCCAGAGGCTGGATATATTACTCTCCTGAATATAATCAAGTTTCAGGTATTAAAGAAGGGTGGAGGGAGGGGAGACGTCATTGAGTAGGCAAGCAAGAGTGTGCCACAGTTTGTTTCATATCTGTGTAGAATGCCATTGTATGCTTGTTCAATACAAAATTTTAGTCACATATGCCAAGCTCTCTACTACATAATCTGTTAGAAAGCTAAAATATATTCAAAGTTATAAGTGAATAATGTAGTGTAAATTAAAAATGTACTGGTTTGGATAGTCTAGAGAATTAAAACATAGTTTATTTGGATATTTTTTGTCTTTGTGTTAATACAACTTCTTTCTTATGTAAAGGAAAATATCTAAAAGCTATAAAATGACCATCAAATTATTATGATAAAAAAAAAACCCAGAATGTTACAATAAGAACAATGACGAAGTAGTCAAATCTTATCTAACATCCACAGCTAATGAGTGGTATGACCTTGGACAACATCTGTTACCTGTTTAGTTGGTTTCTTATCAATAAATTTGGTAGAGTCCATATTAACTCACTCTAAAATGCATAATGATGGTAAAAGTCAAATACAGAGATTGGGTTGAAAGATTTGATGATCACATATGACTGTGTAGTTCAAAATCAAAAAATGACTTTTATTTTCTGGTGAAAAATTATATGTCTGATGGTTACATTGAACTTAATTTTGATTTTGAAATGTTTTAAACATAGCTTATTATGAAACAACTGAAGAGAGAGAAGGAACAATATATATGTAAAACAAACAGATTTGCCAGATACATTCTCATCTTATTCTTAAAAAGTGCTGAATGTGAAGATAGCAAACAAGAATGAGATGGATATTATATACTAAATTTATTTAACTTAAAATTTAATATACAGTTTTAAATGATTATAATTATGCAAAGCTAGAAATTCAGAATTGTAATGATTTTTCCATAGTTGCATTTTCTCATTTTCAGAAAAATTTAGCAAATGTAGCTTTCTGAAATTATTTGTTCTTAGTATTTGCCATACTTTACACACAGAATTAAAAAATGTAATTCTGTAAGGTAATTCTATGTTATTCTACATTTGTCCAATTCACTAATTATGGATATGAAATATTTTGTTGCATTTCAAGAAAATTATTTTTCCTGTAATCACTACCTGTCTATCTGCATTGTGTTAATATAGTAGTTATGTTTGAAAAGCCACTTGTAGTATAGGTTAGTTGAGAATTTTTCTGTAAGTTAGCACCATTAACATTGTGTTATGAAGCCAAAAATGAAAAATAAAAAGGAATAAAGTATAGGGAGTTGAATGAGAAGGAAACTTTAAGATTCAAGGATAAAAAATTATGTTCAGTTTTGCAAGTACTGTCTTTATGGTTGGTTCAATCAGTGCATTCAGATATATTGCCTGAAATTTCTAAGTTGCACTTAATCAAATTGGCTGTGGAAATCGCCCTTGAGCAAAATTACATGCAGCTTTAAAAATTAAGGCCTTAAAGCTATGGGGTATAACAACTAACCTGTACAGTCTTTAAAACACATCAGCAAAGTTAGGAAATATTTGGCACCTGGGAATTTTCTTTTGGCATTATTAGGGTTACAGATATAGTCAAAGTATTCATGTCAGAAAAGTTTTCAATGAAAATTCCAGATGTTTGACAAATGTGTTGCCTTCTAATTCTCTTTAGACGTAAGCTGTATATGTTCATTCTTCCCAACAATTTCTCTTTTTTAAAACTATGTAAGCATCAGTAAATACCTTGACCTAATGAATGATGAATATAGTAAGTAGTTTAGATTTTATATAAAGAAAAAAATGTTGAATGGTATATGTACAGTTGGCAATATTGAAAATAATGCTTCTGTTTTTTTCTTAGTGACTTATTGTTATAGAACTCTCTCATTCTTTTGACTGGCCAGCAAGTATCTTTCAAATATTTCTACCTTTGATAATTCGTGAGAGCTAACACCCGCCTCCCAGTTTAGAAGTGGAAAATGTTTGATACTTGCTTTCCCAGATTCCTTGGTAGACAGGGAATAGACCAATGACTAGATTTCACTGATCAGATTCACCAGCCCCAGGTTTTGAATCAAGTGTTAGTAATGCAAGGACTACCAGAAACTACTCTGTTGGAGGTTGCAGGAAGATTCAATTCCTGTTAAGCTGCAGTGGTTGTATTGCTAATGGTGGCTTCCTGAATCTGGTATTTTCAGTATTAGCAATGTGAATTGCTTTATCCAGTCCTCAGTGGTGACTCAGTGTTGTCTTCACTGGACAATTCTGCAGTATGATTTTTGGAGTTGTTCTTGGTTGCATAGCCCTGAGACTTGTCCCTTAGTTTTCTTGTTACTTGTGGTGGCCAGGAGAACGTGCCTCATATACCTTTACCAGCTATAGACAGCTTCGTTAACCAAATGTCCAGCTACTGTGATGTAAAATACATCACTGAGCCATGCTTTGCCCAAGCTGCATCAAGCCAATAACTGGCCTTAGCAAGAATTCTAAGACAGGTACTCTTTGAGAGACTTTTGGTCTTGTTGATCTTCAGACTGTACTTTGAAGTTTCTATCCAATCTTTCCCTGCTTCTTTCCTTCACCAGGCATCAGATTGCTGCAAGATCTGATGGCTCCCTAAACTGAACCAGTTCCTCCCCAGTTTTCTTTCAAAGTGTGTTCCCCTAATCAAATTCCTGTAGTTTTAATTGTGTCTTGGTGTCTGCTTCTGGGAAGACTGAAACTTACATATGAGATGCCACGTATTTCTTTAACACTTTCTTTTTCTGCTTAAAGAAACCAGAGTTGGTTTTGTTACTTTCAGACCATTGACTGATACATATATTTATATATAGAAGAATCATTAACAATTAGTGTTAATTATATTTTAAGCAAATCTAGACTTACCCCTCATTGCCTTAAGGTTTTATTTGAATCAGATGTCTATTAACATATTTAACATTTAAGTGAAACTATATTCACTAGAAATTATCCAAATTAAAGACTAGAAATGTTTTAAATGTTTTGGTCTGTTTTAAATGTAAGTACTGTATGCAAATGTTTAGCAAGACCCTTTCTGAAAAGAGTTTCTGAAAGTAAGAGAGTGAATTACTTATGAGGAGGTATCACACAATTAGAAGTCTTTAAGGATGATTCATGATGGAACAATTATAGACAGTGGGTGTGTAAATGACCTGAAATGTCTAAATAGAAATAGTCAAATAAGACAATGAAGTACAGTGTTTTTGTTGCTTTTTTATTGAATATTATATGTACATAATAAAATGAGCAGACTTTAAATGGAAAGCCTGAAGAATTTTTATGAATGAATACATCTCTGTGACCAACTAAGATGTAAACCTTTCATCACACCAGTAAATTCCCTTGAGTCCCCTTTCTCAGGTATCTCGACTGCCTTGGGAGCAACATGTAATCTGAGTTATATAGTCTACTGACCCCAAAATTCATATGAATGGAATCATACATGTCTTCTTTTGTGTCCGACTGCTTTGGATCAACAAAATGTTATTGACAGTCATCCATATTGTTGTATATATCAGCAGTTTTACTTTTTATTGCTTAATAGTACCTAACTTTAAGAATACATCAATTTGTTTATCCAGTTTCCTATTAATAGACATTTAGGTCATTTCCAGTTTTATAGATTATGATTAAAACTGCTGTGATCATTCTTATACAAGCCTTTTGGAGACGTGTTTTCATTTTTCTTGAGTATATACCTAGGTGTGTATCTTATGATAACTGTACATTCCACTTCATATTAGAAACTACCAAATTATTTTCCAAAGCGATTGCATAATTTTGTGTCTCCACCACTTAGTGTATGAGAATCGTTGTTGCTCCACATCCATTTTTTTCCCTTGTGCTTCCATTTCTATCTTGTTTTGATTTATGGTGTACTTTTTGTTTTCTATTTTACATTTTCTATTGTCTTTTTAGCAATCCCTCTTTATATTGTTTTTTAGTGGTTCTAGTAGTTACAACATACATTCTTAACTTATTACAGTCTACCTTATACTACTACATGTACAAGATAAGAATCTTACAGAAGCATATTACATTTACTTTTTCCTGACCTTTGCTATTTTTAAGTATACTTCATATGTTATAATAAGCCTCATAATATGTATCCATTATGTTTGTTTTAACACATGAATTTACATTTAAAGAAGCCAAGAAAAAAAAATAGTCATTTGTATCAGCAAACATGGTTACCATTTTCAGAGTTCTACCCTTGTTCTGGGTATGCTAGGATGATTTCTGTTGGCTATTCAGGTTCACTGCTGCTTATTCCTATAGATTCTAATTTTTATCTGTTATCATATTACCTTAAAGCTTAAGCAAAAATACTCTTGTCTTTTGCATGGTGACAATTGTCCTTACATCTCCCTTATTTTAAAAAATTAAGCTAAGTTTATATTTATGGAAATGTACATATCTAAAGTATCCAATTTGATGAGTTGGACAAATATATACAATCATATGACCAATGATCTTATCAAAATATAGAACATTTCCAAATCTCCAGAAATTTGCTTTATGCCTCCATTTAGTCAATCCCTGAATCTCATCAGCAACTACTGTATTTGGCTTTCACTTTTTGACGTATACTTTTTTCTGAATACAGAATTCCAGGATAGTAGGGTTCCCCACTGCCACCTTCCCCCAACACTTTTGAAGCTCCATTTTCTTCTGACTCCCATTGTTTTTGATGAAAAGTCAGCCATCCTTCATGCTGTCTTTCTACAGTATGCACATTTTTTCTCTGTATTTAAATATTTTCTTTTTATCAGTGGTTTTCAACAATTTTATTATGATTTGCCTAAGAGATGGTCCTATCCCACATTTCACATGCTATTTGTCTGTTTGTTTATCCTCTCTAGTTTAGATGATCTCCACTGGCCCTTCTTCAAGCTTACTCCTCCCTTTGTGACTAAACTGCTGTTAATTCCATCCATTGAATTTACCTTCAAATCTTTTTCTTTTAATTATACAATTTCTACTTTTAGAATTTTGAAGTCTCTAATGAAATTGACTACCTGTTCATACTTCCCCCCCATCTTTGATTGCAGAATCTTTAACATATTTATAATTGTTACTTTATAGCTCTTTTCTGTTAATTCTAAAATCTGAATCATTTGTTGGTCTGTTTCAGCTGACTTTTTTTCTTGTCATGTGTCACATTTTTTTCTTCAGTCATACATTTTGATTGTATTTGATTTGATACATTTGATACTAGATATTTTGGCATATGCATTACAGAGCCTCTTGATTCTGTTGCCTTCCTCTGAACAGTGTTGAAGTTCTAGTAGGAGTTAAATTACTGGTGGGTCATGTTTAATGGCCACACACTTGGTTGTGTATATCATTATTAGCACATGTCTATCTTAGTTTTGCCTTCAGTACTGGGATGTACTCTTTACTGCTATGGCATGACTTTTGGAGTTTCAGTAGAAAGACTAAGACGTTTACCAAACCTTTCTAACTCATAAGATTTGAGCTCAAATTGCCTCCCCTGCCATGAACAGAAGCCAAAATTCCTGCTTTTTTATTTCAGTTTTCGAGCTGTTGTTTTCCCCCTGGCTTCATGGAGTCCTGCCTCCAAGTTTTGCCCAACTCAAAAGTCAGCCAAGGACTTGAGAAAAGTTTAGGTGCATATTTTGATATGCTCCCTTTGTGGCTTTTTCCTTTTCAAAGAGGTTCCCTCCTAATTCTAGTCATTTTTGTAGTCCCAAACCTCTCTTCACATTCCTCAGACACAAGAGACTATAGCTTTCTGCTTGAGATCATGATCTTTCATAAATTATATATACAAAATTTCTTAAGTGTGAAGACAATTTAGAATGACCCAGAGAATGGCTATGGTAATAAGCTCTTCCCCTCCTATCTACCTGCCTCCATTGGTTCTAGAGTATTTGGGGGTAAGGCAATAAAATAATTTTGGGTAGAGTTAGAAGCAGAATTAACACAAATGGTTGTGCTGAAACAAAGATATACCAAAAAAGAGTCTCTCTTCTAACCATATTTTCCCTCTGATTAAACATGTTAATGTGTTAACATACATTTAAAAAATATTCTGCTTCCATGGTCTTGTGGAATTTAGTCATGCAAAGGAGAAGCTGGAATCATTCTGGCATTTTTCCTTTCTCAGCTAATTTCTTGTTGTCCTAAAATACTTGTAGAATGACCTATTATCTTTGATATTTAAAAATTGCTAGACCATGTCTATGCATGGATGTCTTTATATATTTACAAGCCAGCAAAATTTTTCCATCTATGAACCAAAGTTTTATTTTCATACCAAAAATATTTTCGCTAGTTGTCTAAAATGACTTTTATATGTATAATTTCAATTTCTCTAATAAAATTATCTTTATGTATAATTCTAAGGTCTAGTATCCAATTTCTACCATCCTCCTCTAAATATTATCAAGTCTTTTTCTTTTGTTCTTGCTTTCTGGAAGTTTTTTTGTTTGTTCTACATTTTACCAGTGAAATGTTCTGCCATTTATTTTGGCAGTTTTGGGCTTTTTCCAGTGCAGATTTGAATTCTGCCCTTCAACTTTCACTTCCTGGTATCATTAATCTCCCTTTGCCTGTATGTTTATATTGTGTTATTTCTTTAGGGCTTTGGACTCCTGTCCTATGAAAGTCAAGTCTTTTACATTAATGATTATTAATAAAATCCACTAATAATTAGGAACACTTATTACTTGCTAGGCACTGTATTTTCCATGTGGATGTAGTAGTGAGGTTGCAGTCTGTTAGGGGACAGAGAGACATCAATAAAACAAAAATAAAGATGTGATTCTAACATTAGGGCAGACTTACTGATAGAAATAAATTAGGGATGCTGCAGTGTTAGCACTTTTTAGTGCCCTAATGTTTTGTGGCTCACTCTGCTTTGTTAAGAATAAACTTGAGGGATGGAGGAGTAGGAGTGGAAGGATGATTATTGTGATGTATTTTTAATACTGCTGAAATCTTCTGCTAATATTTTATGTACTATTTTTCCATCCACTTCTATGAATAAGATAAGTTTAATATTGTTTTCTAGTGTTGTCCTTTGCTAGTTTTAACCTCATAGTTGAACAAATGACCCCAGATTTGGTGGGTAGGGACCCCTTTAAGCTGAGTCCTGTGTCCTTTTGACATGTCCCAATCATCTTTGTGTGCTTTACTCTTTGATACTTTAAGATGTTCTAGACTTATTTTATTCTTTCCTAACCACAGTCCTGGAAACAGCAATTTCTTCAAGAAACCCTATTTCTTACTTGTCAAGAGTGGTACTTAGAAACTAAGATTTGGGCTTTGAGGTATTTTATATTTTTGAGTCTGTTTTTGTCATTTAAGTTCTTTCCAGGAAACTTACTTTTATAGCTAAATTTTCAAATTTATAAGCAAAATTGTGTTTGTTTTGCAGGAACCTTTTATTTTTTTTTAAAAAAATCTCTATTTTGCTTCTGTTTCTTGAACAGTCTAGATTCGTGTTTTGAGCAAGTCTTTTTTGAAGGGGTATTTGCTTTCTATTTCACTCATTTCTGCTTTCAGCATTTTTTTTCAGTTTATTTTAGATTGATTATATTGAACTTCAGTTTATTTTAGATTATATTGAACTTCACTATTCTTGATTAAATCAGAATATATACAGGTGAAACCAGGCTATATATATTTTTAAAGATCCCCGAGTAATTCTCATGTGCAGCAAAGTTAGCGAACCACTAGGAAATGACAATCATTTGTTAGCTTTACCATCCTGTCCTTGCTAAATATAGTAACAAGTTAACATTTTTGTTTTGTCTTTCTTAAATATTATTTCTTGTAATGTATGCTAAAATCTACTGTTCCTTAAAAATACTGCCTGATAATGACCTGTTAGAAAAGTCAAAAGTTGTTCATTTCACTCATACTTGTGAAATTAAAGCAACAAGTACTGTAGAAGCAGGTTATGTATTTATGAGACTAAGGAACCTTAGTTTAAACTAGGAAGTGACCAGAGAAAGGGAGAAAAATTAGAAATCCAAATTTATAATTAATAAACCAATAATTCTTGCTTTTAGAAAATTTATTTAAATGGCAGCCAAGTTCTGCTTGTGAAGGAAGAATCTTGTTGGCAGGGGGAAGAGGAATAATTCATTCATTATAAAATGGAGCCCAGATAAACGAAAATTCGCAAGCAAAATAAATTCATTACAGTCCTATGCAAAGTTCTTTTTTTCCCCTGATCTTTCCAAGATTTTCTCTCTCCCAATCTTTCCCTTCCCCCTCTTTACTTAGTTATATTTGCAAATTCTTGCCATTTGGAACAGTTTTGGAGCAATGGCAAAGTGATGCTTGAGAGGTGAAAGGCAATCACAACTCGGCCTGGAATCAATTGATAGGGAGAGTTCTTGACAGCACGCACCAGCTGATTCCCAGCTGTACTTGGGATGAGGCTGCTCAGCAGCATTCTTAGCAGTTTGGGTCCACTCGTGGTAATTGGTTTCAGATGAAACCAGAAAACTCGTTTCACACTGTCCTCATCCTGCTGCCCAAGGAATTGGAAGATGTAGTCTAACGTATTCAAGGCAAAATCCCAGCTTCATGGAAATCCCATCACTTAAATTCTAGCCTGAGCTGGATCTGATTGTGTCCTGGTAGTCCCTGTGTGGTGAGAAAGATTATTATCATGTAATTTCAGTGGTTATTTGTGCTCACTCTGCTGCTCTGGCTATGACTCTTCTATTTCCTTCAGAACATCTTGCTTTACAAACACTAAATGTGTCCCTAATCATGTAATTAAGGAAAATGTTAGTGATCATATTCCTAACTTGGAAGTGAAAGAGCGGGTGCAGTTTTACCTTGTTCTCACTAAATTCCTCCCCCAACTTTAAATTTAAAGCTTCAAATAAAGTGAAAATGCTGTGGACAAATATTCTTGTTTCTTCTTTCCTTTGGTAAATGAAATTGTGTGTGTGTGTGTGTGTGTGTGTGTGTGTATGTATACACACACACACACACACACACATATTTATTTCTCTAGTAGAAAAATTGAGTCCATCCTATTTCTTATTTCACACACTTTAAATGTTATTTTCAGCTTCAAGTAAAGTACCAAGATGTGATTTAAACGATGAGGACCTATTAGCTCACACAAGAAGAAATCTGGAAGGAAAGTATTTCCATGGTTGGTTCAGTAGCTGAAGAATATTATAAAGGACCCAGGTGTTCTACATTACAGTCACACTCCCACCTCCACTATCCTCACTGTCGCAGTGTGTCTGGGGTGTCTACTGCTCATGGCAACAAGATGGTGTCATTAGAGACAAACATCGTACCTTTAGACGATACTATACATGGTGTTCTAGTCAATGTTGAATGACCTGCTCTCTGGAAAACAAAAACAAACAAGAAACATCCTAATTTTCAGCATTTAATGATTTCCATGTTGTAAATTTCCCAACCCTGGCCAGTTTCAAGCTCCAATGCAAATGTCATTGAATGTAGCATTGGGATGAATGATCACAATCATGAACCAGTATTTGCTGGCTCCAGCATACCAGCATACCACCAGATACCATCCAAAGTCAGGAAGAATTTTTTTTTCTCTAGAAAGGAAAAATTTTCCCAGAAGCCCTTAAATGTCCTTATGTCTCATTTGTCTGGCTTGCATCTAATGCCTATGCCTAAAGTTATTGCTGGAATGGCCATGATTGCTGGTGAAGACTAATCTGCATTCACTCCTGGAGACAGGGAGAACTTCTTCAAGCTCATAGGAGAGTAAATGCCTGCAAAATATTAGCTCTGTCCAGCAACGGGAAAGGCATGAGAATGTCTGGTGGGTAGGCAAATAATGGTGTCTGCCAAAGGGACAGAACCAGACAAAACTATGTTCTTGAGCACAAATACACGTGAAAAGGAATAAAGAAATATAAGCATATATACTTATATTTTTTATTCTACTTTCAGCATCTTTTTATGAGTCGACCATAAAAACACACACACACATTATTTGAATGTGTCATCTTATTGTTTGGGCAGCTCCTGGAGCCTAGTCATGGTGAAACATCAAAGTGAAAGAAGATTACGAGTTGAGTTGGCTCAACTTCTCTCAGAGAGCACTTCAAACAGTGTGAATGGTTGAGAACAGCTAAAATTCCCCAAGAAAAACATCATCTCGACTATGAAACATGACCCTGAACAATGTTAATATATTTTCGAACTTGAACACTTTATCATCTGCTGTTCTACAGCACCTTTCTGAAGCATGAGCATCATTTCTCGCAACTGAGATGTTTCCTTTTCATTTGAAAGAATGTAGCCTTTCCCACAGAGATATGCATAACTGAGTTCAGGACAGTAGCTCAGGATGGTTAAGAAGGACCTAGGCAGACAAAAATAAAATACTGTGTTTTCTTGAGGTCAAAGAAATGAAGCATGCTGGTTCCTCTTGTTTAAAGGATAGTAATTCATGTTTTTCTGGCCATTATGCCATTTTCTGTTGTTTTTTTTTTTTTTTTAAGAAGATGTCAGCTCTTTTTTTTTCAGTGTTCATTTCTGTCATTCAAACTTCATGCTTCTCCTTTCTCATTACTTCCATCTCTAAACACACAAATACCATCATAGCTATGAATCTACATTTTCCCCTCTTTAAACAGAAGCTGGATTTTAGATATCTTTTTTTGCTCCATCTGCCATTGCTAACTATTATTTTACCTATTGACAATGCAGAGGTGACATGAGCAGTTCAAACTTCTGTGCCCAATGTGATGAGGGGTTAGTAACCCTCCTGCTTCTAGGCTCTGGAATATCAGGTCAAGATTTAGGATACCTTTACAAATTGATGAGTTAATTTCTGAAGATGAGGCAATGCATGATCTAACACAGGAAAAACTCTGTTAATAAATGTTGCTGTAATTGTAATGAGCTGTCTGTTGCCCTGTGAGTTAGTTATGTTACATTGGTGTTGTTTTACAGTTCCTGTATGTGGTTTAACCCATGATATAATTAGTAATATAACATTAACATTTGCTATATATGTGCTGAGGCTTACAAAATAGTTTTTCTTTCTTTCTTCCTTTGGAAGAGGAACGATAATCACTTTGCTCTCTGTTGATGGAGAACTACTTAAGGTGAAGGAGACTTAGATTCAAAAGTAAGAGATGTTAGGAAGATATAAGGAGGCAATCTTTTGGGGTTCATAACCCCTCTGAAAAGGGATGAATTGTCATTATTGGAAATATTTATAAAATAATAGAGATTTTTTTTGCCCTCAGTATTTTAGCAATGTCTTGTCCAAAGCCCAGAGGGTGACCCAAAAGAGATCTCCTGTATTCTTCCAGGTGTGAGTTTGTTCAGTGATATAAATTTAGTTTCTGCTCCAAAGCAAATTTATAAAGCGGTCTCATTTTGGATACTGGATAGATTTATCCCTTCTCTGGGATCCAAGAAAATAAGTGGTTCCTTCACCAAGAGCAGTTTGTAAATATTAAGATGTTACCCCCACCTCCACCCAAGCCCCTACATCTGAAGCCAGACAGTCATTTTGAAAGATGTCATTTTCTTGGGCTGACCGAGGAAAATATTACTTGGACATATGTGATAAGAACATAATCTAGTCTTTATACTTTAAATAAAAATGACATCATTGTCTGATGCCAACTATGGAAGGCATAGATTTAAAAACTATTTCATGTATATATAATAGTTCCTTTGTACTACTAAAACCTGTGGTTGTTATATTTAGGTTTCTTTTTTCACTACTTTTCCATACAGAAATATCAATTTTGAGAAAGTTTTTTAAGTTGGTGCCCCTCAGTTCCAAAATGTGTTTTAATGAGATGTAGATAATTTACTCACCGCATTGTTAGGGTAATTTAAAATTTAAAAAACTTAGGTCTGTAATTTTCAAAATCTATTTTGCTCCTATGGCAACACAGGTAAAATGAAGAATCAGCAATTTACTTAGAAACAAAATGTAATTTACAGCTTACCTTTTTAAAGTATCATTTTTTTTCTTCTCTTTTATAAGAACCTCATGTGGTTAACACAGATTCCTGATTAATCAAAGATTTTTAACAATTTTTTTTGCTAAATGCATATTTTACATTTTAAAAATTAGATTTTGATTCTAGAAAAGTTTTGTAGGAAAGTTAAAATGATAGTACAGGGAATTCCTATATATCTCTCCATACTTTCCCCTAGTATTAATATCTTACATTAGTATGATTCAGTTATCATAATTAATGAATCATATTGATGTATTATAAACTGAAGTCTATTCTATGGCCATTTCCTTAGTTTGTACCCAGTGTCTTTTTTCTGTTCCAGGGTCCCATCCAGGATATCACATTACATCTAGTAGTCATGATTCCTTAGGCTTCTCTTGGCTGTGACAGTTTCTCAGACTTCCCTTGTTTTTTTGATGACCTCACCATTTTTGAGGAGTTCTGGTCAGATACTTGCTATCCCTCAATTTGGGTTTATCTGATGGTTTTCTCATGATTAGACTGGTATTACAGGTTTTGGGGAATAAGCCAAGTGCATTTTAAAATGCAAGTGTTTTATTCTGTCTTCCCATTTTCGCACTGTGAATATTGTTTATGTTAGTGAAAGTACAGGTTAAAGGTCTCTTGGAAACATGGATATTAACTGCATTGTTAACCATACAGTTATAAGTAGATCATGTAACAAAGTTAAATTTTCCGAAGCAAGGAAATTCATAATTTCAGCAAAATTTTGCTTCCCTCTGGAGAGAGTAGGGTGGCTATTATGAATTTCCAGTGGTGATTTTGTGACTTTTCAATTATAAATATAAAGGCTTAGAAAAGACCAATGCCAGATGCTCAGGAGGCTCTGTGGTATAAAAACAGTAGTTTTCTAACTCGTTAGCCCTGAAAATCTCTGTTCAAATGAAATCTTGCTTGGCCACATAAACAAATAAATAAAAGCAGAACTGGTCTGCTGATTAAAGCAGGACCCCAGAGGGACATACTTAGAGTATAAGTACCCACCAGTTTGGTAGTTTGGTGGGATGAACAGGGAACAAATATACCATCACATGATTCCAGTGAGGCTTCAGTGATATGTGAGGTGTCTACTATTGCAATTCCATGGCACATATTTGCTCAAGAAATATCAGAGTCCTTCTTCTCAAACTATCATTATTATTATTATTTAGTAAATGAATCTTTACTCTGCCACTTGAATATTTATATATGCTATTTGAATATATACACATAAATGTATATATTTTATATATATATACATTTATAAATTGTATGCAAGCAAAAAGAAAATACATATAATGATTAGAAGATGAGATAATTGCAGTTAATGATTAATTTTATTTGTGAAATTGAGAGAATTACTATAGGTTAATATCTAAACTGGGAATAATCCAAAAAATTATATAAAAATTTCCTATATTTAAAATATACTGAATTTTAAGATGCTTTCTTAAGATAATTATTCTGTTGGTTAGAAGTTTTAAAAGCTACTGTCCCTATGTATCATATTGCACTCAAAAATACTAGTATTATGGAGTATCTTTCAATCATGCTAATCAAATATTAATCTGTATTTTCTAATATTAAAAAATCCAGATATATCACTTAATCTAGTTGGTATTCTAGGAAGATGGTAGGAGTAATAGAGTTTAGAATTTAATAGAAATTTGCACTAGACTTAATTTAGGAAAATGAGCCAAAAAAGTTGAAGCCACTAAACCAGAATTCTAATATACTCTGCTATGTCAGCATTTGACAAAAATTTTACAGTAAAAACAAGAGGAGTAAGAAGAAGAACAACAACATCAGTTTTGAAATAGTAATTTATCTTTGGTATTTGGCATATTTAGTGAATCTAAATGATAAATTTTGTGGAATTTAAAAGGTCTTAATCACATTTGGTCATAGGTGGATGACTAGTAACCTTTTAATATGTTCCATTGTTTTATATCATTGTTCTAGTAATCAGTTGCAGTTTTACAAGGTATTATATTAATAATAATATTGTAGTTAATTTTAAAATATTTTCACATCTATATGAAATAGGGAGTGAAAACAATTGCTCTTCTGGTTTTATAGATTAATGAAGCAAAGCAAAGGCTGATTGGGTAACTTCTGTGGCTCACAGAGGGACTCACTGGAGCAACTGAGTGTCCTAAAGTCTCAGGTCAGTAAATGTTCTGCTGAGGATTATAGTTAGTTTTGATATATCTATGCTATTTATAGTTTAAATTTTGTTTCTTCCTTTTTATATGTTTAGCTAAAAATGTTCTCTTTTCTTTATTTGAATCTTCCAAGTGGTTTAAATGAGATCAAATTCTTCATCTAGTATCTGTGGTTTTGAAGCAGCACATTTTTCAATGTGCAAAAGAAGCAAAAGAATGATAAAGTGAGGTGATGTACCACCATGTATTTAGTTGAAGTTCAAGGTCACTGTTATATTGGTCAGAGCTTTACCCTTGGTGACTTGGTGCTATTGTTTTTCTGCTGAATTTACTGTGAGTTCTGGCTGGTATGTTATCTCTGTCATTCTGAGTTCAAAGAGACAAAGCAAGAGACAATAGGTAAACTGTAGTCAAGCCACAGCCACCACAAATAATGATCACTAACATCATCTTCATTTCCGGATGTCAGAATTGCTATATACTAGATAGGTTTTACTATGGAAGCCTGGATATATTGGGAGTTTATTTGCTGTTTCTTAGACTGTTGGATATATCTGGAGAACTCAAAAGAATTGACATGTAGAACTAACTTGAATGACAGAAATGATGGCCAGATAAGTTGTATTAGTTTTGCATCAGTTGAATTAGAGAAAGCTCAGACACAGCACTGATGTTACCAGACTTTTCTAAGTTCTTCAAGATCATATAAAACTGAATCCATATCAGATAAGCAGATCCTGCCTTTCTGAATGGGAGCTAGCGAGCAGAATTTGCCTCTTCTTAGGTTGTCTTTCCTGAGCTACAACCCTTTTCAATAGGAAGTTACTCACTCTAGCTAGTCTTTATCTCTTTTACTACAAGTCATCCCTATTCCTTTGCTTTATTATCATTACTTTAATGTGATGGTAATTATTCACGATCCTCCCTATGACACCCTGAAGATGACAATGTTCAAGGCATAATATTGATCGACTTCCCCATCTGTAAGTACTTCCTGTCACCTGTGAATTTCTGTTGTTGGGCATTTTTACTTTTCTGGTGCACTTTTTTTTTTTTTGGCTTGTGTGTTACTGATATGTGTGCTTGTTTTATCTTCTTTACCTGAGAGCCTGTTCTGGTAGAATAGCAAGAGCCATGATTCATCTCTTGCTCTCCACACCCCCAAATCTTGTTTAGTGTAATGTAAGGAGTCACTGAACATTCACTGAAGCAAATCTTTAGACTACCACAGAATGAAATTTCAGAAAAATGCCACTTTAGCTTAGTACCTCTCAATATTTCATATTACTTGAATGCTACCAAAATTATTCAGCTCAGAGCAGCATGTATACAGACACTTCCATGTTGGTGTATGTTTTTTGTTTTTAGTGTGGATTGTATTTTTCTCTCTCTCTAGGACTTTGGAAAGCCCAAGGTGGCTTCCAGGTGTTTTCAACAGAGACGTCTCTAGCTTAATGAATGTTTATAAAAGCCATTTTCTACTGATATTTAGCCTGCTTTCCTTGTCATTGTTATGTGTCATTTTCTACAGTTTTTTAAATAGTATATCTAGTTTGTTAACTGCATACAATTTAAGGTGTTTAGGTGCCATTTGGAGACTTCATAAAAGGAGGTCACTTAGAGTTCAGAAATGTTTAGAAAAGAGAAAAAAATCTTAGAAAGGTTTTCCTTGGGGTTAGTAATTTAGAACCCCTGCACTGTTTACACTCAAGATACAATATGCCGTGCTAAGATTATCTGTTGTGAATCAGGCTAAAAGCAAAATGAAAAACTGGGGCAAATGTAAGTGGTGTCATATTTAAGAGAATAACTCAAATCCCTCCAGCCTGAATCATTTAAAAAATGTATACATAAATTCATGATCATTTTAAAGTGAAGCATTTACTGAGTTTGAAAAAAAAATTTAAGGAAAAGAACAGTATCAGGGCTTTCCATTGCTCTGCCTAAGTCGATTACTCATGATTTTGGAACCTACAGCCTGGCCTTAAGCCGTAAAGTCGTGAAGGAAGAGCTTCTGAGTCATTATTCCCTTTCTTGTTTGGCCGAGAGGAAAGCAGAATTTAAGATGTGGTCATTTATGTATCTAAACATGCTCCTTTAAATGTAGCCAGTCAAAGTATCCACTGAGAGAAAGAGAGAGGAGACGGAAATGACCAATAGCTAGCTTCTGGCTGGATAAAACATTTACACATAACTTCTGGCTTCCCATCAAGTGGAGCTTTTGCGAGGGATTTATAGGTCAGATAGCTCAGCAGTTTCAGCCTGTTGCCCACTGTACCTTAACAAAGCTTGCGCGTGTTTGTACAGCTGGACTGGTAGCTGTGGGAGTCCCAGGAATCCCACAAGGCCCCCGTCCTTTTACCTCCCCTTTGCCATTTACCAGCACACAAATACATACAGAATGAAACTGTCTGACTAGCAGGTTAAAGGCCCACAATTCAAACCCTGTTTATTTTCTTTCCTTGATTTCCTGCTGCTACAGTGAGTAAATGGTATTTTTCCCTCTTGCTTTTTTTTTTTTTTAACCTGTTTGTCTATCAGTGTCTGGTATGGAAGGAAAGAAACACTCACATTTTAACAGAGTTTAGGAGACTCATGCTTTGGTGTACTATTTTGAATCTCTCTTTCTCATGCCACCCCCTACTCCCAAAACACACACACGCACACGCACACACACAAACACACACCCTCTAATGCCTTTCTCTCAAGGTCTTTCCACTTTCATTCCACGTTCATCTTTTTCTCAGATTTTTTGGGGGAGGGACTTATTTACCCAAAGGAAGGGAAAAAAAACATCCCCAAACTCCTCAAGTGTAATTTCAGCCGGAGGAAGGGTGTTATTTTAATTACTGTTGAACCTATTCTGAAGGGAGGCCCGTAAATGCTTGATGCATTGAGGAGAGTGGCAGTTAATATGCCTTTTGAATCTGTGCCACAAACTACAAAGACTGCCATCTGGGGAGGTATTACATTTGTAAGAAAAAATAGTTGAGACTTTTCTTTAAATGAGCTTGTAAATTCCAGTCAATCTTAGTTTAGGTTCACTCCATTACCCCCCGCAAAATCTCCCATATGAAATATTTAAAGTCATACTAATTAACCAGAAAAGAAAAGCGATTCTAAATTGCGACAACTATCACTATCCTCATAGACTTGATATGCATATTTATATTTTGAGTTGTTTACTATCATCCCCATCAACCATTTCATTAACATCTTTGAATTAGAGAAGAATCTAATGGATGAAGAAACTTTTTTCGCATGTTCAATGTTCTTAAATTATCTTGTTTCTTCATACAAAAAGAAAACTTTTAATTAGAAAGCAAAACTAGTCCATTAATTAATTTGACCTTTTTAATAATTGGTCACCCTTCATCTCCCAGGTAGCTATTCTGGCAGATGATGTAGGAATGAAGGATTATTGGAGTTAATGAAACTGGTTGATAGTCAAGTCACAGTTTAATTAGCACATTGTTCTAAGACAGGACATGGAATCATTTGGGGCCTCTGCTTCTTCATCTGGAAAATGGGAAAAATGTGCCTTCCTTGCCAACTTCACAGAGCGGTTGAGAGAATCAACTGGTATGATGGCTGTCAAAGTGTTTTATACATGGAGAAATTTTATGAGAATCTGAAATGGTATTCTTTTTCCAAAGTTTGAAATTATTCTTGATATTTGAGCTTTTCCTTTCCTTCCTGAGAGGATACTTTCACAGCAAATCCATAGTTGCTGGAAGACACAAATTCTGAATTTCAAGGACAATTTAAATTAGACATAAGATATTTCTTTTTGTAAAAGTTATGTTTGCACTGTGTCTTTTACTAAATTATAGAAGCACCTGAAATACAATTTTTTAAAAGCCTGATTATGTTAGTGGTTGATCCGATTGATCTCATTATAAATATTCAGATAAAGTGTCGATAATCTTCTTTCAAAACACTCCAGGATGCTTAAACTTCACACCCTGTTGACATTTTAAATTACTTAGCAGGAAACCTTCTGATATTTATCCTTCCATTTGCTAAAGTTCCTTAGTTCAAAGCCCCCTATGGAATTGCAAACTTATAGGCACTGATTTAGTAAAGAAAATACACACATAACATCACAAGAAACAGGCTCTGAGTTACATTGGACTTCACATAACACTTTTGCCATTAGAAAGATTTAACATTTATGTATTGCATTGAAAAGTTAATTCATAAGATCCTGAGGGAATAATGCTTAAACAGTTTTTCATTTGGGAATTTTTCTTCAATCAATATTTCAATTAACATGTGGAAAATTTTTTTCAGTTTCCCCCTCTTGTCTCCTTTCCCTTTATCCCCATATAATCCCTGTCTGTGATGGTCTACTTTTAAGAAGGAGGTATCTCTAGAACAGTGTACATGTCCCTGTCCATCTCCATCCTTTGTATGATAAGAGTAAGAGGTCTTTTCAGAATATTTACTCTCATCATTTGGATTCTACTATTATAGTGATATTGTTTCCATCCTATAGTATTTGCACAAAAGTAAATACTTTATTTGAACATAATGTATATTGTTCTTCAAGTTAAAAAGTCTAATGAAAAAATAAGTCCATTTTTATCTGCTTTTAAAAATTGTATTTTAATTTAGTCCTTCTCTTTCCATTCTTTTCTATACTATCTTTTGAACTCTGTGGTGAGTCTTCATTTAAAAAAATAAAACATTTAGATTCCTATGTGATGGAGCAAATTAGTGTTTTGTATCCCTTGTGCTCTAATCATTCTTTGAGGCAGACTTCTTTTGACAATAAGTTTGGCCACCCCATACAACTGTACTGCTGTTCTTAAGGCCCTTGCTTAGTAGAGCAGGTCGTGAAGACTAGAAGCATCTGTTGCTCCCATAACATGTCCACATGGCCTACTTTGCTAATTGCATGAGATGAATTTGTGTGGTTTGGCTAGTTCTCCTAAGTGCCCAGCATATACTTGTCCTTCAGCTGTCCTCTTAATTTACTAGTTTCTTACTCTAAAAATTCCCAAACATCCCAGAACAATCTGCTTAATATATATGAAGAGGTCATTGAAACGTACTGGCAACTTCTACGTTCAGAACAGTGACTGAGTACAGTTTTTGAGTGTCTTGGCTTAAGAAACATTTATATTCAAAATTCTCAATGAGTTTCTTAACTTAGACAGGAGAAAAAGATGCAATCAAGATGTGTTTCCCCTGTGAAAAGTGGGAGATTGTTGAAGAGTATTAAAAGTTGAACAGCTGGCCAATGTTTATGAAAACAGCCGGGCTCTTATCCATAAGACAGGAAAGAGAGTCAAAAGCCAAAGTTTCTGTCTTTCAAGACAGCTGGGAGATTTTCAGAGTTCAGGGAAATTTTTAAAACTAGGATAGGTGTACCTTTCCCCCCAACCCCTTGAAGATATAAGAACAAGAAGAGTAAGAAAATATCTTGGGAGTAAAAATATCTTTTATCAGTTCTATTATTTATGTTCTACCAAACACATGTATCACTTTTAGAAAAGTATTTTGTTAACTTTTACTAGAGGTAAGAACAGGTAAATAATGTGGCCAGTACATAAAAATAAGAGGAAGGAAAATTAATTAACGTAAAATGGAGAAAAAGGTGTAAAAATCAGTTGTATAACTAAGGATTAGTTTTAATTCCCCTTATGGTCTCCTTATTAACTGAAGCAAATTAACGACTTTAGCAAGTAGTAATTTTTCAAAGTAAGCAACCTTCTAAATCAATTATTTGGAATCCCTGTAACTTATCTGTTGTATGGTGGAGTCAATGAGGTTTATGGCTGGAGGGATTTACTCAGAACAGGAGGTCTGGATGGGAAAATTAAGGAGGAAGTTAACTGAATGCTCCATTTGTACCATTTTTACATTGTTCTATTGGTCAGTTTTATTTTATCCCTCCATGTGGTAAATATTTATCTACTGGTAGAGAAGAAGTTCATCTGTCTCAAACATGAGTAGGAATCAGAGTTAGAGGTGATTTGACTAACCAAGGGAAAAAAATCAAGGCTAAAATAAAACTTCATCCTACAAATAACTTCCCTCTACTAAGCAGTTGTAGTTTGGAAGCATCAAAATGACTTTATTTTAACAGATGAGTCTTGCAAAAAAACAAAAGCTTCCCAATAAATAAATATGAATTTGTTGAGTCCTCCCCATACATAGTATCTGTAAAATTTCTATTTGATGCTTTTTCTTTCTCTATAGACTGTTACTAAGTTCTAATGAAACAATTGATCATTATTTTGGGTAAGAGAATTAGAAACTTATTCATGGAAAAAATAATATATATGTTTTACAGTGAAAACAAAACTGTAAATTTAGTTCATTTGTTCAAGTAGGTTAAATTTCAACTCAGAAGGAAAGCTATCAAATGCAGCATGAGGTAAACAATGTTTTTTTTTTAATTTGCACATGTATCATACATCTATGTAGATTTTCAAGAAAACCAGATTAAATTAGTTGTTTCATTTTATTCTCATCCCAAGCTGCTTATGAAATATGCAGTAGGATTTATTATTTGATTTTAAAAATAAGAGTGTAGATATTTACTTTCATGATGGAAAGCAATTTCCAAGCCTTATTATTAGAAATCTCCTAAGAGGGCAACCAATAAAGCTAAAGATTTGAAATTTCCTTTGCATAGAAAGAAAATGAAACAAATAAAAAACTTCTCATATACTTATTCTCATATGATATGAAGCATTTACTACTTTTCCTCTGTTTTCAGTCATTCTTTCTCACTCTTTGAGTCTAAATCAACATGCAGTGATTCTTGGCTTCCTAACACCTAGTGCACTTTCAGATACATACTTTTAGTGGAGCCAGTTCAGCAGAAGGCTGGACTTACTGCTGGAGTAGGTGATCCTCATGAGAGTGAGATTAGGAGAACCCTAATGCAAGAGAAAGCAGCTCTGCAGCTTCAGGAAAGCCAGGTTGTTGGGGACTGTGCTGGGAGCTGGATGGTGTCAGAAGCTATGATGGAAGTGGCTCTGCCAAGAAGCCAAATGCATCTCACAAAATGAGAGGAGCAATGGGCTGGGAAATGCACAAGCTTAGCTCTAGCCTTTTGGTCAGTAGAATAAATGCGGTACCACCATGGCCCACCATAGAGAAATCTCTTCTTGCCTTACATCAACGCTCCCTGAGCCATCCTCAAGGTAAATGGGCTTTCCAATATCCTAATAGTCTAACTGTGTTTTGAGCCACTAACATTGTCACAAGCCATTGAAAAAATAGCATGAACATTCAAAAGAATCCAATTTTACCATGTAGACATAATGTAGGCTATTTCTACCAGGTAACACAGATTTTTGGTGGAAATATTTGCTAAAATAAGCTGTAAGCAACTTTCAAGACTACAAGTAATGTTTCTTTAATCCTCACATATTCTGTGTGGGTTAGGTAAGCTTACTGAGCAATATTTTGAAGAGGAAATATATGATGTAGATGTTGAATTACTGGCTGTCGTAGAGAACAGTGGTAACTGAAGTGATTCCCAAATAAAAGGCAGTTACCAAAAGACGTATTTCGTCTCCCTGCTGTAGAAGGATTGGCGGAACAAATTGATCAAACTATGTTAGTATAATATTAACAAAATCAGTTCCGAAGCTTGCTGATTTTTATAAAAACTACTTAAGGGCTACAAATGTAATATACACGTATATCTTTTCTTAAATGTAATTCTTTGCCAGGTTACTTGAAATGCATTTTATGAATTTCTGTGTGCTTTTGTTAGCTCTTTGAATTAAACGTGTTACTTCTAAATCTATTTTTTTCACAAATTAGTTTTCACTTTAAAGAATCCCACTTTGGAGTAAATGATATCACTGATTTATTAGGACAGGTGGCATGCCATCAACTACTTTTTATCTAACTTTATTTGTGGCTCTGACTCCTGAAGTTCATCAATTTGTCCTTCCCACTGTCTCAGACCTGTGTTGCTGACATTATATACTAGTATATGAATTTGGGTTGTATAGTCTTAAATAAGAATAATACCTCTGTTTAACTCCAGCTGAATAATTTGGGACGGCACTCAGTAACCAAGTGAGCAAGATTAATTTCAATCTGGCACTGCAGAGAGTTCTACCCTGTAGCAGAAAGTGTTGTTTTTGGAACAATGTTAGACACTCTTTACTATTTTACTGTCTCCTGACAGAAGTTAGCAGCGAAGGTCTTATACAGTAATTTATCAACAACCTTTTGAATTCACACTTTTTCAAACCCTGTGTCCTCAGTTGAGGGGATATGTAGCCTACGATTTTGCATCAAAGTGTCAGGGGAACGCAGATCCCGACCAGGGTTAAGTTTTTTTGGAGAAACTGATCTGGGTGACTTGGACTTTGGGTAGACTCCTTGAGGCCTAGTCTTGAAAGAAACTAAAAAGACCTGCAGCAGGGCTCTGAGTGATCCCACAAGATATGTAAACACAGATGCAGCAGGCCGAGGCAGGCAGCCCAGCAAAGATCCTGGGCCAAAGTCACAGCAATTAGCACATTGTGAAGCACAGTGCCCATGTGGGTCTCAGAAAATAAACAAACTGTTGTCTGCATGTGTTTTTAAAAGAAAGCTTCAAAGCAGGTTTAAAATTTTATAAAAGTTCATGAAAATGGGAAGGATTATGTATAATCTATTTATTTTGAAAAAAAATCACAACTGTATATAGATCTCTTTTGTGTAACTTTAATATAAAGGTAAAATACCCATTTAAAAAAATGCACATTCAGTATCTATTAAGCATAGCCTGGTCCTAAATATTCAATTTATCAAAAACATATCTTGAAAGGATACTGGAAATGTACCACACCAATGTAAGATGTTAATAATAGGAGAAACTGGGGAGGGGATACTAGATGGGAACTCGGTATTTTCTGCTCAGTTTTTCTGTAAACTTAAAAATGTTTCCAAAAAAGCATATTAATTTTTAAAATAATTTAAAAGGATATTAAAATCAATACCATAATTCATAATGGGATAAAATTATTTTCTCCATCACTGTCTACTATCATAAAGTCAAGAAAATTGGAAGTGCTTTCAATGTGTTTAGAATAGAAGCAAGGGTATATTATGTAACTTGTAGAAATACTTCCTTAAAAAATGTATGAGCCTGAAGTGTATATAAAGCATTTTTTTTTTTTTTTTTGGTGGAGAAAGGTAATTAGGTTTACTTATTCACTTATTTTTAGAGGAGGTAATGGGGATTGAACCCAGGACCTTATGCATGCTAGTCATGCACTCTACCACTAGAGCTATATAACCTCCTCCCTAAAACATATATATTTTAAAACTGAGATTCTAACCTCCCTGGTTTTTTGTGTAGAAAAAGGCAAACTGAATTAATGTGTGTATGTGTGTGTGTGTATCTTCTCTCTGGTGAGAAAAGAGAGTTCTGTGGCAGTATTTTTCAGTGACAGATAAATAAGATTTTTTTTCTTCAAAAGCTTTGTAAATGATAAAGGTATATCTACAAAAGTTGATTTTAGAACCCTCTTATTAAGTAATCTTAATAAGTATTAGTATATTCAAATCAGTCCTTATTGTGTGTTCGTGTGGTTATGAGTAATATTATTTTCCAAAATCTAGTCTTATAAAAAAGAGAGAGAGAAAGGGAAAGCAAACAAACAAACCAAAGTGTGATATTCTAGTGGAAACCAGTAACGGGCAGTTTCCAGGAGTGAGCTTTATTTCCAGCCATTTATCTTGTGCCACTTCCTCCCTTTAAATATGACTGCTGATTTTGCTTTGTCTGGGAAGTAACAGCAAGTTGAGTAGAAAGGCCTGAAGTTAAAA
This sequence comes from Vicugna pacos, assembly GCF_048564905.1. NCBI lineage: Eukaryota > Metazoa > Chordata > Mammalia > Artiodactyla > Camelidae > Vicugna > Vicugna pacos. The sequence goes on along the minus strand of NC_132993.1, from coordinate 49,085,245 downwards.
AAAGAAAAAGTCTAAAGTCTTGACAAAGAAAAATACTCTTTCTCATTCTGTCATGCGATTTCCAGGATCAGAATTTATGGAGACCTGAAGTTCCTGGCACTACCTGACATAACTGGCATTACTTGATCTTTCTAACCACAGCACCCCAAAGCTGAAAAGAATCAGTCAGGTAGAATTCACATTCATTTTTCCTTCAATGAAATTCATTGTATAGTAGCATATGTTTAAGGGAACGTGTGAGTTTTATTGCAGGTCAGAAAGGCTGCAGTTCTAATCCATGATTCACAAAGAAAACAGAGCACACAAAGACCAGTGCAAGACTGCTGGGTTGGAGGTTGGAAGGTTCCAGTATGTAAACCATATTCCAGTCTGATATGTGTGCAACAATAGGGTGATAAAAATGAAAACACTCCGTGTGGCTAGGAGACAGTCTTCGTTTTAGGGCCCTCAATGCTTTAGTGTTTAGAAGCTGTTGGTCAGATTTTGCAAGGCTAGCATGATTCTGAGTATGATGCTTTGTGAAGTGCATAAACCATTTGTGAACTCAAGGGGGATATTAAATATATTTCACTTGCCAAGAAGTTAATCAGTCAACCACAGATCCTTATTCAATGCAATTTATTGAACACCTGCCATATTAGAAGAACCATAACAAGCCAGGTGGTGAACTGAAATGGCAACACTGCCCTCAAGGTGCTTATAATCAGAAGAAAATAAAGAGGGTGGCAACTCAAATTTACAGTGGCCTTCTAGTTTACACCATTTCACGAACATTTACAAAGGATGATTGAAGCACTATAACTATAGGCAACACCACCATCAACAAAAAACCCCAAGATAGGCACACATGATCAGTTATAGGTATTTATGTATGCACATGTGTGAGTGTGTAAACATGCCTGGGGGGCATGCATCTTTAGTCTGGATAGCTTTAGGGAATATTTGAACTTGAAACAGTTTTCTGAAGGAATGGTAGGGAATAAGGAGGCTTTGTAATTAGGGGACAGAATTCTGAGTGATGTGACTGTTTGGAAAGTAAATATTGTGTCAAACTGTAGTAATCAAGTAATCAAATAATTAGCTGTTAGCTTTCCAATTTGACATATTAGCTTGACTTTAAATTGGGTTGGGAAGAGTTATTTAGAAAGTTTTGAGCAGGGGAGTGATATAAATACAAATTCACTTAAAGAGATCTTTTCTGTCTTTTGTCTGTAGGACAAATGATTGAGAAGCTAGAGGCAGGCTAGTCTAACAGCTTGAAGGTTGTGAAGAGAAAAACTGATGTTTCTAATCCCATTGGAAAGTTCTGGTCAGTCAGAAGAGGCAGATTCAGTTTTAGTTAATCTCACTCTGTACCTGTTAATTCACCAAGAAAAGTAGAAGTTGTGACAAAAGATTGGTATGAGATTGATGAAATAATGTAAAAACATATGCCATGTAGTAGGTACTCAAATTACTTAGTTTAATCTGAATCTAAAACATAAATGCAATTATAAGAATTAGAATAGATTATTATGCAGCCTCAAAAATAAAGCTTTTTAAAAAAATAAATACTTTCATTTTATAATAAGGTTATCCAGAGAAAATTTACATTAGGCAAAAACTATACCTCTATAGTACCATGTCACATTCAGGAAAAAAAAGTATATCTTCCTTATTTCATCCTAGTTTTTTTTCCAAATCATAATGAATCTATAATAAATCTGAGGGATTTTTTAAAAGTTGCTTTTGAAGTAATCTTACTGCTGAGAAAATCCCCAAGGCTGTGAGCAGAATCGTTTTGAACAAAGTGTTCAGTGTTTCTTTTCAGCCAGTCCAATGGAAGATCTGGTGCCATCTCAGTATACTAGTTTGACTTATCTTTCCTTATCAAATCAAAACAAGGAAGTACTGATCTTCTTTTTTTCGCAGTTGAGTATGTAAAACAAAATGAACAAGATAAAAAAAACATGAATTGAATGGTTATGATATAGAACATTGTTTTAACTAGCTTTGATCTTATAGTACTTTGGGTTTAAGGATTTGGGTACTTTTGAATATATATTTATGTTTGTAGCAGATAAATAAGCAAGGGAAGGTTTTGTGTGGTCATTGCTTTGGAGTACCGACTTTAAAGTCAGGCAGTTTTATTTTTGCAGTTCATCTTCTCTCCTGACTAGTTCTGAACTCTGGCAGAGTAACCTACCCTCTAGAGTTGCTACCTTAAATGAGGTTACATATAATACACAGCCTACACAGAGCACACATTCAACAAATAACTCACCCTTTTCTTTCCATTCTCTTCTTTATTTTTATTTACAACCTTAGTTCACGTACAAATAAACTTAGTAAAATAACTAAAATAATAAAAACAATAATTTACATTTACTTAGCATTCTACAATTTACAAAAGCTTCTAGATTTATGATGTCACTTAATATGGACAGAGCAGCTATTAGTAATGCCATTACACAGAAGATTATTCTGAAATTCAAAATAGTTTCGAGAAATATTGTCGATCATAAAATCAAATTTTATGGTTAAATTGAAGCCCAGATGTCCTCACATTAAGGACAGGACTCTCTACCATTCATAACTGCTGCTGGCAGAGGGGTGGGATTGGGGAGAGCAAGACAAGTGAAGGGCAAAATCATGCTGGGAGGTAAGGGTGGAGTGATAGGATAAGCCAAGCTAATTTTATGTGTCAAGATAGATGTCAAATTGTCAGCAAAAGAAGTATTAAAAATGCAGGCACTTGAGACAGAATTAGGAATAAAAGTATGCAAACAAATATCAAGGTCTTGAGATAACACTAGGATTAATTTTGGTAGAAAATAGCAAAATAGTACGTTTGTTAAGTCCTTTTGAAAGGACTAGAACACATTTTCTATTCATTAATGCAGAGGTTCTAATACTTTGTGTTTAGGGCACATTTTCTAAATTTACTTGGTTATTTGTGGTAATTTGTGATTAGTAATATATTCACCCCCTACCCTCTACTTTAAAGATCAAGAGAGGATACAGCAAGAAGTTTCCCTCCCAGGTCTGTCATCCTAAGCATGCAGTCACCCTCCTAAATCAGCCAGGATTCAACCAAAGTGGCAGTACCACTAGAGGTAGGAGGTAGAAAGATAGATAGATAGATAGATAGATAATCTCCATCTATCTGAAATCTCTCTCTCTCTGTGTATTTTTGTGTATGTTATGTGTGTGTGTGTGTGTGTGTTTGTGTATAAAGAGGTTTATCGCCAGGCATTCTCTCATGTGATTGTGGTGGGATCTAGCCAAGCAAGCCCAACATTTGTACAGCAGCCAGTCAGGAAGGGAAGATCATGGGCAGACTCAAACTCACTGGCTTGGGCTGGTGCTGCCAGCTGTAAGCAGTCAGGAAAGGAATATTACGAGCAGAATGGACTCCATGGACACAATCAGAAGCTATTTTCCACAGGTGGGATTTCTTTTTTCTCTCAGAGAAATCTCAGCCCTGCTTTTTTTGGCCTCCAAATAAATTTAGTCAAGTCATGAAGATTATCTAGGATAATCTCTTTTACTTAAACTCAACTGATTAGGAGATTTCCTGATATAAACATCTTTGATATAGTGTAATATTCTTTTACTCTTATACTGCATTTTTTGCTGTATTACTAAATTTTTGTAGTAATATTCATAAGTGAGATTGTGATTTTGTTTTACCTTTCTACTGTGTCAGATTTTAGTGACAGGGTAATTCCAGTTTAATTTAAAATAACTAGAAGCTTTTTTTCTTCTATGCCTTGGAAATATATGTATGTCATCAGAATTTTCTTTTCCATAATTGTTCATTTGAGTTTGACTGTGAATGGTCTTGGCTTGGGGTCTTAGGAGGTAGCTATTTGGTGAATTTTCCTATTTCTTTTAATGATAAAATTAGCCTACTCATAGTTTCTTTCCCTTTTGGGAAATTTAAATAAATTTTATATCTCTAAAAATATATCATCGTCATTCAAATTCTCCAAAATTTTTGCATAAACTTGGATAAGCAAAGCACTGTTAGAATTCTTTAATTTCTCCTGTAACTATACTTACTTATTTGTTCCTCATAATTTCTTCATTTATAAAATTGTGCTTTCTCTTCCTTCTCTCTCGTGGCCCTTTAAGCAAGTATTAATGCAATAAAAACATTTTTTGTGAAGTGGTATAAATAGTGGTTAATATACGACATGTGCAATGTAATGTATTGCATGGCCACTATTGTTAATAATACTGTATTGCATGTTTGAAAGTTCTAAGAGAATAGATCTCAAAAGTTCTCATCACAAGAAAAAAATTCTGTAACTATGTGGGGTGATGGATCTTAACTAGACTTAGCGTGGTGATCATTTTACAGTATATTCAAATATTGAGGCATTGTGTTGTACACCTGAAACTAATATAATGTATGTCAATTATACCTCAAAAACAGTGATTAAAAGCATGGTTCAAGATGTACTTACTATCTCTGAAAGGTGTTGGAAAAATTTCCTTAGCTTCTATATTCCTCAGTTTCCTCATTGATAAAATGTAATAATATACTACTTACTTTGTAGGATTGCTTGAGTTGATAAACAATAAGTTCTTGGTATTATGATTGCTGTTGTTGTCATCATTATCTTTTTTCCCATGGAGGCAGCAATTGGATTTATTTATTACTCCTCCTTTTTGTTTTCAAATATAATTCTTTTTATTATTCTTTCATTGTTACCAAGATTTTTGCTGTATTTTATTAATTCAGTCTTTTATTGGTTAAACCAACCTGTAGGAGATTTACAAAAAGGGCTATTGGGCATAATAGTATGAGTTCCTTCATGTTTAGAAACATTTGTTAGGTGGCTTTGTAGTTGGGCAGTTTGGGATTGGTAATTATTTCTTGGATCACAGCTTTTTCCCTGAAGTATTTTTCAGGCATTGCTTCAGCTTCTTGAGTTATGGGATTAAATGTTTTTTCTTGGAAATTTATGAGGCCATTTTGATGATTTTTCTTCTTTAAGATGACTTTATATTCTCTGCTAGAGTACACAATGATTTCTTTAGTTACCTCTGAAATCCAGAAATTTTATTTTTTGGTGTGGTCCATTTTGCATCAGTTTTTCCTGGGACATAGTTTGCTGTTATAATCTGCAAATTCAAGTCATTTTTTACATATGAAATTTTAAAAATTATTTAAATGTATTCTAGTTTCATACCAGAATTTAATGCAGGAATGCCAGTTATGTGTATATTGGATGTCTTTTGCTTACATTCAATGTCTATCAGTTTCTTTCAGAAATTTTTAACTCTTTATTTTCATTTCCATTTGCTAAATTTCTCTAATTCTGGTACTCTGTGTTCTTCACTGTGTATCCAGCATTGTCAGTACTAATTTGTATCGTATCATGTTCATTTCTTTGGTTTTTCAAATCTTCCAGTTCTTTCCTAAACTCTTTTAGCTCATGTTTCATCTTCTTTTGTCTGATTGTCTTCCTCCTGAACTCTTATCTCTGTCTTTTGATTTTTCACTCTGTAAAGCCAATAACCTCATTGAAAGTCTGTAAATGTATAGCACAATATTTGTTCAACATTTTCCTCTGATTTCTGGTGACATAGTCTGTTGAATTTTGTTTGAATGCTATTTGTTTTTACTTTTCCTTTCCTCATTTTTTTCCCCCTCAGGAAGTGTGTATAGATCCTGTGCTTGTTTCTTTTAATTTTTCAGTTCTGATGGGGGTTTTTTCCCCCTGTGGATTAGCCATTTGCAGGTGTTTCATGTGATGGATGGGCTATGCCCATGCTGCAGACTTGCAGAAATTTTGATATAACTCAGTTTTTTGGAGAGCTCTTTGAGTCTTTTCTTCACCCCAGTTAATACAGCCTGGCAGCTGTTGGGCTGCTCACAATGGTGAGACTCACTTCTTGTAGCTGTTTACTGACAGACTGATCCATGCTTGTACATCAGTGTGATGGCTAAACCAGCCCGACGAGACCTCCTCTGTTTCTTAAAACCAAACCAGGTCGAGAGACCCTGCAACCACTAGTCCATATGTTCCATTCCTGTTTTTCTAAATACAGGATTTTGGACATGCACCTCAGAATGCCTCTCCTCTCCCAGTAGCATGTTCTTCTGAGATCTGCAGCCACTCATAAGCTTTCTGCACTTCTTTTATGAACTGTTTTAATTTCACTGCTTTTGCTCTTATTCAGCCTTCTAATATACTCTATCATTTATTTATTTTCACCCATTAAAGTAAAATATAAGCCTCATGGGAGGAGAGCTTTTTTTTTTTTTTTTCTGTTTTACTCTGCCATATCCTGGGTTTCTATCACAGTTCCTGGCATATAGTAAATATTCAAGAAAATGTTTGTTGCTTGAATAGAAGTATTATGTGTCCCACTTAGTCAATAGATGGTTAATCACCTCTATAGTCAGCAATGCAAATCAACTGTTATATTATTACCATAATTTTGATGCAATACAGTAAGCTTTTTGTGGGTACAAACTAAATATTTCCAGTATATCAGTTGGGACTCTTTAATTTGTGAGTAAAAGACTGATTTAGCTAAAAATGGACCATGTCACTAACCTGTCTGAAAAGATTTCAGCATTGATTAGGTTAGAATTCAAATTATTTGAACCAGAAATCAATCTCTGGCTCTGCTTCCTCTTGTTGATGTCGAGTTGAATGAACAGCAGCTCTGGGACCTATACTCTCTTAGGTTTTAAGTCTTGAGGGAAGGATCAGGTTGACTTCTCCAGTAGCTTCAGCCTCACCCAATCAATAACTTTCTAGAACTGGGACTTATTAGCCTCTGATTACTCCATCCATCAATCAGTCACTGTTGCCATGTCCAGGATTCCTCTGTCTATCTGAGGGCTAAGCTCATGCTCAACTCTTGAAGTCAGGAAGGAGTTGCCAGGATCACATTATCTGAGAGTAGGGAAGGAAGTGATTAAACCATAAGACAAAAAAAAAAAAAAAAGAAAAGTTTCTAAATACTATATAAAGTACTTAGGTGTTCCATAAATACTGGTTGTGCATACCATAGTCATTTTCCCTCACAATCATATTTGTTTTATTTCTATGCTTAGTAGTTACAGTTTCTAAATGCCTAATTCACTTTCTTTCAAATGCTGGAGGCATATATTTAAAAATGTTTTAAATTTAATTTGTTTTTTACTTAAGATCTTCAGATAATTGTCCTTTCTCTTCTCCTTTTATAGGAGAAAGTCAGCTACAGTCAAGGGATACTGTTATGGCAAGTTTGTAAAGTTCTCTGGGTCAGTGGGATAAATGAAGATCCATCCAGTACAAGTGGGGATCTTGTATGTTCTTATCCTGCTTTGGGAAAATTTCCTACCCATCTTCTAAGCATAGTCAAAATAAAGTTTAGATTGTCCAGATTGCTGCCCAAGACATCAATCTACAAAAGTACTAAAATATTGCCAAAGTCCTTAAACTATATTAGAAATCTAAAATGATTTTACAATTGTATTTTATGAAGTATTGTGTGTTGTTGAAAGGGCCATTTTAAAAGGTAGCCCAGGCTTGGAAAGGAAGCCTCAACCCATGGGAAGGCTTGAGTATAATTATCTGCTATTGCAAATGGTATATAATAAACCAACCAAACCTTAGTGGCTAACAGCAATAAGCATTTATTCCTACATTTAGGGGTCTTCTGGTAGAAGTTTATCCCATATAAGAGGGGCTTCAGCTGGACCTGGCTCTAAGCTGAGGATTCAGGTCTGTACAACATATGTGCCTTCTGGAACCCAGGCTAAAAGGGTATTGACTACCAGGGCCACGATCACTGCTTCACAGAGAGCAGTGGAAACAGGTAATGCTCTTTTGGGTCTCGGCCTGGAAATTTCACATTGTCACTTTCTTCCATGTCTCACTGACTGGAGCAAGTAACACAAGCAACCCAGTGTCTGCAGTGTGAGGAAATTTCCTGTATCTCGAATGGCAAAAACTGGAGAGTCTCAGGGCTAAAGGTGTGGGTGAATAATTCTAACATAGGAGTGTGTGAAGAATTGGAAACAAAGATTCAAATCATCTACTCTAAAAACAGATATATGCTAAACCTCGTCTAAATTGAGGTTGGGAGCTACAGGGTGATTAGTTTTGCTGAGTGAAGTTTATAGATTTGGTCTTGTATTAGTAAGGATTCTCCAGAGAAAGAGAACCAGTGGGATATGTATAACCTGTGTATATGAGTAGGTAGAGAGATAGATGAGACAGGTATAGATGTAATTTATGATTATGGAGGCTGGCAAGTTCTCAGATCTGCAACGTAAGTAGGAGAGCTGGAGACCCAGGAGAGCTTATGGTGTTGTTCCGTTCTGAAGGCTGGCAGGCTTCAGACCCAGGAGGAACCAATGCTTTCATTCAAATCTGAAGGCAGGAAAAAAAACCCCAGTATCTTAGTTCGAAGGGCATCAGGCAGGAAAAATTCCCTCTTACTCAGAGAGGGTCAGCGTTTTTGTTCTGTTCAGGCCTTCTGGTGACTGGATGAAGAACACTCACATCAGGGAGAGCAGTCTGCTTTATCAGTCTGCAATTTAAATTTTAATCTCCTTCACAAACAGCCTCAGAGGAACATCCAGAATAATGACTGACCAAATATCTGTGGCATAGTCAGATTGTTATATAAAATTAGCCATTACAAGACCAGTTTTTTGGGTTTGTTTTGGTGCGGAATTTTTTATGACAAGTGAAGAGAAGCCGAGTGAGGATGTCTTTTTGTCTTTTTCTTACTGTGTCCTCAACCTCTTTTCCAAATAGCGAGCCAGCCAAACTTTGAAGAATATAGGTTTAATGAGATGCCAAATTATTAGTCTTGAGTACCCACAGATCTTGGTCTGGCCCTGTTCCTAACATTTGTGCATGTGGCCCTCAGTGACTCGAGAGAATGAAAGTGCCTTTTCCTTTACGAGAGAACCACACTGTGTGGGAATCTGAAGTCTTTGTTCACATGACCTCATTGTGGAACTCAGCATTAAAACAGTGGGTAGGGATCTCTGAGGCTGCTTAATAGTATGGTGGTGCATGAAGTTTCTCCTTTTGGGTGAACTACCATAGAAGTTGTGGTAACATTTTTGCTGATTTTTTTTTATGGTGAACCGACATGTGAGTCAATAAGTGTATTTTTTTTAAATTCACTTATTCATTTACATAATAATAGAAGTGTCCAAAGGGCAGGTTGAAGTGGCCACATCCTGTCTTCAAAAAAACAAAGTATCTGAGGAAGACTGTTGCCAGTTAAAATGTCATCTCTGAATTATATTAAAAGTGGAATTGTTTGGAACCTGAATGTGTGAAATGTCGAAAGAGAATACGCAGAAGAGGTTTCAGTACTGGCCCAAAGAAAAATGATCTAAATTTAATGAATGCTTAACATTACATAGCCATTTTTTATAATTGTCTTTAAGAAGAGAAATTTTAAAAATCCCTTTGTTTAAAGAACTTATTGTTCAGTGTGGTTAAAGGACAAAGGGCGAATGTATGAAGATGAGCCTGAAAAGCCAGTGGCTAAATCACTGAGGGCCTTGCCTGTGAAGCCAGGAAATGTGAACCTTCCCTTAAGGGGTGCTCAGGACCCATCAAGATCGTTATGCAGCAGAGTGACAGAATTGGTATTTCTGGATAAGTTGCACTGGTGGTAGTAAGGACAGATGAAGTCCTTATTAGAATTTTTAAAAGATCTAAACATGAATTAGAGATTCGGAGAGCACCGTTTTTGCAATTCAAAGTAATACACGAATCATACACAAATGGTGAAATTAAAAGAATGCTTAAAACTTAAATATCACGATTATAACTTCTTTCCAGAGATTCTAATTTTTTTAATCTGGATAAATTCATTGAACCTAAGCTTTGTTCATGTTTTATGTTGTTTTTGTTTTACTGAAACCCTAAGAATGTGATTTTATTGCCACTAGGTAATCTAGTATGCCATGAAGATTTAAACTCAAGCGATAGCTGTGGGGATGCATGGACAGCAGAAAATTTTAAAAGGTAGAGTTGAAAGAAGTTGGTGATTAACTGACAAAGGAAAGAGTCAGGGGTTTGGATGTTTCTAGGTTAGAACCATTGGTAGATTAATATGAAAGCACACAGGAAAAGCAAACATTTGGAGGCATATGGTAAACCTAAAATGTAGGTTAGTTCTTACTGCATCATATAGAAGCGTTCTGGAAGTGTGTCCTGGTGGTAGAGATTTTTTTCTCTGAATTTATATGAAGTAACTTTATGTTTTTCAAAGTGGCAATTCAACTTCTAGAACCTAAAACAAACTTCAGATTCAGAATCAAAATTTTACTTTTATTTTACCTAGAAGGTTTTTTGATGGCAAATGTTATCTAACTGGAGAAAGGTTAGCTTTAATTACCAAATTGCAAGCATTACAATTTTGGTCAATTGTGTAATATTGGTTATGCCTATGATTCACTTGAATTTCCCCAGCCAGTGCCAATGATGAATGTGGAACCAAATAGTTTTAGTCCTAAAGAGCTCACTCCTGCTACAGAATTTTGAAACCCCCTTCATTCATTCAACAAATGTTTCTTTGACATAAGTAAACATACACAATCTGTATGTCATCTTGTTCTATGTTGTAGTGTATGAAAGAACATAATCCAATCTTTATGTACTACTAGTACGTCTTTAACCTAAACCTATTTTGGAAAATGTGGAATCGAATGAAAGCAATAATGAAGTGGGTTTTTTTTTCTTTTTTGCTTTATTGCTGATAAGAGTACAGTTTGAAATGTTGTTAATAAATATTAATGAACTTAAAAGAAGATAATTCAGACTGACTTGGGATATGAATTCTGACACAGAAAGTTTTAGAGTTTTAAAAAGATCTAAACACTGAAGAGACTATGGGGCCCCCTTTATGCAATTCAAAAAATTTCCCTCCACTTTCTCCTTCTTCTTTTACTCCTCCTCCTCTTCATCTTCTCTTTTACTTCTCCTTGGGTATCAAATACGAAAATAAAAATGGCAAGTGGAAGTTACTTCTTCTCAGGGTCCTTAAAGTAGGTGATCTGGCCGCCTCTTGACATAGTCTTTCTTTTTGCTCTGGGAAAACATCAGTATGAAGATAGTGACCCTGTGCACTTGTTTTAGATGAGGGTAAACAGAAAACGATATTACTTGCCTGAATGAAGTAGACTATCCCAGGGTGGTAAATAATAGCTGTCTTCTAGTTTCTGTTTTTCTAAAAAGACCAGTAAGGACTTAAAAGGAGAAAAAACTGGAGAGGAGGGTGAAAGATGATTACCTTAAGGATTAGAGCTGTTACCCTGGTGAAGTCTGCAAATACTGTTTCTAGGTGATGGGTTGAATGTCTCTTGAGTAAAATGAATTTCAACTGAGAGATTAGCAGTAAATCTTTACAGGAAAATATCTCTCAGTTAGTTATTCATTATGAGAGTATGATTTCAATAAAAATGGATATTGTTTCACTCATTAACCATGCTCTTGTATAAATATTATTTTAAAAGATCAAAAGGAATATACCATTTGTTGAAAAAGTTCAAATTTCTAAAGTTTTATCATCAGTTCAGCTATTTTAGCTAAAGTAAAATCATCAAAAATGATACTTTTAATGAAACACAGTGTTTTCCTGGCCTTCTTAGTGACTTTACAAATTGAAATATTTTAAGGGTTTTATCAAAAATGTGGTGTGTATAGGTTTTATAGATGCCTCATACATTGCTGTATACTTTTGTTGGCATTTTTTATTTTTAAAAAGTAATCAAAAACAGATTGTGAGCTCCAGGAACAGCATATATGCTTCAGGTTAACACGGTAATGGCTCTGACCTTTAACCCTGATGCAACTGTTCTATCCTAACAGCTCTTTGTGAAAGGACACCAAATACTGAAGAAATTGGAAAGGTTAACAAAGTTAGCGGACAAAATAAACTTGATACTGAGAGTGAACTTTCACATGTAGCAAAAAAATAAACACTATTCTCTTAGGCTGATCATCAAAGGATGTTTAAGATGCCTATATGCTTCTTAGTGCTAAGTTCATACTCTCTTTTGAGAATTGTTTATACAGAGGGTTACCAAATTCATAGTGAGTCAATTATAGTAAATTCATAAGAACTAATATATACAGGATTATTTTAAAATAATGGAAATCCCAGCACCATTGTGGTGACAACGATACTTAAGAACTTGCTATGTTTTCAAGTCATTTTCATGACATCCAAATTTAAGAGGCATTCTTAATGCCCTTATGTAGACCCTGGTGAGTTATTCCCCTACATAATTTACAGAATTGGGATCCAAAATATAACCTGAGTTCTTGCCTGCTGCAAGGTAACATAAAGCCTGACTTCAGTTACTGACACATTTTGGAAGGTCAGAGCTCAGGCTGACTACAATGGAAATTACATATCAGATTACTTTTCTTCATAGAAATGGTATACAGTAAAGTTACTGTAAAAGTTCTCTGATCACCTAGAGCATAGTGTGGAAAGGCCATTAAAAATACACTGAAATGATAGGTGTGGTTTTGCTAGTTACCGCTTATCATCTAAACAGTTTCTTTGGCATTTCCTAAACACCACACATCACTGAATAGATGTAAAGATGGTTTCTCCTTCCTGCACACAAGAAATAAATAAAAGAAATATGCCAGACTAAATCTCACCAGAGCACTCAATGTTATTTTTTGTAATGAGAAGTACAGGTTAGGGACTCTTCCCCCACATCAAGAAAATAATGTTTACTTGAAAAGAAAAAAACAAAGCACAGACAAGAATGATCAGATCTGGTTTTGCATTTAAAAATACAATCCTTGATGGCTTAAAAAAATGAGACTTCAGGTGGTCTTATGTTTTAACTCAACAAAGTTCCACTTGTTATATAACTCATCTTACTAATTTATTGTTGGGCTTTGAAAAAGCCTCCCCATTTTGCCAGCCTTCCAGAGTATTGGTTGATGTGGCTAGCAGTCTTTCAGAAAACACCAGGATTAACAGGGTATTTGCACACCTGCAAAGCTCATTTAATGACTAAAATTGCAAATGCTGCACAAGTAAAGCAAAAATATGTATATTTTAAGTTATTTAGTGACCACAGCTATATAACACTATTCAGACAACCAAGAATGTACATCTATATATTATGTATTCCAAAACGTAGTTTTGATTGATTAGTTTTCCATGTCAAATACTTCTGTTTGCTGGAAGAGATGACAAAAGTGCTTAACAGAAATGGACAATTTTATGAGAAAATGGCTGAGCAGCAAAAGCATTAAGAAAAAATTGGGTGATCTAAGGGATCTTAAAGTCAAGGATAAATGAATGAAGAAAATACTTGTAAATAAAGATGGACAGAATGGCTGATTATTTTTTAAGGACTTGCATGCTGATGCATTACCCTGAATACCTGGACTAAGCAAATGACTTCCCTGGGAGGTATTCTCCCAGGGATGACTCACACCTTTCAGATGTGTAATTAAAAAAAACAAACAAACATGATTTGATAAAGAGATCTTCATTTTGATGATTGCTATGTGTCTTGAAAATTCTCTTTTCTTATAAACTGGTTTTAACTGAGAGTTGAGTTTTCAGCCTAAGTGTGGCTTTTTAAGGAGATAATTTCCCATGGGCTAACTGAGACAGAGAGGGATTAGGTTTTGAGAACCAAAATGATAACTAGAGTAATCCATACCATATAGAAATTCAGCCTACTCCTCACTTTTGAAGCCTGCCACAGATATAACTTTTAGAGATTAGGAATTAGGATTAGGGAACTTGGATATAGCCTCAGAATCTTTCTTGATTCTTTTAAATTCGCACAAATGGTGAAATCTATTTGCCGTCCTGCATAGAATCATATTCTAAGCTTTAATGTCTACTCCTCCACTTCTCTGTGGGGACGACAACGTCATTTTCTGCTTCATTGTCTTGAGAACTAGTCCTAAAGAGGATATATAAAGACAGCCCAACTTCTTCTAAAGCCATAGGACCACCCATGATAAACTCATTATAGTGAAAAGAGGCTTTATCAAATTTTCTCTAGCAGAGTATAATCTGTTTTTTTCCTAAATCACTATTGCTTATGCTGTGTTCACTGTAACAAAATGAGTTAGTCAGGTTTTGAGTAAATACAAATTCTTTAAGATGTTTGGTTTTATTTTTGAAAATGATTGTAGTTTATACTACTGGTGCATTTTACTGTGTGTGCATGAAAAGAAAAAACAAGATTTGCACATAAATATATGAGTTTGATGCTATTGATTTAAGGAGGAAAATAATCCTTGAAGGCCTTAAAAGCACAGTGTGCTGAAAGTTAGCATCTAATGTATTAATATCCTGCTTATAGTTTCAAACTGTAAACAATTTGCCATCTAAATTTTCAGCATTCTTTGAGAATCAATTTTCAACTCAGAAAATCCTGTGGGCTTTTGACAACTGTGAATGTAAGTAAACAGGTTTTAAGTTATAGATAAGAGGCTGTAAATAAATGGAGATTCTCCTTGTGAGTGGGTTTGCAAGAACATCTGCAAATTGTAGACTACATTCAACTTCAGTCTGTGTTTTCCCCAGAGTGACTCACTCAGTCATCACCCTATTTGTGTTATTACTGACTCCCAACTATGTGAAACACTCAAACAGTTGGGATTCCTTTTGGAACACATACAAACAGTCCAAATCTTCTAATTCACATTATGTGGTTGGGCCCGAGACTGTTGTGAAGACAGGGAGGAAAAACCTGAAGGCTGCCTGTGGCCACGGGGTGTGGTGATTTGGGGCTGGTGGCACAGATCTAGGGAATAAGTTAATACAGGAAGATACTCAAGTTACATCCAGTGTAACATACCAAAACAAAATCTCTCTCTCTTAGTAGCAGTTGTTGGCTAACCTTTCTGCCAGTGTAACTCGAAGTAGATTACCTTAGTTGATTGATTTTCCAGAAAATCAATTTCTCTACGATTTTTTATCCTTACAATTTAACACACCCAAAGTCTAAATAAAAACTCATTCTGAATACAGATATTTATTTTATTTAGTTCTGTAGGAGCTACAATATCTGATGATCAGTTTTACCAAAACTCTTGAACTCTTTAAACCCAATTGGCACAAAATTGTTATGGATGGAAACCTTTCATCACTTCTTTTATTATTGCCTTTGTTTTCCAATTTTTTTGACTTCTAAAATTTGAAATGTAGTTCTTTTTAACCTGGTGCAGCTATTTTTTTTTTTTTGAAGTGTAGTTAGTTATAATGTGTCAGTTTCTGGCATATAGCACAGTGTCCCAGTCATGCATATATGTACATATATTCATTTTCATATTCTTTTTTATTAAAGATTATTATAAGATATTGAATTTCCTGTGCTATACATAAGAAATTTGCTTTGTATCTATTTTGTATATAGTGGTTATCATTTGCAAATCTCAAACTCCCAGATTTATCCCTTCCCAACCCCTTTTCCCCAGTAACCATAAGATTGTTTACTATGTCTGTTAGTCTGTTTCTGTTTTGCGTATGAGTTCGTTAGTGTCCTCGTTTTTTCTTTTTCTTTTTTTTTAGATTCCACATATGAGTGATATTGCATGGTATTTTTCTTTCTCTTTCTGGCTTGCTTCACTTAGAATGACATTCTTCAGGGACATCCATGTTGCTGCAAATGGCATTATTTTATTATTTTTTATTGCTGAATAATATTCCAATTGTGTAAATATACCACAACTTCTTTAACCAGTCATCTGTTGATGGACATTTAGGTTGTTTCCATGTCTTGGCTATTATAACTATTGCTGCTATGAACATTGGGGTGCATGTATCTTTTTGAATTAGAATTCCCTCTGGATATATGCCCAGGAGTGGGATTGCTGGATCATATGGTAAGTCTATTTTTAGTCTTTTTAGGACTCTCCACACTGTTTTTCATAATGGCTGCACCAAACTACATTCCCACCAGCAGTGTGGAAGGTTTCCCTTTTCTCTACACCCTTTCCAGCATTTATCATTTATGGACTTTTGAATGATGGCCGTTCTGACTGGTGTGAGGTGATACCTCATTGTAGCTTTGATTTGCATTTCTCTGATAATTAGTGATATTGAGCATTTTTTCATGTGCCTATTGGTCATTCGTATGTCTTCATTGGAGAATTGCTTGTTTAGGTCTTCTGCACATTTTTTGGATTGGGTTGTTTTTTTTTTGTTGTTTAAGTTGTATGAGATGTTATATATATTCTGGAAATTAAACCTTTGTCAGTCACATCATTTGCAAATATTTTCTCCCATTCTGTAGGTTGTTGTTTTGTTTTCTTTATAGTTTTCTTTGCTGTGCAAAAGCTTATAAATTTAATTAGGTCCTATTGGTTCATTTTGCTTTTATTTCTGTTGCCTGGGTAGACTGTCCTAGGAGAACACTGCTAAGATTTATGTCAGGTAATGTTTTGTCTTTGTTTTATTCTAGGAGGTTTATAGTTTTTTGTCTTATATTTAAGTTTTTAAGCCATTGTGAGTTTATTTTTGTGTATGGGGTGAGGGAATGTTCTAACTTCATTGATTTACATATAGCTGGCCAGTTTTCCCCACACCACCTACTGAAGAGACTGTCTTTTCTCCATTGTATAGTCTTGCCTCCTTTGTTGAAGATTAAATTTTAGAATTATTTGTTCTAGTTCTGTGAAAAATGTCATGGATAATTTGATAGGAATTGCATTAAATCTGTAGATTTCCTTGGGGCGTATGGCCATTTTAACAATATTGATTCTTCCAATCAAGAGCATGGGATAGCTTTCCATTTCTTTAAGTCATCTTTAATTTCTTTAATCAATGTTTTGTAGTTTTCCATATATAAGTCTTTCACCTCCTTGATCAGATTTATTCCGAAGTATTTTATTGTTTTGGATGTGATTTTAAAAGGAATAGTTTCTTTACTCTCTTTTTTGATACTTCATTGTTAGTATAAAGAAATGTAACTGATTTCTGTATGTTAATCTTGTATCCTGCTACCTTGCCGAATTCTTTTATCAGCTCTAGTAGTTTTTGTGTGGGCTTTTAGGGTTTATTGAGGTATAGTTTACATACAGTAAAACTCAGCATTTAAAGTGTACAAATCAGTGGGTTTTAGTATATTCACAGAGTTGTGCAAATATCACCACTCTCTACTTCCAGAACATGTTCATCAGCCAATAAAGACACCCTATACCCATTAGCAGTCATTCCCCATTCTCTGCTTCTCCCAGTCCCTGGAAACCATTAATCTACTTTCTGTCTCTATTATGAACATTTCATATAAATAGAACCTAAAATAGGTGGCTTTTTATGCCTGGCTTCTTTCACTAGACATAATGTTTTCAATCTTCGTCTGTGGCTGAATAATATTCCATTGTTTGGGTAGTTCACATTTTATTTATCCATTCATCATTTTACAGACATTTGATGGGTAAATGGTTTACCTTCTCTCAGTCTCTCCCTGTCTCTCTCTCTCTCTGTCTCTCTCTCTCACCTCATATTATTCTGGGTTTTGTTATCTTTATGATATTTGTTATAGGTTGTTTGATTTCACACATGGAAAATCCTAGTATTGCCTTCTAAACTAGTGCTTCTCAAACTTTAATGTATATATAAAACATATAAGGCCTTTTAAAAAATGCAGACTCTTGAGTCAATAGGTCAAAAGTGAGCTCATGATTCTGCATTTCTAAGAAGTTCCCAGGTGATCATGATGATGCTGAAATGTAGGCTACTTCTTGAGTACTAAGGACTCCAACCATATGTTCCATTGAAAGGGGCTATTCTAAGTAAGGTTAGTTTGTGCCAGGCACACTTGAAGATACTTTCATGAATGTTTATCTAAATATTTTATTAATAGCTATTGAATACATGTCAACTGCTTTCACATAGAATTTAAGCAAGGTATGTTATAATAGTTTAAATGATGGGTATATTGTAATAGTTTAAATGAGGGGTTGGCAACCTATGGCCTGTGATTTTTTTGCCTGCCATCTGTTTTGATAAATAAAGCTTTATTAAAACCTAGCCACAGCTATTTATTTGCATGTGACCTATGGCAGCTTCAGACTACAACAGCAGATTTGAGTAACTGTTACAGAAACCTTATGGCTTGCTAATTGTGACAAAGACCACATGACCTACAAAGCCTAAAATATGTATTATCTAGCCCTTTACAGAAAAAAATTCCAACTCCTGGCTTAAAGACATATTACATTATGAAATGATTTAAATCAGTTTACTTAGGCAAATCTATGTATATAGCCTAAAGAACTTAGGGTATACATTAACTCAACAAGAACATTTCATCAACATGAAATTAACGTTCATTAAGAACATTTCATATATGTAGCAACCAAAAAATAAAAGTGCAGTCAATTATTTCAGTCTCTTGAACATTTAAAGTTGGATTTAACTTAACTCTCTGTCAATTCTATGAATGCACCCATAGAGCTGAGTATGGCTAGAAAAAAAACACAAAGGCTAGCCATGCGATAATTTTATGATCGCTAAACCCATACTTGGTCCTCAGTGAATCACAGCAATTATTTCCCTAACCTGTTTGCATTAATACATTCTTAGATGACAACTCATGCCTTTTCCTCTCTGCTCAAACTTCCAGCACCTTCTGTCCCATTCTCAGTCTTAACTGAGAACCACTTTCTTTCTACTAAGAAAATGGAATCTATCAGAAGAGAACATCCATTTCTTCTATCACTATATCCTCTCCTACCCGTGTCTCAGCCTCAGGACTCTGGTTTTGTTCTTGTTTCACCAGATGAATTGTGTGTGTTCTTGACAAAGGCCACACTCTTCACTCATGCCCCATATTCCTACCTCTTATCACCTGCTTCAGAACATTAAGGCAGCACTTCTCTCTCACTTCTGCATCATCCAATTTGGCCACTCCACTAGATTTCCCCTATCAGTACACAAACATGTTCTTACTTCTTTCATCTTAAAGTTTCAATGGAACTTTATTGACTCCACTTACCCACCCACCATGAACACCCATTTCTTGCCTTCCCTTGACAGCAAATGTCCTTGAAAGAGCCATCTATACTTTTTTCTCCAGATCTCTCCTTCCATACTCTGTTGAGCCTACCCTAACTATGCCTTCATCCCCACTCTTCCCCTGAAATTGCTCTTATTAAGGCCACCAAAGACCTCCCCAATACAAATTCCTGTGGCCATTCTCAATACTAAGCTTGTCATTGGCCATTCACATAGATGTGCACTCCCTTCTTTTGTAACATATTCATCCCTTGGTGTCTAAGATCCACACTTTTCTTATCTGTCTTCTATTATTCTAGCCATTCATTTCCCACTCCCTTTTGCTATTTCCTTCTCATCTACTTGGCTTCTAAACGTGGGTTCTCTTTCTTTCTTTATCTACACTCAATCCCTGAGTTAATCATGGTTTATAATACCACATATATGATGATGGCTTTAAGATTTATTTCTCCACCCCAAACCTCTCCTGTAAACTCTGGAGTCTTAAATCCATCTGTTCACATACCATCTCCATTTCAATATATAGTCAGTTACTCAAACTTATTGTGCCTACAATTAAATTGCTGACTTTCTCCCTCACCCCAAATCTTATCCTTCTGTCTTACTCATCTCAATTAATAGTAATTTCATTTTTACAATTCCTGAAACCCAAAAAGCTTGGAATCGTTCTCTATTATTCTTTATTTCACACCCCATATCCAATCTATCAAAACATCTTATCAACACTTGCTTTAAAATACATCTGGAGTCCAACCATCCTTGTCCAACTCACCGTCATCTCTCACCTGGATTACTGTAACAGTCCCATAATGGGTATCCCTGCTTTCTGTTCTTGCTACCCTGTATGATTTTTTACTACTGCAACCAGTGATTCTGTTAGAATACCATGGCACTCTATACATCCTTCAATAACGTCCTATTTCACTCAAAGTAAAAGCCAGTGTGTTTCTAATGCACCATAAGGAGCTACACACCATCTCTATGACTTTATTCCCTACTCCTCTCCTCACTCAGTAGCCTTGGCCACCGTGCTTTTTCATGAACCTACCAGTCATATTCATGGCTTTGTACTTTCAGTCCAGTTTTCCTTGAGTCCTCCCCAGGTATTCACATGGCTCCTTCTTTCATTTCCCTCAGGTGTTAATTCTTTCTCTTTTAGGGCTTCCTCCCTTATTTTTCTTTTATTATTTAATGTTCTCCATAATATTTATGATCACTGAACAATTTTTATCTAGTGATTTTGGTTATTGTCCTGTCCTTCCATTAAAATGTAAGCTCAATGAGATCAAGGATTTCTGTATTTTGTTGTTATATCTCTATTTGGGCCTTGCACATAGAAAATATCAATACTGTGTGTTGAATTTATGATTTTCAAGCTAAGGGAACATTGGTTTTGTTCATGCATGGATACAGTTAAAGACTCAAATCCCTTGACTTCTGGATGGGAGGAGTTTCTCTGGCTAAAGCAACTTCGACTCAATGTTATCTCTCCTCAAAGGGTGATCTGGGCGATGTTACTTGTCACTTGTCATTCTTCTTCTTCTTTATTTTCTCCTTTTCTCTGCTAGATAAAAAGACATAGTGCTGACTTTGCCATCATTCAAAAACACTTCAAGGGCTGTTACAGTGCTTTCCTCACCAAACGTCTTCTTATGTCTTCAAGTAACAGTCACCAGTGCAGCTCTGTGTCTGCCTTTGAGTTGCTTTAGCCAGAGAAACTCCTGTCATTATCTCAAAACACTCCACGTGTTCTGATTAAAACAAACCAAAAAAGACTCTTTTATCCCATAAAGAAGTCCTCTTTAGAAAGAAGTTAGCTATTACAAGGGGAACATTGTAGATTTGAACAATCATTTTCCATTTTCAGAAAACAAAGATAGCTTTTAAAGTATCTTTGAAAGTTAAAAAGACCTGTTTTAAATCCTCTCCCAAAGGGGCCTATAGCCATTCCATTTTGCCTTATATGCTGACTCTTTAATCTCTGCCTATTGACAGATGACGTCCCATTCAAATTCCATGGAGCGGTTGTAAATTTGTTGCTAACTCTGTCCTTATAAAATCTAGGCATTTAACATCTTGTTAGTAGGATTAGTATATAAATATATTTTATGTTCACATTTCTTTTATTTGGGTTTGTCTCTATACTTACAAACTGCTGGTAAACTTTGTCAAGAAAAACAGTCAATCTAAAAATTAAGACTGAGTAGTAAGTCAGACTTCCTGTTAAATTGCTCCTTTGCTTTGAGGAGCTTTGCCAGCACAAAGAACCAGTCTACAGTAGCCCGAGATAGTGGTTTTTGGCTAAGCATCAAATGATTAACATTATTCATATGTATTCCAAAGTACAAAATCTGGCTGTACTTCATGCTGAATATAGAATTGTGCTATTTAATATTTTTAAATATTAAATAGCACAAGGGATTTGATTCTTTTTAAGCTGATATGCCATGGATTCCTTGTTTTTACATAGAATTGTATTTTATTGAATCCCAGAACCCACCTTTTGTACACACATGTGATTATGACACTTCGCTGTCCATTTCCAAATTCTCTATGCCATCATGCTTTTCTTCCATATTGTAGCAGGGGAAGAAATAGACCCTTCCTCCAAATGTGAGACTTCTAATAGTACCCCAGTCCCATTATTTTTTTTTTCTGTCCTGGCTTTATTCCATCAAGTGTTCCTCTATGCTATCTGTCTTTCTAGAGAATCTCTCTTTTCAACTTAATGTCTAACTGTGCCTTTTTAATTAAAACAACAACAACAACAACATTTTCTGTTCCCTACAAGTTGTTTTTATGACACAGACATACCTTTCTTAATGTTTTTACAATTAAAGTGTATTTGAGTCCATGAGTTTAATTTGCTGAACTTTAACCAGAGTCTTAAGGGTTACTTTTAAAGCCCATTTACCTGACTTTGAGGTTAGAGAACAGCATAAGTGGGAAAGTTGCTTTATTGATCAGCTTACTGTGTGGATCAATCATGATAGTAGTAATAGATTTTAATTGTGCTTTGTATTTTAGAAGCATTGGTTTATTCATCATTGGAGAC
The DNA here is from genome assembly GCF_048564905.1 of Vicugna pacos. NCBI lineage: Eukaryota > Metazoa > Chordata > Mammalia > Artiodactyla > Camelidae > Vicugna > Vicugna pacos. The sequence goes on along the minus strand of NC_132993.1, from coordinate 49,063,215 downwards.
TACTACATAGCTCTGCAGCAAGCAGATAGATGTTAGTTTATAATTGTTGTTGATTCTTAAAAGCAGATATTTTAGGCATATTAACTGGAATGGGAAGAGACTCTTCCTGTGTTTCACTATACAATTCTCTTAAAATATCTATTTTTATATATTTACTATTTCTTGTTTTTCCATAACTTATTCCTACATTAATATTTGTCTAGGAAACTAAGAAAAAAATTTCATAAGCAATCTTACAAAAATTTCCCAATAATTCCTTAATTACCAAATTCAATTTTAGCCACATTCTTCTCATATTCTTTAAAAATTTTAATATTGTTGAAACCAAGCTTCCCTTGCAAATCTCTTCTCTTGACTTCTGCACAGCACTCTCCTGTTACTTTCTCTGGGTCTGGCTGGTTCAACAGAAAATGGTCTTGGACTGTTCACCTTTGAATCAAGATTTTATCCTTGACTCCTTATAACTCTTTGGCAATGTCCTCAACCAATGCGCAGCCACTGTGAATTTGCACCTCTGACTGTTCTTTTTCTAGGTTCTAGTTGATCACGGCAGCTAGCTTTAAAAAATAATCATTTTGCATGCTGCCATTTGAAGTTCTTACCTGTCCTAACAATCAGCTTCTTTTTACTCCTCAAATCATTCAAGTTTGAAATTTTAATCATCTAAATTTTCCCTGCATTGTTGTTGTTGTTATTGTTAATTCTACCACTGTCTCCCGGATCTGTTCCTTCATTCACATGTCAACTGTCCTGCCTATTTCTCACTTACTTACTTCCTGCAACAGCCTCTTACTTTTCCTTTTGTATCTCTAACTTAAGCTTCTAATTTGTCATCTATTCATCCAGTCTTAAATAATGTTTCTGGTTTCAGATCATATATCTAAACTCATGGACTCAGTCTCCTGAAATTCAGCTTTGAAGCCCTGGCTTCTTGAGAGAATATGATTTTTAGTCTCTTTAACCCTGTGTGTCTCAACTCTTATCTATTCCTTGATATCATTCTCCCCATGAAGACTGCCATGATCATTATAGCTGAAAGTGATTTCTCTTCCTTCCAGACTCCCGCATGATATAATTATGTTCTTGTATGACCTGCTTTCTTTGTTGTATTATTGCTATTCGTTGTGGGATTAAAAACTCACAGAAGACAGACCTCATGCTTGGTTATCTTTATAAATCCTTTGGTGACTATTCCAGTGCTTTATATATCATAGGAACATGATACTTGTTGAATGAATACAGATACAATATGCATGACATTTATACCACAGTTACTTTATATGGCATTATAAGAGTCCTTTGATTCTGTAAACATGAAAGATGTTGCTTAGCATAGCATCATGTAGTATATGAATCAAATGATATGCTTACAGTTTTGTTACAGACATATATGGTTCCATAGCCTTAAGTTTTATGGGGATACCTAATCAAGAAAGGACACCAGTAAAGGACAGAGAGGACCATTATCCTGGGAGTTTTCTGAAAAGGCATGGAGCAAAAGGCTTGGATTTGGCATCACAAATCATTGCTCCCATCCTCCCCTCCAGCAACTACCTAAAAAAAAAATTGTACATGAAACTTTAGAAGTCCTGTGTAAAAATCACAGAAATCCATCTCACTCTTTACAAACAAGGTAATACTGGTCATTAGGTTGCTGAGTACCATCATATTATATAGTGTTAAGTGATATGGTATTTATATGTTATTTCCAAGAGTTATGCATTACATTTTTTCAGGAGAAAAATTCTACAATTATTTTCTTTTTAATATTTCACGTTAAATCAGAGAATTCTTCAACAGAATATGTTGTGAAGGGGCTGTTTTGAATGTAAACTGAAGCAAAATTAATTAGAAGTTGCTGAAATGCTAGAGAAATAATCCTAATTTTAAATGGGCTCCATGTGATGTTTGATTTCATTACTGACAAATTCAGAATGGACTTCATTTATTATGCCGTGAATGTTCATTATTTTTGCAATGTATTGCACACACATTTCCATCCCTTCCAACCTATTTTTTAGTCTCAGCATTTCTATTTTGACGTTAGAAAAATATACAACCAAAATCTATAAGACTTTGATTAAATGTTGATACAGCTGATTTCAACACAGCCAAAGCCAGTGACCATACATGGAATCTAAACAACAGCTAGTAATTACAATGTCAAAGGCATGTATACACTGTGAGTTATGTTTCATTGTCTGGCATGCAAATATAGTCTCCATTTCCTTTACACTATGTCCAAAGTATAAAGAAAGCCAACGAAAGAGTTCTGTTTCGTTTATACAAAAGAACAAGGTTCAATCATGTTTGATAAGTTGCAAATTACTGGTAATACCACAAGTGTTGTTACAGCTGCTAAGAATGGTCAGGAGGATGTACAAAATGCAGCAAAGGCATGAATCAAAAGAAAAAATCTAAACAAGTTTGAATGATGGTGTATAGTATGGCTAACTTTAACTTCACTTGGGGCCTGGAAATGCCATATTGGGTGCAGTGTGAGGTGCCTCATATGGAATCCGGCCTTGTGCAGATCTGCTGGGCTTTCAACTCTTTTCATACAAATGAATGGCTTCTTCTTGTTTGCAAGCAAACAGCATTTCAAAATCAAAATTCTTACAGCCTTAAAACTTAAGACCTGAGCAACCAGGGACAAAGAAAAGGAATAAATATGGGTGAAAATATTCAGAGGCAATAAGAAGCAATGGGATTTTTTCTCAACAAAACTGAAATCCCTTTCCAAGAATCAGCCCAAGTTGGTATATTAAAAGAAAAAAAAAAAACCCCTCAAAGTACTACACTTTCCTGTGAACCTGAATATTTGAAATATGAGAGTTTGGAAGGTCTCTAAATCAGGTTGGAATTTAAATTCAGTAAGCATTTATTAAATCCTACTGTGTACAGCAGTTTCTCATTTCATGTATTTCTTTTACCTTTGCCCCTGCTCTTTGCCAATCTAATAATTTAGGTGAAAGTGTTTTAGGATAAGAAGAAGCCTAAACAGCATTGCAGTAGTGGAAAAAAGAATCATTCTTTGTTCCCATTCTTTGTTAAATTGTGAGCTTAAATAATTTTCTGAGCTTCTCTGTGTGCTCATTTGTGTGCATGTAAAATAAAGAGGAATGAGTAAAATCAGAAGTTACAAATGAATGACCCTGCAGCCAAATGTGGCTGCAGCCCTCCTTGTTTGAATCCACGACTTAAATTAGGTTTAAATACTTAAAAGCCAGAATGTTTTATATAAAACTCTCAATTTCTAGCTTCACTTGAAAAAATTTCTGGCATGGCTGGGCTTGTGTTTCCACATAGCAACAATTGGCTACAGCTAAGTAGCTGAGCTCTCTTATGTAGAGCATGCAGTCTCCTCTCAAGGGCAGTCTTACGGGGTAATTTATGTTACCTGTCTTATCCTTAAATGACTGTTTTCTTCTCTGAAAGTTGTAAAACCACTTTTTAAAGTTTGCCTTCAGAGTCATCTATTTACGATTAATGTTATGCCATATTCAAAATGTAAATACAGATAAAAGTTTTTAAAATCTAATGAAAGCAATTCTACATTATTGCACCACAACAGTTATGATACTAATAATTATGATACTATTACTACTACTGCTCCTTTTAGTAGCTGTAGTATAATATTAATAGCAAATATTTTAATGACCACTAAGTTTGTGCCTGGCAGAATTCTGAGCGCTTCCATGGGGATTAACTGGAAATGCATACAACAACCTATCATAATGTAAGCTCCAAAGGGACAGGACCTTACACTCCAAACCAGTGGTTCTCAAACTTTAGCATGCATCAGGGTCATCTGAGGGCTTGTTAAAACATTGTTTGTCGAGTGCCAACCCCAGAGTTTCCCATTGGGTAGATTTGGGATGGGACCCCCAAATTTGCATTTCTAACAAGTTTCAGGTGTTGCTGGTGCTGCCAGGCCAGTGACCACACTTTGAGAACCACTGGTCTAAACACTGATGTATCCTCAGTGCCCAACAGGTAGTAGATATTTAATAAATATTTGCTAAAAGAATAGGCAAATAGAAGCTGTATTAGGGAAATGCTTTTACTCTGTTAAGTGGTGAGGAAACTAAGTAATCTGGCTAAGGTCACATATCTACTAAATATTAGAACTAGGATATTAAATTCTTGTATCTCCACCATAGCACTGTGGTGAGGATTAAATAAGAATGCATGTAAAATTGCTCAAGTTGAGTTAAGTGTTGAATATATATTAGCTATTCTTATTCTACTGTGGGATATTGTCTCTCCGACCATTCAACATAAAGCTTTTGGCAGAGTGCCCGAGCAATTTCATAAAAGCTTTCTGTATGGATCTGCATTTAAACTGAATCACAGGGTTACCATTACCCTTCACTCCCTTGCTAAGACATACTTAGGGTGTGCTGAAGGCTCCCAGCTAGAAGGCCAGTGTACAAGCATACTTCTCCTACCAATTGAATTGGGTGTTTTCCAAGAGACATTATGCTTGTTTCCAACCTATTTATTCCTGTTTTGGTTATTACTGTAATTTTATTAAACATTAGGCAAACCTACAAAATATGAATTTGAGAAGTAATAAGCATTTCTAGGGAAACTGGAATACTTTGGAAAAACTGTACAACGTGAGCAGCTATAAAAAGATACTATAAGGTATGAGTGAGGAAACTGTATACAAACAATCAGAAAAAAATTATGAAAATGTTCACAAATTCTGCCTCCACACTGATTTGCACTTTTAGATGTTTTATTTAAAGTTAAAAGAAACAGAACTGAGAAGTTACACTTAATCCATCATGGATGTGATGTGTGCAAAGAAGGAAACAGAACACCACCAATAGGAAACCTACACACCAGAGGCTGGCAAACTGTGCTTAGGCCAACACTGGCACCTGGTCTGTATTTGTACCAACCACCATGAGCTAAGAATGGTTTTTACATTTGAAAAGGGCTGTAAAAAGAGGGAGAAGGAGAAACAGAAGAGGGAGAAAGAAAGAAAGAAAGAAAAGGAGGAGGAAGAACAGGTGGCGTTGGACGAGGAGAGGGGGTGACCCAGAGCAGCAGCAGTGACAGAGGCCACACGTGGCCCTAAAAACTACAAATATTTACTATCTCGTCCTTTACAGATAAAGCTGGAGGGTCCAGGTGGCACAGGAAAAAGGACTTTGTCTCATTTTAGTAGTTTGTCTCTAGAATGTACATTTATGTATGCTTTACATTAAAATACCCGTATGTCTTTTTTAAAAAAATAAAGTGCAGCTCTAACTGATTTTTCTCTATTACTTAACAAATTGTCTTGGTCACACTGGAAAAAAGTTTTCCACTTGAAGAGGTGCTCAAAAAATTGCTCTCTCATTGTTCATTCACCTTATTGATGTCAAATCTGTTCACCTCCCTTGAGTGGCAGGATTCTTCCAAGGCTTTCTTCCTGACCTAGCATTTTTCCTCATCAGTCTTTCTGAATAGAATCTGGTTTTGTGGATTCAGATATTGCTTACAAGTAATAGAAAATTCACACAACTCTATCTAATGACTTTTTAAAATGTATTCATTGATTTATCCACCATTGATTGGGTGTCACCTTGGTGCCAGGCAATGTGCTGGTCGCAGTGTCGTCTGACCCTCAGTCTGTCTCTAAGGGCCGCATTTTCCTATCAAGTTGAACTAAGGAAAAATCCTGCATCTGCTTTCTCTCATTCCTGCATTGGTCTTTCCCACAGCTAGTGTCACTGCATGCATTGTTTGGAAGAATTTAATTTACTTGTTTATTACTTTGCTTGATGAAAGTATAACTTCATTCATAGAATCTTGGCTGGGTGAGGTAGTAGGAAAAGGTAAGCGTGTAAACTGTAACCTTCGTATGTTGGCCAATTTCTCCAAAATGTGTAGAGCTACTGGTACTTTTTTGTGTAGTACAGAATCTTAGGAAATAGTATTTTTAAAAAAAGTTTTAATCTCCAAGGTAAAATAAAGGTGTACTATAAAGCCATATGGCAATACTTTACAACAGCTGGGCTGAGACAGTGTACTGCTAATTTGCACGGTTCTTTTATGTAGGGTAAATGTATTTCTTTCGCTAAATGCAGTTCTGAAGGCAAAGGTCTTATTAATTGCTAATGCTGCCCCCGGTATTCCGATATTCACTGCTAATTACATAAGCCAGTATGCTACAGTCTTAGTGAACCATTTTTCTTCTGCTCTGAGATATTTGATCAGAAGGAATTCCACCTCTGGAACAGCTTGTATTAGGTTAGCCCCCTGGGAAAGTTCTAATTTACAAGATCCTTACTGAAAAAAAATCAAATCTGTTTCAAAGAGATTACATTATAAATGTAAACTTCCTAATGAGCTTGAGTGAAATGCTGTAGGCTATAACTGGTGAACTTTGAAAGTTTTACCCTTTCCTCTTCCTATATATATATATTTTATGTAATCTGTGTCCTAAAGCCCTATAAAGAGACCAGCTGTTACTCACAGTGAACTGATGCTTGTAGCCAAATCCTACATTTTCTCTGATATAGGTGATCTTTCCCTTTTTATTCTTTCCACTAAAAAAGAAGTTTACTACTAATAAAAACAGCTAACACTGTAGTGATCATTCACCAGATGCCAGGCTAAGCACTTTTGCATAAAATGCCTCATCTGATCTTCACAAGAAGTTAACTAACTTGCCCAAAGTCTCTCAGCTATTAGTTAGATTAAAAAGAAAATATGGCACTTCTGCTTGCTAGAAATTGAGATACTAAAAGAAATATTAAAATCATGAGGATATCAGAAGTAGCAATTATTTAATTTTTTAAATCATTAATATCCATTATTTAGATGTCAGAATACCAACTTGTATGATTTTGGAGTCCTTCCTTTCCTTCTCTTTCCAAATACGAAATGTAAAGTTGAAAATATGTCAAAGTAAAGTGATTTATTTGTACTCTATTCTTACTTTTTACTACTTTACTCTATTCTTACTAATTATTACTTTATTGTTAATATAAGGATAATTTTTGAGAAATTAGTGATCCTAATAAGTATTGTCAATTGACTGATAAATGCTTTGTACACAGTTACCTATGATTATGACTCCAGCAAATGAAAATATTCGTATTTATATCTGGTACTAAGCTCTTCTCAAAAGCCCACTGGTTGGTCCTTCTGGTGACCTGGTGTAAGGGCCAAACTAATCACCATTATTACACGTATGACCCTGGCAAATCTCTCTATCTCTGTGAACTCCAGTTTCTTTATGTAGGAGTAGAAGGGAATGGTTGCATTTTACTATCTGTTTGAAGTAACTTATGACTCCAAAATCCTATGAAAGTTTTAATATAAATTTTCCAAAATACTAGTTGCACATATAACCACAGCTTTTGAAATCTGGTATGTAGCTCTTTGCTTATTTGTCTCCTGCCATCCATTTCCTCCCATTTGATTCCGGTTAGCTTCTCTACCCTTCCTCACTCTGCTTCTCTGAAACAGCAGTGACTCTGCACAGAGATGTCTCTAAACAGAACTTGTATGCTGTGGGCAGTGTAAAAGAGAGTTAATTTCAAGAAGAAGCAGGCAGTTTCCCACTGGTTGGGAGAAACTGAAAGACAAAGGAAGGAGGAACTTTTAAACAATTATCCTTTGATGGCTCTCTAGCGTTCTCTTTTTCTCTCCTTTCCTCTCTTGCTCCCTGCAGTAATTCAGTAAACCAGGCTCATTGCACTTTCTGCTCCTTTACTGTCCGAATCCAAAAGATTTAATATCTATGTCTCTTTGCTCTCATCCCACCCTCATGTAGATCTTAAAAGAAATTGCTAAGGGCCCGGGTAGCCCGTATCTGCTATCCTTTCATGGGCCCTGGTACAGCCACACTTTGAGCTGCTGTCATTCTTTCTAAGGGGCACTTTTCAGTCCCACTGGGGATGAGAAATGTGAGTGATGAATCAGCTATGAACTTTATCAGCAGTTTCTGGGTAAATCATAAATATCTAGAAACTGGAGAGGAAATTCTCAAGAAATAATACTGATTGGCGTGGATAATAGAACATGAATAACATTAATGTTATTCATTATGTAGACGGAAGGGAGCGGGGATTCAGAAGGAGGGAGATAGTGAAAAAGAGGGAAAAGGAGAAGAATATGAGCACATTGTACATTTGAAACACTTATTGAGTAATAGTTTGGAGCTATAATATCTATATTATATATAACATTATAGCATAGTTATATATACATATAAAATGTTATAGATACATATATTATTATAATATAAATATTGTATAAATATTTTATATATATCTTTACATATCGAAGTTTGGTCTCTAATGAAAGGTTTTTATCTCGGATTAGCATAGGCAGTATTCACTAGCCATGAAATTTGCTTTTTCTAAGTATTACCATTTATTTACTTTCTGAATACAAAGAGGGTTTCCTATAGGGCTTGAAACTGGATAAATCATTATCAGATTGGATATATCAGTGTGGAGTGAAGAGGTACTAATTTAGGGCAGTGAAATATACCCTTTGAAATGTTGGTAATTGGAACCCACAGAAACACCTCCTGCTCACTCTCCCTGGCCTTCTTAAACATACCCGGATAATATGCAGCAGAAAGTGACACGTCAGAGGGCCAGGGTGGCTCTCTCATCTTTGGAGTCAGTAACCATTTGACTTTGGTTGGTCCTGACCCCTGCTTCCTTCCCCAACCCAGAGTATGTTACTCTCTCACTGTTTGTGGTATTACTTTCTGCTGTACTTCTGAGATGAGAGCGGAGACATGCTCTCTTCCTTCCTTTTCTTCTGAGATCAGTATCATTGTTACTAATCTAATGATGCAGAGAAAACTGAGTTTTCTGAACAGCTCATGTGAGAATTTCTTTGTAGGGCAAGCTATCTTTGCTGAGAAGACATTTTGAAAAGCCTATGGGGGAGGAGAAGCTAGATTCGGACTGGTATCCAGAGTTGGTGAAAGGAAGAAGGAACCCTTCAAAGAGGGGAGGGAAAATAAATGGTGCCCAGAACTGTGTGGGAGGAATGCTTAGAGCTGTGTGACCTTGTGGTTGGTAGCAGGCAAGAAAGACTTGGCAAAGGGAAACATCTGTTTTTTTTTAAGTGAAATGCCAATGGGCTGTGGGATGTTACCTACCCACCCCAAGCCACAATCCCATAAAAATTCAAAAATAATATACTAAATGTGCTTGGATTTCTTATGAAAGAGAGTGAAGGGAGTTGTGTTTTGGGTCAAGATTGGCATTGACTGAAACCGTAGGCAAAAAAATGGAAGAGGGTGGTTGACATCCAGGTATTCAGAGGCTAAGGTTTTCTGTGGAATTCTGAAGGAAACTTCCTCTGCACTTTTCTCAACTCCAGAGGTTTTCTACCATCTTACTCACAGCACAGGCGCCAAGTTCAGGTAAGAAATATTCTTGAAAAGAGTCTCTGACAAATAGGAAGAGTATAGGAATGTCAGAGGCACAACAAAGATGTAGACGCTGACTGATATTAACAGTTGTTTGGACAAGCACATTCATTTCCCTAATCTCGGTATAAATCTCAGTTGCATGTCATTATACCACATCCAAACCATGAGTCTACCTACAGTTGTATCACCAGTTATATTATTTTAGCCAGAAAAGTCAAGAAGGAATAAAATCCTACATTGTTTAAAATTTGCCAGGAATCCTTAGTTGACGAAACAGCCATTCTCAAAGGCCTCGTCTTCTGCGTTATCCTAGTTTTAACTAAACACAGAAACTATTTTGTTAAAATGGATTGCAGACACACAAAGAAAAACTATTTCCAAACCCTGCAGTCAGGTGAAAAAAAGTAGCTGGCACTTTGTCCAGGGATCTACAGCAGTGTTCCCGGAGCCAGGAGCTCACACAATGCTTCCTGCCTGCCTTGTTGCTGGCAGATATGGCCGCTGGTTGGAAATAATCGTTTTTAATAATGCAGATCATCACAAGAGCTCGTGGGAAATCACTCTAAATATTACCCTTGGACTTTAGTATAGAAATATAGCAAAGGGAAATTGTCCCTGTGATGCGCAAGGGTTAGAATAATATGGAAAAATCAACTCAGTTCAAATAATTTATTGTCTCTGCCATGCTTTTTGCATAGCACAGCTTAAGCTGTCATTCACCGAGGGGCTATTTATACAGTCTGAAATTCCGAAGGATTCCTGGATTTGTGTTCTCCTACTCTCTTTAAATGATGCATAATAAGGTACTCTACAGAGGTCTTTTGTAATGAATGTGGAGCTGTTTAGTTTGGGCCCCATCAAAGGGATGGAAGAACAGTAACTGGCTGTTTGAAATTTTATATTATAGAAACTGTACTCTGCCACCACTTGAATTTGTTAGCATCTTTAAAATAAACTCTATCCCCAGACAAAACCAAATAAATCTTTGTATTCCTGACATTTCACTGTAGAGGCCAATGAGAGGTGTAAATAGAAGCCTGAAGGAACAGAGGAAGTAGTTTCCCTAGAGGGGCAATCTCCAGGAGAAATGCCCACTGTTGTTGATGGTGTTTTTTTTTCCTAAAGGTGGCCAAGTGTTCCTTGGCTTCTTGGATCTAATCATAGTGCTTGCTTTCCAGCTAGGCGTGGCAATGTTGAGATTGGAGTTGCAGAATTGTCAAGCCAGATGCTTGCTGGACATCTCAAACTGGGTGTCCTGCAGGAACCCCACTCAACATATTCAAACTCTTACCTCCAGTTACCACCCCCAAGTAGCTAATATCTTTCCTTCATTCCTTAGCTGAGTAAATGGCAAATGATTTACCCGAGAATCCAACACATAATCACAGAGTTTAGTGCGGGAAGCAATACAAAGACAGAGGGGGATTCTTAGTGCAGTTTGGGGTATGTTCACCAGCTAGTTAAAAATATAACTAACCCTGACAAGATCAGTAGATTGTATCCATGTCAATATCCTGGATGTGAGACTGTACTATAGCTTTATAAGATCTTTTTATTGAGTGAAACTGGGTAAAATGTACACAGAATGTCTCTGTATTATTTTTCTATCTGCATGTGAATCTGCAATTATCTCATAATGAAAGTTAAAAAATATGATTCTTGATTCAGGTATAGAAATGGCAGAGCAAGTACGCTTTTAAGCATAAATTCTGTTTTCACCATATGATAGGTATGTGCATAAAACTAACTTTAAAAATACTTTTCTTCTATTATTCTAGTTCCTTGATTTTTTTCAGAGTCTGGAGCAGTAAATCAGATAAATCAAACAATAGTTCTAGGCTGCTGTTTGATATTTTATACAAAAACATAGGCACCTGGCATGGCTCTTAGACGACCGAGTGCACTTTCACTGCTGAGCCTGCACTACATAGGTTTCTTTTTTAACATGTAGCTCTCCATTGAGAAACTTTTATCTTCCTCCCAAAATGCAATATGATTTTTGTAATTATGTGTGACTCACTTTATATCTTGGATTTCTCCAGGAGTACTGGATCAGATTAAGATGATTCTATTTATGGATTCTGGATTCTGCATTCTGATTAATGATCTGGCCTGCAACTGCTGGAACAGTTTGTGTCTGCCAGATTATAGTATTATCTCTAAGGCCATCTGAGGACCTCAAAATGGCAGGATATAGTGAGGAACAGTATGATTGCTTCTTTCTATGTAGTATTTGGGAATATGATTTGTTAGAAACAGATGAAGAAATCAGAATGAAATTCAACTTTACCAAAAAGAACCTCTCAGCCTAGAAAAGTTGTGTCATATTCCCAATAGTGTATCTTGCCCCTCCATAATTTCTCAACCTGATGTTTACTTAAAAGAAATAAGCAAAACATGCTGCTAGAATTTTAACTGCAACCAATAAATTTCCAAGGATTTAGGGGAAAAAAACACATTATTTGGGTAAGTTCCTGGTCATTAAGTTGAATATCTGTCTACCAGTTGTTGGAGGTGGAGTGCAGTCATTTTGGTCATTTAAGCACAAATAAAGTGACCCAATTATACATAAAACATATAAGATAAGAAAAACTTTTCTTCCTTCTCTTCTGGTAGACAGTTTAGGATTTTCTTGCATCAAGGGCTTTGATTTTCCCTGTGTTCATTTTACATGGGAGGATATATTTATTCCTTGGAAAGCTTAATCTGTAATCAATTATATTTAACAAGTTAACTCAATTTTAAGTGATATGATATAAATGAAGATTAAAGCTAATTTAAGGCAGCATTTTTTACTACTGTATAAATTAGAATTGGAAAAGTCAGAAGGAACTATGTTTTTGATTAAGGTTTGGTTTAGGCTGAAGAGTTTCAATGAGATAATTTTTATAAAACTCTGAACTGGAGCCAATACCTGCTAAAAGATAACAGGATATATTAAAGCCATATTAGAAGCTTAAAAATGAAGTCCTTGAAAACCTTTAATCAGGAAACAAACTCTGTGTGTATATTTTAAAGCCTACCCCCATCTACCATACCCTTCTCCTGCCCGACTCCCATTGCTCTGAGTGATGCCACCATCCACTGTAGCTAGAATGACTGGTTTCATGACTAGCATCCCCTGTGTACAGTTTGCACTCTGCCTTAAAATTCTTGATTCATTTTTCAAACTAAAATCAAAATGATCTTTCAAAAATATGATCATGGCCACTTCTCTGCCTGATACCTTTCCAGTTTGACAGGGTCTAAATTCTTTACCTTGGTATAAAACAAAGTCTACCCCTGCTCAGTTGATGTCACACCTCACAACCCTTTCCTTCTTACATCTTCTATTCACCCTTCTTATGCTCTATGAACGTATTGATCTTTCTCTTATCTCTATCTTACAATGTTTTTAAACTCTTCTTGGAGTATTTCCCCTTGCCTGTCATACCTGTCATCTGACTAACTTCTAATAATGGTTCTGGTCATGTCTTAGAACTGAAAAACCTCCTGGGTTATGGGGATAGCTTATTTGTCTGTCTTCCCAATAAATATAAGAGGTTCCTTAGATCAGGGACTGGGTCTTGCTCACCATTATATTTCCTTTGTTATTAGATTTAAAGACTCTCTTTTTCTTGTTAATATTTTTGTATTTTTTTAAGTTGAAGTATAGTTGGTTTACATTGTTGTGTCAATTTCTGGTGTACAGCATAGTGATTTAGTTATACATATATGTATTCCTTTTCATATTCTTTTTCATTATAGGCTATTACATGGTATTGAATATAGTTCCCTGTGCTATACAGTAGGACCTTGTTGTTTATCTATTTTATATATAGTAGTTAGTATCTGTGAATCCCAAACTCCCAGTTTATCCCTTCACCCTCCCTTTCCTCCTGGTAACCATAAGTTTGTTTTCTATGTCTAGAGTCTGTTTCTGTTTTGTAAATAAGATCATTTGTGTCATTCTTTTAGATTCCACATACAAGTAATATCATATAGTATTTTTCTTTCTCTTTCTGTCTTACTTCACTTAGTATGACAATCTCCAGGTCCATCCATGTTGCTGCAAATGGCATTATTTTCTTATTTTTTTATGGCTGAGTCATACTCCATTGTGTATATATACCACAACTTCTTTATCCAGTCATCTGTCAATGGACACTTAGGTTACTTCTATGTCTTGGCAATTGTAAATAGTGTTGCTATAAGACACTATAAACCTCCTAGAAGAAAACATATGCAAAACATTCTCAGACTTAAGTCTTAGCAATGTTCTCCTAAGGCAGACTACCAAGGCAACGTAAATAAAAGCAAAAATAAACAAATGGGACCTAATTAAACTTTATAAGCTTTTGCACAGCAAAGGAAACCCATAAAAAAGATGAAAGACAACCTACAGAACGGGAGAAAATGTTTGCAAATGACTGATAAGGGCTTGATTTCCAGAGTACAGAAACAACTCATACAACTCAATAACAAAAAAACAAACAACCCAATCTAAAAATGGGCAGAAGACCCAAACAAACATTTCTCCAATGAAGACATACAAATGGCCAATAGGCACATGAAAAATGCTCAGCATAGCTAATTATCAGAGAAATGCAAATCAAAACTACATTGAGATATCACCTCCCACCAGTCAGAATGGCCATCATTAAAAAGTCCACAAATGATAAGTGTTGGAGAGGGTGTGGAGATAAAGGAACCCCCTCCGCCACACATACACACACACACACACACACACACACACACTGCTGATAGGAATGCAGTTTGATGCAGCCATTTTGAAAACAGTATGGAGATTCCTTAAAAAAATAAAAGCAGACTTACCATCCGATCCACCAATCCTATTCCTGGGCATATGCCCGGAGGAAACCATTAACTTGAAAAGGTACATGCACCCCAATGTTCATAGACTGAAAGACTCTTTCGATGCCAGGATACAACACAGTGACACTCAAAGAGATGAAAGTTAGGACTCTTTGTTACTTGCAGCTCCAAAGATAAGAACATTGCCAGTCAGGGTCACATACATAGGTTGCTGCACCTGGGACAGGTTAACAGCAAGCTGGAACTGTAGGGGCAGCTTATGTATGGCGAGTGGGATGAGATTAGCTAGATTTCCCTGTGGATTGGCTAATTTGAACAATCTGGGTGGCTCTGGAGCACAGGGGCTGCCCCAAACTGTCTCGTATCTGGCCCTTGGGCAATTAGGAGAGTTCATAGTGACCCTGGAGTATAAAAACCCAACAAGGGAAGTGATTGGGGTATGGACTTAATCAGCTTTCAAGACAGATATCTGACTGGCCGCTAGCCCATCCCTCAAAACTGGGTCAAGGTAGCATTTCAAACAAACAAGCAAGCAAGCAAACTATATTATGCTATAGTTCAGTACGTAAATTATGTGCTCAAGATATATGTATTGACACAATGAGTGAAAAAAACGTATATGTATATATATGCATGAATGTATACTACCATTTGGCCCTATGACAATTATTCTGCTTTTTCTTAAACTGCCAGTTATTTAGTATAATTTACAAATTCCCAATGCCATCTTCCACTCACTGTCTCTGGGCCTCAATTTTTACATCTCTAAAATGGGTCTCTGACTCCTGTGTACAGTAAGAAGAAGTGGTAATACATTCGATAAATTTTAAAATGTACATATTTTATTTTTAAAAATACTCATTTGATAATTTTATTTATTCAAGATAAAAACACTGTAAGTATTCTTGCTGCCTGGCCACATTTTGATAAGGTCTGGCCAAGAAACAGAGTTTCTGGACCTGGAAGGCCAGATTTGCTTCCTGCTCTTAAAAATATACCTAAAAATTAGCCCTTTATTAAACAATAGGCTTCTGAAATATGATTGCTGACACTGCAGACCATAATACTAACACATGAAAGAAAAAATAGATTTTGTTTTAAAATATCTTTTTCTATATTAAGGATAATTTAGATATTTTTCTTACTCTTCTGCAGTTGCCAGATAATATTGTAGCATATCTTATGTAGCTCTGTTATTACATATCTAGCTATAAGTAAGAGATAAGTAATTCTAAGCCACAAAAATATGATAAACCACAGCTCATTCATCATGTCATCAATGGTCTTAAATTGCATATGTCTAATTAGATCCCATATTGTAATGAAGGTGAGGATAAACTCACCCAAAATAATAAAACAGATCCAGGGTTATTAGACTTCTGCTATGAAGAAAGAGCTCATTTAGAGGGCCTCAAACAGTTAATTTTGTATTTTTCATTCCTCACTGGAATCATTTTGAAATATTCACAAAAAAACTTGCAAGCGCAGTACAAAATATTGGTTTTCTTTTTTCTCCCGTTTTTTTTCCAGAGTAAGTTGTCAACATGATGTACAACACAAACACTTTGTTTTGTTATTTACTAAAAACTAGAACTGACCCCTACAAAACGACAGCCACCAGAATAAAAATTTAACATTGATAATTACTATCAACTCATCCTCAAACCCCATTCAAGTTTCAATAATTGCTTCAATAATGTCTTAAAGCAAATGATTCAGATCAGAATCAAAACTTGCGTTTAGGTGTTATGTCTCTTTAATCTTCTTCAGTCAGTCTGGAATAGTTCCAGATTCTTTCATTGATTTTCATGACCTTGATACTTTTGAAAAACTACAGGCTATATATTTTGTAGAATGTTCCTCAATTTGAGTCTTTCTGATGTGCTCTCATGATTAGATTCAGGTTATGCATCATTGTCAGAAATTTCCCAGAAGAGATTCTGGAGTCTTCTTGTTGCATACAATCAGGTGGCTCATGATTTCTATTTATTCCATTACTGGTGATACTGACATTGATCATCCTACTCAAGCTGACTCCCCAAACTAGCCTTCTCCCTGCTAACACAGTGTGCATATACCCTCATCCAGCTCTGGCTGACACCTCACATCAAAACATCTCTCCACATAGATGTCTTCTTCAGCTTGACTTGTTCTATCCCCCTAATGGTTTTAGAACTGAATTTTTAGGAAGAGGCAAGGGGAAAAAGGAAGACAAGGCAAGGAAGAGAAGAGGGAGAGCAATCTTCTTTAACTTCGTCAACATTATATACCTACAATCTTTAGTGAATTAAAATGTAATATATAGATTTCAGCTTTCTGATCAAATACATAAAAAGGCTTAGAAGTCATCACTGTCATCCTTATTGCAAGAAAGAAAGCTGAAAAACTGAAAATCAACAACTCTTCTTAGATCCCTCAGAGAAATGAGGTTACACGCCCCTACCCCCAAACAGGAGAGTTAGGCACACAGAGATTTCACAGGTCACTGGGAGCAGAAGCTGCCTCTAGAGCCAGCATGGAGCTGAAATATGAAAAGGGGAGTTAACTACATGCTATAGACTGAGAATGAACTAATTTGAGAGGTTAAAACCTACTGGAAGCCCAGCTTTACTGTCCCCAGACTTGCATAAGTTTTACCTCCAGGAGCTCCATCATGTTCTTACTGTGAAGACCAAAGAAAAGTCCCCTCCTGGTTCCACCAGGAGGAGAGGAAAAGAAGCCATTTGGAAACGTGCCAGGATCATCCTGTTCTCCTTAACAAAGGCCTGCTGTCAAGGAAAACTTTTATCAGATCAATCTAAGGTGGAGTTTGCCATAGCCTAACTGACCTGGGGGGAAAGGAAATACTCAACTTCAGTCCCCTTTAGCTTTCCTGTCTCCCTTACTAGGTTTCAAATAAAAGCCAAGAAGCACTGGTAAAGGTCCACCCCTAGGGAAACGAGCTGCTGAAGGACTGAGACCTACTCAGGACTAGAATGCTTCCCCTCTCCTTACATTTTACCACCACATGAACAGGAAACTTGTATAATAACTAGTGGCTACGGCTGAAAAGAGCAGAGAGGTTCAGATACTGTTTAAGAAGGGGCCTCTAGGGAAACCTAAAGCCAACAAGGGAGTCAAAAAAAAGGACACAAGAGAAAGTATTGTCCTAAACCTACAGCTACAGCAAACAATGGGCACAGCCTAATTCCTAGCAAGACAGACATAACACTTCATACTAAAGGTCTATTTACCCTAGTTCCTTTTACACTATATATCATGTTCCTCTTTCAACAAAAAATTTACAAGGTATGCAACAAAACAAAATAAAACAATGTGAAGGGACAGGGCAAGAATCAGAACTAGACATAAATATGGCAGAGACCTTGGAATTATCAGACTGGGAATGAAAAGTAACTATGATGAATATACTAAGGGTTCCAGTGGAACCTAGTGGATAACATGTAAGAAAAGATGGATGTTATAAGCAGAGGGATAGAAACTCTAAAAGAATCAAACTGAAGAGAATTATAAAATGCTTCAAATTAAATGAAAACTATCAAATTTTGTGGGATAAAGCAAATTCAGTGCTTAAAGGGATATTCACAGCATTGAATGCATATATTAAAAAAGAGGAAAGATCTCAGATCAATAATTTAATTTCCACCTCAGGAAACCAAGAAAAGAAAGCAAATCAAATCCAAAATAAGCAGAATAAAATAAATAATAAAAATTAAAGCATACATCACTGAGATTGAAGATAGGAAATATAGGAAGTATAGCAAATAAATGAAATCAAAAGACGGTTTTTTGACATGAAAAATAAAATGGGTAAATCTCTAGCCAGACTAACCTAGAGGAAAAGAGAGAATAAACAAGTTATATAATGGATCAATACCCTGAAAAACATAATCTAACAAAATTTAGATTATGTATCTATTAGAGAAAGATACAAAGGTTCTGAATAACAATTAAAGAATCTTAATCAACAATTAATAAAATTCCAAGCAGAAAGCTCCAAGTTTGTATGGTTTGGCTGGTGAATTCCATCAAACATTTAAAGAAGAAATGATACCAGTTATCTACAATCTCTTCCAGAAAATACAAGCAAAGGGAACACTTTCTAACTCATTCTATGAGGACAGCACAACCCTCACATCAAAACAAGACAAAGATATTACTAAGAAGGAAAATTACGGACTAATACCTTTCATAGACATAAATGTAAAAATCCTCAACAGAGTATTAGCAGAGCAAATCCAACAATTCATAAAAAGAATTATGTATCGTGACCAAGTAAGATTTATTCCAGGTATGCAAGGTTGTTTCAACATTTGGAAGTTAACTAATGTAATTCATCACATCAACATTCTGAAGAGGAAAAAAATATATGATCAATAGATGCAGAGAAAGCATTTGACAAAATCCAACATGTATTCATGCTAAAAACTCTCAGGACTAAGAAAAGTAATGTGACACTTAATGAGAATCTAAGTGCTTCCCCCTAAGATCAGAAGAAAAGATGGCTCTCCCCTCATCACTCGCATTCAACATTGTACAAGAAGTTCTAGATAATAGATAAGAGAAAGGAAATAAAATATATATAATTTAAGAAAGAAGAAATAAAATGATGTTTGTTCACAGATGATATAATTGTCTCTGTAGAAAAATCCTAAAGAATAGACATAAAACCTCCTAAAAGTAGAAGAAGGTACAGTTAATATATGAGTTGATTGTTTTCCTAAATAGCAGTAATTAACAATTGGAATTTGAAATTAAAAACTCAAAACTATTTACATTAGCATCAATACACTTGAAATACTTAGGTATAAATTTAATAAAATATGTACAAGATCTATAGGAAGAAAACTACACAACTCTGACTAAAGAAATTAAAGATCTAAATAAATGAAAAGATATTTCATGTTTATAGTCATAGATAGATTCAATAGTACTAAGGTATCAGTTCTTCCCACCTTTATTTATAGATTAATGAAATCCCAGTAAAAACTGTAGTAAGTTATTTTGTGGTTATCACAAACTGATGCTAAAGTTTATATGGAATGCAACAGACACATAGTATCCAACATGATGCTGAAGAAGAACGAAGTGTAGGACTAACACTAACTGACTTCAAGATTAACTCTAAAGCTGCATAACCAAGACAGTGTTGTATAGGCAAAAGAACAAATAGATCAATGGAATAGAATAGAGAGTGTAGAAATAGATTCACAAAAACATAGTCAACAGATCTTCAAAAAAGGAACAAAGACAATTCAATAAAGGACAGTCCTTTCAACAAATGGTGTTGGTACAACTGGACATCAAAGAGAATAAATCTAGACACATGTGAAAAATTGAGTCTAGACACAGGACTTATAGTTTTCCCAAAATTTAAGTTAACAGTTAATCACAGACCTAAATGCAAATCTGTACAGCTTGTAAAATATACACTGGAGAAAATCTAGGTGACTTTGTGTTTATCAATGACTTTTTAGGTTCAGTATCAAAGACATAACCATGAAAGCAAAAATTGACAAGTTGAATTTCATTAAAATTATGGACTTCTACTCTGTGAAAGAAAATGTTACAAGAATGAAAAAGCAAGCAACAGACTAGGAGAAATATATCTGAAAATACATGTCTGATAAAGGACTTATAACCAAAATATAAAACGAACTTTTAAAGCTCACCAATAAGAAAGCAATCAACCCAATTACAAAGTGGGCAAAAGATCTAAATAGATCTTTCACCAAAGAATAAATGCAAGTGGTAAATAAGCATATAAAAAGATGTTCAACATCATATATGACTAGGAATTGCATAGTAAAACAACAGTGAGATACCAGTACACATTTTTCAGAATGGCTAAAATCCAAAATGCATTCAACAGCAACTTCTGGCAAGGATGTGGAACAACAGGAATTCTTATTTGTTGCTCATGGGAATGTGAAATTGTATAGCCACTTTGGAAGACAGTCTGGCAGTTTCTTACAAAGCTAAACATAGGCTTACTGTACAATACAGCCAAATGAGATGAAAACTTATTGCCACATAAAAAATGCACATGATTCATTATAGCAGCTTTATTCATAATTGCAGAAAAAAGCAAACAAAATGTTCTTCAATAGGTGAATGAATAAACAAACAGACATTCATACAATGGGGTATTATTCAGCAATAAAAAGAAATGAGCTATCCAGTCACAAAAATATATGAAGACAATTTAAATGCATTTTGCTGAATGAAGGAAGCCAAATCTGAAAAACCTGTATGCTGTATGATTCCAACCTCATGACATTTTGGAAAAGGCAAAACTATATGGACAGCAAAAAGATCAGTGATTGTTAGGGACTCAAGTGGAGGAGAGAAGCGTTGAATAGGTGGAGCTCAGAGCATGTTTAGGGAAATGAAACTATTCTGTATGATACTATAATGATCGATACACAACACCATGCATTTGTCAGACCCACAGAACTGTACAACACAAAAAGTGAACCCTATTGCAAACTATGGATTTCAGTTAATAATAATGTATTAATATAGGTTTATCAATTGAAATAAATGCACCACATTAATGCAAAATGTTAACAATAGGAGAAAGTCTGTGGGGGGTGGAAATAGGTAATACATTATGAAAACTCTCTGCACTTCCTACTCAGTTTCTTTGTAAATCTAACACTGCTCTAAAAATAAAATCTATGAATAAAAAATAATATATGCAAAGGTAAAAGATGCATTCACTGTAAAAAGTTACAAAATGGAAATAGTTCCTCTTAGACCTACAATCCTACTTCCCATTGTTGAAATGTTGTCCTATTTCCTTGCAGAACTTTGTTATTTACTCAGTAATGTGAGCATATGTGCATGTTTATATGTACATTTATATATGTGGGTAGCTATTATACCTCTTTTATTTATACAATTTAACTTACAGGCAGTTTCATCAAGCATATCACATTCCATGGTACAGATAGCATAAACACCACTTGCTTCTACATTATATTCTTGCTTTTTAAAATGTTCATTCTTGCTATCCCCTTATGGCATGTGCTGCATAGTTTTTTTGTGTGAAAGGTTTTATTAGAAAGGTCATTAAAAACCTGAGTTTCTCTTTATAAAATAAGGACTCAATATTAGTCACTTATTTAACAGTAGGTAGAGTCTACCCACTCCCCTTCCTTATTCTACCTCCATTAATTTTGCTTTTACCCTGGCTACAGGGACATCCCCCTGTGTATGTACACCCTCCCCACCAACACGCATTAATCAGGCTAAAAAGAGTAACTGCTAGAAAATAGCATAGAGAAATTGAGCATTGAAACGAGCCCTAAAGGTGATCGGCATCACCATCCTTCATAATGCCCAGGAGATATACAGCCAAGAACAGAGTCTGAAACTGCACACAGAACTGATCTTGGGAAGACGGAACTTCTCCACGGATACCCTGACTTTCACTGCTGACGGCATCTAGTGCATGACTTAACTGTGATGCCTCCAGTAATTGGATCTACAGTCCCTGATTTTATCCGTGCTAGAATGAATTCTAAGTATTCCCTGGTGCTTTACATTTCTGGCTCCCAAACCAAACTCCATTGCAGGTGCTTCTGATTAGAGCCTAGCTTTATGCCTGTATCCTAGCTTCAAAAGTATGAGCAAGCAGGTATCTGACATCTATTGTGGGGAAAAAAACTGTTGAACAGCCACTGCATTTATCAAAGTCCCTATTACAAAATGACTCCCTAAATTGAACGCATCATTCCAGATGGTTCCTGGAGTATTTAGTATGCAACACAATTAGCCCTCTTCATCTGGACAGAATACATAATTATATTAAAGTACATACTAAGATTATGTGAACATTTTTCAGGTCCACATCAAAGAGCTGGTTCATAATTAAGCTTGTGGTTAATTACAACCCTAAAAGTTCACCTTTTATTGCTGTTTAGCCATGTGTTCTCCATCCTGTATTAGTACAATTGTGTTTCAGTTTTTTAAATCCAAATGCAGCACTTTATATTTAGCCTTGTTAAATTTCACTTTGTTAGTTTTGGCCCCTTTTTCCAACTTTTTGCAATCCTTTTGAATACTGTTTCTGTCATTCAGTATGGTAACTCCACAGTTTTGTGTCATACACAAATTGGATAAACATGCCTTTTGTTTTCATTCAAGTCTCTGATAAAATGTTGAAAAAAGTATAAAGCACTGTGGAATACCAGATAATATTTTCATCTAGTGTGGCATCTAGCCACTAATTAGTATGTTACACCATACTGATCAAACTTTAACTTATATAGAGTTATATTAAACACATGTTCATGCTTTGGCTTGCGTCACGATGATGATAATGATAAAAAGGAATAGATGAAAGTTATTTAAGTCTGTGAGTATAGCACAGGGAACTACAGTCAATATCTTGTAATAACATATAATGGAAAGTTATTTAAAGTAAAAATTCTTTATAGTGTGAGCATTGTAGAGTCAGGTAGTGAAACGTGATTAAGAATCAAGGATAACACATTCTCCAATGTGTGGATATGTTTCTCAAAAAAAGTAAAATTAAAGAAGCCCAGATCACTATTGCTTGTAAATTAAACATCACTCTTAATAATGTATCCCCAAAAATCTCAGAGTGTGATAGAACAGAGGCCAGCAAACATTTTCTGTGAAGGACCAGATAATAAATATTGTAGACTTTGTGGTCTCTGTGGAACTCTGCCCTTGTAGTGCCAAAAAAAGCCATAGACAATACATAAATAAATGGGCATGACTGTGTTCCAGTGAAACTTTAAGTATAACACCATGTTGCCAGATTTGGCCCCAGGCTATAGTTTGTCCTTGTTAATGAGTATCTGTTCAATATTACCTGCCTTTAGCTGATTTTATTCACAGGCTAACCTTATGAAGTACAATTTTGATTCCTAGTCCATGTGGACTCCTTTTGTCTTTCCAAATCAATAAGGCTCATCTATTACAGTTGATCTTAAATAACCACACCAGTTGCTTACCATTTATATCACTTTGTGGTTCTCACAATTCCTAGAGAAGGCACCATCTGTTTACTGGTGTAGAGGGGCACTAAAACTTTGTCTTACCAATCTTGAAAGTTCTAAATCTCCACCAGAAGAGACAATAAATAAATCTTAAATAAGTTTGTACTTTCAAAAGGAGCTGTGTGGAACATTGGGGAATACAAGAAGTAAATTTGAGATCAAATTTAGGTTCCAAAATTTATGTTCCATATGAGTTTAAAACAGTTATAGAGCTGAGACAAATGAAAAGGAAACAAATGCTTCCTAACAAATAGGAAGTGCCCATTGGATGTTAAGAAAATTCAGAGCAGGCAGTGAACAGTGTGGCATAAGATGATCTAGGAAGGAGGTAATAAAGGTGTATTTAGATAAAATGTCATTTTTTCCCCAAATTACTTTCTCTCAAATGATTTAAGTGCATAAAATTACTCTGGGTGTGGTTGAAATCAAGAGAGAGGATAAAAAGAAGTTAGAGAATAAAAGGAAAGTAACTTTTACTTAGCACTTTCTATTGCTAGTCTTCCTGTAAAGTATTTTACGTGTTAATCACTTAATCACTAACTCTCTGTGAGGTGTTTTGTTGATTACCATTTTATAGCAAGGCAACTGAGGATCAGAGAGGTTAAATAGTTTACTTAGGGACACACAACTATTCTATAGTGAACTGAAACCCTAATTTATTCTGACTCTGAACATTACCCCCTCCTATTTACACTACATTGAAAACATATGAAGTATGCAGATAGATCTAAGAAGAAAAACAGTAGTTTCTATACTTTTTAAAAATTGCAGCCCAGCAAAGATGCTTGATTTATATCTTCCTCAGAAAAAGAAACATGGTAAACAGATTTGTAAATCAATCTTCAGAGCTTACAATGGGGGAAAAGTATTATATGTATTTGCACTGAGTTAGCTGTGAATATTCTGACTTTTGGGCAGGCAAGGATCGCTTCCTTCCAACTAATACCATTTATATTTTGGAATGAAAATAGCTCTTGTGCTGTGGTGTTTTTAGAAAAATCGTGGCATACATTCTTGAGCAATTGGAAACTTGTAAATGCCAGGTGTTTTGCATTTTGGAAGATTCTTTCCTATATATTGTTGCTGTATTCAAACAAAACTGTCATTACAACATAGAAGTATGAATACAATGCAAATTGAGAAGGATAGGGTTGGGAAGAACGTTGGTTAAGAGCAAGTGCCAAATGTATATAAGCAGATACTATACTGTTATACACCTTAATAATCTGAAACACATCAAGACAGATGAAGAGTAGAGAGGTTGGTGAAAAGACTTCCTTTAAAGAGAATGGTGTTTTGAGCACTACTCCCTAAATTTGTATGATAGAAGAAAGATAATTCTCCCTTCAGGTCAAGACAAAAGTGAGGACAGTTAGTGGTGCCACAGAGAGCTTCCTGGGTCTCCTGAAGTGAATTATGTTACTCTCTTGATGCCTGCCAGGAAAACCTAATGCAGAGAAGGTCATCCAGTCACCTGATGAAAGTGTGAGAAATGTGCTTACTGTGTTGTGATTGGTCCGTGCTTTCAGTTTGTACAGGTGAAGAATGCCTGAGTGCCTTCTGAGGGCCAGATGCAATGCACAATTATTGGCCATCTTAGAATTTGTCCAATAGGGCCACCTAGAGGAGAGGCTGAAGGTCGAGAGTGAGTTCTGAGGGTTGTGGATCATCGTAGATAAATGGTCAAGGAGCTTGCGGGTGAGATCACCAGTAACAGAGGTCTTTGTAGAACCCAAGAAAGTGCCTCACAAGAGAAGAGGTCTGCTTAAGATTGAGTGTGTATTAATACATTATTCTGATATTCACATTGCTGAATTTATACTCTATATATGTATAAAAGTGACTATAGGGCTCTAAGACCTAGGTTTTCATCCAAGGTGACTACCATGAAAGAAAGCTTCAGAGATCCATGTGAAACAAAATTAAAGATACTTTTTGATTGTATATCATGAGTCCTTCTTCATCAATGATAAAATATTAAAATCTTCAATTGTAATATTGAAAATGGGGCAAGGATATTTAGTAAAACTGTGTCTGTCCAACATTTGTACTGGAGGTCTTTGCAAGTACAATATGGCAAGAAAAGAAATAGAAGAAAGATTTAAAAGGAAGGTAAACATTGATACCATGTGCAAATGACATGATTGTATTTGTAAAACAATTTTTTTAATTAGAGGTAAGATATTAGTATTAATATTTGCATTTTACACCATCTCTTCATGCAAGACATATGTAAGTAAGCAATTATAATTATTAAAAATACTCTTGAAAATAAAACTTTATAAATGATAGTATTTAAAATAGAATAAAAATATCAAATTCCTAGGAATAAATCTAAGAAAAAAGTGTATGAAACCTCTATACAGAAAACTATTATTGAAAGAAATTTTAAAAGTGTTAATCAGGGGAGGGATATCCCATTTTCATTGCTTAGAATACTCAATAGTTTACATACGTCAGTTCTCACTGAAATGTTCTATAGAGTCAGTGCAAACTCAGTCCATCATCAAGAGGGTAGTTCATGGAAATGGACAGGCTGATTTCAAAATTTATATGGAAAAGCAAAAGACCAAGAATAACAAAGATAATCTTAAAAATAAAATGAGATGACCTTTTAATGACAGATATGAGGATTATAAAGCTACTAGAATTAAACAGTGTTTACTGATATAAGGATTGTCAAACAGACCAATTGAATAAAACAGAAGCCAGAAAATTACTTGCACAGGGAGGGAGAATTCTCTGATTTATTTTTAAGTTGCAGCTACATTACAATATGAAAAAAATAATTTTCATATTAAATGACCTGAGTCAATTAGATGTATGTATGGAATTTTAAAAAAAAGAACCTTTTCCCCTATTTCACATAATACATAACTATCAAATTTAGATGAATTATAGACTTGTAACAGAAGGTAAAATTAATACATTAAGTAGAAGATATCAAAGGACAACATCTTTGTGGCCTTGGAGTAGGCCAAGTTTTCTTAAACTGGGTATCAAATGCACTAAACATAAAAGAAAAGTTTGACAAATTGGACTACATTAAAAATTAGACCTCTTAGTTATCAAAAATTATCAGTTAAAGAATGAAAACAGTGGGAGATGATAATCACTATACACATATCCAACAAAGAATTCATATCCAGAATATAAAGTAATTTCTTCAAATCAATAAGATAAATATAGACTATCCAGTTTTTAAAACTATGATAATGACATGCAGAGACATTTCACAAAATAAATATTCAAATTGATTATAAACATATATAAAGTTGCTCAATCTCATTACATATCTAAGTTTTGCAAATTAAAACTAAAATGAGATGTTCTAATACACCTCCTAGGATGGCAAAAAAAATTTTTTTCAAGGACATAGAATAAATGAAACTCATGCATTGTTGGTGGAATGAAAAGGAAAATTTGGCAACATCTGTTAAGGTTGAACATTTACATACTCTATGACCTAGTAATTTAATCATGCAATATATATTTATCAGAAATATATACAAATATGCATCAAAACACATTCAGTAATGTTCACAAAAGTATAATTTGTAGTATGTAATACCCGAAAGCCATTTGAATTTGACTTAACAGAAGAATGGATAAATATATTGGTTTCTTTACTCAAGGGAATATAACTGAAGAAAGAAAAATCTACACAAAGAATATGAAAAATTTTCATAATCATAATTTTGAATAAAAACAAAAAGAAGACAAATTGCATAGCTTCATTTTTATAAATCTCAAAAATAAGCAAAACAAATTTATGATGATATGCATTGTTTATCTATTGCTATTTAACAAATTACCCCAAAACTTAGTAACCTAAAACAATAAACATTTACTATCATAGGCAGTTTCTGTGGATTGGGAATCTGGGAGTGGCTTAGCTGGGTGGTTCTGGCTCCAGGTCTTTCATGAATGCAATCAAACTGTCAACTAGGACTACAGTCTCTGAAGACTTCATAAGCTAAAGACTCTTCCAAGCTCATTCAGTTGGCTGTTGGCTGGAAGCCTCAGTTCCTTATCATGTTGTCCTTTCATAGTCCTGCTCATGACATGGCTTCCATCAGAGTAGGTGATATGTGTATGTGAGCAAAAGAAAACCCAAGATAGAGTCACAGTCTTTTTATAACTGAATATTGGAAATGGCATGCCATCACTTATGCTGTCCACTATTGATCACACAAAGCAACCCTGGTACAACGTGGGAGGGGACTATAGGGTATGAATACCAGGAGGCAAGGATCAATGGAGGCTGGCTTGGAGGCTACCTTTCACATGTTATAAATCAAAGTAGTATTTGCCTTTGCAAGTTGAGGGATGGCTAGGAAAGAGCACTAAAGAGGACTCTAGTGTGTGGGTAATCTGTATCTACACCTGAATGGTGGTTACATGGGTGTGTACACATTATAAGAATTCATATATGTGCTTGAGATTTGTGTACTTTTCTGATGTACATTACACTTCGGTAAAAACAAGAAAGCATTTTGAAATACCCCTCTTGGGAACTTCTTACAGCTTTGATCACATCAATTTTGAAATGCCAAGATGCACACACACACATGTGCACTTCATCTTCTGCTGTTTATTCCGTTATGTGCTCTTTGTATCTCTATGTAGTTTGCTTGAATCTATGCTTTCTTTGACATCAGTGTAAATTTCTTAATGGCAATCATAAGAATTCTCCACAGGGACTGCCGATTTCATTCTGAGCCATTTTGTGGGATTCTCTGGCACTGGGCATTTATCACCAATGGCCTGGAGTAGGGAGCTGGTCAGTAGATGGTAAGGGGGTTGACCTGGGTTCTTGTTGAGAACAATTACTTTAGAGCTGGGATTGGCAAACTTTTTCTGTAAAGAGTCAGATAGTAAAATTGTTTAGCTTTGTGCACCATGGGGTCTCTGTTGTGACTCCTCAACCATGCTGTTGTAAGGATGAAGGCAACTATGGACATTGTGTAAACAAATGAATGTGACTGTATTCCAATAACACTTTATTTACAAGTATATAAGGCAGGTGGGGCTCATTTGTCCCACCAGACCCCAGGGCTCTGATCTGTGTTATAGATAGATCAGTGCACTTAACTTTTCAGTGTTCCTCCCTGCAGATCAGTCTGTCCAAGCCTTTCTCCTATTTTATAAGCTTTGGCTTGCACCAGTGATATTTCAGACATTCCTTAGATTTAAAATTCCATTTTATTACCCTATTTTAAATTTCAGTCGGTTGTAGTCTGGTGACATAAAAATAGAATATAAGCAATTATATTAGCATAAGAAGACGAAGTAATTTTAAAAGAAATCTATCACATCAAAGAGAATCAACATTTTCTGCTTAATTGTTGGAAATGTGGTCTACAATAGCAAAGAAATGTGCATTTCACCTTTTACAGACCTACTGCTAATAAACGTAAGTCCTGTATCCCCCACTCCTTCTATCTGTATTGTGAACATGGATCAAATACAGAATTACCTAGAGAAATTAAAAAAAAAAATAAAAGAAGACCATTAGGTCATGTTGGTAGTGTACGTCCTTGCCCCAGGAGAAGGCAAGCAGTGACTACTTATATTCAGATTGGCTAGGTGGGAATTCACTCCAGCTTTTATATTCCTATGATCCTCTGGCACAAATTTTTAACATTGTGTTAACTTCATCCCTAGAGTTGAAATATGTAAGTCCCAAAGGTTAATAATGAGCAGAGGTGTCCTTGGTAGAAAACATCTCTCATTCCAATTATGAGAAAAGTATGTAATAGTCTAAAAAAAAATCTGGAAAAACAGATAACGATCAGGTGCTTTTTCCTGTACTCTCAGGAGAGAGTACAACTCTGTTGGAAAACAGCCTTGGAGGCTGAAATGCATTTCCACCTCATTTTACCATGACTTCTTAGTGTGCTCCTGTGAAATTACTCTTAACCTTTTTTTATCTCGGGTGATGAGTTTGCAGGAACATAGCCTTTTACTCAGAGGTTTCAAGAGGCATTATTAACTACTTTTTTAAAGGGAGTTTCTTTTGTGGTCTTCCAAAGCATCTTTTAAAAACTTTATCTATTTGTATGATTTCTCTTCTCTCACAAGGTTTTGATTGGCCTTTCTAAGTACTAAGTGGAAAAAATACATATAGTTTTCCTTCCATGAAATATTTATTCTGTGGCACAATGAAAAAATGGACAACTGAACAATAGGTAATTTCAAGACTAGATGGATTTTCTTTTGGCTGCAAACGATCGCTCTTTATGGGTTCATGGTTTCTAGGGAATTTGGCTGCAGTATGAGTTTTGTTTCTTGAAGCTATTCATACAGTCTTGATGCACACATGTGTGAAACATTATAAGAAAATGTCTCCTTTTGGGATTGGGAACAAAGGAAAATTACCAGGAAAATAGATAGGGAAACCAAGGTTCCACTGGTGAGATCTGAATTATATAACAAGAATGTGTCTTTCTGTTCTTTAGGCATCCAGGCATTTTTTAAGAGGCCTCTTGTCCTTATTGATCCAATAACAACCATGCTTAGGCTAGCATTTCTAATTTGATCATAGCTCCAAGAATTATGTCTGTAAATGGAAAAAGTCTAAATCCACTTTGTGTGTACCAATTTGTGTGCCATACCTGGTAGCTCCCTAGACCCTGAGGCTAGTTGTTGTTGTTGATGTCTCAAAAATAGTAAATTTGGAGTATTTCTCTTTTATCTATCTTAGTTTTGTAAAAACCTCTCCCAATATATGACAGATACCAGGAAACGGAGGCAGAGGTTAAAGTGTTCTGATAATTTGAAGAAAGGGAGCTATATAAATGTAAAGCATTAAAGTTATCATTATGGAGACACCCTTTTAAAAAATTAACCTTCATTTTCATGCCAACAAATATCCTCCAAAAGGCTTATTTTATTTTTGCCCATTTTGCATGCAGTCCTTGGCAGCCACCTAATAAAACCTTTGGTACCATGCATACTGCTTGCAAATATTTCATTATGAATCAGGCCTTTTAGCTGGTGAACACAGAAAAATTAAGCATGAAAGTAAATCAACACTCCAAACCAAAAAAAAAAAAAAAAGCTAAAGTAAAACTGGAAAATATCAAACCAGACTTCACACACCAAATAAGAGTCTAAATCCCCTACCCCATAACAGAGCCATTTATTGGAAAGGGACAGCCTCGTTTTAATTCAGACATGATCGTTTATCTAAAACACGTAAGATTCCTAATCCGTAAAGAGAAAGACAGCAGAGAATGGGTACGATTACACTTTTCCTCCACTGAAACATGAGAAATACTTACTAGGTGATTCACACCCTAATATTTCAGTTCAGCCTATTCATAAAATTCGACTTTAAGAGATGATGCTATATTACCTGGTCCAGTATAGGGAAATTAGAGATTAAATTTTAAATTTGCATTAGCATGCATGCTTATAATTTATATTTATTTCTTGCCAGTAGAAGAAAAATATTTATGTACAGTACTAACTACTTTGAATTCTCATAGTAAATTAAGTGGTTCCTTTATATCCCTTGAAAGCAGATTAAATAAAGTGAGTTGACATGTCACTGATATTAAACCTCTTCTGAAATAAGTTAGCTTTTTAACTAATTCTAAAGGACTATTTACAAGCAAATTTTGAGGATTGAAGACAATACTTTACTAAATTAAGTGGGAAAATAGAACATCATCAAAAATAGAATAGCCTTTGTATTTTTTTAATTAACTATTTTTATATTTAAGATGATATTGGGCTTCAAGCAGTTATTGTAATCTAGTTCCACATATTCCTCCTGTATTCTGTAACTCACTCTCAAGCATTCTGTCAAGTGTAATCATTTTAAGATTAATATACTTCAAGTCCAAAGTTTATTTAATTCACGTTATAACAAAGAAACATGGTACTGATGCACAGTATTTTTTTTTCTGTTGGGGAAAAAATACGAGTTTCATGGGGATATAGAATAAAAATATTATCCTTACTCAGCACATTCATTCATTCATTCATTCATCACGTATTGAGCACTTACTGTACGTGGGCAATGTATCACAATCTTTTTGTGTTGAGAAGCTTTGACTGGTGCTTAAGGAAAATCCCCAAATTCTCTTTTCTTGTAATTAATATAGGAATAGATAATTTTCTAAAGTCCCTTAGTCCAAGACTCTGAATCTATGTGATTCATCTCAATGAAACACTTCCTTAGAAATCTCTTTTTACCTTAGATTGTCAAAATTAACCCTGTTGGAGTTTTTTGGAGAAGGCAGAAATTTCTGTTCTCATAACTATGTTTGTGTGTGTGCATGTATTTTATAATCTGGCGGTTTGTACTTGTATATCTAAGATTTTCTGACACCTGTATCTGATTTAACATCATACTTTTAGTTAGATTTTTTTTTTACTAGCAGCAGCAATCCTATCATAATTAATATAGATTAGCTAATGTATGCTATCATGGCTTAAAGTACTCTTGTTTTCAGCATATAACAAAGACTTCAGCCTTACCAGCAAGTTGCTTGAATTCTGAAATGAGAAGCCAATTGAATATAAAGGAACCACAAATATCCAAGTATGGATTCATGTTAGGGTAACCACATGATTTAATCATTCAAAGGTGTTTGAGAGTGAAAGGAATACTCTTAATAAATATGTCAGGACAACAATTATAAAGTAGGACCTTGACAAACTAGAATGTATGATTACCCTACTTATTACATAGATACTGAGTTTTTAAAAAAAATCCTCACGTACATGCAAGTGTCAAACTAATGTATGGCATAGTAAAATGCAATTGTTTTGAATAGGATAGCATTTCAATTTAGTGAGGAGGCTGAGAAATGATCTAAAATTAAAGGCTACTGTTAACGTATAGTGATGTATGTACTTTAACATCTTTGAGAATTAAGGAGTAAGTTTTGCGCAATATAAGGTCGTTTATAACAACTATTACAGCATGTGCAGGTGTGGCGCGGATTTTTTTTTAAACTGGATAAATTAATGGTTGCCACCATTCTCATACTGCCTCCTGTTGCCTTTACTGAGAGGCCCTTGCTGCCTCCATAGGTAGCTTTCAAAGATCACCTCCACCCTCTACTTGGAAGTCGGCACCATTACTGAGCACTCCAGTCTCCACTGCCAGAAGCCTTGCCTTTTTCTCCCTTGGCTTAGGACAGTCGCATTGCTTTGTCCACATCTTAGTCATTACTTCATCATAAGTGTGGTCAGATAACATTAATAGTAACATTTTCATTCTCCTCCCAGCTAAGTGTTCAGATAAAATTAATAGAATTAATCATTCTCACCATAGCCAGGCATATTTTGACAGTTATAAAGAAAATGTTTGTTTATGTTTCCTTCAGGATTAAATTGTAAATTAACCTTAAGTTGAGTACACTTGAAGAGATGGGGTTTACACTTTTAATTGTGAGAAGTCAAATAGTAGAACTCAAATTTTCTAGGACTTACTTAAGAATTCTTTCTTCATAGCCAACCAAAGATCATCAGTATATCAGCAGAAGTTAGAATTCTCCCCTATATACGTAACATTCCCAAGTTTTCTATTCATAGGATGTTTGATTGAATGAAGAGAATTTTCACCCATAACTTTAAAGGTTCAAAACATTTCATATCCTGTGATCCTCCAAAGGGATGTGGAATCATCAAACTTCACAGAGAACTCAAGAAACATGGTCCCTTTTATCCCTAAGGATACATTTTTCTAATTGTATCTGAAAAATGCTTTCCCTGAATGTACTTGTCACAGACCTCCATATTTGGTACAAATGTCTTAGGCTTATATTATTACTTTGTAAAATATTTTACTTTAAAATATCACACTTGTAAAATTATCTTGTTTACAGCATTTGAAGAGCCAGAAATACTGTAAACTTGATATTTACATTAAGTGGAGAAAGTAGATGATAGAATCCCATTAGAGGAAAACAAGTAAACTAGATTGTCACTTTAAGAGATTTCTTATGGAGGATTTATTTTTTAGCTTGTTATGATTTCATTTTTATAGAAGCAGCTGTACTTGTTATCGCACTCTGCCACATCATCAGTCATCCAGCTACTGCGGAGAATTCCCCCCGGCAGAACAGGACATTCATGAGTTTATATTACTGCCATAAATTCTTTGGCTGTAAGTTTTTATACAAATAATCCCATGTCTCTTGTATACATTGCGCCAATTGGTTAATAACATGATCTCTACCAGGGGATTTCTGGAATGTTCTATCTTTTAAAACAATGACCCAGAGAACATTTTTACATACACTAAAAATATTCTAAATGAAACTGGGCAATCTGAGGACATCTGTATGATGAGAAAATATGTTTTCCCTTAATTTTTCCATTTAACCTGGTGACTTTTCTGTTAGCTGAATGACATGAAAACAAGTATTTGCAAATGGGATATTGTAAGGTTAGTATATTTAAAAAATAAAAAATATGGAGTAGATTTTCTAATGAGAGTAGTGAGTTTCTGGCCATGAAACTTTTCACAGTTCCTTTCCTCCACTGCTTTTCAGAGTTGACTAATCTCCATCCAAAATACCAGCATTTTCACCATGACAACCACTAAGTAGTTGCCAGAGTTTCTAACCATTAGCAAATTCTTCTCGCAAAAAAAAAAAAAAAAAAAGAGAATGAAGAGTGCTTAAGCACACCGATTGGTCCATTGACTGAAGCCTAAATGTACTAATCTGATTTTCTTTTACCTCCTTTTTTTGTGTGAAAAACACAGTAATAGGATCTGAAATATTATTTCACAGCTTTCAAAGTTGAAAACGCTCTTTGCAGGGTATTCTTTCATCAGTTACACCATCTCTTGTGTTCTTGTGAGCTCTGTTTCTGATTATTCTAAACCACTGACTGGCTCTCAGATTTTAGTGACGAAGTTAGTATTATCTGAAAAACCATAGGAAATTTTTCAAAAAAAGAACACAGATATGACATAAAACACAGCAATTTATATCTGGAGAAGAGATAGTTTGGGATTAGTGTTTATGATAATTCAGAGCAATCTGTTTAACATCATTTTTCCAAGTCCAGTCACAATTTTCCAATATGGAAAAGCACAGTTAACTAAATTGAAATCTCACATTGACCACTTACAACCCTCAGTACTACGTTCTTCTGACGTAAGTATCATCAGCATCTTAAATTTAGCTTCAGTTAGAATTTAAGGTATGCCTGCTATTGAAATAAAAAATAAGGTCACTCTAATAATTATACCCTCTTAAAAGAGATAAGAGGATTGTCAAGTTATAGATTCATATATACAGTAGAATCCCATTTGTAGGAAATGGCATGTGTATGTTTGCTTATGCTTATAATATTTAAGGATACTGACAAAATATTAATTGTAGTTATTAGGCTGGAAATTTGAAGAATGAGAATAGTGTAAGTTGTTTTTTTAAAATGCTTTTACTCATTTATTGAATTTTTTTTAATTTTTATTTTAGGGGGAGGTAATTGGGTTTTATTTATCTTTGATGGGGTACTGGGGATTGAACCCAGGAACTTATGCATGTTAGGCATGCACTCTACCACTGAGCTATACCCTCCCCCTGAAAATAGTGTAAGTTGTAATGTTTACTTTATATTTTTTGTCCTTTTGAATTTTAGAAGAAGAATCAGGTGTAATACTGGAAGAAAAAAACTGAAAACAGTTAAAAACAGATGAAAGAAAAATGTGGCCTTTTAATATTAATCTTTATCAAGAAAGGTATTTCTTCTCAGCCTGAACTATAAAAACAGTACAATCAATTCTAAAATATAAATGAGTTAAAGAAACATTTTGAGATTGTGTTAAGAGAAACAAATAGAACTATGATGAGCATGAGATTGTTTCATTTGTCCAATATTTTAATAACATAAATTATCCAGTTTGGTAACTTACCTTAAAATAGAGAAAATTATAGCTATGTTGTAAATTCTAAACTTTAGTCAAGATTTAAAAAATAAGTATTCTCCTTTAAAATAGCATTTCTATTAGTGGTCACAAGTAGGCCAAATAAGCATGACCTTTATGAATGGAATGATACATATTTTTAAAGCTGAAAGAATCTTGTCTTTTTAGATTTTAGATTTCAGAATCCAACAGCTTTGTACTATCTGTATAAATCATCTGTTAAGTGAAGTGATAAAAATCAAGAGAAAATGCATATGAACTGTAACCAACTGCTATCTAGATTCATGTTGGACTCAGGGACGATCGAATTATATATTATATTTTGAGAGTAAGCATGATAAAGATAATTATAAGTGATGCCATTTGAGGATTAAAATCAACAGACTTTTCCATGCAGCATTGGAACATGCAAGGAGATGTTGAGCTTTATGGTTTCGTGCAAAGTGGAAAGTACAGATGGCACAAGTCTATATCACGCCACCTCTCAGTGACTGAGCATGCCTCTCAAATTCAGTGGACTTTATTGCACTTTTTGTTGCTTGACACTTCTAGAATTTTTTTCCTGATATATTTCATGTCTAGTTTTCAGGCATTAATAATCTGACCAAAAGAATGTTAATCAAAACATACGCTATAAATGATGTTTTTCAACAAACGAATTCTAAGGCCCTTTCTAGTTGCCATATTCTCTGATTACAAATTCCTTGAAAAATTTCAGTCATGACCTATGAGTTCATGTAGGTACCATCTTCTTCCTATAGCAGGCATCTTCTTTCTTCCCCAAGGAGCCCAGGTACTTCCTGTACTTTTTTTTTTTTAATCTATCCAATGAGTATGACTGAATAATAAGCTAATGAATTTTGTTCAGTTAATGATGCCACTGTCACTTTTCAATTAATCATGTGGAAACACTGATTAATCTAAAACAATTAACACACAATCAGTTTATCTCAGCCAGTAGGCATAGCATTTTAGATGTGTATGTTTTTAGGTGTGTATTTAATAGGGTGAGAATTTCACTTTGAACAGAATAATAAAGCCACATTTTGAAGATCTGACACAGGAGATACTGGAAGGGAGCCCACTTCCACAATCTAATTCCAAACTCAATCTAGTTTGAAAAGTGCCTCCAGGAAGAAAATAGAGCACTCTAAGTTCTATCCTCTCTTAATTCTTATCTGTAACATAATACCTCCCCAGTTGTTTTGCGAATCTCTGCACTCAGGGAAAATTGAAGGTCATATATCAATAAAGCAAATATTTTAGTGAAGTGCCTTAGACTATCACACAAGATAACTCCAAGATCTATAGGTAACGTGCCCATAGATATGTGAAACTTTACTGTTAATCAGAGAAAAATAATTTTTAATAATGTGTTTGTTGATTTATTTGTTCATTCATTCAACAACATTCACTGATCACCAGTAGTACTGCTTTTACTAAGCGCTAATGATTAAGACCATAGTGAAAAGCAGTTTACAGACACTGCCTTACATGAGCATACCATGGAGAAGAGGAGATAAATTATGTCCATATGTAAGAATTATATGAGTCACCATGTAGTAAATGCCAGAAGATAAATTATGATGAAAAACATTTTATCTTGGCTGTAATGATCATATAAGTCTTCACTGGGAAAAGATCCGTTTTTGTTATGTAAAACCCCATTTCAATGATTTATTATACGTTTCCCTCAATAACAATATTTATTTTTATTTGTGATCCTCTATATTAGTTGTTACATATTTATTAAGTGGGGTCATGTGTCATTATCTCAGCTTTACATGTAAATCTAGGAATACTGGGGAGATAGCATGGCAGTGGAGATGGCAGAAGAGAGTTTGTATCTTTCTAAATTCCCACATAAAAACAGAGCAACTGAATTGCATACCCCCAAATCTGTGTACATTTACAACAAAATGAGGTGACAAGGCTTCCCTACAAACTCTAAAACCCCCACTAACAAGCAGGTGGTAATAACCCACCCAAAACCACAAGACCTTCATGATCTCAGCATTTGTATGGGAGGAAGCAGAAAGAAGAAACAGAATGTGTGATAATGCTGCAAAGAGAACCACACAATAGGCAATCTCTTGGTTTTCTTGATGAGCTTGGATTTGATTACAAATTGTGATGTCATAGCGGAGAAAAGTTTGCTCAAGTTGGTTTTCCATACCAGGAAGTCAGGTTATGCTAAAATGAAACAAAACCTAACAGCATTATGTTATTATAAATATGGAAATAAATTCTAGCCAAAAGAGTTGAATGTAGAATTAGTTGATACACAATGGGACAGAAGGCTGCTATTTTTTTTAATACTCTCTATAGTACTATTTGGTTTTCTGAACTATGTATATTGTAATTTTGATGAAAAAAACCTTTTAATGTCTGTATTAATAGTATTGGCAAGAAATATAAAAATACTATTTCAATGATCTAAGTGAAAATTGAATATGAACCTTTGAAGCTAACATTTGAGTGCCTTTTAATGTTAATACAGAAATATAGAAAAACATTAGGGAGAATTTCAGTTAAATCCCAATTCCATCCAGAGAAAACAACCCATGCTGCCTTCACCCTGAGCAATTTTGGCTCCAGTATATGTTCTGAAAATTGTAGTACTCTCTTCTTTACTTAAAAAACACTGAATTTATTTTGATGAAAATTTCTACCTGTGGAATATTTCCAAAATATATTGAAATTTAAAAAATTAATTAAAAAATAATACATTTAGTGACAAATATCAGTTCACCAAAAGATGTCAACTTCATTTCTTGTTCAATCATCAAAAAATACTGACAAGCCTGTGTCTTGATATGATCAACAAATGACTTGTCGTAAGATTAGAGAAACAGCCAATCTTTAATTTCAAATGTTTTGACACAAAAGTAAATGATACTAGTGTTTCTCCAAAAGACAATTTTAAGAATCAAGTGACAAAACTTACTTAACCAAACCACTGGTTAATATTATTTAACTCAAGTTATATTAATATATTCCATGATATTTTTCTTGAAAAAATGATTATAGATGAAAGAGAAATTCTAAAACTTTCTCTTATTTGGCACATAATATTTTATTCCTCCTTTTCATAACCTAACATACTGATTTGTCAATACTTAAATTCTGGAACTTTAAAATTACTATTAAAGGTTGACTGATAAGTTTGCAGGGATATAAAGATAACTTGAAAAGTTAAGTATACATAAAGTATGAAGTAAACTTTTTATAGAAGTGTAACATAATTATAGAAAAGAACATGACTGTTAAGTGCTCAGCAAAATGAATCCTTGTATAGTGGACACAGCTACTTTAGCAGCATTCTGATGAAGAAAGAGAATATTACTACATTTTAGAAACCCACACTCACAATAGATTATTTTGCCTATTTTTGAACTTTATAGAAATCAAGTAATATAATTTATACTCATATGTCTGGCTGGCTTCTTTTAGCTGACATTATGTTTGTGGGATATATAATTGTTGCATGAAGTAATCGTTTTTTCTTCTTATTTCTATATAGTACTCTGTTCAATTAATAGGCCACAATTTACTTATTCTTTGATAGAGATATGGGTTGTTTGTGGTTTTGGAGTATTAAGAACATTGCTGCTATAAACTTTCTTTTTGCATGTCCTTTGGTGACAAATAGATACCTGTCTGTGAGATACATACAAAGGGGTATAATTATGAGGTTGTGAAGTACACATGTGAACAGTAGATACTGTCTAAGAGTTTTCCATACTGTTTTTCTGCACAAGCTTGTTAACACTTAGTATTGCCATCTTTAATTTTGGCCATTTTAATAGATGCATGGCCATATCTCATATTGTTCTTAATTTGACATCTTCCTGAGCACTAGTAAAACTTCCTTTATTTTGTTTAATATTTTTTCCACTAAATACACTCATACTTTTGGGATTCTGATGACATAGAAGTAAGCTTTTTTTTCATGGCACTGTACATCCCTGAGGTTTTATTCATTTGTTTTTAATCTATCTTCTTTCTGTTGTTTAGATTGAATAATTTTTATTGATGTGTCTTAAAGTTTACTAATTTTTTCCTCCACTTTTAAATCCTCCAAGTTTTTAAAAAAATTGTGGTTATTATATCTTTAGTTCTTAAATTTTCATTTGCTTACTCTTTATAGTCTCACTTTCTTTTGTGAGAATTTCTTTTTCATTTGTTTGAAGTGTACATAAATACTCATTCAATTATTTGTGTGATAGCTGTTTAAAATCTTTGTCAGAAAATTCAAATATCTGTGCCGTCTCAATGTTAGTGTCTATTGATTGTTCTTTATTTGACTTGATGTTTCTTGGTATAATGAATTCTTTTTTATTGTATCCTGCACATTTTGGGTAGTGTTATATGTGACTCTCGTTCCTATTTAAATCTCATCACTGCCAAACCAGGATGGTAGTCTGGGTTATGTTCACAAGAATGATCTCTACAGATACTCCCTGGCCAGAGAGGAGCTGTATCCCTGCTGCTTGTATGTGATGATAGTCAGGCTCTGCCCATTCGCCTCTGTGGATGCACACTGTCTCCTTACTGCCATCTTGGGATAGTACTTAGTCCGCTTACACACAAAGCCTCTACAAATTCCCTACCAATCAGGAGCAGAGCTCCTCTCTGTAGAGGTTGAGTGGAAGTCAAGGCTCTGTTCACTTTGGCTGCAGTAGAGCTGTTACAGTCAAACTGTTTTTGCCTTCCAGAGCTGCTCCTCTCCCAGGCCTGTAGCTAGAACTTTATTCATAACTTGCTTTTGTGTGTAGGTGTCTGTGTGGTATGAGAGACAGAGAGAGAGTGTGTGTGTGTGTGTGTGTGTGTGTGTGATTGTTCATTTGCGCCCATTGGTATATCTTGGCAGCAAAATCTTCTTCATCACCTGAAGAAGATTATTTAGAAGGAAAAAAAAACTAACAAACCAATAAACTGCAACCAACAAACAGCAAACAAACCAATTCAAAATAGGAAACTCAACCCAGAGTCTTGAGAGTCAAGAGAGTTTACCGTTTTCTTACCACCTCTCAAGAGTCCTCTGATGTTTGTCTCATGTGTTTTGTCCAAGGTTTATAGGTATAATAAGCAGGGTGCAATATATCTACTTTGTTTAGAACTAGGAGCAAAATGGTATTATTTTTAAGTTTCTTTTCTAATTGTGTGTTGCTCACATACAGGAATACAACTGATTTTTTTTTATACCGATCCCTTCACTGGTGATTTGCTAAATTTACTTATAAATTCTAACTCTTTTTTCTTTTGAATTTTCTACATTTAAAAATGTGTTATCCAAAAATAATTGCAATTTTCTTTCTTTTTTCTTTTTGAGCATTTTAATATTTTTTAATCTAATTGCACTGAATACAGGTTTTAGTAAAAGCTTTATGCCTAAATTCTTAGGGGAAAATTTAATATTTGATCATTAAGCATAATATTTGCTATAGGCTTTTGGTAAATATTCAGTCACAATTAAAAATTCCTTTTAATTCCCTGGTTTGCTATGACTTATCAGGAAAGAGTAATTTAATCAAACGCTTATTCTACAAGTAATAAAATAATCATACCTTTTCCTCCATTTTATTGATATTTTTTCATATGTTAAAGTAACCTTACATTCATGGACCAAACCTAACTTTATCATGATTTCTTATCCTGTTTTTATATTTTCCTGAGGTCTCTTTGCTAATATTTATTTATGACTTATCATCTATATTCAGGGAAGAACTTGGCCTTTAATATTTCTTCCTTGTAGTGTCTTTGTCATTTTTTTTCTTTAAGTTTAATTTGGTTTCAGAAAGGTAAGATATTGGTTAGAGAGTACAAATTTTCAGTTCTAAGATGAATAAGTTCTGGAGAAATAATGTACAGCATTGTCTATAGTTAATAATAATATTATATACTTGAAATTTTCTAACAGAATAGATTTCAAGTGTTGTCACCAATAACAAAGAGTAACCATTTGAGATTATGGACATGTTAATTAGTGGTAAGCATTTCACAAATGTATGCATATATCAAAACATCACATTGTAAAGTTAAATATATACAGTTTTGTCAATCCTACCTCAATAAAGCTGGGAAAATTAAAAGTAGAAAAAATAAAGTTGAACACTTCTTATTCAACAATAACAAAGTTTATTAATTATGAGAAAGCTATTCATAAGTTCTCTCACAATTTTTCATGCATCTAAGGTCTATAGTGATCTTCATTTTTTATATTGAAGATAATTCATTTTTTTATGTTATATTCCTTTTGCTGGAAGACTATCAATTTTTTTAACATTTTTTATTGATTTATAATCATTTTACAATGTTGTGTCAAGTTCCAGTGTTCAGCACAATTTTTCAGTCATTCATGGACATATACACACTCATTGTCACATTTTTTTCTCTGTGATTTATCATAACATTTTGTGTATATTTCCCTGTGCTATACAGTGTAATCTTGTTTATCTATTCTACAATTTTGAAATCCCAGTCTATCCCTTCCCACCCTCTACCCCCCTGGTAACCACAAGTCTGTATTCTTTGTCCATGAGTCTTTAGATTCCACATATGAGCGATCTCATATGGTATTTTTCTTTCTCTTTCTGGCTTACTTCACTTAGAATGACATTCTCTAGGAGCATCCATGTTGCTGCAAATGGCGGTACATTGTCAGTTTTTATGGCTGAGTAGTATTCCATTGTATAAATATACCACCTCTTCTTTATCCAGTCACCTGTTGATGGACATTTAGGCTGTTTCCATGTTTTGGCTATTGTAAATAGTGCTGCTATGAACATTGGAGTGCAGGTGTCATCCTGGAGTAGATTTCCTTCTGGATACAAGCCCAGGAGTGGGATTCCTGGGTCATATGGTAAGTCTATTCCTAAAGACTATCAATTTTATGTATCCATTAAAGAACCAATGTTTAGCTTATTTTTTCCTTTATTGTATTTGTTCAACTTCATTAACATTGCTTGTCATTTTTATAAGAGCTATTCTATTTTTCTTGTTTCATTTGTTGTATTTTTTTCTAACTTCTTGAGATAGATACTTAGGGTAGGAAGGAAATGGATCATTGATTTTTCTGCCATCTATTCACTAATATAAGTTTAAGATGTAGATTTTCTCTAGGTTTAGTTTTAGGTACATCTCACAAATTTTGGTAGGTCATATTTTTATTATTTGGTTGAAGTTTTATTCTAACATCCGTGATAATTTCTTCTTTTACCCTTGAATTACTAAAGTGTATTTCTAAAGCACAAAGAAACTTCTAGTAACATTCTTTGTTTAGGTGCTAGTTACATGTGTGTGTGTTACTCCAAAAGATAAAGACCCGGTTTTTGTCATACCCGAAAGACAAGTTTGCAGTCGGGAGATGGTGTGTTATGTAGCAAAAGATTTGTTTAAAAGGAAAGGAAAAGTACACCCCCACGAATGGGAGGTGGGCTGATCCAAGGGAGGAAAAACGGCAGTATCTGCCTCCCCTGTCTCTCTTACCCTTGCTTAGAGGTGGTCTTTTGATTGATTGATGGCTCTTGTCCCTGGAATGCTTGGTCATGTTTGGCCCCTTTTGCACGTGTCCTTACCCATGGTGTACACAGAAAAACCCATAGGTGGGGAGAGCTTAAACTGCAGTGTTAATTATAATACAATAAACATTGGTTGTGTCCGATTAAGTCCTTTCTGCTACTGCGTAGTTGTGGCTGTCGGATTTTAACCAGTTTGTTTTTTGTTTGTTTGTTTTGTTTTTGTTTTTGTTTTTGCTGGCACTTATTTAGAAGAAGTGAAGTCCCTTCCTGCTGGAGGCAGGCGTAATGCCATCTTCTGGACCATCCTCCCTCTCCTCCACCTATCTGCCTGGTGCTCCCACTTAACTACCTGCCTAACTTGTTCATCTTGAGAAACATACATCTAACATATGTGTGATTAGTTCCTCTGCAAGCAATGAGTCTTTTTTTAACCTGGCTACATTCAAGATTTTCTCTCTCAAGATTCATTTTTCATCAGTTATAATGCAGTGTACCTAGGTGCTGCAGTCTTTGTATGTACTTTGCTTGGTGTTTCTAGTGCCTGCTGAATCGTTGGCTTGCTATATTGCTGTTCAGAAAAAAATTCAGCCACTGTGTCCTAATTTTTTTGTCCCACTCTTATGAAGAGTAACTAATCACACATACATTAGATATTTTAATTGTGTCACATGTTCTCTTGTGAGTTTTTCTACATCTTCCAGTTTCTTTTCTCTTCTCATTTCAATCTGGATATTTTCCACTGGTATCTCTCTTGCTGTTTGCGTTCTGCTGTGAAATCTGTTTATTTAGTACACAATACCAGTATTGTATTTTTCAGTTCTATATTTCCCATTTGTTGTATTTTTATATATCCTCATTCTCTAGTGAAATCTTCCTTGTTGTTACCTGTATTAGGTCTAAAGTCTAAGCCTCGTAACTCCAGGGATTTGTGTGTCTGTTTCTGTTGTCCTTCTGTCTCCTCAGCAATTAATCAATTAAATACCA
Source organism: Vicugna pacos (assembly GCF_048564905.1). Lineage (NCBI taxonomy): Eukaryota > Metazoa > Chordata > Mammalia > Artiodactyla > Camelidae > Vicugna > Vicugna pacos. The sequence continues at coordinate 49,019,562 of NC_132993.1, read as the reverse complement.
TATATTTTGTATGAAACATTACAGAAGGTAGGATTAGTATTCCTGTCTTCAAAGAAAATTCAGTGTATTCTCTGATAACCAATTATAACGGGGCTTATTTGTAGACTTGTAAGGCTTGGTCTGCCTCTGTTCCAGCCCTTACCAGTTAGGCGTCTTAATTAAGAGTCTGGGATGTCTAGTGGTTAACCTCCTAATTGGGTATTGAGCTCCTATTTTTAATGTCCTCAGTACTGTGAGACTGTTTATAACTTCATTCTGTATTTATTAAACCTCTGTTAGTCTTCTCGGCCTTTTATCCTGTGCAGTTGAGGAGTTTGACTAGTGTGTTAAGAGGACATCCATTGAGTGCTCTGCTCAAACTTTGAGTGTTTTTCTCTCTTGAGATCTTGATCCCACAAGTACTGACTCCCTTGAGAGACACAAAATTAATTTTTTCCTCCTAGTTTGTAGACATTCCAAAACCTGATGGTTTCTCTTATTTTAAGTAGTGATTCTCTGCCTGAATTTTCAGCCTCTCCCACCACCATGAATCAGTAGATCCTCCAAGGACAAAAGTAGGCAGAAAGTCTGCTCATCTCTCTGAAGTTACCTTTTCTCCAGGACCTTGGCCCTTACAATTCTGCTCACTCTATCACTTCTTCTATACACTCAACTTTGTTGTGCATGTCAGGGGAGGGGTGTTATTTGGCTTTCTTAAGGATTGTTTGCTGTATATCAAAAATGATAAAATAGAAGAGGAAATTGAAATATATGCTTTAATTCTTAAATTATTAATATATTTAAACTGTACTTCTAACAAATTGTTTCTGATACTATTTTTATTTGGTAAAATGATGGTAAGAAATTTCACTTCAGACTTTCTACATCTTTCATTTAAGCAATTAATAATTATTTTAAAATTGCTAACTTAATTGGTAGTCCGATAAATCTATGCTTGACTCTCACTTCTATCACTTCTTTGCTTAGTAGTTATGTGACTGAGCAATTAATTTATGTTCTCCCAGGTTTGGCTTTCTTAATCTGTTAAATCTAAAAAGACTTAGCACATAGGTTTGTTGTGAGAATTAATTAAATTATATATTAAAGTACTAAATACTTGGCCCATTTAACCAGCCAATAAATGCTATTTTCTTTTTCCTCATTATCCTCCTCACAGCTAAGATGTAAAGTAACAAGGGATAATGATGGATAATAAGAGATGATAGAAAAATAAGGGACCTGAAGCTATCTGAGTAATCGAAATTTGGCAATAAGTACCTACATAATCATGGAATTCAGTTTAGTTGAATCATTTATTCCTCATTTATATAAAACGATGACACTGGAATAAGGGGAAGGTTAGTGAAAAAATCAAAGAAAAAACAGCAATACATATTCTTCTGCCATCAGGCCTATAGTAGGGTTCTGAATATATACTTTTTTTTTTCTTTTTTGGCAGGCTTTCTTTCCGTATGTTTATTTTTAACATATACATGTGAATCAACTGTTCATTCTTTGTTATTTCTGAGTAGCATTCCATTATATGGATGTAACACAATGTGTGTATCCAGTCATCAGTTGATGAGCATTTACATTTTTAGAGATTATCTTTTTTGTTGGTTACTCATGTTGTGAATCATATTAACATTTGAATGTTAAGTCAAATTTGCATTCCTGCTATAAAAATCACTTGGCTATGATATATAATCCATTTTATATAATGTCAGCCTTAATTTGTTAAAATTTAGTGTAGAATTATTGCATCTGTATTTAGGTTATTCACCTGTGGTTTTCTTTTCTTGTAGTGTTTTTGGCATTAGAGTAAGCTAGCTTCATGGAGTGAGTGAGGAAATATCTCCTTCTCTCTAGTTTTCTAGAAGATTTTGGACAGATTTAGTATTATTTCTTCTTTAAATGTTTGATAGAATTTGTCAATGAAGCTGTTAGGCATAGAGTTCTTTTGTGAGGACGTTTTTAACCATAAATGTAATGTCTGTAATAGTTTTAAAGCAACCCAGGTTATCTGTTTTATCTTGAGTAAGCTAGAGAATATATACTTTTAAAGAAAGAAAATTATGAATCAGTTATTCATTACTGCCATGAAAGAACATATTGCCCCTGTTTATAAAATCATTAGCTCTTTCTGTTGAGCATTATTCATTTGGTAAAGTTAACTGTGGTGATGTATTTGTGATAAGCTTCTCTACTATCTCAGAAAACATCAAGCCAAGTGTGTGCATTTTTCATCTTTAACAACCACACCACTATCACCTCTAATCAGCAGCATATACAATATGTTTAGGCACAGGGTGTAACTCCCCTGCCCTCCCTTAACTTTTTGAAAGGAATCAAATGTAAAAACTTTTGAAGTCCTTTCATTTTAAGCTTTGAGACTGATGAACTCTGTTAATGTCCATAAAGGGGTCCTAAGGAAAGAAACAAAGTGGGCAAAAACACAGTAAATTATGTGCTAAGAGGGAGAATGTAAGACATAAAAGTAGTTTACCCTAGAAAAAAATAATTATCTAAAGATCATATGGAAAAGTTTTGGGTATTTTAAAAATTCTGTTGCATATCCAGGTTAAGTCTGGTTAAAAAAGGTATAGGTTTGAATAAGAGTAAGCAAAAATATTAGCATCTAAAACTGTAATGTTTTACCAAAGAAGACTGAAGAGTGTTATTTTTCAGTGAGGTTCAAAGAAAGTTGACAAATGATTTAAAAATATAGACTTCACTGTTCTGCCCTTAACTATGCCTATGTCTAGCTCTCTGGGAAGCGATATTAAGCAAATTTTTCTAAGTTATTATTATTTTGATGTTATTAATCTGCTAATTTCTGAAAGAGGCAGAGAAAATACACAAGGATAATAATGCAAAATGATATGAGGTACAAATATAGGTGAGGTTATTGAAAATATTAAGATCTTTGTAGAAGAAATTAATAGAGGATGTTGATAGATCTTAATTTCCAAAATCTGAAAAACTACTGCAGGAGCCAACTTTCCATGCTTTGGGTTTCTTCATTATTATTATTTTCTTTTACTACCTGTTCCCCATTTATACAAAAATGTTTCCAATCAGTACAGATTACCAAATCAAGCATGATTTATATTTACAACTTCAGAGGTGAACCTGACTGTTTCATGGAGTGGCTCAAACTAAACATTTTTAGAGTCATCTAGCTTACTTAATTTGAAAAGTAGTTGACAATGGCATGTTTTTGTGTAAGTTAATGATGTGAGAAATATGCATTGCATCCTGGGCTATTTCAACATTCAGAAAGGTTCTCCACCAGCAGAATTTCTAATACATTTCTTTTACTCCTTTCATGACACATTAATTTAGTTCCACCAAATAATTCATGTTCAATTATATGCTCGTCAAGTGTCTGGATTCTTCAAATGAGACTTTCTTAAAGAGTTTCTTTGCCACTGGGGATAACTGAACAAATGGGAAAAAATCTTGTCAGTAGAAGCCTGAATATTTTCCTTATTTAGTCTAGGTAGAAAAGGAAAGCAAGATGGCCTCTGGGCAATGTTCTACAAACTGACCTGTCAAGTACCTCAATTCTCAAGTTTGTTTTGTCTCTTTCTTTCCATTATTTTCCCCTCAATGAGTTGCTAGGTCAGTAATCCCAAGATTATGGCAGAGAAGGCAATCCTTGAGAGTCTGTTGCCGTGAATATATTTCTATTTGTTATGGCTTCTCTTTTAGGTAAGGAAAAGAGGAATACATGAAAAAGCAATAGTAAAGTAGGAAGAGAATGCCACTAATTCTGTACCCTCTCAGTGTCTCTCCATGTAGCATTTATCAAAAAGGAGAGCCGCTGTGTGTCCATACATTTAGAGATGGGGTAGAATGAAAAGTCTGCTGCTTTGGGAACCTAGAAAACTGGATTCTGATCTCAACATGTCCACTAATACTTTATCCTTAGTCTTGCTCATTGTGGTTTCCTTATCTGTAAAATTATGCTACCAGCTCATCTCTAAGGTTCTTTCTTATTTTACAAATCTATGTTGACTGAAGCTATGACAAAGCCAGAGCCTGTGAATCCCAAACATTATCTGGTCAGTGTCTTCTAATGAATGCATATTCTACATATCTCCGCCAACTAGCGGTCATGGGTTTTTTCCTGGCAACTCTGAGTGAATATATGCAGGTAACATAGAATCTGGAAAGGAACAGGAGGAAAGGCAGCCTCTGCCTGCTGTGGCTCCTCATGGGCAACAAGACAAAAATGTAGGGGGGCAGGACACTGAGAGGATGAGAAGGAAGCGAGAATAAGAATACCTGCAAGTTACCAGTGCAGCAGTGTGTGTGTGTGTGTTTTCTCACAAAGATCCTTAACGTAAACACTGGATCATCAACTGAAGAAACAAATTACTTTCTGAGGAATCTCTTCTTTTTAGTTCAGAAAGTTCACTCATTTTTTTATACTTTGGTCACCAAACTATCATCTTGGCAGGTGTATGGACAAGGTACAAGAAGTGATGGAGGGAATACCTTACAATCTGTCAGATACTGTGCAAGCATTTTATACTTATCATTTCATTTAATGCTCACAGCTATTTTGTAATATTGGTTAAATTATTTTCAAGGGGGCTCAGAAAGATAAATTAAGTAGTCTAAGATCACGTGGCTATTAAGTGTTAGAGGATGGATTGGAATCCAGGTCTTCTTTGCTCTAATCTTCTTCATTATGCTATGCAGCCTCTATCAGCACTGATACCTGCTAGTCCTAGACACTGATGAGTCTTGGATTTGATTTTATCCTACTTGCAAGCTAATAAGTTAGCCAGTTACTATTTACAGATGCTGACAGAAGACACTGAACCCCTGGGTCAGAGACAGTTGTTTTTGTTACTCGCAGCATAGCAAGCAACATGAACATCATAGATATGCTTCAGTTCCTGATTTAGTTTTCTTTTACTGATGTAACAAATTACTCCAAACTCAGCAGCTTTAAACAATACTAATGTATTATTTCATGGTTCTGTGGAGCAAAGTTCAGCACTGTTGGCTGGTGATCTGCTGAGTCTTACAAGACCAAAATCAAGGTGTCTGTAGTCTTTGCCTCTTCTTTGGAAGCTCAGGGGGAGAATCTCCTTCCAAACATTTTAGAAATTTGTTATCAGAATTCAGTTCAAATCCATGAAATTGTAGGAATGGGGCCTTTGTTTCTTTGCTGGCTGCTGTGCAGTTTCTTGAGGTCATCTGCATTCATTGGCTTGTGGGACCCTCCATTTTCAAAGTGAGTAATGACAGAGCAGATATTTCTCTTTCTCTGAAAATCTTTGACTTTCTCTTCATCTGTATCTCCCTGATTGCCTCTTCTGCCTCTGCTTGTAAGGACTGATATGAATACATTGGGCTCACACTGACAAACCAGTATGAGTATTTTAAAGTCAACTATTCAGTAACTTTAATTACCTCAGCAAATTCCTTTTTTGTGTGTAAGACAATGTATTCACAAGCATGGTATCTCATCATAGTCACAGTCCTATGGATCAGGAATAGAATCTTGTTGGCATAATTTTTCCTGACACAGGTTCTCTTGCCCCAGATCCCTTGAGGACAGTAAGATATGGTCCAGATGGATGCTCGCATGCAGTGGGTTAGCATCAGGGATGAGAAATTCCCAAGCATGAGGAGTCTCTTTTTATAGTAAGCAGTGAGAAAGACTGTTCTTTGCTTAGTGAAGAGACACTACCTCTTCTTTTAAAGTTACATCTCTCAAGTGCATAACACAACCCTGAGAAATGACTTACTTAAAGAATGGCCAGAGCACTGTATTCTTGGCTCATTGAGCAAGAATTGTAGGAGGCAAGAGACCCAGAGAGGACTCTTTCTTCTAACTAACTCTCAAAGTTGTTGAGAAACCCCAAATGGCAAATTGACCCTTAATCTATAAATACGCAGGTCATTCCTAGTGAAGTAAAACGATGTCTTTCTGATCTGAGTTTTAGTTACAGTGAAAAGTGTGCTCCCTGAATTTCAATAAAGAGGGAGAGAAATAAGCCTGACGATCAAATTGCATATAATATTGGTGGATGGGGCATAGTCTCTACTGTTTACATAGCAATACTAATGACAAATAAGAATCAAGTCAAAAATCTATGGAAAAGCTCAGGATGGCAGATTTTTTTAAAGATATAATGGAAATACCTTTGATTACATTATAGAAGGGGCTCAGGTTTGCTCCTTACCTCTACAAATGTGTGATTTTGGACAAATGACTCAGAAGCTCAGCTTCTGTTTCTCAGTCTATTTGATGAAAATAATACCTACTCTGAAGATTTATTGAGAGATATAAATGAGATAATTCCTGTAAAGCTAGTAGCATTGTGTTTATAATATAGTAGGTGTCCCACAAATGTTTCTCCACGAGTCACGTCTCCAACTCTACTTACATCCAAATAGGAAGTGTTAGGCATGAACCTACCTTTGTTACGATAGAACACCATACCCACTAAAAGACAGTAGGTACCATTTGTTGCACACTACCGCTGTGCACCAGGATTCATCTCAAAATTAGCTTCAAATTTAGCATGACTATGTATGTGATAAGTGAATGTAGAAGTCCAAGTTATATTGATATCTCCATATATCTGTCGGTCCCTTAACTCAAAACATTTCACTTCAACATGCTTCTTATAAAGCTTTAGAAAGCTTTCAAGAGATAAATTTTGAGTATTGTGTGCTCAGAATTTTTAATTCACCATAAAAGCATGTACGAAGAGTGTAGAAAAACTCCCCAAACTTTGGAAAATGTGTCTTTTTCTCCGAGATAAATATTCACCTACAAGAGACTTTGGGGAAATTATGGTGTTTCCACTACTCTGCAGCAATTTCCACAGACGACTGAGGCAGAGCACGAGGCCCTGAGGACCACCTACCCAAGTGTATTCCTTTCTTTGATATCGCAAAGCTCTCAGTACCATTTTGTGGTGTTTCCACTTGGCTCTATAATTATTGTGGGTTAGATTTTTTTTTAAGTTCATTTTTTGCTTTCCAGCACAGACCCAGATCTGCAATGGAAAATACATTTATAGAAATACGTTGTTGTGTGTGTGTAACTTCCATTTTGGGTTTGTCCCAGACCACCTGGAACACCTTCACGAGTTTCAGTTATCCAAGAGCCACAGCGTGAAAATCAGAGGGATGCTTCATTAGGTTACTGCTGGCGGTGCTTTGAGATCCCTGAGTGAAAATCAGAAACTTTTTTTTTTTAACTTATTTTTTTTTTGCTACAAATAAAGTATACCTTTTCTACATGTTAGTGCCTTGGTTAATATTTGAAGTGTGCAGCATAAAAAATAATAAGATATTGGTCTTTAACGTTAGGCAGGAGTATATTTTTAAAAAATGGCTGTAATGTTCTGAGAAAGCTGCCGCCTGTTTTTCTAACCCGGACACTGGAGTCTGCACATTACAGACCACACCCTCGTAGCCTACCTCAGGTTTATAGAAGGCCTAGTGTGTGGTCAAGACCTCTAGACTCATAGTTAAAAGTTCAGACCAGGGGTGGGCTCAATGACACCGATGGCTTTTTATAATTAAGTTGAACTGTCCTCTGGCAAAGGTTCCAAGAAATCAGTCTCTCAAGCATATACTTCCAGACGAAGGGCATCTAAGTGCCATAAATTTTTTTTCAACACTCAAGGATTCTGATTTTTACATAAATATTAATGCTCCAATTTCTATGCTATTATGGAAAGAATAAGGAAAAGGCTTAGGAATCTAGCCCACAAATTTCATGGTTAGAGAAAACTAACTACCTGACCAGCAGACACAGAAGGCCAAAGGCACACCAAACCACACAGCAGGAGCTCAGTTTGCCAGAACTGTGGCTGAGTTGAAGTGGATTTGGCCTTCAGTGTATTAATTCCAGGCACCCGGTGGTCTGAGACAGAAAAGGCAAAAGTAAGCAAACTAATTGGTAAGAGGATAAGCTTTTTTCCCTCCTCATCCCTTTTGGTAACTGTTTCTCTCTCATGTGTGCCTGTGACTTTCCCACACAGCCATGGAAGAAGCAGAGAGGACAGCAGGTGACAGCAGGGCTCGGAGGTGCCGCGGCAAGAGCCGGAGGCATGGTTTGTCCGGCAAAAGCCTCGTAAAGTTGCACATGTACTCCAAGCCACAGGCGGAGAATCCTTGTCCTTCTAAATGTGAGGGCTCATCTCCTCCCAGTTGCCCTCTTTTCTAAAATGAAGCTGTGTGCTCATGATAGCCAGGCTCACAAAAACTGACTGATAACTTCTAAACGATAAATATGAGGTATTGGTGGCATCAGAACTCGGCACCTTGACTTGATTTGTCTTTATTTGTTCTTTTTATGCAAATGGAAAACAAAAACAAGAACACAAACTCTAAATCAAACGCCAGTGATCCACTGTACTTTCATATTGTGGCCTTTATTTTTTTTATTTAGTTTAATTTTTTTTAAGCATAGGGTTTATTTCTCCTTTAGATAATTGCTTCTGAGACAGAAGGGCTCCCTCTAGCCACCAGCTTAAATAACACACATCTGCTCACCAGCAAAATTTTCCTTAAATGTGGGCTAATGTTTACATAGCAGTAAAACTGTGTTCTGAAAATATCAGTGACAAGGCTTCTGCAGGGCTATTAAACTTCCACTGTATTAGATTGGATTTTTTACTTTGCTTTTTGTTTTATTTTTTAAATTATTGTCGGGAAAATATTTCTAAAGAAGACAAAGAGGAATAGCCAGGGTAGTAGGAATTATCTTTCAGAGCAACAAATTGGAAATGTTTTATAGCATTTAAGGTAATGCTCCTCATAATACTCATTTTATAAATATTAAGAGGGAAGCCAAGATCCAAGAGTATTTCCAGCTTAAGCACAGATCACCTCAAAATTAACCATAGAGCTTGCTGTAGAGTGTGAAGTACTTTAGGCTTGTGTGGATTCATCGAAAAAGGCAAAGTCAGAAAATGCTTAGACCTCATGCTTCTATTTTGAACCTACTTGTGCTGCTGTTTCACCCAGTTACTCTTCATTTCCTCAAATAGCTGTGCTTGTGCATTTATGCTTTTAGTATGCCCTCCTTTAAGTGTTAAAAGAAAACTAAAGCAAATACACAATCCAAGTCTAAATTATTTCAAAGTGTGTTTTAACTGTGTCAAGTCAGTGGGTTTTAAAAAATTCTCTGTCAAGCAGTAAGTCAGATGAGGGTAGATACCTCAGGAACACACCAGTAGGCATCTTCCGCACAATCGAGCAATGGGTGTCTTAGCATTACCTCTGCCGGGAGGTCTTCTAGGAACTGGGCAGACAAAAAGCAGGACGAAGACAGGAAGCTTGAGTGGCATGGCATGTGGAATTAACTAAACTTACGATAAAATGTGAGATAATAATATAAATAAATTCATGATGGGATAAAAGTTCATTTTTAAAGTTCTTAAAATGAGGAAAAAGATTTATCTTGAAATAAATTTATCACAACAATTACTAGCATCTGATAGCAATTAGAACCTTGGTAGTAAAACTCTTGTTTTGATTTGGAGAGGGGGAGGGGAAGAGAGTGAAAGTTTTAATTGTTCTGAGCAAGTTCAAAGAGCACCCGGAATCCCCAGTTCTCAGCTCTCCTGCTGGAACCACCTAGCACTTGGCACTTCTTCACCCAAAGCTCTCTAGTGATTTACCTTTTTTTTTTTTTTTTGCATGCGCATAGCTTGCATGTGGGAATGATTATGGCATTCTCTGAAGCACAGTGGGTTTTGAGATGATACACGTTTCCGCTTCTTACCTCCCTGAGCAGAGATTTCTATTTCTGCATCAGTGTCTTTATGAATGGCAATATGCCACTTCTTGGCATGATGTCCAACGTTTCGTGGACACTTTAGATTCCAAAGACCAATTGGACATTATCTTTGTGCTCTCATAAAACTAGTTGTTTGTTGTTTCATTAGAACATTCTGTGTTTCTAGCCGTTCTCCACCCTTTACTTTGATAATAAATATATACTCTAATGATGCAGTAAAAATTCTAGAGGTTGTCTAAACTCTCATTAACTTCAAGGTGAAAAGCAAGAAGTACCACTGGTCCTCTGCTATTGAATCCTATACATTGGATGCTGATCCCACGCACTGAGCAGTGAGTGTGCGTCGTGCATCCATGTCTGTAGATTCTAGTTCTGTTTTTCGCTGACAGATATAAAAAATAGGAAAGTAGTTAAGTAAAACATCAGGAGAAAATTTTTAATTTACGTTTGATATCTTTTTTAAGAAAAATATTTCTATTTTTCAAAAGAAAAAAATACCAGGGAAGTCCTTTGGTGGGGGCTAAGTTTGGGTAGCTCCTCTCAAAGAAAATGTTTCCAGTTTTCTCCTCCAGAGCATTTACTTATGTACAGCTCTGGTAACATTCTGAAGTCTCTTGTCTTTGCTTGTCAATTTCCTGGAATTACCTGCATCAGTAGTTCCTGTGCTAGTGAGCAAACTGGAATTTAACTGCACCAAAAGTGGCTAGTAACCTCATTGTTTCTGGCTGCAACTTGGAAATCTTACTACGATAAATAATTTTTTTTCATTTTTACAGTGTAACTTGACCTCTAGTCTTCCTCTAGCATGATCACTTACTAATTACTCTATTTCTTATTGAAATTTAGATTGCTTATTTTACTAATAATTATTAAGTACCTATTGTGTGTTGGACACTGTTTTAGGGTCTGAGATATAGCACTGTCCTGCTGGGAGAAGTTTTAATGTATAAGATGAGTAAAGCTACAGAAATAAATACACTTTTTTTTTTTCCAGTAATGATAGATTTCAAGAGGGGAGAGATTCAAAGAATACTTCAAAGGACAAGGAACACACACTTAATTCAATCAGGGGATTTAAGGAAAGGTTCTGAGAGAAAATGACTTTTTTTTTAACATTTTTTATTGATTTATAATCATTTTACAATGTTGTGTCAAATTCCAGTGTTCAGCACAATTTTTCAGTCATTCATGGACATATACACACTCATTGTCACATTTTTTTCTCTGTGATTTATCATAACATTTTGTGTATATTTCCCTGTGCTATACAGTGTAATCTTGTTTATCTATTCTACAATTTTGAAATCCCAGTCTATCCCTTCCCACCCTCTACCCCCCTGGTAACCACTAGTCTGTATTCTCTGTCCATGAGTCTATTTCTGTCCTGTATTTATGCTTTGTTTTTGTTTGTTTGTTTGTTTTTGTTTTTGTTTTTTATATTCCACATATGAGCGATCTCATATGGTATTTTTCTTTCTCTTTCTGGCTTACTTCACTTAGAATGACATTCTCTAGGAGCATCCATGTTGCTGCAAATGGTGTTATGTTGTCGGTTTTTATGGCTGAGTAGTATTCCATTGTATAAATATACCACCTCTTCTTGAGAGAAAAATGACTTTTGTGTGGAACATTAATGCCAGATTTTGATCAAGTAGTCAGTTGTTTTATTATATAAAATAAGTTTTGTAGATGAGGGGGGTGGTTACTTTTACTTTGATTGGATAATATTAGTAGACACATACATTTTCACGGAATTTTCTGGTCTGGTGTGAAAAAGACTTAACCTATATATATGTTTATTTTTCTGTATCTGAAAAACAAGATAATTCTTACTCCTCTAAATTTGAAGCCCCTGGGGACTGACTGAAACTGACTCAGAACTAAAGGGTCCTGCTTTTTTGTCTAGAGCCAGGATAGTTATTCATAAAACACCACAGTGTTTAATTTCTTAATCTGTCAATTTGCAACAGATTTTTGGTGAAGAAAAACCATAATTCTTAATCTTGTAGAGTTACTCCTTGGGGATTCTGAGAAGCTGCAAATTACTGACTCAAAGCAATAGCAAATCACATCTAAGCTCACACAGCTCTCTTTTAGAGGTAAGAGTATGTTTAGGTCGGGAAACAACAGAAATCTTTACAATTTTCCAGTTATTCTCAAATAGATGAGAACATCCCTCATCTTCATTTAGCTGATTTTGGAATGCTAAATGAAATGAATTTGGAAATTCATTCAGCTTCTCAAAATAACTGTCATATATTCTAATTTGATATTTGAATTTGAAATCACTTTAAAGTAATAGCATATTTGACACAGAAGACACTCAGTTTGGAATGCTCTTACTTTTCATACAGCCAACTCTAACATAATAACTTTTTTAATATGGCAGAAAAAAATGGATTGGAGTTTTGACTTTCAATCTATTATTAATCAATCAGATATATTTTGAACACACATAACAAAGTACCAAAATCAAGTGTATTTTTGGAACTTGCAAGCAATTCAATAAATTAAAATGTTGGCCTACAGCAAGGAAAACTAGACTTAAAATGTTTAAAAATTACTTTTTCCCTCTTTAAAATTGAATTCATTTTGTACTTTATTGATCACTATTTTTGATAATACAAGGATGTTTTTATTCATATGACTTAAAGATTATTTTCTACCTTTGTGTCTACATAGTTCCAAAAAATAAGCTTAATCAAATTATACCACAGCATGACCAGAAAGCTATTATTAAATTAAAATTGCACATTTCCATAGCCATTTTCTGGAAAGTTTGCAAACTCAATTCAAAGTTAATTTATTATTAGTAATAATATTATTATTGTTAGTTGGTGGCAGATTCTGCTGATACTGACAATTTGGCTAAGTATGAAATTTCTCAACTCAACACAGAAACCATACCGTTTTGCCTAAAGTAGAAAAATACCAAGCTTTCTCCTTTGATGCATGAAGGAGGTAACTCAGAGCAAAATATAATTTTATAAATGTGAATGTGTCAGGTTGGTAGTGGGTAGGGAGCTGTGGTGCCAGGGCACAGTAGACAGAGACAGGCGGATGGCAGTTGTACATGTTCCCTTTCCTAATCAGAACAGGCAGCAAGCAGCTGAGATGTGTGAATGAGTATGAGAAATGTATATGTGGTGTCGGACATAGAGACAGAGCTCTATGTAAGTGTCTACTTTCAAATGGAAGCACTGGAATGGAAACAGAAACCCAGAATATGAGCATACAGTCAGTTCACTCCCCAACATATTTTAATGGGATTGAATTTAAGGATTATAGTAAAGAGTTTAAAATTAATTGCAAGAAACTCTTGCAGGCTTTTCCTTAAGACTATGAAGGATTCTTCTATTCTACAATTTTGAAATCCCAGTCTATCCCTTCCCACCCTCCACTAGACTATGAAGGATTCTTGATGAGAAAGCTGATAACATTTCCCTAGCGTAGGGCTGACAAATTTAATGTCTCAATATCCCTTACTATCAGTTGCCAGTTCTCTGTCTTCGTCAATTTTCAAATCGGTCAGTGGCACATCTCAGAAAGCTCTGACAGATACTTATTTATGGAAAAGACTCCACAATGGAGGAGAGATGCTATCAGCAGGGCTGAGACCTAACAAGATCATGAGATGGAGGAAAAAGGCATAGAAAGTGCCTGGTGGAGCAGAGAAGTTTCACATCTCAAAAGCACCAACCAAATAAGCATTTAACTGTGGTCCTATCAACTTGAAAGGCAAAGATTGTGTCCCTTGATGACAACAGCCTGTGACATAGTTTATAAAGAAAACAGAGGAACTTAAAACTGGTGGTCACAATTGTCCTCAACCAGGTTAAGTTGTGGATGGACCCTATTTTAAGAAAATGGTCTGTCTTGTAGAAACAGAAGAGAGAGATTTAAAATTGTGAAGTTTGGGTAAAATATCTTAGTCCATCCTTGTTCCTTATGGGAATCATTTGACAATAGTTCTGGAAAATCTAATTTAAAAAAAGTAAGGGAAAGGGATACACTTGGCATCGTGTTAAGATACTATATGAGAAAAAGTGAAAATAATCAACATCAATTTCCTATAGGTGATCAAAACTCATCAGAAATATGTTGACTTAAATTAGACAAAAATCATAACCCAACATTCCAGTTGGGATTTAATCAGAGAATCAGAACTACTATGGGTAATATAGAATAAGAGATTTCTTTTAAGGATTAGACCTTATGCAGTTTTGGGAATTGCCTCTGTGTCTAGTGTTGATCCTGAAGTATCTCTAAGTCAGCCATAGTGACAGTTGGGAAGGAACCCAGCATGTGGCTGAGAGTAAGGACAATCTGCAGTGTGCATCTATCTTCCCCCATCCCCATCCCCGAATTTGTTCATCCTTGATATCTGATTTGTTCATCAGTGAGCATCTTCTTTGCTGAATCAGATAATAATTTTTGAATACTAGAATAGCATTTCCTAATTTTTATGCTATCTATAATGTAAAGGCTCTAGGCACAACACAATTTTAAATTTGTTATGTTTTATTAACATTTTTTCCATCATTCTCTAAGATTAGACAATCAACAGACCATAAAGTACTGATTTTACCATTTGCCCACTTCTGTGGTATAAATGCTCCCACCATGACCAATACGCCATCACTGAATACAAAGGTGGGAAGAGATACTCGATAACACATCGTTATATAGTATTTCCACTATACAGATATATAAGACATAAATAACCTCAATATCATAGGTAATAGTAAAATGCAATAAAATAATTAAGAAGTAAAACTGAACTTACTAACTAGTTGATTTGCTTTTAAGAGTGATGTGTGTTAGCAATTTTGAAATTAATTGTAATATATTCTAGGCTTAAAGAAAATGTGTGAAAATATTGATGATAATAGGAAGCAGTTTTCTCACTCTTGAAGAAGGAGGTGAAAAACATCAATTGAGAGAAACTAGAATACCCCCTGTGCTGTCAGACTGGAATAGGAGATATTAACTAGTTAGATATATACACAAATAAATATGCATACATATATACAAATAAATAATATTATTGTAGTTACAGTAAAGCTCCTGATATTATGGAAGAATATCCTTGCTCTCAGGAGATGTCTACTGAAGTATTTGCTGTTAAAGGGACATGGTGTCTCCAAACATATTCATACATATATGTTGTATATACATATATTTATGTATATATCCATAAATGTGTGTGTGGATTCATGTATACATGCACATACGTACACACACATAAGAGAGAGAGAATGAAGAGGAGACGAAAGGAAAAGGGAGGACAGGAGAAGAAGAAAGCTATTGTAAAATGTAAATACTGAATTGGGTAAAGGCATCCTGGACTTCCTTCTATTATTCTTGAAATTTTTAGTTATGTTTCAAATACAGAGATATAATTTTTTAAAGAAATTAAAAGAAATAAAACTGACATTATTCATAGACCACTTGATTTTTTTAACATCAAATTTCAAATGAATCTCCAGAAAGTTATAAATATTCATGCTTTAGTTTATCAAGTTTAACGTATATAATTATAGTACTCCAGAGCTATATAAAAATTCAAAATTTAAAAATGCTACGATGTAAAAATGAAATAAGAAGCATCAAATACCTAGGAATACATCTAAAGAAATATGTGCAAGTTCTCTACACTGTAAACCACAAAATATTACTGAAACAACTTAAAGAATCAAAAATAAATGGAGAGATACAATCATGGATTAGAAGACTTGATATTACAAAGATTTTCACCAATTCACCCCTGAATCCATCTCTAAATTCTACAGCGTCTCAAACAATCTCAGTAAGTTTTCCTTTGGTGGCGAGGACAGGGGTGTTTTCTGAAATGTACATAGAAATTTAAAAACTAAGATGTCTAAGACAATTCTGTACAAGAAAAACAAGAGAAAACCTTAAGTTAACATTTATAGCAAGCTTTGTTATAAGTCTACATTAATCATGGCAATATGGAATTTGGAAAAAAATATACAAATAGATGATTGGCTAAAATACAGCATCCACATATAGACTCCTATACATGAACACTTGATTTTGGAAAATGGCTGAATAACTGTATCATAGTCACACAATGGCATAATATATAACAATGAGAATGAATAAACTAAAAGGACATGGAAAATATGTTGAATCTTACAAACAAGAAGAGCAAAACAAATGAGGCACCAAAGACTGCAAACCATATGATTCTATTTACATGAAGTTAAACAATTGCAAAAAGCAGAACTGTTTGGTCCAGACAGAACTGCAGAAAGTGGATACTCTTGGAGGGGTGGGCCATGACAGGAAGGGGACACATAAGGGTCTTGGGGTCCTGAAAACATAATATAGGTGTGTACAACTTATTAAAAATGCATCAAGCCATACACTTTTGATAAGCTCATTTATCTGCAAGTCTGCTATAGTTCAATAAATTTTAAGATAGAAAAATAAACTTTGAAAAAAATGTAAGAAAATGAGAGTGAATTAAATAAGCTTCTTGTTCTTCCTCAGACTAAAGTTGAGAGTGTGTAACTGCAGAGGGAAGAGAGAGCCATAATTTGTTAGCATTTATGTATGTATCTTTTTTTACTCCATATGGGGTACAGTAGCTCAAAGTATAGTATTTGAATGCCTTTACCAGCCTGGAAAGGTAGTCAGAATTCACTGCACAAACGTTTTCAAGGGATGCTTTGATATTCTCTGTTGAAATGTGCATGATAAACCCTAGTGAAGTCCTTTGAAGGTTACTAAAAATTGGGCTCACTGCTGGAACACTTAACTTCTATGACCTTTACTGAAGGCGAGCCAGGAACTCTATAGAATACTGTGTTGTTTCCTGAAAGACACAGTCACATGGGATTAGATTCAGTCAGAAATTTGACTTTTACCCATAGGTTCTGTGTGACTTAATTAAACCAGAAAAAAAATTAATTAAAATTCTTACTTTTTGATGCTGGTCAAATTTCTCTGTAAAATATAAAAACAAAAAATCAAAATCTTCAGAATCTGTCTTCTAATTCCTCTTGTTTTTGAAACAAACACTCTAAGTTATACAAAATTCTAGATATTAGTTGTCCATTTAACTAACCTTGGGTTTGCAATTGATGTAAACTCTCAACATACCAAGCTATCTGTTAACATTTAGCAATTTTTAGGCATTTTCTACAGCTAATGTATTTTTTAATATCATATAGATTAATTTGTTCAAGTGAAAGTGGTCTAAAAACCTAGTAATAAAATTGTAAAAACCTCAACATATCAGAACTTAAATCCTTTAGCCCTTTAGGTTTAATGTATTTTTAAACACATTTTTAAGTGCATAACTGATGTCATTTTAGGAGAATTCAAACCCACATCTCTTCAACTTAGGTCAATTGTGCAGGTAACAGTAATAGTAATAGTTGGAGCTAATATTTATTGACCTCTTGTATATCAGGCACTAAATTAAATCTTTTATAACGTTTAATCTACTTATTATTCCAACAACTCTAGTGATAACTGAGGCTTAATAAGATCATATAGTTTACCCAAGGTAATGCTACTGGTAAAATGGAGCTAGAGATAAAAAGTCAGGTAGTTCAGAGCTCTTGCTTTTACCAAAAAGCCACAATGGGTATTGCTACTAAAATTAGCACACCGTTGAACAACACAGGTTTGATCTGCACCAGTTCACTCATACTCCGACTTTTTTCAGTAATTATACAATCATCCCTCCCAATTTGCAGGTTTCTGAATCTGCAGATACAACCAACTGCAGACTGAAATTTCTCTCTGGAGGTTCCTTAATCCGTGCATGCAGAACCATTCATTCAGAGGACAGACTGTGGGATTTGAGCATCCTTGGATTTTGGTATCCACAGCAGGTGCTAGAACCAATCTCCCGTGGATATTGAGGGACAACTGTATACGTATTCTCTGTTGTAATATAACATACAATACAGTATAATACAATAAATAACATATTGCATGTATACATATACACATATGCATAAATATGTATTCTATATTGTAAATATATACATATGTTATACATTATACACAGTGCTTACATTTTTAAAAGTATGATTTTGTTTTAGGCCATAGATGATACATCAATATATACAGAGACTTTACAGACTTCTTTATCAGATCAAGAACATTAAATAAAAATGAAACTCTGAATAACAAGTAGATACCTCTCAGTCAATTGAAAATGTAAAAAACAAGAACAAACCATAAAAACCTTTTTCCTTCATAATTTTTGGGACACATTATAAGTCAGTTGAGTCAAATTATTAATTAGTTGAGTTTAAGCAATCACAGCATTTAAAACACACCATATCAAAGGCATAGGAACTGTTGGAGAGCTCTCATCAGAGTTGAAATCTAAAATATAAATCTTTTTCTCTCTAAATAAGAAAATAAACAGTAACAAACTAAACATTTAACTCAAGCTAGAATGGGAATAGCAGGACAAACTTAGAGCAAATCGGGAGAAGAATTAATAAAGATCAAGTGGAAAATTAATTAACTGTAAATTGAAGAACTGGAATGGCTAATTGTTTACAGAAACTAACCTAATGAGGCAAAAAGAAAAAAAAAAGGGAAAACAGAAAAATGAGTCAATCTAGATTCAGAGAGTCTTTAGAAAATATCTGAAAGTTACTTGTAATGAATTTGGTAATTACAGTTGGATGAATAATTTCTAGAAACATAAGTTTATGAATATGTTAAAAGTACTAAAAATTTAAGCCATCTAATACTGCCCCTAATTTTAATAGTATTCTGGAAGTTACAAGTTATGCAATAAGATGTGTAAAAAAGAGGCATAAATATTGGAAAAGTTTACACAAAATCATATTATACATATATGATTGTCTACTGAGATAATTTAAGCAAGTAAACTGAAAACCTATCAGAACCAATTAAAGGGTTATGTAGAAGTCTAGTTAAAATACTAAATATTCAGGTAGGCTAGGGTGGGGGCAACATGGAAGTTCTTCATAACAACAAAAGTGGTTTAATCTATTACAGCTCCCATAGGGTTGGTCCACTTACCAAATACGGATGATATTCTAGTCCATGGGTCAGAATCAGATGGTGCCTTGATCCACTTGAGCCATCAAGTGCTCCCTGTTGTACAGTCTGCTCAGGCCTGCAGAATGAAGCAGACACTTTTTACTATGAATAATAATGAGAACAGATTTTTCTTCATATGTTTTATTCTTTGCATTGAGTGTGAAGATGATACAATGGCTTAGTAAAAGTAATAAAATCAGTACAATCGCTAAAAAAAAAAAATCCAAATACTAAATAGCCAAACATTAACAGCCAAAACCTGATTGAAAAACAAGATACAATTCAAAATTCCAATAAAAGTATAAAATAACTGGGAATAATTTTAACAAGAAATGTGTAGGATCTATAGGAGGAAATTCTAGGAAGACTAGAATGAGTGTAAACAAGATTTGCTGATTGATAAATTTTACAAAGATACCAGTCTCCTCTTAGAAATATTCTATATGTGTAATTCAGTCCAGTAGGAGTACCAGTAATGTATTTTTTTTGAGAGTAAGAATTTGAAAAGCTGGGAGGGAATCATATAAGAGGTTAAATTCAATAGATGGCTAGGAATAGACTGAGTACAAACCAAGCATTATGAGATGTCCCAAAAGAAATTGAGTGATATGAAAGCTCACTGTCACCATATACCAGTAGGTTCTTGATATGAATAGAACGTCTTTTATAGGATATGCAGTGCTTCTTAATGGTGAAGGCCAGGAAACAGAATGGAGAGAAACAAAAATAATTATGAAACCATTTCTGCCTTTAGGAGCTCTCTGTATTGCACTAGAGACAAATGTTTAACAAGTAATTAAAATACCTTATAATGACTATTAATATAGATGTGTGTTTATGGTACAAAAAGGACTGCAGTAACAAATGAATGGGTACTTTTTTTGTTGTTTTTGAAATTTTTTTTAATTGAAGTATAGTCAGTTACAATGTATCAATTTCTGGTGTACAGCATAATGTCCCAGTCATGATATGTATACATATATTCATGTTCATATTCTTTTCATTAAAGGTTATGACAAGATACTGAATACAGTTCCCTGTGCTATACAGAAGAAATTTGTTTTATTTTATATATAGTGGTTAACATTTGCTTATCTCAAACTTCTAAATTTATCCTTTCCCATCTCCTTTCCCTAGGTAACCATAAAATTGTTTACTATGTCTGCGAGTCTGTTTCTGTTTTGTAGACGAGTTCATTAGTGTCTTCTTTTTTCCTTTTCTTTTTCCTTTTTTTTCAGATTTCACATATGAGTGATATCACATGGTATTTTTCTTTTTCTTTCTGGCTTACTTCACTGAGTATGACAATCTCCAGGTCCATCCATGTTGCTGCAAATGGCGTTATTTTATTTTATTTTTTATCACTCAGTAGTATTCCATTGTATAAATATACCACATCTTCTTTATCCAGTCATCTGTCAATGGACATTTAGGTTGTTTCCATGTCTTGGCTATTGTAAATAGTGCTTCTATGAACATTGGGGTGCATATACCTTTTGGGATTAGAGTTCCCTCCAGATACATGCCCTGGAGTGGGATTGCTGGATCATATAGTAAGTCTATTTTTAGTCTTTTGAGGACTCTCCATACTGTTTTCCATAATGGCTGCACCAAACTTCATTCCCACCAGCAGTGTAGGAGGGTTCCCTTTTCTCCACACCCTCTACAGCATTTATTGTTAGTGTACTTTTGAATGATGGCCATTCTGACTGGTGTGAGGTGATACCTCATTGTAGTTTTGATTTGCATTTCTCTGATAATTAGTGATATTGAGCATTGTTTCATGTGCCTATTGGCCATTTGTGTGTCTTCATTGCAGAATTGCTTGTTTAGGACTTCTGCCCATTTTTGAATTGTGTTGTTTGTTTTTTGTTGTTGTTAAGTTGTATGAGCTGTTTATATATTATGGAAATTAAACCTTTGTCAGTCACATCATTTGCAAAGATTAACATTTGAAATGTAGATACTTTTCACTGTCGAAGTTAGAAGAGAGGGGAAAAAAGTATTTCTGGAAGGTAAACCAGTGTATACAAAGAAGCAGAGCATGAGAACACTTGCTCAAGATTAGCTTTCTTTAGCTGGAGGTCGTGATACACATGGTGAAAACAAAGGCTGCAATGTAGATGAGGTCTAATTTGTGAAGGATTTTGCTATTATAGGAAAGCTTGTCTTAAACATATAGACATGTGGGTGTGGAGGTTTGTATGTATACACTATGTACGAACAGAACTTAAGGTGCACAGTTTTGCTTATTCTACCAACCTTTAACAGAATTGGTGCACTGTTGTTATTATTTTTTAAATAAATACTTCATTTCATTTTGAACAGAAATTCTCTGATAAGGAGCAGACTATATTCATGTTATTTCACCAAAAGAAGGATTTTGAGGCTCCACTGAAAAATATATGAGGGGTTTACTGAGTTTAGATTAAGAACAATACTTATATTTCTTAGATTTATGCATGAAATGAGAGAAAAATTAAATTCCACTCATCTATTAATTCTTAAAATGAAGAATTAATCTTCAGTCATTTTGTTTGTGTCCTTTATTATAGCTGCAAGTATTGTAGTCATAATAGTCCTAATACATATCTTTATATGAGTGCACAGCAATTACTAGATTTTTCTTTTAAAAACATGAGCTAACACAGGAGTTGAGGCACCGGAAATTCTGCCTTCACATGTCTCTTAATGGAAGTAAAGGAGAAAAAAATCAATTTCATGTGAACGAAGATACCTTTGGCCTCTACTGGAAATAAATCACACTGAATAGGCAAACTGCATTTCTTGAGATAGATTTTATTTATGCCCTTATTATTTGTCAGACTGTAACATGACAGAATTTATGAATAATCAAATAATTCTCAAAATAAATGAGATGAATTTCTTTCATTTGATTATTAATTATAGAAACTAACCTTAACTCTTTGGGCCCGCTGCTTAGAAGTACAAAGTGAAGACCCTGCTGTGTGGATAAACTGATGACTCACTTTTAATATCAGGTTGAGCCAGGAACTCAAACTCTGCCAAGTGAACTCCACAGGGAGTCCCACTTCAACCCACTCACATTTCCTAATAACAGCACTCTCTTCCAGCCGTGCTGAAATAAACTGAGCTTCTCTTTGGCATTTTGATTTGTAAATGAAGGGAGCATGTAAAATAATGAATTGCAGTGATTTCTAGGATAAAGTTTTAAAGCAGCACATTAAAAGGATGTCTGTACCATGACAATGGCATGCGATTGCGTCCTGATGTAAATTATAAGATGGTTCACGTTTAGCATCCTTTTTGCCCCCATTTGAGTTACAAAATTATTTCACCTGCAGGACCAGAAAGATAATGTTGCTGTTGTTTATAATATGAAGATGGTCGTAGGGAGGTGGGGTGTTTATAAATTTATGCTTGTAAAAATAGGAGCTTGAAAGAAGTTTAATTTATAAACCTGGGGCCAAAGAAGTTTCATGTGATGTAGGCCATGCATTTCTGTGTTTTGACGTTGGGGTTTAAGCTATCACACTGGTTAGGATTTTTATGACTCCTTTAGACATGTTTATTTGAAATCTCCCTGGCTTTGCTTGGTGAACTCTAGACATGCAAAAGTACCCTTAGGGCACACACTCCCCTCTGGCAGATTTGTTTCCCATTTTTCTCCTTTTAGAACTCTGGCTCTGCCACTATTGCCACCCAGATCAAAAGCCCCATGTTTATTGTCCTGGCCACATGATGGAAAATATATCTCTGGGTAAGCCTTGCATTAGGTTTCCTGCCTGAAAAGACAAAATGTTTTCTGTTCAGACACAAAGATTGTTCTTAAAAAGGCTTGTGTTTGCATATGAAGCTGCACTAACACACTGATGGTAAATCCAGCAGCATTTTGAAATGGTAACAAATCACTGTTTTGGTTTTGTTTCTTTAATGTTAACTTCCCTCTCCTCTCCACAACAGCACTGGGGTCCTTTGTAAAAGTCATTCTAACTACTTCCTCAGACTCTTCCTCAGACTGAAAGAGGTGATTGGGAGGACAAAGGACCGGTAATTTGGAATGTTTTAACTGAGCCTGGAGAGGTGAGCCACATATCAGTCACACTTCCTAAATTCTGGTTGTGGTGCCTTCACGATACTGCAATTAAATAAGCAATCCTTTAACTGACCACGTCTAAGACTAGTGCAACACCAAGAGACACAGTCTTACTCTATAGCAAGATTTCAATAACCAAGGTAGAAGTAGACATATCTGGTGGTGTATGTGGCCATCTGTATCTATGCTCTGTTACAAGACAAAAGTGTTGGCTTTTTCTAATTGGAAATCCTATTTTGTGACCTGAACTGATGAATAGTTCTGTCTTCTGCTTTGTAGAGAAGGATATTAGAGAGAAGAAGAGGAAGGGAAGAGAGAAGGAAAAGAGAAGAGGCAGAAGGGGAAAGAGAAGGAGGATGATGATAAGAGGGAGCAAGAAAAAGAAAAGGAACAAAAGTAAATAAAACAGACCACACAATAAAAGACTATGTGTATCTAGACATATACATTCCAATATAACATAGAACATGACAGAATTTAGTCTAAAATATCAATCACATCAAAAAATGTATATGGATTAACAACCATGTTAAAAGACAAGAAGTCCTGATTAAAAATCTGCACTTACCACTATGGTTATATGAGAGACGCATACAGAACAAAGAGATTAGGAAGATTTAAACTGAGAGGACAATAATATACTAGGCAAATGTAAATGAAATGAAGTAGGGTTCATGAAATTGATAACTAATTGTGTAGAAGAAAGAGAATTTTAAAAAAAAATGAAGGACATGTTTTAATGCCTGTCCATAATTCGAAATGAAGAAAAAACATTTGTATTTATGTAACAATAACCTAGCAAATTTCATAAAGTAGAAACAACAGAAGATATCTGGAGCACAAAAACCTCACAAATTTGAAAAAATAGAAGTAAAGGAGCATTTTCTGACCATAACACAGTGTAAAGTGAGGCTGTCACTCGCCTTCAGGTCCTTCGGGGACGAAGTCATTGGCTGCTGCAGCTGCTGACCTACATACACCCCGAAAGGAATTCAGGACAAGGGACAGGATGACGCACTCTGTGCTTTTGGAAAACAGGCAAAATAGGCTCTTAGATAGTTACACTTCAGGAGAGATTTTAATGAACCTAGATTCTTGCATCTTCCCATACATAGAAAAGCACTAAAATCATTAACTGACATATCTGAATTTCGTGACTAGCCTTTTACTGAAATGCATGCTTGACTGTGTGTATCCCCAGCCAAAATCACATACATACTGGCCTCTTCCCCCTGTATCTTCAGAGCACTTCCTCAGAGCTATTTGAGAGGCTGTCTCCTGCTATAATCCTCAGCAAGTCTCCCGAATAAACCTGAAACTCACAGCTCTCATGTTATGTGTTTTTATTCCAGTTGATAACAGTAAATCTAAAAATTAATAATAGAGGATGTAAAAATTCCTCCCCCAGATATAGAAAGAAATACACATTGTGAATTCTTAAAGAGCAATTTCAAAGTCAAATGAAAAATAAGGGTGATAAAAATATGAAATTAGAATTTTGGGGATACAGCTAAAATAACGATCAGTGAAAATTTGATTACTTGAGATAACTGTATCAGTAAAAATGTTGAAAGAAAATGAATAAATTAAACTCTCACCTCAAAAATCTAGAAAAACAATGACTAAACCAAAGGAAAGTATAAGGTGAAAACAGAAATGAACAAGTTAGAAAATTAAAAGCCAATAAAATCAGAAAAACAACAAAATGGAAAAACTATTAACAACTACATAAAAATAAAAGAAAACCAAATACACAAAATTAGCAATCACACAGGAGACACTATGATCAAAAGAAAGTTAATTTAAACAAATCTTAAGGGACTACTTTGTACAACTCAATTTGAAAATACCCCAAAAGTGTCCATCAAGAGATAAGTGGATAAAGAGAATTCTTTCTTCATATATGGAGATGATCATATTAATCCGTTATATTAATGGATTTCTACCATAAATCCTATTTGGCCGTGATGTACTACTTTTTGATGTGCTATTAGACTGTAGTTAACAGTTAAGACTTCTTGAATTGGGTTGCATGAATGACATTAGCACACAGTTTTCTTCTTTCATTTTCATTTTTCATTTGATTGATATAGTACTTGCTTAATGAAATTAATTTGAAAGTATTTCTTTTTTTTTTCCTGTGCACTGATATTGTTTAGTAGCATTGAGATTACATGATCTTTTAACGCTTTGTAAAATTCTCCAGTGAAATCACATCACTCTGATATTTTTGTGTGGGCAGACTTCTTAAATATATTCTCTATTTCTTCTATTTCTGAAAAAATATTAATTTATCTAGATTTTCAAATTGAGTTGTCCAAAGCAGCAGGGAGTTTCCAATGCTTGACTATTGTGATAATGATTCAATGAAGATGGGAATGCAAGTATTTGAGACAGTGATTTCATTTCGTTTGAATATAGATTCAGAAGTGTGTGCTTCTATTTTTATTTTGGATGAGAACTTCTGTTCTGTTTCCCATAGTTGTTGTACCAGTTTACATTTCCACCAGTAGTATACAAGGGTTCTCTTTTTTCCATACCCTCACCAACACTTCTGATTTCGTGCCTTTTAATAATCATAGTCATCCTAAGAAGTGTGAAGAGATATCTTATGTGGTTTTGATTTGCATTTCCCTGATGATTAGTGATGTTGAGCACTTTTTCATATATCTGTTGGCCATTTGCATGTATTCTTTGTAAAAATATCTTTTCAAGTCCTTTGCATATTTTTAATCAGGTTATTTGGACTTTTTCTTTTTTCCTATTTTTTTTCTTTTTTTGCTATTGAGTTGTATGAGTTTCTTATGTGTTTTGGATAATTAGTTTGATGTAGTCACACATTTGTTTATTTTTTCTTTTGTTATATTTACTTTTGGTGTCATATCCAAAAAAATCATTGCCACAGCCAATGTCAAGGAGGTTTGTGTGTGTGTGTGCTTTTTTCTAGAAGTCTTTAATCCCTACTGAGTTTATTTGAATGTATAGTGTAAGATAAGTGTCCCATTAAATTTTTTTTGTTTGTGGATACCCAGTTTTCCCCATACCATTTATTGAAGAAGTTTTCTTTTTCACATTGTATATTCTTAGTACCCTTGTCAAGGATTAGTTGACAGTATATACTTGGGTTTAATTCTGGGCTCTCTATTCTGTTGCATTGATTTATGTGCTTTCTTTTATGAGGTATCATGCCATTTTGATTACTCTAGCTTTGCAAAATAGTTTGAAATCAGAACATGTGATCCCTTCCAGCTTTGTCCTTCTTTCTCAAGATTTCTTTGGGTATTTGAGGTCTTTTGTGGTTCCCTATAAATTTTAGGATATTTTTTCTTTCTATGAAAAATGCCCTTAGAATTTTTATAGGGATTGCATTAAATCTTTAGACCATTTTGGGTAGTATGCACATTTTAATTATATTAATTCTTGCAATTCATGAACATAAGATATCTTTTCATTTGTTTGTGTCTTCTTTAGTTTTTTATCTATGTCTTATAGATTTACATATTTAAGTTAGAATATGCTATAGGTAGCAACACAAATCACCAGAGAAAAGAAAAAAAAACTTTTTAATAAGTGTTGCTAGAATAAAGGAACAGCCTTACAGAGAAAGGCAAAGTTAGATTTATTCTCCATACCACATATCAAGGTAAATTTGACATGGATCAGAAATTCAAATTTAAGATATAGAACCATAGAAGTATTAGAACATAAAATCATGGGTAAATTCCCCCACATTCTAGGTGGGGGAAGACTTTGCTAACTATAACTGAAAATTCATTAATTTAAAGGTTAACAGTAATATACTGGCTAACAAAAATTTTTAAGATATATCATAGAAGAAAAACACATTAACTATAGTAAAAGACAAATGTCAAACTGTTAAAACTATTTTCCAACAAAATTACAGACTGTGCTAGTTTTCTATGACTGCTGTAATAATCATCACAAAATTAGTGGCTTAAAACAGCATAAACTTATTATCTTACAGTTCTGGAGGTCAGAAATCTGTGATCTTCACTAGAGACTTCCTTCCTTCAGGATGCACTAGAAGAAACCCATTGCTTTTTCTAGATTGTAGAGGCTCCCTGCATTTCTTGGTTCATGACCACTTTCTTCATTTTCAAGGCAATAACACAGCTGCTGCATAGCCTTTTATTATGCATTTTCAATTTTTAAAACTCTATTACAATAGCTTCTGGGCACTTTTATAAGAAATAAATTCAGTGACCTATTTTTCTAAATCAACAACATTTCAAAAGCTTCTGAAAAGCTCATCTACAAATGAAGCATGATTAAAAATATAGTAAAGACTTTTGCGTGGTATATTCTACATGACTGTTCTGCCTTGTGTCCACAACAGCCCAGATCAACGACTAGAAATTAGAAGAAACAGCCCCACAGTCAGTTATACAGTCCTCATCTCATCATTTTATCTCAGTCACAGCTGGTATTTTGAATTTTTGAAAGGAAATGTACTTGCCAATTTTTTTTGTCTTAATCTTTTTATTAGTAGGATTTCTGAACATTTTGAGCGATATTACAGTTTTTAGAGTTGTAAGTCTATGCTGTGGAATGAACCTTATAAATGTTATTACAATAAATGTAGGCACAATTTTACAAAGCAAACAATATGTTCAGTCATCTTTCTCCCTTGATGAATCTCTTAGTTTGGTTTGACCAAGGGAAGTTTGTCTACTCTGCTCCTTAGATCCTCTTTTTCTTTGCATCATTCTCATTTTACACAATTCAGTGATTGTGTTTTGCACCTCAGTCTTTGTTGAAGCCATTGCTTTAATTTTTTTATTAACTGCAGAGCAGTCACTTTTTATACCATTAGTCAAGGCGAGGCATATATCAACTAAAATCTTCATAATCCCATTGCTTTTACTATTGGTGTTGCTCTCAAATGCATGCATGCAAGAACTTTGAGGCTCTCAAGTGCATGCTTTGTGAAATTCCTCTCTGAGCTCTAGGTACTGAGTAACAGTGCTGAGGCTAGTAACATGGACCTTCTTGATTTTTTGTTGTTGCAAAAAAAAAAAAGAAGAAGAATTTATATGTTGAGTACTTACTTTTTAAAAAGGTTCCTCCATTATTCAGAAGTTTTGGACTCTACATAGCTATCACATACCTCTGTTACTTCAACTGTTTGGGGTTTTATGTATTAGGCTCTGTAATACCCACATTGTATGAAGAACTGACTAAAATATGGTTAGATATATACAAAAAAGAAATTCTTTTTGTTAGTGAAGTATTCTCCCAAACCTTAGTATTGGGAGTATTTGGAATTGGTTTTGAGAGTTAAAATTTAAGACCAACGCATAATTGATCAAAGCATAATGTGCAAAATCAGATTAAACATAGAATATATCTTTGCCTTCAAAACTTTGCTGTTGTATAACTTAATATATAAATTTATCTAAAGAAAGAAGAGGTTCATTCAAGGAGGGTACAATGGGGTGTAGGTTTTACAGCTACTAATTTAAAAAGAAGCAGCATATAGACAAATGTCAGCTCTTCAAGCCAGAAAATCCAGGGGTGAAGGGAATCTTTGCAAATGGACTTTTTGTATTCTTACTTTCCTTTGCAAAGTCAGCACATCAGGTGCACAATGGAGGAGACTGTAGATAATGAACTTTAGTGTGTTGTAGAATAGGTACAGTAGCTTATTGGGTTCTACTAAAATTGTACTCTCAATTTCTTTTTATTTGGTTGCATGCATATTGAGGAAACTTCTGTTTAATTTCAATTTTTCATACGACTTTTATAGAGATGATGTCCTAATCAAACATACAGTAACATTCAGATTCCCAGGAAAGTTATATTTTTCACTGGAAATTTTACAGTTTCTTTCTGGGTATGATTTAGCATTTAGCTTAACAACAAAGAAACCTGTGCCGAGTTTGTAGACTCGATTATTCTTGTTCATGTGATAGCTTCTCTTTTACATTAATAAACGATCATTCTTTTTTGATACGGCTCTCTCTTTAATTTCCGAAGTTGAGTACACTCCCAAGAGGCAGACATACTAGAGATGTGATGATAAAATCAAGATTCTGGACTTTGTTAAACTGACCATTCAGTCAACAAAAATGTATTGAGTGCCAACCATGTATCGCATGGTTCTAACTGCTTGGGACATAACAGAAAACAAAACAAAGTTCCCACCCTCAGATTCTAGTTCAGAGTCTAGTGGTAACTTGTAGACATCTGTGAGGTATCTTCCTGACAGTTTTGCTGGTCTTTCTTCTGCTCAGCCTGCTCAAATCTAAAATATCTGCCTTTCAAGTGATATCTCTAGGAGGAAGTATTTCATTTCTATTTCATTTGAAGAAATACCTTATTAGGAAGCACTTAGAACATTTTGTTTCTCACAAAGTTTATCATTTTCCCATTCTCAGGAAATAATTTTTCCTGGAAATTCAAATTCCCTACCCATACATTCTGAATCATCATATCTTTCTAATCAGAACCATCATCTCTCTATGGAATTAAACATTCAGCTGTAATAGCATTGTTGAATTCTTCTTCTCCATCTACTTAAGCAAGATTTGGCTTCTTCATACAGCAATATTCTTCCAAAAACTCACTTTGGATTTTCGTGCAAAGGGAAGAAAGCATAAATTTAGCATAAATAATAGCTGTTAGATTTTTACATATATAGAGAACTCTTTTTAGAGCCAGGAAGTATTAGATGAACGCATCCATGGCTGTGAGATTTGAAATATCAGAAATGCATCAGGAAGCATTTCTACCAAAAGCGTCTTCAGTTCAGACCTCTACGTGAGCACAAAATCCTTTCACAAAGTCAGCAACTTGCTCACTGTAACACATGGTATTTTAGAACTGACACATTGATTAAACATATTTTAAGTAAAGTCTGAAATTGGGTAACTGACCTCATGTATATCTATCTGTTTATGAAGTAGTCCTAGAAAAGTGGCAATATGATTTTGCTTTTATGTTTAGTCTCAACTTCTGTTCCTTTTTCCAAGCCCTGCCCATTTTTTTCTTCCAAATCTTTCTCCAGTCTTCTTTATCTTCTGCATCCTCACTAGCCTCACTGTCCTCACTCGTTCAGGCCTTTATCATCATCAGACTAGATCATTGCAATAGTCTCTCTCACTCAGCAGTATTCAAATGGCTGGCAGACTGTGATGAGGTAAGTACTATAGAAATTGAGGTTAAGTATTTAGAAGCTATTGTAGCATTTTCGTAACATTTGGGAATTCCAAGCATATAGTGATTGGATTTGTCTTGTTGACTAAGTTGTGAACCATTTAGGGTGTTGTTGAACTCTTCTGGTGAATGGCTTGTGGCATAAGCTGAGTACTAGAGATGTCCAGTGTGACCACATATTGATCTGTGGCCAACTGGGAATTCAAAACAAAACAGAATGAATAAACAAACACTTGTCCAATAAGAATGGTTTGTAAAGAACTAACCTAAATGTTCTCTGTCTTCCTCTTCTGCTCAGACAAATCTATCAATGACTCCCAATCAATACAAAATAAAGTCCTAGCCTCTTGTCTTGTCCTGTAAAGTCCTCCATTAGCTTTTCATTTCTCCAGTCTATCCATTCAACACTCACTGCACACACTGTAAGAAACAAAAATGCCAAATTGCTTATGTGCCGTGGCAGGCTGCCTGCTGTTTACACTTTTAAATCTTGGCTCAAATATGTGTCTCCTGCAGTATAAAGCCTTCCCTGAACACCCAGACAGGTTTTATTGTCTCTCCTCTCTCCTCCTATAATTCTCAGCATGTGTGCTTGTTATTACACATGCCACAATGGAACATCACTATTTGTGTGTCTGTCTCCCTCCTGAGAAGGTGAGCTTTTCCAGTCGGGTACTATGTCCTATTCTTCAGTATTAAGCCCCTGTTTGTCAGAGTTGACATTAAATTAGTGAACAATTAATGTATAGTAGGCAAGAGTCAAGATTCCTGGGTTTGAGCACCACCTCTGTAGTAGGCATACATGTTTCCTTGGGTAGACTTGCAAATTTATTTTTCTATTCAGGAGTATACTGAAATGCAAAGCAAGGGATTGGACTGATTTCTAGTATTGTGTCAATAAAATTTTAGAATCTATATTTTGAGAATTCTGTATACACTTTTAAACTAGAAAATATTTCACTTTTTATTCTTTCTTCAGATCTCCCCGAATCCCTTGGACCTGCAGAACCACTTAGCAAGTGAAGAAATCTTCAATTATTGTTATAGAAGCCTTTCAATCATATTAACTACTTTTCAGTATCAGAGTTTTTCCCTAAAGAGTTCATCTTTTACATACACTCATTTCAAAGTAATAATGAATTATTAATGAAATTCCTTTCTAAATGAACATTGCAGGAATTTGGTTAAGCTTGAAAAATATTGGAAATTTTACAATCCTTTTTGTTTTAAAAGCCACACAGGTAGTAAACCTGTATTAGACTTTTAGTAGAAATTCGGGCAGTTTGAGGAACAGTGAAATGTATACATTGAAAAATATAAAAGCTTCCACATAGACATATAAAATTATGTAAATGGTAGTTCAGTTACGATTATAAATGTGTTGGGGACAAGGCAGCAGGACACTGCCTTTTCTTTCCTCATCTCCCTCCAACACACACACATTCACAGACATCTTTCACCTTCCTGCCCTACCCATGACCACCCAGACACAGGAATGGTTACCTAAGGGTAATTCAGTAACATGACACATTCGAGTACTCTGGGTCATACACAGTGTGAGATCATTATTCAGTACCCACATACATTAAATTTTTAAAGCACTCCTTGGACTTGATCCAAGAATGATCTCATCAATTAACGCGGCAGCCACAGATGAAGAAGCAGGAGGGTGGAATATCACCCTCAAATATGAACGAAAGGAGAGACGGAATTGAAACAGAGGAAAGAACTTTCTAAGTGCTCAGTGGTCACAATTAGCTTCCCAATCCATCCACTTGGTTAGTCCTCAGGTGCCTAGGACAAGTGCCCACATCTCCACATTATACTTCACCCTGTGATGGTTAATGGACACAGAATTTGGGACGGGTGAGTGTGAAAGGAGAAAGGGGAAAGGGGAAATCTTCAAAAGAACACCTAGAGCTGCTTGAGGGGAAAAAAGATGAACAATGTAGAGCAGGCCAGGTGATTAACACCAGGCAGGTGGGTTTTCTTAGAAGGAAAGTAAGACAGCTCCTTCTCAAGTCTTTCAAGATGTAGAGTTCTCTTACAAAAGCAGATTGACCTTAGAAGATGTTTAGAAATAGGAATAAAACCTATAGGAGAGACAACATTTTTGGTGCAAAGAGTAGGTTGTCGCTCTTTCTTTAAAGAAATATTATTTTTCTTCAAAGAATTTAGACTTAACTTTTTACTTGAAGCACTCTAGGCTAATGAGAAAAGAAAATCACTTATAAACTAGAAAGAATTTTGAAAGATGATCTAAGTTGTTATGACTGGTATCCTTTTCATTCTTTTATGACTTTTAAGGACATACGTACATTTTTATGACTTTTAGGAATATTTATTAACTGTTAGTGACTGTTTGAGAACTGGGGATAAAATGACGAACAGAATGACTCAGCCCTGATGTCTTTCCTAGTCAACTGAGGAATATAGGCAAAAAAACAATCACAGTAAACTGTGATAAATGTTATGATGGGAAGGTAATAAGTATTATAAAAGGCATCGCAGGAACTCCTGACTCATTCCTGGGTGACAGGAAAATTAAAGCAAGTGATGTTTTTCCTAAAACAAGGATAAGTAGGAGTTACCTGGTGAAAAATGAGGCCAAATTTTTTGATTTTTGGTCTTTATTTTGTTTTTTAATTGTTAAAAGGTGACTAGCCAGGGGCAAGAAGAAGGGGGAAAGGGTGGATGAGGGAGAAAATGCAAAAGACAGTGAGTAGAGATGGCAGGATGGGGAGAAGCCTGAGGTGAGTCTTGCGAGGAAGGCAGAGAAGCTGGTCAGGTCAGGGGAGCCCTTCTGACAGTGACTGTATCATTTATTATGTACACTGGGATGCTTTCCAGGATGAGAGACACTCTATAATTACACCAGGATGTAGGGATAAGTGGAAACATACAGTGATTCTATTGAAGAATTTTAAACAGAAGGATGGCATGCTGGACATATGCATTTTTTTAATTCAGTTTAATGGAAAGTGGTTTGGGGAGAAATAAAAGTGGGTATAGGGAGACCAGCTAGGAAGGTTTTAAATTAACATGGATGACTGATGATCATGACCTGAACTAGGAGAGTTTTGACCATTTGAAGTGGAATAGATGCACCTTAACTTAAAGGAAGTAGAATTACCAGAGTGACTGGAATTGAGGGGTACAGGGAGTTGAATGGAGGAGAGGTAGAAGTCCAGGATCATTTCCAAATTATTGTTGAAACAATTGAGTGATGGTAATGACTTTTATGAGATTAGAAACATTGGAGCAGAATCCTGATTTGAGGAAGTGGCAATAGAAGGCGTTGTTTGTGTCACATTGAATTTGAGGGGCCTGGAAAGTTTTCAGTTCAAAATCTGTTCAGTAGACACATTTGTATGTCTAGAGATACAAAAACAGGGGCCACTGACAGAGCTAGTAAGTGGGAAAGAATGGTATTTTTAAAGAGAGAAGGTAAAGGTGATAAAAAGGCCTGGACCAAGTCCTGATAATGTTTTCCAACATTTAGTAGTTGGGTATAAAAGGAAAGGTTGGCAAAGGAGGCTGAGAAGAAGCAACCAAAGACGTAGGAGAGTGCAAACTTCTGAATTAAGTCCAATAAGGATTACAATACTACAATGAATTCAGTCACAAACAGGTCATTCAGGTTGCCGTATGTTTTATCTCTTTCTTTTCTTTCCCTAAATTTTGCTATGTAGACTGCTATATGAATGGCTTGTTTTATTTCTTTTGCATTGTTTTGTCAGAAACTTGCTGTGATTTTGATTCTATTAACGATAACGTAAGCATTATATGCAAATATAAATCATCCCCAATTTTATAATGGAATTAAAAAGGAAGCTATAATTTAACTCTATTTTGTGAGCAAATATTATAAGTATTTGGCAGCTTACATTTCTTCTTTCTTGCTTTTTTAAAAATTGATTTAACCTGGAATTGCAAATCCCATATATATGTGTGTATACATACACACATATATATACATATATACACTAAACTACTATCAATATTTCTATTTTCTCCTTGCATTCTATTTTGATGGTATGCTGACAGTTATTTAGACATCAGATCAAATTCTCTTTCACAAGTAATTATTTCCTTTCCTTTGCCTTCTGGAAACTAATGAATCTGGAGATAAATACTACCTCAAGCTTTTATCGATAGTATAAGCTTAAACAACCAGATAAAACCCATGTCAATTTTTTTTAAATGAAAAGTTTCTGGCACAAGTTAGTGTTCAGAAAGTGTTTATTTTCTCCCTGTCACTTTATTTCTGATCTTTGGCTTGTTTTAAGACTCACTGTCAGTCCATTTCTACCACAACATCCCAATTCTTGGCTTCTGTTCTTGATTGAATCATCCGAATGCATAGAAAACTTTGGAAAGGAGAAGTAATATATTAATGCATTTTCCAAAACCTTGTAAATCTGAGGATGTCTCTATAATACAATAAAATCATTGGGTTATAATCCTCTCTACTGTCAAATCTTTAAAGTTATATTTTCATTGCCTTATGGGATTTTTATTTTTGTGAAACAGAAATATGAGACTGGTTTGATTTTGCTTCTTTGAAAGTAACCTCTTTTCTTCGTTCTGGTTGGCAGTAGAATTCTTTAGTCTTGAAATTTAACATTTTTACCTCACGTGTGTGTGTGTGTGTGCTGTTGAACTCAGTACATTGGTTTTCCTTGAATAGTTCTGCCATCTCTAGGGCCCTCAAATTAGATCTTTTTTGTGATCTTGGAAGTTCTCTTTTCACATACAGTGGATTACTATTTCCAACCTATTTGCATTGTTTTTCAAAATCATCCATATTTTGTAACCTGAATTTTTACGATTTGGCTTCTATTAGTTTATCTTCCAGTATATTCTATTTCTTTATATAATGTGTTCTCCTTTTGGCAGTCTTTCCAGAGTTTGTCTTGTTTGATACATATTCTGAAATACTGTGTGATTATTAGTATTTCCAAATTTTATTTAATTTTGTCTGCCACTTTTTAAGTTTCATTTGTCTTTATGGTGGAGACTAAAAAGAGAAAGTTGATGGAGTTTTGCCTAATAGCCTCTTAAGTTTTTCTATGAAGTAGGAGGCAAGATATTTGCTGAGAGTTGAGGTAGACAAGCATGAATAGAGGATTTGAGAAGATTAGAGAAGTAATGACATAGTTCTAGAGGAGAATGGAAAGGAAATTAACTAAGACAAGAAAAAGAAGAGCTGAGCAAAATAAAATATTTGGCTGAAACTGAGAACCATAAATTTGTGGTTTCTGCCCTTGGGGAACATAAAATCCAGTTCGGGAAAATGAGAAGTACTCAGAGCATTACAACCCAAACAATGTACAATGGTGAATAAGCAGTACAGATACGTTTATGACTCGGACTTTTTAAAATGATAATTAGACCTTCCCAAATATACAAGGAGAAACATTTTCTTCTTCCATAAAGAAATCTATAAAGAATAATAAGCATGATCATACCTTTCTATCAGCCAGTTCACCTTCTATCAAGTTTTCTTAGAAACTTACCACTCATATTCAGATCAGAAATATCTAAATTTACTTAATTTCTTATATAATTTAAAATGTAGACTTTAAATTAATTTTGTCCCTGCATTCTGAATACCTTGAGCTTCTAATTTTCAAATTTAAGCATAAATAAATAAAAAGAAAATGAGTTACTAAATAGGCAGTTGTTTCTGAATAACACTACATATATTTGAGGCTAAAATTACTATTTAATCGGAGCTCTTTGGTTTATATCTAGAAAATGTTTTAAAGACAGTTATAGTAACTATACATATGGCTTTTGAATTGTGAATTGTTATTTATACCGAAATAAGAAACATTACAAAAAACTGTGCCATAAAAGTACCACACACACACACACACACACACACACACACACATATATCTATACAGTGGAGATAAATTTTATGGTAATTATAGAAAATAATGTAATGATAACCTCTTGATGCCTTTCAGGTATTTCTAAAAATTACCAGAAAGCATGAAAAGAAGATTTATTCACTATCTTGCCATACTGCACATTCACTCAAGGTGAAACTAAAGAGCTTACAGATTTACTGAGTCCTGGAGGTCAAAAATCTGGGGAAGAAAGCAGCAGAAAGGAATGCTGCAAAGAGAAATGATGGCAAGATGGAATGACATAAATTTAGGTCTAAAATTATAGCTGTTCTGGGGTATACCAATGTACCAGGTAACGATTAGATGTGAAGAAATTATTATTTTCACTAGAAATTCCGCCAAACAAGTATCACAAATTTTAAGGAAAATATAGAAAAAATCCTTAGCTGTATTGTGGCAATGCCCTGCCTATGTCCCCTCTGTATTTGCTTGGGCTTCTACAACAAAGTACCACAGAATGAGTGGCTTGAACAACAGAAAATTATTTTCTCACAGTCCTAGAGGCTGGAAGGACATGATTAAGGTGCCAGAAAATACAGTTATTGGTGAGACCTTTCTTCCTGCCTCATAGAGGGCTGCCATTTTTGCTATATCCTCACTGGACTTTCTTTGGTGTGTTTGTGTGTCTGTCTCAGAGAGAGAAGATGGGCTATCACTTCTTACAAGGACACTGTTGCTGTCGGCCTAAGGACCCGCCCTAATGACCTCACTGCACTTTAATTAGTTCCCTAGAGGCCCTATCTTCAAATATAGTCATCCTGGAGTTTAGGGCTTCAATATATGAATTTAAGAGGAACACAAACATTCATTCAGTCCACAGTGCTATCCATGGAATGGAATTACTGGAAAAAACATTTTAGCTTTATTTTAAAAGTAATCCCTTCCAAATGCACTGTTTTGGAGTTATTGGAATAAATTCTAAATACTTAATGAGAGTCACCATTTGAGTCAGCTTTAGCCCCTTCCCAGTGCTTAGGGCCTCTTTGAAACCTACTTGGGTCTCAGCTTTACCCTACCCACTCCCCATGATCTGCCAGGGAGGTGGCAGAAGCAAAGGTGGAGGGTGGAAAATCCAAGATCACACAGTACAAGTAGCTTACTCTAATCCTTTTAAGTGACCAAAAACTATCTTATGGACAAGCCAAAAAGCTGGTTTGCAAAATCTGAATCCCTCTTCTCAAAAATATCGGTTACAGTTGTAGTTAGAATAAAGGTATTTGTTTGAAGGACTCTCACTTTTGAATAAGTATTCAACATAGTGAGGTTCCTTGGAGCTTGCAACAAGCTCTTTTTCCTAGGGAGGGGCTTGCCTAGATTTTCCATGCTTAAAGTATTTAGCTTTGTTTTTGCCTTATGTATTTGCTTTCAGAGTGCTGTTGTGAATTTTATATATGCATATTTCCACTTCAAACTTGACCTACAATAATTTTATGAAAATTGCCTTGAACCATGGATCTTGACAAATTTTATAACTTAATCTTTACTGACGTTACTATTTAAAATTACCAGATATTCCACTTGTTACCTAAATCTAGCACTCTCATTTTTTTAACTTTCCCTGTTACATGTCTGAGAGAGTTTTCTATACATGTAGTTTTTTGAGGTGAGGAAGTAATTTACTGGACTGTTTTGTATTTTCTTTTGTTTAATTTAAGATAAAACATATTTGTGGAATAGACTGTTGCAGACCAATTGTGTCAAAAGCAAAGTATCTAATAACCTCTTCCCTGCCTATGCAAGAGCTCACTATTAAAACATTTGTCCAGGGCATTAAAATGACATACGGAGTGATGTTTATTGCTCTGGAGTAAAAAGCCCTGCCTGTTGTTTTTCCAGAAACTCTTTGCTTTGTCTCAGTGCATGCTTGGATTTGTTCCCCGATATGATTTTTATTTCTTGAGCCCAGGCCTCTTAGATATACCATCCATGATCTACCCACTTCTTGTCTTACATATATCAAACAATGCAAGCATCGTCAGAGTATATTATTTTTAAAAACAGGTCTGGTACTTTCTTGGCTCTTTTGTGACTGTTATTATTGGAATTTTTACAATTTTATGGAATTCAATGGGACCCTACAATTTCCTTGAGTGTAGGATTTCTTCTTTCCTGTGTTTTTATGCCACAAAACTAAGTTTCAAAGAGAAACACGAGAAACAGTCTTCTTTCTAGAAGGAATAAAAGGGCCTCAGCAAATTCCTAATCTAATTAACATCTTTAACAACTCAGACAATAAATTGAATGCACTGCCCTTGAAGCTCTATGCCATCTTGTTAAGCTCCTTTCCAAGACTGCTATAAATCAAAGGAGAAATGCTAGGGTCGTTGCACGTGTTTGTTGCTTGTTCCAATGTGAAAGGCTGATTGCTTTACCAACTGCTCATTTAGACTGGATACTCTTTTAGATGTGTTTAGCATTTCAGGTTTGGAAAAGAGGCCCCTCTGAATTTACAGGATTACATATTGGCTCCAGTTCCTTAGGCCAAAATCTAATAATCTGGTTACTTGGCTTATTAGGGATTATGCACATTTTTCAAAGAGAATAATGAACAAATTAAAACATGAAAAAGGAGAGATGCTACCCTTCAATATTTCATCAGAAATGATGGCATGCTATTGTAATTCTATACATTTTTGTTGTATTATGAATTTCTATGTGATATTGTCTGCGGCGCTCAGTTCTTTCTGTGGTTGTGATAGTGGCATTCCTCCAAAAACAGTGGATCATCATTTCTATTAGGGTAAGTCAGTATTTTATTTCAAACTGAACCTTTACCCAGCTGAGATGCAGATGGAAAGATGAGTGTTGGTTAATCATTTGTATGTAAATTTAGTCCATCTGATCACCTTGCGTCTTTCAGATACATGAGCATTGTGGTGGGCTTAGCTGGATGAGTTTTTTTGCCCCTGGTCCAGTTCACTTAGAGAGCAACCACAAGGGCAACAATATATATCACATGGCCATCACCCTGGGATTTTAACTGGTATCTTTTTTTAAGCATGTCTTTTTATGAACCTCAAATTATGAGTCCCTCAAACATAGGTCTTGCCAAGGTACGAAACAAAAGAAGACTAATTATTTTAGTTTGATGTCTAATTCAAAAAGAGTTTTACTTATTGTCACACAGTATTCAACCATCAAGTAACATAGCTGAAATTTTAAAAAGTAGTCAATTGTATTGCATTGTGTTGATAAAATAAGGAAAGGGTTTCTGGTATATTCACAAAATGGGAAATATAATAAAGAAAAAAATTAAGAAACATATCCTATCTCACTAGTTATTAAGGAGGTATCAATAATGATATCCTTGAACAATCATTTTATACCTATTTATTACAAAAATATATAAATAACAGTAAACAATACCAATAAAGTTTGTATTTTCATATGTTTATGGTTTTAACATGGGGTGTCATTTTTCAGAAACCAGCATCACAGTGTATCTATGCAAACAGTACTACTATCCAGTAATGCCATACGTGGTTATTTGCCAAAGAGAAATAACAGATATTTAGAAAAACATCATTTATGATTGCCAAAAGTTGATAACATGAAAGTGTCTGATGAAAATCAAATGGTTAATTAAACTATAACACATCGACCTACTGCATATGACTCAACAATTAAAGTGGTGGTTATAAATATTATATACCAACATAGATCAAGGCTTATGAACTAGTGTTAGGGTAGGAAAAAAGCAGGTTGAAAACTTTGTGCACACTAAAGATATTTAGAAATAGGCATAGAAGTAGATGGGGAATACTACTCCAAAATAATGGTAGCCGTTGTTTGGGGTACTGTTTTATGAATATTTTCCTTTTCTGCTTTTCCAGCTTGTTAGTAATATGGTTATGTTAATATTATTTATATAATATATATTTAAAAACAAGCATTGTAATTTTTTAACCCACTGTTTGTAGATGAGTACACAAAGACTCAACTCATAACTGTTTGGGAAATGGGCACTGCCCAGCTTTCCAATATTCCATAAGTCTGTACTGATTTCTGAACTCTTGTGAGGGAATGAGAAGATATCAAAGATGAAGGAAGCCAAGCCTAACTGTACTTCAGGAACGGCTGGCGTGTCATGAGAGTGAGTCGTAACTGCAGGCGATTTTTCAGACTGACTCATTTGTCTGTTTCGACGTCTTCAGGATTGGAGGCTAGAAAATATTTTGTAAAAAGTGCATTTTCGGAATGTGTCCTGTAGTATCTGGACTGAAGCTTGTGGAGAGTCTGATGATCAAAATGATGGGTAAATCAGCCAAAAAGGCAGGCTATGTGAAAGACCGCTGATGAGGTTTTGTTAATTTTTTTCCCAGGGGGTATCACAAATCTTCCAAATTAGTATTTACCCTTTGAGGTTCGACTTGAGAAATGGAACCTGCAATATCTGTGTAATTCAGATGAGCTTCTTGTCCCTTGCTAGGTTAAGACGTAGTGTTATTTCTACATTTAAGGTTACCAGACAGATACCTGCAGTTTGAGGGGAAAGTCTGAGGTGTGCTCTCTTCATACTGAGCTGCACCATATCACTATGTGGGACAACTTGGAGAATTTAGCCACCCCTGGGGGCGTTAAAGATTAAGCTTGACTTTATCTATGCAATCAGTAAATACTCAGTATTTGTTGCATGCAGTCATGCGTGACTACATAAATGAACACATTGAAAACGTAACTGAATCACATTTTTCATCTTCTTATGGGTTCTCTAATATTTTTCTTACAGTGTCTCTAGATGAGAGTGAGGAGGCTTGAAATGCATTTTTTCGTCACATATTCAAGGGCAAGATGGATGTGAAGATCTGGTTCTTCAAAGTGCAAGGTACTTTATTTCTTTACCAAACAGGAGATAACTGATATGGTCTGCTTCAGAGAGAACTCCTCTCCCCCAAACTAGAAG
Source organism: Vicugna pacos (assembly GCF_048564905.1). Classification (NCBI taxonomy): domain Eukaryota; kingdom Metazoa; phylum Chordata; class Mammalia; order Artiodactyla; family Camelidae; genus Vicugna; species Vicugna pacos. The sequence continues at coordinate 48,978,661 of NC_132993.1, read as the reverse complement.
GCATATGCTTCGATGAATATATTTATATTTGTGCAGAGTGAATTGTGCCTTCTACATCAGAACAACAGGTAGACCACAGCAGTTCTTTGGTTTCCCAACTTAGATAAATACGACTTAAATCTGAGGGTTTGGAGTCCTGGTATGAAGAACCATAAGAGCTGGGGAAGTGGAGTGGTCAGCTGCACCCCAGGTTGATTTGACCCATGGCTAGCTGCAGCTCATGATGAGGACAGCTTCTCACACTGGGAGGACCTTGGGACTGTGCCTGAAGAAGTTATTTGTAAGAATTGGATTAGACTTAAAGGCTTTTTTAGTTTTTAGAGAAAAATACCCTCGAACTTTAGTCTGGCCTATCACAAAAGCTGCCTCTGTTGAATGCTGTAGTTGGGTTTTTGCCTACTTTTGCCTACACTGTTTGCCATAAACTGCTTTTCTGGCTATTTGGGCACAATCAAATGACTATGATGTTTGTAATTCCCTTTTCTTCATGGTTGTCATCACTGCAACAGGTATCTGAGAATCATGAATTTGTGCAGCTCGTAAATTTAATGTATCTAAGTACTTCAAAAGCAGTAATTGTACTGAAAGAAACTTCTCTCTACTCTTCTTATAGTGTGAAGTGGATAGGGTCAGTTTTGTTTTCTCTTATTTGGAATTCTTATTTTAATGGCCCTTAACTTCTTGTTTATGCTGAGTTTTCCTGACCAGTATTTTGACATGATTAAAAAGAAAACCGTCTAGCTACATTAGTCTCACTTGCTACCCTTGAGGCTACCTTTGTTATACTTTGCTGGACCTGCTTGAACCTTTTACACCTTTATTAATCAGTCCACTTTTCACCTTGGCTTCGTGGTTATTAACCTGTCTATTTAGATTGAAGAATTTAAAATATACCAAATATCAGCATTTCACCAAAGCCTCCTGTGGAACTTTGATTGCTTTAGTTTAAGAAAAATTATAAGGTAAAAGGCTTTGTTTCTTCTTGCTTTCATTAGTATGTTTAATTGTAAACCTCAAAAAATAGCCAAATACAAAAGCACTAAAGACTGTATGCAATTGAATCTTTTTACCTATTCACCTTTATTTTTTCTCTGACCATCTTATTCATCTCTATCTCTAGCACAAAATATTGTGCTTAACACATGGTAGGTCCTCAATAAACCTATATTGAGTTGAAATGAAATGCATCTATTAGCATATTATTGATATGTAGAAGCATATACTAAATTTCATGAAAGATAAATCAAGATTTTCAGATTTTCCTTCTCAAATTTTCCTACTCAAACTTGATCTAATGAGAGTCTGGGATTGCATTCAACAATGAATTTGGTTGTAATATGTAATTCATTGGTCATCACTAAGCAAATTGCTGAGAATTAAATCACTTTATAAATATACACAGCAACAACTATGTTTATCTCCAGTTTCTGTGAATTGGTCATCCAAACAAAAGATCTGCCTGGACCGTTTTGTTTTTTAACATGTAAACTTGCAGTCTTGAGCCTTTCAATTATGCTTAATGAGAGTTTCCAGAGTTATAAGGTACATGAGTGAATTGTTAAATAATCTAATTTAGTAAGGATTTAAAATAGCTATGTTTTAAAAGACTGGGTTGACTAGACACAAAAAGACCACATATTGTACTACTCCATTTATACAAAATGTCTAGAAAAGTCAGAGAGACAGAAAGTAGATTAGTGGTTGCCTGGGGCTGTGAGTAGGGACAGGAATTAACTGTAAATGGCACAGGGATCTTAATGGGGCAATGGAAATGTTATAAACAGAATCGTGATGGTGGTTACATAACTTGGCAAATTTACTAAAATTTGCACGCACCCACACATGCACAAGAATGACTTGATTAAAATGTTTACAAATATTATGTTATTTCAGTGATTGTTCGATAAAATGTACTCAATTTTAGCTTCTTATACAATCTATCATATTTTAACCCATACGGGACAATAGAAATAATTCTGGGACATTTTCTATGCCTTCCCACATTTGGGAGTGGGTATGAATGCCTTATCCTCCGATTTTAACCACTTTACTAGAAAACTCAGATAATGACAGTAACCAGAAATGTTCTTTGGAAGGAAATGTAAAATTTATGCAGGCACATCAGTCATGTGTATCTTGATCACAGCTCTGCATCCCCAGAACCTATCATGGTGTCATGTACATGGTCTAACTCTATAAATATCTGTTGAATGAGTAAATGGAGAAATGCATGAATGGATAGCTCCACAGTTAAGTTGCTGCTTCTATAGCATAACTTCCTATAAACACAGGAAGCTGTATTAAGTAATTTATAACCTGCTATTTGTTGTGGTACTCTATAGTTGTTCAAGATTAACAGACAACACAGATATTTTCAAGTAAACATTGGTTTGTCTGTACACTACTATCTTGAAATATTATTTTCTTAACCTCTCAACAACTGAATATTCCCCCATGAGAGGGGGTTAAAAATAAGCACAATGTTCCATCAAGTTACTAGAATACAATGAAAAACTGTTTTTACAATCATAGAAATGAGCAGTTATTGCATGTTCTGCTTTATTCATAAAACTATGTTGGAAAGACTTAGTTGCAATCCAGCTTTTGGCAGTGGACCCTTTTCAGGAACAAAATCAATAAAAGTCAGGGTACATTAAGGAATTTATGGATCAAACAAAGGCATGTTGGCATAAAAAAGAAATTAATTCTTTATAACCTGAGTTTGACTTATGATAGTCAATTCTATTGAACTAAAATGATATATTTAACTCAGTCACAGGGTGCTAATTTCATAGTCCCTTTCTTTCCCCCAGCTGTTCCTGAATAGGTGTTGGAGGTAATTAACTGCTATTTTTCTCGGTAATTCAGAAACCAGTGAATCAAAAACCTCTGTGTGAGTGATTGTAGAAAACGGCAACACTTAGTTTATTACATAGCACCTTCTTATTCCAATTGTTTAATGTTTGGGAGCAGTTTCCCCAGAATTTTTCTCACTGCAGAACAACTTTAAGTCCACTGATGAACACACATACACACACACACACCCCCCCATGCACCCACCTACAAAAGTGAATATACATTGACACCCCAAAAAGCTGCATATTATTTATGACAATTGTTATGGTAAAGATAATTGATTCAAATTTAAGTGTTTTATGCTCAAAATGAGAGCCACTGCTTTTGAATTGGTTTTCATTGTTCTATCTTTTAAAAGTGGGTATCTTATGAAAAAATTATGAATCAGAATCATAGGTGGCCAGAGAATTGTAGTAACAAAGAATGTAACTTTTCCTTTTACGTGCAGCACCACAGAGAAAATTTAGGTATCGTCATCATTTAGTAGCCTGTGACTCGGAGGTAGTCACACTTCTACCTGTCTCTCAACCGAGATCACTAACTACTCCTATCACAATGACTCCATTTGAAAACTTGCCTCTGGTGGAAGTTCCATAATTGGAAACCCAGCGCTCAGCTCATTAGCATACCGTCTGGCCAGGCTGCTGGGAAACAGCTGGTCATTGCCTTCTGTACCTTTGACCCCCGTGGTAGAGGCAAAGGGTTCCTAAAACCAAGATCCAGGCTCTTGTTCGCAATCAAAGCCTGCCCTTCTGGCCAAATGTATGTAGCTGGGTCGCCAGAATCACAGAGGACTTGCCATTCATTTTCACCCTGGCAGTTTCTTTCCGCAGTTTCCTCTGGGTGCTGTGTTTTCATTTAAGAGGTTGCTGAGGAGACTGGGCTACTACTTCCATGACCCAAGTCACCACGTGCCCAGACAGGACTTTCCTGTGGCAGAGGTAATCCAGCACTGGAGACATCTGTTCCTCCTTTCCATTTTTTTCTTTTTGTTTGATGGAGTATACATGGTGCCTTTAGCATGGTGCTTAGTGCGTGTGGGAAATTTGATACTTATTTGTTAAAATTTTTAAAAAACAATTATAGAATACATATGTGTGAATAGTTACTTAACTGATATAATTCGGTTACAAACTCACTGGCTTGTTATAGTTCTTGAAGTTCACCCCTGTACAGAGAGCCTGATTACTGCCATGGAGATGTGATGGTCTTTTTAGCCTCAATACCTCCCAGCTTGTTCTGGGAACTCTCAAAATAACATCTCTAGTATGAAGGCCTATTTAAAAAACTCAGTTTCTCTGTTTGACCCTGTGTTAAAGCTTTTCTTCTTTCTGAGATCATTGGGGGCAATTAAGTACTGACTTTTCTTCAATATTCTCCTTAGTCCTGGACTTTAGATCTACACGTTTTCAGTTGTCTAACCAGTTGTGACTCAAGGCAGCTCCATGCCTGCAGTGCGTATGAACCAGCTTCAAAGAGCACCGTGCTCACACAGAGTAGTGGTTTTTATTTTCCTCTCTGAGTGGCCCCTGGCTAAAATGGAAAAACTTATCATAAAGTGAACATTGGTCTCAGATGTGCACTCCATTTGGGAACAGATTTCTCCTTGCCTTAATTTCTGCCCAGGTAGACACTGGCCCTCAAATCTGAGGATCATTATTCTGAGGATTTCCTTGGCTTCTGTGAAGTACTAACAGGGTCCCCTGCACTGAATAAAACATAGGAGGTGGCATGCTTCACTTTCCCACTGGGCTTAGAGTTGAGGTAATTACGGTTCTGGGTTTTGTGCATGTTTGGAATTTAAAACTGTTGCTTTGTCAGTGTGTTGATTTTATGGTCAGTCTCAAGAGTAAGTAGATTTCAAAAACATAGCCAGTTAAGAGGAGAGTTGGCTGACTGGCAGATAGAAGTATCTGGATAATAGTAGTATTCGTCCCACAAGATGGTTCTGAAAGGCGGGTTATAATTGACTTAAGCCATTTTTTGCTGCCTGTTCTTTTAAACATGTGGCTGGAAAGCCTCTTCTGGTCTTTTAGCTCAAATGCTCAAACATATTCTGTAACAGTCCTGCAGCCTAGTCCAACACAAAGAAAGTATTGTACTTCATCACTTGCCTAGGTTTTTCTACAAGATCAAAAGTGAAAGCTATTTCCATTTGAATTGGAAATACGCAGTAAACGTTTTCTTGATAGAACTTTTAAGATTTCTCCGTACAATGTAAGGAAGGCAAAGAGAACAATTGCATTATATCTCCTTAAAGCAGTAAAAATGGAATAAGACTTATTTTTTTCTGAAAATGTCACAGGCTGATATCAAGGAGATCATCAAACTGTTCAGTTGCATAAAGGACAGTACTTAGAGAGGGGAAATAGGATTTTGGAATATAGTTAAATCTAATAGACTGAGAGTTTGTGATACTTTCAACAAGGGTTTGCCTTAAGTCTAGCTTGGAGTGGTTTATAGAGAAAGAATTTCTAAATCAACTCATCAGGTAGAGACATTTACAGAGGGTGTTTATATGACTTCACAGAGAGAAGTGACTCTAATATCACTTCAGTGTGTTAGTAGTACCATATTCATAACAGCTATTATTATGAAAAGCCAAGCCTTCCTAAAAGGAGTTTATTGGACAAGATTTTATTGTATAACTAGAATTTGTAACTAAACAAAAACAGCAGAAACCATTGTTTTTCTTCCCCCAAAGTATTTTCTAACTAATTATTTGCAACAGAAGTTTGCATCTTATGTCTACTGCACCCTCCCTTCCTCTATTTTTAGATTCCAGAAATGACCGCAGGCAAAAAGCAGAAAAAGATGAGGGCCATCTACCTGATATAGTCATTTTTTTTCATTTAAATGAACCCAGAGTATAATGATATGCCACTGAGGAAAGGAGAGATGAGAAGGAGTCATGAGGATATGGAACTGTGTTAGTCTGTTGTCCCTCATATGGATTTGGGAGCAATTGTATGCAGACTATACATCTGGTAAAGAGTCCTGGGAGGTTGACCTACTGGAAGCAGTAATCTGTTGGGAGAGACAAAGGACACAGCTATGGAAGTAAATGTGGAGGGCTCAGCATCCCGGGAGCCCATCTGGGAGCCTGGGGTCCTTGGTATGTATCACTGGCATAGACAGGAGAGTGAGAGCGCGCAGAGCAGCCCCTGAGGAAGAAGAGAAAGGGGCCTGGCACTAATTCTTGGAAGGAGGGAGGTTCATAGTGTTTGCAAAGAGAAGACTAGAGTGAACAAAGTACATTCAGAGTTGGGAGAGGCCACCACAAACCCTAGGCCTGTACCTGTACCCTTGATCTCATCATGGACAGGGAGCCATGTCCACTAGGAAGGAGGCCGGGGGCCAAGTCCTGCAGGCTGATTTGCCTGAGTACATGTGGTTGGGCACAGACCAGGCAGAAAGCCCAGGGACGCTGCACCCTTCATTAGAACAAGGCAGCTCAGAGCAATTATGTTTTCCCTGCTGTTGTGCAAAGGCGAATCTATGGGCAGGAGCTGGTCCATAATTCTACTGAAGACAGTGTTACAAATGGCTTGTTGAAGCTGCTTGCTTAAGGACTGTGTAGCAGAACATGGAACATAGGTACCTGAGAAGACACGATTCTCCTGTTTGTGGCTGAAGACCTGTTGAAGGGCCTCTCAGTGAGGACAGGCAAGGCTTTGCTCTTTGGATGCTGGTTAGTCTCATGAGCAGTCTGCTATACGTGCTGTACACTCACAAACGTCTGTAGATATTGGCACTTGCTCTTTATTCATGAAACCTTTGATAATAGCTTTTGACTGTAATAATTTATCCTCTTCACATCGAGATTGACCTCTTGTTTAAGAAATTCCTGTTTTTGTTTTTGTGTTTTAATTGTGGATTTCCTAGTCACTCTAAGGGTGAAGGAACTGGCCTATAAGGAACAAAGAAATATAAAGGCACGTTGCAAGGTCTCCAGCTGCATCTTTTTGTTTTAAATTATTTTTATTGATGTACAATATTATAGAAGTTGCAGTTGTACAACATTGATTCACGCTTTTAAAGATTATACTTCATTTATAAATGAAGTATTATATTGTATTCCCTGTGACAATATATCTTTGTAGCTTCTTTATTTTATGCATTATGGTTTATTACCTCAAGCTGCATCTTTGAGTGTTTCTCAGGGATCTGCTTTCCACTGATAGAGTCAAGGCTGGGCAGTTAGACAAGGATGTGAGATGATGAAGTCTCAGCCTGAAAGAGCAGAGATGCAGCCCCGTCCTGACACTTAGCATTATCATTAGTTTTGCTGACAGGTTGTGAAGTCTCAGTAGGTCTGAATGCTGTTCAGGTTCCATATATTGACTGTCACTGAGAATAGAACAGGGAAACAGGCTTTGATGGTGTAGATAGTGCCCTGGAAGACTTGCTCTGATGACTCAGGGACAGGAAACCCACCCCCAGTGAAGGTACTTAGTCTCCATAAGGTCACCAGGGCCACCTTGGCAGAGACAGAGAGCTCCCAGGAAAGACAGGACACCCTTACCCCAATCCCTGGAAGGGGCCCCAGCCTGAGGCTGGAGAGAATGACCGAGGTTGGGACAGTATGTTTAAAGAGCACAGTAAAATGACTCAGAGGGTGTTGTTAACTGAGTGCCCTCTGTTACCGTGGTCTTCCCCCCCCCCCTTTTACTTTATAAACAGTTCTAGTAATTTCTGTCTGAAATTTCACTATTTTAATTCCAATATTATTTAAAATCAAGGGATTGTTTGGTAAGAGCTTATTAAGCACTGGCCTGAGAAAGGACTAACAATTTACTTCATTACTGAATTGAAAATAAAAATCTAATTCTCAACCTTAAGAATGGAACTGAAGAAATATTCACACACACCACAATGTAATGGAGGATTCCAGTCTCAGACCAATACCCATGGCTTGTTTCACATTCAAAGCAGAAACATGTTCCCAGAATCCGGAATTTTGTAAAGAAATACAAAATTGAGCAGTGGAGAAGCAGCTTAGTACAGGGGTTAATTAAGAGCAGAGACTCTAAAGAAGATCAAAAATTTAAATTATTGGATCTTCTTCAAGTTAGTTAGCCATGCTGTGCCTCAGTTGTTTGCTCTGTAAAAAAGGATAATGATGACATTTATCCACAAGGGTGAAAAAATTATTTGAGTTTTTCAGTCTGAGTTCAAGTCCTACTCTAAGAGCCTTAGGCTTCATATATTACTGTAGACTCCTACTTGTCATCTGCAAGGCTGTGTAGAAGAGGGAATAAAATGAAATACCAGCTTAAGTGGCAGCAATGTATATCCTATTATGCCAGTTATTTAAGAAGTGAAGCGGTTCTCCATTTGGGGGAGGGTTATTTGGGCTGGACAGTAAGGGTCCAGTGTTTAGTCTTCATGGAATCCTAGATTGCCTGGGTTTTCCATCTCTCTTTTGGAATGCTATGCTGTTGTCTATTACTTAACCAAAGGGGTTTTGCCAAACCCAGATCATTTGGAAAATAAAAAAGCAAAGCTCCAGACAAATATTAAGACAGAAATTTCCAACTGGTTTTGAAAGGAGGAACTACTTTTCACTTTTCATTTCTCAGAGGGCTTGAATAAGGAAAGCATCTGGGGGTGGGGGTTGCTTAATGTGAGAGGAGCTGGTGAGAGAAAACTGATAGTGAAGTACCTGGGACAGTGGGAAGGTGGAGGGAGGTGGGAAAAGATTTAAAAGGAGAGGTTTGGAGCCATACCTTCAACACTGGAAGTCCTGAGAGCTGTTTCAGGATTGGGGTGGGAAATGAAACGCGGAAAGTGGCAGTGCCACTTGGCTTAGAAAATTGCCATTAGATTTCTGTCTACTGGATGGGAAGACACTCTTTGTCAAAGGTGTGTCAGACACCCCTAAGTCAGAAGACACAGCTGTTTACTTTTTTTTTTTCAGTCAAAACTAATTGTTTGAGTCAATGAGAACTGAGAAACTTTGGTAGTGCGTAGAGGAATGTCACATGCAATTACGAATGTGAGGTTTATTCACTTATCTTTAACTTGCTGTTTGGTGTTATGTAATTACATTCTAAGAGCCTCTGAGTATGAAGAATTGGAGGTGTGCACGGTCTGTAATATGGGAAGATTATGCATTATTGTTGCATTTCTGTAGTTTTAGTTTTATTTTGAATGTGGTAGAATAGCTCCCTACACATTTATCTTCATAAGGTGCATTATAAAGCAAAGACCCCTTTTTTTAATGCCAGTGGTGCTGGATTCCAATATTATGCCTTTTTAGTTCTTAAAATGACTCTCCAGTCTAATGACTTTAACTCTAAAGTTTAAAATGACTGTCTATCTGAATATCATATTCATTATGCAAGGTAATGGATCAATAGTGATGAAGTAACAGAGGTCCCAAATTGGTGATGCTGTGGACCATTTCTTCAGCACACACAGTTTATTAAGATTTGACTTAGTTGTAACTTTTAAAGATTTAAGATTTCATTGAAAATCCAATTCTCAAATTCTTTTGAAGGCTCAAAGATCTTTAAAAGTTCAGTTTGAGTGCATTCCTCAGAAGCAACAAGAATTCCCCAGCCTTCAGGATAGTCTCTCCGACCCACTTTATTGATATTTGCTTTACTTAGTCCATTGCCTATCCCATGATGGCATTTGAATCTGAGACATCTGACTTAGATTTATCTTCATGATACTCATCAATGGAATTTTTTTTTTAGAGTTGAATTAATTTAGTTAATTCAGATGAATAACTGGTTTGAATAACATGAATTTTGCTTTTATTTTATTCTCTCTCTCTTTTGTTTTTGATAGCAATTAATGGATACTGGTAGTCAACTTATGTCCTTACTCTCCAATTAATTTGGGAGATAGTTAAGATAGCCTAATTATTATCTGGAGATTAATTTTTAATTAGATTTTATTTTAAAAAAGATATAACCTTTCATACAATCCTAAAAACCAAAAAGATTTTAATTGTCCTGCTATTTCTAAGTAATAATCATTTAGAAACAGTTCATGGGCTAGGGGATTATATAAAATTTTTGAAAATGTGTATTTATTGATGATATTGTAAGTACTGATGATAGTATAAATACTGATGATAAAAATGTTAGTGCAGAAAAATTAAATAATTTAATGGAAAAAAATAGAAAAGCTATATCAAGCAAATCATTCATGAGTTAAAAACATAAAAGATATTTTAGAAAAGGATTTTCAATTATATCCATTTGCAGATATGGTATTTTTCTGAGGTGTCTCTTTAAAAAAAAAAAAAACTTGGGCATAGTAGTTTAAAATTTCTAAGACATATCCATGTACATTTTGTCATTTTAGTTTTAAAACAACCTTGTGTAAAAAGGCTGAGAAATTCTTGTTCCCATTTTAGAGGTGCGGAAACTGAGTTTCAGGTATGTTTTCGATCACTTGCTGGAGTCACACAGCTAGTTAGCAGCAGAGCCAGCAGTGGTGCACTCTGTTCTGACTTTCACTCCAGAGCTCTTTCCACTGCATTACCCAGGCCCTCAGTCTGCAGTAGAAGCTTTTCTAAAGTAACACAGAAATAAAATGTCTAGTCCCAAAGGTGCTACAATGCTAAAATATGAGATGTGATTTAAATTAATTGTCACGTTCTGTGGTAAAGAAATAAAAATATTATTCAAGTTTAACCTTTGAGACAAATTCACATAAACTCAGCCAGATACTTGGAGAAAATTCCACAAAACTGCTCCATGGAAGGTGAACAAAATTTACCCAAAACCACCAGCAATGTCTTACTACTGTTAAAGTGGAAGCCATACCCCTGGTGGTACTGCTTTGTATGCCATTTCTCAGAATGTATTTTTGTATCACCCTGACGTGCAGTGCTGGTTTGTGGAGAAATTGCTAGATTCTTTCTAGATAGTTCCACTTTTTAATTGCTTGAGCAAATGGATAAAAAGCAAATATTGCAGCAGTCAGAGTAACAGTCTCCTTGGATTTCCTGGTTCTCATGTCTTTTATGGATTAACTGGTACAAATGAGCAGTGAACCCCAAAATGTATTGCAGCTATTCTGACTTTTAAGACCTTTAGATCTATATTGTCTAGTGTAGTGGGTAGTTGTTTATTCTCAAAATCAGACATTTCTAGGGGAAAAACCTGGCTTTGCATTTTTCAGCTATGTGGATAAGTTGCTTAATCTCTTTAAGTGTCATTCATTCATTTATTTATTTCAAAGTATTTATTGACTCTGTAACATATGCTATGAAATATGTTAGAGGCTAAAGAAATGGCAGTAAACAAAGAAGACAAAAATTCCTGTCCTCATGGGTTTTCCATTTTAGTGGCTCAATATCACTGAATGTTAAGTGAGTTTAATTATACTTCTTCATTGGATAATTCCTGGGATCTTATAAAATTAACTCTCCTAGAAGTATACTTGTGCACATTAAATGCTTTAATTTCTGCCTTAAGTAGGTTAGAGAATAGATTTAATGAGTAAGTATTTCAATTCCAATATACCCTCCCATACAATTAAGTCATGATCTTTACTGGAAGTGAAAATCAATGGGAAAAACCTAAGTAGGACCCAGCAAAGGGAACTACCTCTTAAATAAAAAAATGTTAGTTCACTGTCTCTCTCTCTTATTTCTAAACTTTTTAATTTTGAAATAATTTTAGACTTTAGAAAAGTTTCAGAAATAGTACAGAAAGTTTAATGTAACCGTCACCCAAATTCCCCTAATGTTAATATCTTGAATAACTGTAATATAATTAATGAAAGCAAGAAATTAACACTGATAACGTACATTAATTTCACTATCACTACAGAGTGTGGTAGTACAGACCAGTTTTGGGGTTTTGGTTTTTCTTTTAACTAATTGTTTTGTTTCAGGATACAATCCAAAATACCACATTGCATTTAGTAGTCGTGTTTTCTAAGTGTGTGTCAGTTCACCAGTCTTTCCTTGTCTCTTGTTACCTTGACATATTCGAAGAATATTGGTCAGGTGGAATATCTCTCACTTCAGTTTTGTTTGATGTTTTTTCTTATGATTAGACTGGGTTTGTACATTTTGGCAAGAATAGCACAGAAGTGACGTGATCTTCCCAGCTTACCAGAGGGGGCACAAGATGTTGACATGTCTTGCTACTGGTAATGTTCACCTTGATCACCTGGCTAAGGTGATGTCTGCCAGGTTTTGTCTTTGTGATTAATAATATCTTGGGGAGGATACTTTGAGACTATGCAAACACTCTCTTTCTCCCCAAGCTTTTACCCACTAATTTTAGCATCCACTGGTAGATTTTGCTTGCAGTAATTACTGTTGTGTTTTGATCGTGATTATTCTATTCGCGTCATTCCTTCCACATTTATTATTGCTATTCTTCTGTAAGGAAGAGTTGTCTCTTCTCTTTCGTTCATTCAATTTTTATAAACTTAACGGTTTTTCTCTTTTATCCTGTGGTTATAATTCAATATTTTCTTTCTTTTTTTTTTTTACTCATATTGTTCCGTTTTTGACCGTGAGGAATTTTTTCTGGCTTAGCTCCTGTGCCCTTTTGACATGTGCCCATGCAGTTCTGAGTACTTCCTTACTTTTTGGCACAAGATGTCTCTCTTTACTTATAAGGAGAGGATGTAAAATCCTTTGAGAATATAACCCACGTAAGACTTTTATATCTTTTTTAAATGCTAAAACCAGGAATTTATTATCCCCCATGATTTTGTCCAGAAAAGATTAATGTCAGTGGGTGTCTTTGCTCCACATTGTACAAGCATTTAACTACTTTTAAACTGAACTAGTCATATTAAAGGATCTGAGTTTCCCTATATTACCCACTTTATGTAAGGGTGATGGTTTAAGTACATCAGTGTACCACCATTGAAATAATTCCTGAATCCACTCTCCTTCCTGACTTAGACTGTCACAGCATCCAATGTGCAGTGATGTGTATTTTGGTATATAAATGAATGAGGAGACTCTTACGCACTTGGTTTTATTCAACAATACACCTTAGTTTTGCTGGATCAGGGAATGTGGGGTCAAGCCAAACAAAATGCTTTTTCTGGAAATCTGTGAGGTAGACTTGTTGGCTCTGTTATACATTTTAAGAGAATGAGAAAAACACCCACTCTGTAGAAAAGAGGCTTCAGTATACTTTGCCTGTAGTCTCTACCTTTTTCTAGAACAGAGGTCAGCAAATTGTGGCCTCTGGGCCCAGTTGAGTCAGTTGTCTGGTTTTGTTTTTTTTTTTAATAGTCCGCAAGCTATTTGTTACATTCTCAAGTGGCTGCATTTTATAGTTATATGAGTCCTTATAGAATATTCTCAGTTTTTTTTTTTTCCTGGGCCCACAAACTGGCCTTTTCAGAAAATCTTTCCTGACCTCTGTTCTAGAAGTCACTCTTCCTTACTTTGCACATGCTGTTCCCCCTGCCTAAAACATTTTTTCTCTAGTTTGCCCACTTGGCTGATGCCCACATGTCCTTTAAATCGCAACTCCAGGTTCCCTATCCCGCAGTCATTCCCTGACCTACCACGCAGAGTCAGATGTCTGTCTTCCCGCCACTTATACTGTGAACTTGCAGTGACATGGAACACCTCTTCTCCACCTCAGTGTGTGCTGGAGCCAGCTGCTAAGAGCCACTCGTATGCATCTCTTCCCAGTTCCATATTCAGTAACCTCACAGTGGTATCTTGAAATTGACCATGGTAGTCATATTTACACCATGAAAATCAGCAAATTCCACAAACCAGTGATTCCCTCTTCCCCATTTCTTCCAGATAGCAAGACATTTAACTTTACTAGCACATACTGCTTATCACAGTGGTGTTATTTACTTGTTTGTTTGTTTTCTGACTCTGCTGTCAGAACCACTTAAGGATTGAGTCTGGATTTTATCATCTTTGTATCCTATAGTAATACCTTGTATGCAGTAGGCAAAGCATGCTTTTTGAATTAGTGAAAAACTGAGTGAACATTGTTGTATATGTGAGTAAAAAAAAAAACTTTTCTGTAATTATTTCTAAATTCAAGGAATAATAAGTTAACTTAGTGGCCTAAAACTAATGTAAGTCAGAAATGTTTGCTTAAAGTAACCATATTTAAGATCCTCAATAAAAAAAATAAAGAATGAGAAGGGTGAGTAAAATAAAAAGAGATTGAATAATAAGGTAATAGAATTTTCCAGCTGAAGGCATTCCTAAAAATTATAAATTCCAGAATGCTGGTGGCATTCTGGAATAAGTCTTTAGGCTTTTTGACTTGTATCCCAGGCTCTTTCTGCTAACAATTAGACCAACAATTAGACCACATTTGTCAAAATGGAACCCCCGTCTCCCTTGGCTGTATTTTCTCCATTCTTATGTTGACCTCCTCCACCTAATCTCTCCTTCCAGTCTTTCATTTAGGTAAATAGACTGGGGGAGAGGGCTGTTGTAGAGAGTCTGCAGCAATATAAAAACTAGGAAACTAGATCCATTTCTGCCCTACAATTATTGGTAAAAAATGGTAAATGACTGGAGAAAGAACATAAGGAAAATATGTCTTTGTCAGAATTAAACATGCAGAAATATAATAACCTAAGTTTACATTCTGGGACATTATAACTTCAAAAATCTCTCTTTTTCTCACCAGTGTGATTAGACCAGTGAGGACTTTGTTACAAATGTAACACACAAATACCAAGATGCCTCCTATCTTACTTGGGGCGCTAGGATCCTTTAGTTTGTTTCTATGGCTTCAAATCAAGAAAAATGAATATATTTTTCAAAGGACAAAATGATTCCCTGTATATCCTAATCAACCCTTTTCTGGGACTCCCAGGATTCAGGTGACTCGAGTTCTGTGACTACGAATAATAAGCTCAATTCTCTGATTTCTTCTTCCTGTTTCTTTAAAATTAAACTAAGAAAACATTTCATGGGTATAATATAGCACACGTACTTGAAAGTAGACAAAGTGAGGCACATAATTTATATCCTAAGTCAGAAAAGTCAGTTATCTTTTGTTATAGAGGAGAACCCCAAGGGAGGAGGTTGTTTCCACAAAGTAAAGATTCCTGAAAAGACAATGGAAGGACTGAAACTGGAAATCAGTGAGTCTACACTAAATATCTGAATCTTTTAGCAACGTTTCTCTATGGTTTTAATATACAGTTCTTTATCACTCTATTTTCTCCAAGAAAACTTGACAGAATTTGAAATCCTTGTTTTGTGAACACAATAGATCTATCAAATATATATTTTTCCAGTGACACTTTCTGCTCCCTAGAAAGGCATTCTGTCGTTCCCCTCACCCTTGAGAATCATTGCAAATGATCAGTTGGTCTGTGGTGACTAATCATTTTTCATTGCCCCATCGCATTCAAAATAATAACGCTAAATGTATAAACTGTCTGTATGTTTGCATGACTTACTCAACATTACAGAAAGCAGCTGGAATATGAATTGTTCAGGGTTAAAGTACATTGCTTTCCAGTTTTAAATACAGAGTCTTTTTTCACAGTCCCAATACTCGTAAGTGTTACTAAAACTATTTCACAAGTGCAGTCCCCAGATCTTCAGGCAGTTCAATAGTCCATGCTGTCTCAAAGTGAAAGACAGACAGTCCAAGTGATGGTGTTGCCAAGGCAGGAGGGTTGTATTTGGCTCCTGACTTGAAGGACAATCTAGCTACTGTGAAAAGCCTGGGAATTTGACTTCTGTTATAATTGGATCAGATCTTTCCAGCAGCTCCTTCAAGGGGATATTAGTTTCATATGGAACCTGCAGTTCTTCCAATTTGAGCCTTTGATCGTACAAATAAATGTTGAAATGCTGATGCTGATCCTGTCATGCTAACAGAGTTGGTGGCTGGATTTGAATTCAACTGTATGAAAGACACGAGGGAGTGGGCAAGTAAGTAAATGGGCCATTTACTTAGGAGGCATGGTGCTGGTCTAAAGAAGATGAAAAGATTGCCAAAGTTTAAGATTTTCAGGATATTTGCTTTTACTATGAAATTAATAGCCACCCAGTATTATCACTAAAATCTGAAGTTGCTACTGAGCTGTGAACGATCAAACTGCAGATTTCTTGAGGAAATGTTTTGTAGTGTTAACCACCTTTTAGAGATATCCGAGCCATCATGCTTCTTATTCACCATGTGGTTAAAGTTGATACATCTGAAAAGTATGTGGAATCCCCTTTCAAAATGCATTATACTTGATGACTATGCCACAGGGTATAAGCATCCCACTCAGGGTGTATTCAAAATTAAATATGACATTTAGCTTTTTTAAAACAAACTTCTTCTTTTTTTTTTTTACTGTAGAATATTTTTAGATCTATAGAAAAGTTACAAAGATAGTAGTTTCCATACACCTAGTTTCCCCTATTAACATCTTACATTAGTATGATACATTTATCCCAACTAGTGAAACAATTTTGATGCATTGTTACTAACCAATGTTCTTACTTCATTCAGATTTTCTTAGATTTTAGCTAATGGACTTTTTCTGTTTCAGGATACCATCCAGGACACCCCATTACATTTAGTTCTCTTGTCTCCTTAGGCTCCTCTTGGCTCCTACAGTTTCTCAGACTGTCCTTGTTTTTGATGGACTTGATAATTTTGAGGGGTACTACTATGGTATTTTGTAGAATGTCTCCCAATTTGTTTGTCTGATGTCTCTCTTATGATTATACTGGCATTATGGATTTTGAGGAGAAAGACCACAGAGCAACACTTAACAAGTTATATTAACTAGATAAACAAATGTGTGTCACATTTCTTCACTGTAAAGTTACTCTTCTTTCCACCCTCCCATACTGCACCCTTTGGAAGGAAATCACTCCATGCAACCTACGTGTAGGGGGTGGGGAGGTATAATCCACTTATTTGAGTGGGAGTATCTACATATATTATTTTGAAATTTTCTGTGCAGAATATTTGTCTATTCTCACTCATTTATTTATTTATTTATTCAGTCACTTATTTCTACCACTCTACACTCACAGATATTTATTTTGTAACCAATGCAGTGTTTTGTTTTTTTTTTTCTGAAGTTGTGTCAGCTTTGGCCGTTGGGAGCTCATTTCATTGACTCCTGTATCTCTTCAACAAAACTTCTTACCCTCCACCCAAACAAAACATTGTTTTGTTTCCAGTATCTTCTTACACTACAAGATACTCGACAGTACAAGATCACCCAAGCTCATCTTGTATATTCCCTGACCCAGTCATAGAAACCACCATAGCTTAGTATTTAAATATCAAACAAACTTTAGTCAAGAATTCAGCAATCTGTGACCATCTTTTAATCTCCATTGCTCGTTTATGTAAACTGTGTTTGTAATAAAAGTAGAAGTTTCTATTTGGTTGCTAACAGATTATTTTTCAAAAATAAGTGACTTGGTAGCTTTTAAAATCATAATCAAAGATGCATTACTCTAATTCCCTCTAATTTGGTTATTAATTCAATAAAATATCATCTGATTGACTCATGACCCTAAGAAATCATCCCCAACTGAAAGAGGAGAGTCAGATTACTGTATGGAATAATTATGGCTATGCCTCCTGGCATGAAAGACTAGCTGTTCTGAAAAAGGAGCGTTCCCAAATAATGAGGAAGCAGCCGTGAACTAAAATTGTATCTGGACTACAATCTCAAAACCTGGAAAAGAAAGAAAGAAAGGAAGGAAGGAAGGAAGGAAGGAAGGAAGGAAGGAAGGAAGAAAGGAAGAAAGGAAGGAAGAAAGGAAGAGAGAGAAAAAAAGAAAGAAAGAAAGAAAGAAAGAAAGAAAGAAAGAAAGAAAGAGAGAAAGAGAGAAAGGAAGGAAGGAAGAAAAGGAAGGAAGGAAGGAAGACTGTTCAGTATTGTCAGCTTATTTATTAGCTAATTGAAAATACAAAAATAAAAGTGACACCTGGTATCTCTTTTGGGAATGCATTAATAGAAGAATCCTACACAATTCTAAGGAAATATGGTATAAAGTTTTGTATGCATTTAAAATTCAACTTAAAAGAAAAAATAAGGTTTTAAAAAAAATTAAGGAATGTTGGGGAAGAAGTAATAAGCAGTAAATCCCTTTTACTCACTTCTCTTCAGTGTGATCCTGTGGGTGTTTTCCAGAACATTAGGTACTCGTTATTAATTTCTGCTGGTAGTCTCATGTTGGTGAATCATCTCTTGGAAACACAATTGTCATGGTTTAAAAGTAGGTACTTGATACGTGCTTTAACTTTCTTCTCATTTTACCAGTTTTCTTCTAAAGGTCAACTTTATACATTAGAATTTTCTTACGCTAGACTCTGTTTTGTCATAACTATAGCATTTATGTTTCCATTTGGAGGGCTGAGTTGGTAGCATCATTACAAAAGAACTATTGTTTTTCCCCAGTCTTCCTTTTAAATATTATTTAAAGAATGGCAACTAGCTAAATCAATTGTTTTTACTCTTTTTAAAAAAATCAATTCCTTTTCATTAGTTATTTAAAATCAGTTTGTTTTTCATTATGCATATATGTGTTTTAAATTCTGATTTCCTCTCATGTAATATAACAGCTTAAGCCTGAAAGAATGCTTTATTTTTAGAAAACATTTTAGAGTATTTTATAGAATGATAAGAGTTGACTGGCTAGAGACCATCCATGGAATAGTGTCAAGAATCTACTGATATTATTTATTTCCTATTTATCTATCTTTTCATCCCTCTGCCCGTTTATTCATCCCTCCGCATACTGTCTCTCAATAATACTATGCAAAACACTACACTAATAGAATTTGGAGTAGTAGAATTGTTTTGCAATACTTGTGTAAATAGAGCAAAAAGCCTATTTTCTAATGGAAGCCTGGAAAAACTTGTACAAAAGGTAGAAGATATTATATACCAGATGAATGACACATAAAAAAATTAAATGCTCTGTAGACAAACAAAAAATGGAGCTTTTCTTGAGATTGGGGCAATTTTATCAAGTCAGACATAAAAGCATAAAATGACATTTGAACTGATCCTTAAAGGGTGGGTTGGATTTTAAAAGGGTGAGAAAAAAGAATGGATTCAGGAATGAATGCGTTCATTCATTCATTTATTTATTTATAAAGTGTCTAATAAATATTCAAGTACAAGGCACTCTGCTAGTCTAAAGCACAGGATAAGTGCATTATCTGAGGAACAGCTGATGATCAAGATTTTATGAAGAGTCAGATTTATGTTAGAGTGAAATATGTGGCTAGCATTAGAAGTTGAGGGCTGGTCATGTAAGAACTTGAATGTCAGGGTCAAGAGAATTCCAAGCAATTAGTAGCTATTAACAGATTTGAGCAAGAGATGATGGTAAATCCTACATCCGAAGAGGGATGAAGGAATTGATGATTTTGGAGAGTCTGGTTTATGAAAATATAACAGTTGCTGTAGAAAATAAGTAGGGAATTAACAAGAGATGAATAAAAGTTTCTTTAGAGTTTACTAGAGAACTGATAGCATGTATTTTTATTAGAGTCCAATGTTATTCATTGCTAGCCATACAGTGGGAGCAGAGGAAATATAAAGTGAAAGTGGCCCAGAGTTGAAAAGTCACTTCTTAGTCGTAGAAAAAGATGAAGGGATCAGCTTGGGAAATTCAATGAGATGATTGTGGAAAGAAAAGAAGTGAGTGTATTCAAGGAATTTACAACTCTAATGAGGTGGGTTTTGAGAGAGAGGGAGAAAAGAAGATCCGTCGATGTGGTGGTATGTATGTGGCACACTGTGATGGTTAATTTCATGGGTCGCTTGACCAGGCTAGGGTGCCCAGAGCTTTGGTTAAACACCAGTCTCAGTGTTGCTGTGGAGGTATTTTTTTTAGATGTGATTAACGTGTAAGTCAATAGACTTTGAGTGAAGCAGATTACCCTCCATATTATGGATAGACCTCATCTAATCAGTTGAAGGCCTTAAGACAAAATAACTGAAGTCTCCCGAGGAAGAATAAGTTCTGCCTTCAGACTTGAGTTGCAACATTTATTCTTCCCTGGGTCTTCAGTCTGCTGGCTTGCCCTGTAGATTTTGGACTTGCCAGCCCCACAACTGTGAGAACAAATTCCTTAAAATAAATCTCTCTCTCTCTCTGTTTCTGCCTCCTTCTGTTTTTCTGTCTCTCCTTGTCAGTGTGTATATTTAAACATACTCACATGCACATAATAAATAAATAAAATCAATCAACTAACCAATCAATCAATCTATCTCCTATCAGTTTTATTTCTCTGAAGAATCCTAACTGATTCCAAATTATACGTACATTTTCTAGCTCTGTTTGCTGACAACTGAGAGGGCCTAGAAACAATGACACCTGTAGCAATGAGGATAGCTAGCACTCACATCTTGGTTTCTGATTATTCATCAGAGGTACTGAGTCCTTGAAAAAATGGCTAATTCCAGGATTGAGATATGTAAAATACGAGATGAGCCTGGAAAACCTTGTGGTGTCAGAAAGTAGGTCTAATCTAAAAATAGATTGGAGGTGGGCATGTTGAAAGAACACAGGAGCCAATTTGAAAGAATTTACTGCAGTCAGATTTGGGACAATTTGAGCAACAAATTATATAAAATCCACGGACTAAAACAAATATTCATTAGTTCAAACTGATATAACTAAATAAATGAATAAAAAATGAGGAGAGGGACAGCTCATGCATATAGTAAAGTTCCAATGAATAAATGTAGAAGGAATGATGGAAATATAAAACCACAATTGGCATAGCAATAATTCTTGCAGTGAAGTATCATCAGTGTTGCTAAAATAATGGGTTAAGGCATAATAAAATACAGGATATTTGAAATAGTCTCAGAGTTTCTCTCCACAAAATACTTACCAATTACAAATGGAAAAAAATTAAAACATTGCAGTGTCAGATGAAACGTTATGGTTATAGGCGATAGAGTGGAAACACTGTGATCAAGGTTAACATCACCAGTAATGAGACACAGAGACATCAGATGTTTCCTGATATGATACACTGAGAAGGTACAACATCATTTTTGTGATATTTTAAACAAAAATGCATACACTTCTTATTAGCTGTTTTGAGATGTAATTTGTACTAGCCTTTAAGTGTACACGTTTTTGTGTTACATTGAATGTATACTCTGCAACATCACTGTAATGCAATTTTAGGACATTTCTATCACCTTGAAAACATTCCCTTGTGAGAGGCTATGGTTAATCCTTGCTCTGACCCCAATTCCAGTCAGCAATTGATCTAATTTCTGTCCTTACAGTTTTGCCTTTTCTAGCAATACCGTGTTAGCGGAATCATACATTATGTCTGCTGTATCTAGTTTTTTTCACCTAGAATTACAGTTTTAGGCTTGCCAGGTCTTTGTGGTTTGTTTCTTTCTACTGCTGAGTAGCATCTCATTATATATATATATATATATATATACATACACACACCATATTGTCTTACTCCAATAGAAGGACATTTGGCTCGTGTAATTATTGTGGATAATGCTCCTGTAAACATTTAAATGCAAGTCTTTGTGCGAAGATGGCTTTTAATTTTTCTTGAATAAATACCTACAAGTGAAATTACTGGTCACTTGGTAATGCCAGGCACTAGCAGGGATGGGAAGAGAGAGCTCCTGGAGTTGGCAGTGCCATCTTCTTTCATCCTCCTGGGTTTTGCAGGGTTACTGTTTGGTGCCGCTACTGAAGGAGGGAGGGGAGCTCAGACCTGAGGCTGGAGACCTGGGCTCCTGTCACTGGCTGGTGTTCTCACATGCTCTGTGTCGAGTCATGCGCTCTGTTCCTTTAATTGTATAATTTAAAAGAAAGGAAAAAGAAGCTAAGAGTGGACCAAAACACTGCACAAAGTGTTACAACTTCTACCGGGGATAAGAAAAAAAATATTTGTAAGAAACTGACAATCTATTTTCCAAAGTTGCTGTCAATTTAAAATTTTTCTTTAATGATTTCTGAGAGTTTCAGGTGCTCCATATCCTTATCAGTACTTGGTTTTCTCAGTTTTTTAATTAAGATATTTTAGTAAATGTATAGCAACATCTCATTTTGGAGCTAGTTTGCATTTCCTAATAGCTAATGATGCTAAGCATTTTTTCATGTACTTATTTGCTGTATGTCTACGTTCTTTGGGGAAGTATGTTCTTTCATTTCTTATTATTGAGTTGATTTCTTCATATGTCTGGTTATAAGTCCTTCATCAGACATCTGTTTTTAAATATTTTCTCCCACGTAGGGTTTGTCTTTTCATTTTCTTCACAGGGTCTTTTGAAGAACAGAAGTTTATTTTGATGAAGTCCAGTTTATCAACATTTCTTGTCTTTATTGCCTTGTATTCTTTTTGGTCCTAAGAAATATTTGTCTAATCAAATTCAAAAAGATTCTCTCTTGTTTTCTTCTAGAAATGGTATAGTTTTAGCTCTTATCCTAGATCAAAGACCCATTTCAGGTTTATCTTGTGTATGATATCAGCTAATGATAGAGGATCATTTACCTTCACGTGGATATCCAGTTATTCTATCACCATTTATTTAAAAATGATTCTTGTTGAATTACCTTGGTACTTTGTATAGAAATGATATTCTATTTTCTTAAAAGTTTCATAGGATTCAACACTGAGGTTTTCTGGGCCTTGACTTTCCTTTGTGGAAAGATTTTTAATGACTAATTCAGTTTATTGTCATGCGGCTTTCATATTTTCTATTTCTATTTGAATAAGTCTTGGTAATATGTGTATCTGTGTGTGTCTATGTGTGTGTGTTTTAGAATTTTTTCCATTTCATATAAGTTGTCAAATTTGTTCACATAAATTTGCTTATAACATCTCCCTTAATCCTCAATTTCTGTAGAATATCTAGTAATCTTTCATTACTAAAAGAATCACATTGATAATTTATATCAACTTTATATCCATATGTAAATAAATGGAAAATTCATTATGATGGATCATATGTTAGTCCACAGAATAAGACAATACATTTTAGAAGATTGAAATCATACAAAGTCTGTTCTTTGTACGCATACACATGAAAAGAATGGGTATTCTGCTATTGTTTTCAAATGTTCCATATACGACTGTTAGAGAGGAGCATTGATCTCTCCAACTATAGTTACCAGTTGTTTACTTCTTTCAGTTCTGTTGTTTACTTCTTTCAAAATACTTCAGGCATTTTGGGTCTCTGTTGTTAGGTACCTATGTCTTTAGATCTTCTTTGATTCCTTTCATCAAGTTTTCTAGTTTCTCTCATATGGATCCTGTGTGTAATTTTTAGATGTATATACATAAGTATTTTTCAGTGCTAATGTAAGTGGGATTGTGTTTTTCTTTCAAATTCCAGTTGTTCATTGTGAATATATAGAGGAGAGCAGTAAGTTGACTTTTGTGTATTAACCTTTTATCTCCCCTCTTGTATGAGTCCACCAGCTTTGCCAGTAAAACTGCTGATTTTTGCCATCAACCTTGAACTGAATTGACCATCACTGATCATTCATAAAGCTGCAGATTTTACTGCCTGAGCTGGAGTGTTGAAGTGGGGTGATATTGGGAACATACCCAGGAAAAGGCCACAGGATTGCCATTGGTTTTCCCCAATATAGTAGCAGTTTTTCAATTTGTTGTAGGTCTTTGGTCACTTTGAAGTACTCTGAGACACCTGAAATAATTAATGTATTTTTTTTCTTCTTCTATTTTATCCAGTTTTATACTTGCTTTCTCTGGTGGAGAATTTCTTGATCTCACCAGATATTATTGAAAGCCCGCAACCTGAATTTAATTGTGAGGAAACACCAGACAAACCCAATATCCCCAATGCCTAAGTATGGCCTTAGTTGACTGCTTCCAAAATAAAGAACCAGTCTAATACCTCCATATTAGGCAGAAATGTTTAAAGAAAATATGTTTCTTATAATACTTATATTCAATGATATTTCTTGCAAGAACAGAGGGGAACTCATGGCATTGCAGACTTGGAACCAGGTAAGATGTTGGGAAATTTGACACAAACTAATCTAGTCCATAGAATTACCAAATACATGATGGTAATCTTTCCTTGATTTAATAAATAAGCACTAAACGCCCTAGGAGAGAAGTGAACTAGTATCTAGATCTTCATAATCTGGTTCTGGTAAAGTTTTAATGATTATGGGAAACATATCTTTATCCAAACTTACCCATCATGCTTTCTATCTAGTCTTGAGGAGATTATAAGACCTTTTTGGTCTCTGTTTGATGAATATAACTCATTAGATTTAGCTGTGTCACTTAGACAACTGACTTAGGGAAAGGCCTTGTGTAATGAAAAGTTGAAGCCATAAAAGTAAGCCTAATTCTCTCTGCCAAATAAGCACCAGAACTAGGAAAGCCTAATTTCCTATAGAATTTTCTTGAAAGTGGAGGATAAGGAATTCTGATTAAATCCACATTTGATACAGCTGTATAGAAGCAGCATGTAAATCCTCCAAAGCTGCCAAGGCAGCACAAGCTGTCCTCACACATTTCAATTAATCACTAAGTTAAGTCTGCGTATGAGAATGAAAGGACTAAATAATAGCCACAAAGAACCATTTACAAATTAAAAAATTATATTCTGTTTATACTTGATGGCAGTTTATTTCTGTAAAATGTTCCTATTAAGTCCACTAGTCACAAAGTATAAATGAAAATGACCTTGAATTTTGCAAATATATTTGATTTTACACTTGCATTTTATAATAATAGGCTCACCAATACAGATACATTTATTACAAACAACTTGATAAATATGTTTATTTGCTAACAGGCTTGCATGTATTAATGATTGTCAAATGTATGTGTTGTTGATATTTTGGTTACCCTGTATTTCTGTCTTTATGCTGGTTGGATTCCATAGCTCATCATTATAGACCTTCACTGGCAATTTCCTCAGTTCACTGCCCCTTTCTCCTTCTGTCACATTTGACTATTCACAGGCCAGTCCTCGCTGAGCCCAAACATCCATTTCTGCCTTACTGCTTTGCTGAATGTGTATAGCTGGGAAATGATGGAAATGAGCACACGTGGGCAAGTTGGTGTCACTTATTGATTCATGACCACAACCTCAAATGGGTATATAATTCAATATTTTTGAGCAAGCTCACTCTCTTACTATGTCAGCATGTTTGTATTGCACCTTCCCTTCGATCCTCCACTCCTGCTTTTCTCATATATAGCTGGTCTCTTTTCCCCATATTAGTGATCTTTCCCCCCAGATGTGTTCTGCTCAGAGGATCCTCATCTCATTTGATGGAGCTCCTTCTTTAGCCTGATAAACTCTTACCAGTTTATCAGGCTAAAATCTTTGGGGTCAACCTTGCTTCCCCTCATTCTGTCTCATACTCCACCTCTGATCCATCAGCAAGTCCTCTATTATATTCAAGAGTTTCTGGTGTGAACCACTTCTCACCTTCTCCACTGCTGCCAGTGTGATCTAACCTACAATCTTGGTTATTATAATACCTTCCTAATGGGAGGCTGAATTGTCTTAGTTCTAATTGCCATCAC
Organism: Vicugna pacos; assembly: GCF_048564905.1. Taxonomy (NCBI): domain Eukaryota; kingdom Metazoa; phylum Chordata; class Mammalia; order Artiodactyla; family Camelidae; genus Vicugna; species Vicugna pacos. The sequence goes on along the minus strand of NC_132993.1, from coordinate 48,953,336 downwards.
TTAAAATAATGCCTGCCACAGAGTAGATACTTAATAATTTTTTTAAATTAAAATTTAAAAATTAAGATTAAATATTAAGCTAGATTAAGAAAGTTTGATTAAATGAATGAATTAGCATTCAAACATAGTTTAAAATTCTTATTAAAAACAAACTGACTCTTTTCAACAAATGGCACCTGAACTTAATATTGTTAGGATGACAGTACTACCCAAAGTGATCTATGGATTCAATGCAATCTGTATCAAAATCCCAATGGCATTTTTGGCAGAAATAGAAAACTCCATTCTAAAATTCCAATGGAATCTCAAGGGACCCCAAGTAATCAAAGTAATTGATTTTGTTCTAAAAAAGAACAAGGTTGGAAAAGTTAACTCAAAATAAAAATAACTCATAAACTCATAACTCATAAACTTATTTCCATATCCTCTTCCAGATAATGCTTCTTTTTCTACCACCCCTACCTTTCCCAATTCTCACACTAACCAAATGTGTTTTTTTTTTAATTCACAAAAGCGTGGCCTACTCCTGTTGTGTCTGCCTTCTCACTTGACACTTGTCCCTCATCTTCCTCTGAATTTTATATCCATGTCCCTTACTACTCCAAGTTCAAATTCTAACAAACAGTTTATCCTTGCCTTAAATTGTCTCTTGGCAGGATTTGACAATCTTATTTTCTCTGTCAACAGATCTCCAAATTTTCCTCATAACACTCTGTGTTCTCATTACTTTTCCACTTGTCAAGTTATTTCTTGAATCAGACTTCAAGTGTCAGAGATCCTCAAGACTCAGGACCAGGCCCCTTGTCTTCCCTTTCTGTACTCTTATCTTTCTATCCAAAACCCTGACCCCTGTTCTTCATGGCAGACTCCTCTTCCCTCAAGTATCAGCTTAAATGTCAATCAAAGAGGGCTTCTCCTGTGACCCTATTCTCCCTCTTCTCCTCCCATTTTCTGGTTATTCTGCTTTCTCTCCACGATTTATTTTATTCATTCCATCCTTCTTAAATTTCTTTCAAGTCACACTTACAATCAGTTTGAAGTCACATAGTTGTATAATCTCTTGAATTTTCTCATAATTTATTGAAAATTGCTATGCTATGGTAGAACATAGCCATATTATTTAGGAACTTTTCTCTGAAATCTTGGACAATAGTCTTAAAATTGCCAAAGACAGAGGGAAAGAAATGTTATTTAATGTTATTTTTTAAAGTGTATGTTTTTATTATTTCCCGCTTGTTCCCCAAATTATATTGTACCAAAGCATTTAAAAATTTTTTATTCATAGGACTCTCAACCAAAGTAAGTATAAACATATATACTGTAGTTACCAACCACTATTATTTTATTTTTATGCCACATATTAAATATAACATACATAGTAACTCATTGTTCTACTTTTTTATGGAAAGTGCATGACAGGTTTGCCATCTCTTGTACATTTCCCTATTAATTCCACACAACACCAGCATGAGCCCTTTAGGGCCATAGACTGGAGAAAAATAACCTGCTTCCAAAAGTCCGGCAGGACCAGCTGCATTAGGAGTTTATGCCCAGTTTGAACAGAAAATGGCTGAGCCATAGTTAACAGTGTAAGTTGGGTTCCAATAGCATTTGGGCTATGTGTATTATAGAGAGACACCTGGGTGATTTGGGGAACTGTCACTCTGTCTCCATTTTCTTTTAAGCAAGATGAACTGTTTGATGAAATCATACGAAATATGAGAGAAAGATGTGTGAAAATTTAATAAACAGAATCTTCAATTAAACAGAGTTGAGAGACCAGAAGGGGGAGCTCTCATGCCCTGCCTCGGTAGCAGGCCCATAAGGAAGAAGAGACTCCTCTTCTGGCAAGGACTCAGTCAATGAAAAGCCAAGGACTCTTTCTTTGCTATAGCCCTCACAACTTGCTTTTCCCCTCTACAAAAGACTTCTCCTTCCCTTGCCATGGAGGGACTTGCATGGGGCTAATCATGGTTGCAGACCCCAAATTGCAGTTCTTTGCTGAGCTCTAATAAATTCATCTTTGCTGAAGAAATATCTGGCAGTCTATTTATTTTAAGTCAACAGAAGTATAAAGGAAAGTAAGTAATTACAAAAGATAGGTAACACCTAATACAGGAAGGAGAGACAAGTTTATCACAGAAAATAGTTTGGAAGAGTACCTACCATAGAATCTGGTACATCCATATACTTGAAATTCAACACTACCTGTCTGCAATATATTTATTCATCAGGATATAGACTACTCAAATGCATTATCAGATTATAAACTGAGCAATCAGAGTAATAGCAAAAATAATTCCTTTCTACTGAGTAATTGGCAACTTTAAACAGTATACTGAATGTAAAAAGAGTTGTAATTAAATGATTTATTAAAAACCCCTCTGAGCTAAATTCATTAAAATAGAAAAAGCAGGAGCTTGCACACAGTCAAATCTATTCCATTAAAATATTGTAATAGCTACTCAGGTTATTAATTTCCCCAACCTCTTTGGTCTTCATTTTTCTATTGAAATATGGGAATAGCAAAGGTTAGCTCATAGATATATTGGGGAAAACAGACTATATGATGTGTAAAGCACTTGATACAAGCAGCAATTTATAAAGGAAATTTTCCTGATTGAAATATATTGCTTTTAAAGTCTAACATATACCTCTATTTCTGGATTATTCAATTATATTAATGTTTCTCCCCACTGTCTGAAACATTAAGACAATGTGTATGAAATTTCCTCTCAGTTTTGGTAAATGTTAGCAGTTAAGGTGATTGATGGTGGTTCAGTGCCCCATTATTCCTGTCTTCTCAGTTCTCTAGAAGATGTTCTGGAATCCTTGTAAAAGCCCCAATGACCTAATAATTCTTTAAATTGTTTTCAAAGATATATGAAGTTCTCTGACTTCCTTAATTGACACTTTTTAATTGCTGTGCAGAGCTTGAGGTAAACTGAAGAAGGAATGGTAAGAGGGATAAATACTGATTTAACCTTTGAGTTAAAAAATAAATGCTATTTACTTTGTAAAACACCAGTCCTGCAGCCACCATTATTACCACCACTAATGGATATTTGAGCAGCACTTTTTAAAGCATATAGTGATTGAGACTGGTGCTTTTAAAGTTCAGTGTGCTTATAACATATCTGGGAGCTTGTTACGATGCAGATTCCAATTCAGTGGGTCTGGGCTGGGAGCTGGGAATCTGTATTTCTGAGCTCATGAGTCATGCCCACACTGTGGGGCCTCAGACTACACTTTGAGTAGCAAGGGTTTTGCAGCCTTTGCTTGTGTAAGGAAATCTGAGCAGAAAGGGAAGTCATTCAGTTGAATTGCACTTATCATTTAAAAAAGATTTGGGCCATGCAGAGAAATCTTCTCCAAGATGCCTGTATATTTTCAGAAGACAAAATGAAGAATGAATGAATACAAATGGAATAAACTCATCCAGTATATTGGAAATAGTGTGGGGTATTTGGTGCCAGAGATCTGGCTTTCAGTTTGTCTGGGCCACTCACTACTTGTGTGATCCTAGACAAAACTGCCTAAATAACCTTGATCCTCAGTTTATGTATTCGTAAAATAAGTTCAGTAACAACTAGTTGTGAGATTGTTACAAGCACTAAATGAGAGAACATATCATCAGCATGATGACAAGTGAAAGTATTTTTTTCTCTTCTTCAACATGCAGAGTTGTGTTTTTATATGCTGTGTATACCTTATACTACATATTACACTTTGTACTAGCAGTATTTACAGTATGAATATGCCAAATTTTTTGCTTTTTTAAATAAGTATGCAAATATTAATCATTTCATTGCATTTACTATATCATGTCAGTCGTATTAAATGGTGAGTCTTTGACAGGAATCAAAAGATTCAATTATATAATTGTTCCCATTAGTATATAGATTATCTTTGTATAACAATGACTGAAACACACTACTAAAAAAAAGTGTGAGCTGTCTCTTTTAGTTTTCTGCATGTACACAAAGTCAGAGACCTGCCTTCAAGGCTCAGCTCTGCCAATAATTTATGTTTCCTTGGGAAAGACACTTAATTTCTGTGGACCTTGGCTTCCTACCCTGGAAAATCAGATTGGATTACAGCTAAAATCTCTTCCACCTCAAAGTTCCTAATCCCCACCTTATTAGGGTTTTTGCAACTCATTGGCTGAAAGTTTAACCGCATGTATGCATATGCCATGCAGAATAGTGAGACTGTTCTTTGAACAGTCAAGCATGAAGTCAACTACGTAAATTCAACACTCACCACATGAGTATATTTATGTTCAGTTAATATTTGATGTTGATAAAACCACTCATAAATCTAAAATAATAATTAAGTATTATTGAGCATTTGCTAGCTACTCTTCCCTAAGTCTTATTTACAAAAATTAAGTCATTTAATTCTTCATCAAAACCCTGTGAAGTAGGTACTATTGGTATCTTCACTTTACAGTTGAGGAAACTAAGACACAGGGAGGTCAACATGCCCACGGTTACTCAGGGTTCTCATCCATGACTTGGCTCGGAAGGTCACATTCTTAACCACTGTGTTAAGCAACTAGCGTCACCATCACCATAAATGTTTCCTAATTCATAATTTACTTAGTCTGTCATGTAGGAGCACTGAAGTGACTTTTTATTAGTTGATTTATATAGGCGAGGCTCCCGTAAAATCATTCTTTCAACCATGTTAAAGATTGCTTCCACAAACATTTTGGCCAAAACGTACTATTTTGTGCACTATCCTGTGTAGACACACCCTTAAAGACAGATTTTTTTATGCTTGCTGGACCCCACCACCGCTTGCCCTCACTGCACCACTCTTCCCTCAGATAGAAGAGAAAAACATGCTTCAAGGACCCAAGAAACAAAAATCATCAGAAAGTCACTCACTCTCTTTTTTTGTTAGCTCATTTGAAACTCTTAGGAGAGGGATTTTCTTCTTGGTACTGTTACAACACATTATGCAACTTCTAGGGAAAACAGTTCACTGCACTTTGTTGGTAACAAGTCGAGTAAACATAAATTCAAGTCCAGGTTAAGTAGTACTTTTTGAAGATTTTATGTCTGGTGTAGTCTGCTCAGTGTCACCAGGTTTCCCCAGCAATATAGCTGTAACATTCCTTCTGAGAGACCTTGCATCAGGCACCCTGGAGCAGATTTATGTCATCGACCCCCACAAGGTATTAATCATTCTTTGAGGTCATTTTCAACTATCAGAGTAAGTGCATTTGAAAACATTGCCAAAACTGCCTTCAGGCCAGTTCTCGTGGTTAGTTTTCCGTGGTGGAAAAACAAAAGTCTGAAAATTCACAAAACAAATTTCTTGGCAGAGGAGGCATGAAGATTCTGATGCAGATGGAGGTGCTGCCATTCATTAGCACACTTACAAAATGTCTGTGTTGTGAAAGCCAGGGCACACTTGCAGGAAAATAAACAGATTTATCAGCCTGGTTACAATTTTATGAGGTACCATGTTGAAAAGTTTCCACTGTCTGTGTGAAATCCTGACAGGATAATTTAGACATGGCCGGACAGAGGTGTCTCTTCTGTCAGGTGCTAGAAAAAAGTACTAAGAGCCAGGTACACTTTTCTCATTTGAGACTGGGCCAGGTTCTAAAGAGCTTTTTATATTTTCAAGATTTGATCTTTGTAGAAGTCAAGCAACTAATTTGAGTCCATGTTTGGGAGCTGGTTATGGCCTACCTAAATATCTGTAGTCCAACTGAGGGGAATGAGGGTGCCGATGTTCAGGCAGGAGTGTTCCATTGTCAGGGTCTTCAGACGTAGCTGGCAGAGGGACTGCATCCCCCGGAGCAGCCCAGAGAGCTGAACTGTATGTGAATCTGTGCTTGCAGTACTGGGAGATGAGGTAGATACCAAAAGGTCATCTGAGAAATAAAGATTGCCATGAGTCTATGGCAAATAGACTCATAAGGGGTTTTTATTTGTGTGTGCAGTGTGGGTGGCTGCATTGTACTTAAATGGACATAATTTCATTAAAGAAATAGATTCAGGACTTTTGAAAGGAACGACCCATTGAAAGTATCTTTACTGTCCCCCCAAACTATTCTCTCCCACCACTTTCTTCCCCACCCCCAAGTGAAGTCTTTCAACTTGAGGATTCTCTATGCACAGTTGATTTCAAGAGCCCATATCTACCAGGAAGATTGCTGGCATCCTTGGTGAAGTTATTCGCTTGAGGCAGTATTTCTTGGTTTCTGCATGCATTTAAAATGGTTGGGGATGCAGTTCAACTATTTTCAAGTAATTGTGTTTGTGATGTTTCTCCTTTTCCAATTGCAGTAGTTTGAACAATAGGCTTTTTTTTTCTACTCTAAAAATCTTCAAGGGTTTATTTCATACTTTCTTGAAGTACTAGCAGTGTCTTTAAGTCTGATCCAACTTCACCCCTATATTAAGATTTCAATCCAAATTTTTGAGACTTACCCAATTTATAGGGATAGTGTAATAGATCTAAAAGAGAGAGAGATTCAGGAAGTAAGAGAAGGACCTCAGTGCATTCAGGAACTGCAATTCCTTTTGAGTAGCAACAAATATTGACTAGTAACAAATACTGACTTGTTTCTTTTAGAATGAAGAAGAACTTTATGAATACTTTTTCAAGGCTCTTGAGACATCAAAGGTCTTCCTGGCCCCAACCAATGCCTTACCCCACAGAACTTCTAAGAGTCCATCTCACACTCTTTAAGAATGAGTACACTTTATTTGTACATTTTCTCCCATCATATCAAAATTCAACACAAGACTTTCAATAAAAAATATGTAAGTAAATATTTGTTAGACATAGTCCAAATTAGGTACCGTGCCTGGCAAACGTTGGGTCAAATGGAAAATAATGTATCTGTTAAGTATAGACTTGGTTATTCCAACATGACAGTGGTGAGATTACATGGAATAGAGGGAAAATTCGACAGGAGGACAACTCAGTTTTATGCAGCTATTTACCACTGACTTTCCTAACCATCACTTTGTGTATATGAGCCCCTCACAGAGGAAATTATAAACATTGGAAATTCCCACAGGTAGTGGTGAACTTCAACCTATAGAAACTAAGATATGAGTCCTATACCCTCCCCCTCACCCCACCTATGCTTTCTGATTCCAATGTTGCTTCAATGGAAATGCTGTCTAGTGGGCTATATAAGTGATGATCTCATACTATCTTGAATATTCTCTATGACTACCTTTATATCAGTGCAGAAGGGAAACATTTGGGATGGAACAACACGGCGTAGTTTGAAGAGCTCCAAACTCCTTAGACTTAGACTATGTGTGGTCCCAAACAGTAATTTGGCTTCTCCCTGAGTGCTATAGACTAGATGTTTTTGTCTTTCCAAAATTCATATGTTAAATTCAGATATGATGGTATATGATGGTGTTGGCAGTGGAGCATTTGAGGGGTATTTAGATGATGAGAGCAGAGCCCCCGTGAATGCAATCAGTGCCCTTATTAAAGAGGCCCCTGAGAGGTCTCTTGACCTCTTTCACCGTGTGAGGTTACAGAGAGAAGGCAGCCGTCTGTGAACCAGGAAGCTGGCCCTCACCAGACACCAAGTCTGCCAGTGCTTTGATCTTGGACTTTCTAGCCTCCTGATGTGTGAGAAATAAATTTTTCCTGTTTATGAGCCACCCCGTCTATGGTATTCCATTGTAACAGTCCAAGTGGACTAACACACTGGCTCATGATCTACTTTCATAATCTGAAGTGTTGGGTAGTAGCTTTCTTTGATGTATGAAGAAGATGACATACTTCTTTATAATTGTGGGTGTGTGTGTGTGTGTGAATTGGGTCTTCTGAATATAATCATGTAATAGCTACCTTTTGATTTTCACAGTCCTTTTTTTGTTATAGATATGAGAGACAAAGTAATAAAATCTACAGAAAATTAAACAGTGTCATTTTACAGCAAATAATGTACTTTCTCAAATCAAGGGTAACATGAAAAAGCATCATTGATTTATTAACACCTTTTCAAAAAATCTCACTACAAAAGTACATGTCAGTTATAAAAAATACATACTAATTGTATAAATATTAAAATGTGAAAACAAGTATGGCTTATAATTATGGAAATGTGATAGTTTTTCTTTTTTTCTTAATGTATCAAATTATTTTTACTAGACCTATTATTAAATTATACTGATTCATAAATATTTGAATGCCACCATTTATACTATAACAATACTTTATTATTCTGGGTGGTCAGTCACACAAAAACTTAGAGAATAGAGATCTAAAATGGAAAAGCACTGTGTTCTCCCTCTATCCAAACTTGTTCTTGGAACAGTCCTGCTTTGAGAACTATAATAATCCTGAGGTTCACGAACTTTCTCTCTGTCTCCTCAGAAACACATCCAGATCAGCAATCAGCATTTCCCCATCTTTCATGGAATAAAAGGTGGGGATGTGTTCAGTTTTTCTGAAACATGTTGCCAAAACTTTAAGGTTATATCAACAACAGAGTAGATATAAGAACGAACTATCATTTCTATTAAAATGGGAGGAAAAGAGACCTAATTTCAATTTTTCATTTAGAGGTTTGCTTTGAACATTTTCTCTGTATTCTGTAGTGACCTGAAGTTGCTTCCACCACCACACCCAATCCCACAAGGATTTTAATTGGCATGCTTGATAATATTGTTTTAAATTTAGTAGGGAAGGCCTCCCACCACTAACTGTTTCTATAGAGTGTATTAAACTCTTGGGGAATTTTTCCTCCAAAAAAAGCATGGAATTTCTCTCTGAAATATTTATTTCTCTAGGACTCTAAATGTAAGTGTCTGGAATAAAAAAGAGAATGGGAGCAAGAGAGTGAGAGAGCCCGGAGAGGTGTATAAGAGAAGGAGGGAGGCAGGAAGGTATTCTTGGTAAATAATTCTTATTTTAGAATTGATTTTAATGACTCTCTTATTACCTATCAAAAGGAAAGGAAAGAAGTTTTAACAATTTTGAAATTTGCCATTTAAATTTCACATTTGCCTTGTGAAATTTCCATATGCCTATGGAAAAAAAAACCTTCTTTTTGAATTTTTGCACATTTCCTTTCCACTGAGAAGATATCTGACTTTTGCCAAGTGAGATTTGGAAGATGTTAACAAAAAAAAAAGCTTCTGAAGCATAAGTGAAAAGTCTACTGATCACTCCCTCTATCTTTGGAAATATACTTCTTTTCAAATTACCCAACAGTAAGGAAGTAAATCACTATTTATTTGCTGTTTGTTGTCTCCTGAACAAACATTATTAAACTAAAATCATCTTTTTTCTTGAACTTTTGCATTGCATCTGAACTCCAGACTGCAATAATAGACAACTCAGTATTTTGGGTCATGCCAAGATTTTTTTTGCCTGATAATGATTTCCCAGCAGTCCCACAAATTAAATTATAAAATGTCCAGGCTATTCGGGCCACATCAGGATGAGATGTCTTCTGTTCTGCATTTAGATGAATGACTTCCTACCTCCAAATCTTCCCCTATTAAAACAAACTAATCTACATTTCTTTCAATTTGGTTGTTCTAGTGTAAAACTTCACTGTTGGATGCCTTTCAGGAATATATGTCCTTGTTTGATATTCTTCATGTCATAGTCTATGAATGATCCAATTGACCCACATTCTTTCTTATGCATCCTACAGAGATAATCACCAAGGATGGATGTTGGCTGATGGATACTGACGTCAGGAAGACCAATTAAAATGAAGAGCCAGAGTTAAGATCCTGGTGCCTTTCCTGCCATCACTTCCAGAGTTGCCGCCTTTTTCATGCTTCTAGGTAATGCTTGGGCTCTCAATCTAAGATTAAAAACATCTGCTAGAGGAATTGTCAAACAGTCTTGGAACACTTAGTCGAATTCACAGGAACCCCATCTGGGACTGGTGATACTTACTTCTTTCATATCTTTAATTGTTTCTAGCACCTCCATAGATCAAAGTTCTCTCCATAATCCTTTCTTTCCATCATGGCATATTTACCCATTTTATATCAAAATGTATAATCTTTACCATCTGGTTTCATAGGGGAATATAAATCTTTATCAAAGTAGATTAACATTAAGTAACTTTATTTTTCAGCTCTGTGTGCCTGTATTTATTTCTCATGTGCAAACTTAAGAAAATCATCCCTTCTTCTATGGTAGACTTTAAATTTAGAAATGAGATTCCTGGCCTTTTCTAACTGTGGAGTGTTTTTACATGTTGCCTGTACTTGAATTTAGAAGTTCAAAAGAAGTCAGTTATCTTTCATCTTCTCTACTAGAATGATATATTGCTCTTACAACACGTATCACATGATCTTGATTGTAATTTTTTACATCTGCAAATATATGTCATGTCACAAAACTATAAACATCTAAGAGGCATGATTAGGTTTTAACAATTTTTAATACTTGGCCTAGTGACTAGTTCATAGTAGATACTCAATAAATTATTATATTAATATCACAATAAATTATTATGTTATAATGTACTCAATAAGTATTACATTAAAATATGAAAATGAAGGTTTTCAGATTAAAATGAAAATTGTAAATCAGCTGAATGTGGCAGAGCCTTAAATAACAGAAGGCTAAAATTATTGTACATTTACAGAAATATAATAATCTGATTTATACAAATGAATGAATCACTCTAGTTATAATTCATAAGCTCCTATAAAACATAACTCCTATTTTCATACTCTACTCCTACAACATTTTATATTTTCCTACTATTGCACATTCAATGTGCTCTGTTCCCTCAAACATGATATAGTGACTTACTGCTTCTATTAACTCCACTTTTTCTATCATGCACGCAGTTTGGGTCTTTAATATAGACAAATCATTACTTTTAAGAGGTAAAATGTATGGTTAAACCTTAAATTGTTTGTGTTGTAAATTTATTTTTGTAGTCAAATATTACGTTTTTATCTCAAGTTTCTGATCAGCTGTTAGTGAGTCACTGTTGAAAGCACAGACAGAATTCTTATTTATTACTATCAATAAAATAAATTCACATTCTGTCTTATCTCCAACACTGAAAAGTAGGCGTGGACTGAAAAGACACTTTTAACTGGGGAGATTCTCTTATTAAAAAATGTTTTGGGAATTTGTTGTCTTTGTCTCCATTTTGAATAATTATCAGTTCTCTAATCCTGGTGTTAAGGATAACACCTCAATCAAGTTCATCTTATTCAGGACTAAATAAATATCTTATTCTAAAGCAAAGACCTCTTCCAAGGAGCACACCAAAAATTCTAAATACATCTCATCTACTTCTATTATGACATGTACCATTGGGAAGTATGAAAAATGAGCTACTTAATTTTAAGGCATGATTTTGAAAAGATAGCATTTCTTACAATGACATATGTTCTATTGAACTTCAAAAAGTGAAGTATTTTAGGAGCAAATGTCAAGGCAAGTGTTGGAGAAATCTGTAGGAGAAAAGAAAAGAAATAATCTAACCATAAGGTCATGTGAATACACTAATTTTTATTGAAATTATAGCTCCAGAAGCTTTAGGACTTTGCTACAATATCATATTTACATTGATAAAGTGAAATATTTATGTTTGGACCATTAAATTGACAAATACATTGATGTCTAAAAGTGCAAAATGAGTTTTAAATATTTAAGATGGTATTCTTTCAACCTCTAAATTAATTCTGGCTGTACAAAGTACCTAGTAAAGAAGGAAAAAACCTTGAAGTGGAATCCAAAGACTTATGTTTTAATCTGGTATCTGATACTAACTAGGAATTATGATCATAGGCAGTATGTTTAATTTTTCTGGGCTTCATATATAAAATTAGAGGATTGGACTATATGATCTTTTTATTGAGGTATAGTCAGTTTATAATGTTGTATCAATTTCTGGTGTACAGCAAAATTATTCAGTCATACATGAATATACGTATATTCATTTTCATATTCTTTTTCACCATAAGCTACTACAAGATATTGAATATATTCCCCTGTGCTGTACAGTATAAATTTGTTTATCTATTTTATGTATTCCAGTCAGTATCTGCAGATCTCAAACTCCCAGTTTATCCCTTCCCACCCTTCTCACCCCTGGCAACAAGTCTGTATTCTATGTCTGTGAGTCTGTTTCTGTTTTATATATAAGTTCATTTGTCTTTTTTTTTAGATTCCACATATGAGTGATATCATATGGTATTTTTCTTTCTCTTTCCGGCTTGCTTCACTGAGAATGACATTCTCCAGGGACATCCATGTTGCTGCAAATGTAATTATTTTATTATCTTTTATGGCTGAGTAGTATTCCATTATATAAATATACCACAGCTTCTTTATCCAGTCATCTGTCGATGAACATTTAGGTTGTTTCCATGTCTTGGCTATTGTAAATAGTGCTGCTATGAACATTGGGGTGGTGCATTTGTCTTTTTGAATTATGGTTCCTTCTGGGTATATGCCCAGGAGTGGGATTGCTGGATCATATGCTAAGTCTATTTTTAGTCTTTTGAGGAATCTCCATACTGTTTTCCACAGTGGCTGCAACCAAACTGCATTCCCACCAGCAGTGTAGGAGAGTTCCCTTTTCCTCACAGCCTCTCCAGAATTTATCATTTGTGGACTTTTGAGTGATGGCCATTCTGACTGGTGTGAGATGATACTTCATCATAGTTTTGATTTGCATTTCTCTGATAATTAGTGATATTGAGCATTTTTTCATGTGCCTATTGATCATTTGTATGTTTTCATTGGAGAATTGCTTGTTTAGGTCTTCTGCCCATGTTTGGATTGGGTTGTTTATTTCTTTTTTATTAAGTCATATGAGCTGTTTATATATTCCAGAAATCAAGCCCTTGTCAGTCTCATCTTTTGCAAATATTTTCTCAACCATTCCATAGGTTGTCATTTTGTTTTGCTTATGGTTTCCTTTGCTGTGCAAAAGCTTATAAGTTTAATTAGGTTCCACTTGTTTATTTTTGGTTTTATTTGTTTATTGGGTAGACAGCCCTAGGAGACCATTGCTGGGATGTATGTGAGATAATGTTTTGCCTATGTTTTCTTCTAAGAGATTTATTGTGTCTTTTCTTATGTTTACTTAAGTCTTTAAGCCATTTTGAGTTTATTTTTGTGTATGGTGTGAGGAAGTGTTCTAACTTCATTGATTTACATGCTGCTGTTGTTTTCTCAGCACCATTTGCTGAAGAGACTGTCTTTATCCCATTGTATGTTCTTGCCTCCTTTGTCAGCTCCATCCTACAGCTAGTGAATGTCTTTCAAGAATGAAGGGGAAATCAAGAGAAAGGAAAACTAAGAGAATTTGTCCCAGGAGACGTATCCTAAACGAATGGCTCTAAACAGAGAGGAAACAATATAAGAAGGAACCTTAGTGTATCAGGAAGGAAGAACATAATAATCAAAACATGAATAAATACAAAAGGCCTTCATTCTCTTCTTGAATTTCCAAAGTTATGTTTAATGGTTGAAGCAAAAATTGTAAAATTGCTGGATGTAGTTCTAAATATATGTAGAGAAAATATTTAAGACGATTATGTTATAAATGGGCGAGGATAATGAGAAGTAAAGGGAGCTAATATTTCTATGCTTCACTTGACCTGGTAAAATGAGGACATCAGTAAACTGTCCTCTTGTGTACATATAATGTAGTACTGTGAGCAACCACTAGGGAAGCTATACAAAGAGAGGCATACTGCAAATACTATCAATAAATCAAAGTAGAATTCTAAAATAATGTTCAAGTAACCCACAGGAGGGCATTAAGAGAAACAGAGAAATGAAAAACAGAAGGAACAAAAACAAAATGGCAATATAAAGCCCTAACATATCAATAATATCACTAAATGTAAACAGTGTACATTTACCAATTAAACAATGGAGATTGGTATATTAGATTAAAAAATATGACCCAACTATATGCTAGTGATGATGTCTCTTCAAATATAATGATATAGGTAGAAAGTAGGAGGATGGAAAAAAGATGTATCTTAGAAATATTGATCAAAAAAGTGCAGGAATGGCTATACTAATATCAGTAGACTTCAGAGTAAAGAAGAGTTCCAGAGACAAAGAAGGATATTAAATAATCATAAAAGGACCAATCCACAAAGACATAGAAATCTTAAATATGTATGTACTAAACAATAGAGTTGCAAAATATGGTAGGAATAACTCAGAGACCTGAAGGAAATAGAGACAAACCCACAATTATAGTGGATAGAGCTTGACAGTGAATTCTTAGACTTGACACAAAAAGCACAATCCATAAAGGGAAACACTGATAAATTGGACTTCGTCAAAATTAAAAATATTTCTTCTTCAAAAGATCCTGTTCAAAACATTAAAAGATAAGTATGGGCGGTAAGTCCAAGATCAAGATGCCAGCCTGGTCATTTTCTGGTGAATGCTCTCTTCCTGACTAGAAGACAGCTGCCCTCTCACTGTGTCCTCACATCACATGCACACATACACACACACACACACACACACACACACACACACTAGGTCTTCCTCTTCTTGTAAAGGCACTAATCCCATCACGATGGTTCCACCTCCATGACCTCATCTAACCCAGTTACCTCTCAAAGGCCCCATCTTCAAATACCATCACATTGGGGGTTAGGGCTTCAACATCTGAATGTTGAGCTGGATACAACATTCAGTCCATAACAAAGGAATACTAAAAATCCAAAGATTAGAAAATATGTAGTTGAATACTTACTTGCTCATAAATTTCATATCAACTTCCAGGACCTGTAAGGAGACCTGACTGTTTTTGAGTTCAGTTGTAACAGGGAATGAGTTTAAAAGAATTACAGTAAGCCCTCTGGTCTTTTCCATGAGGATAGTCAACAACATTCTTTGATTATGTTTGTGTGGATGAATATTTCTGTTTATGGATAATATTAGGTCTCCTCAAATAAATGTCTTCTATGTAAATAGACCTGAAATTCATGCTGTTCAAAACTGTCTCTTGGTTTAGATTATTCTACATTGTGCTATTCGTATGATATTGGAACTTACTAATCCCTTTGCAAATCTGCAGTTCTAGCCACATGTTAGATGAGTTTCCAGTGAAGCTGTCTAGGGAGCTGGGCTCTAGATAAATAAATATAAAGAAAAAATACTAGATAAGATATTGAGAAAGAATATGCTCATATTGTTTTTTTGGAAATATGATTGCTATTTTTAGGGCTAAATCTCTTTTACCTTTTTTTTTTTCTTTTGAGAGAGAAAGTTAAGAAAATAACTGTGGCATGGTGCCAGCTTCACATTGGATACAGATGGAAATTCCCAAGTAACATTTGCTATAACTACAAAATCTATAGTCAATCCATGTCTAAAAAGTTAAAGGGAACCTTTAGCCTATGTAAAGAATTGGGGATTTGAAACAATTCCATAGCGAGCAGTTTACAATGAGCTGTCAAATAGTCCTGGTGAATGAAGCTGGCATTTAGAAAGGGGGTAAGAGAAGTAAAAAATAATGAGGAAATGAAGACTTTTTTGGTAAATTGACATGAAGAAGTTGTATTTCAGAATTATGGGAGAATGCCTAGTGATCAATATAATACTGACAAGAGTTTTAAACTAGTGAGGAATAGTTGGTGAATGTGCTCTTAAATCCACTATCTGCTATTTTACGGATATGTATATATTATATATGATATATCTACTTCCTAATATCATCACATTAAGGGTTAAGATTTAACATATGAATTTTAGGGGGACACAAACATTCAGTCTATAGAATGGATACATAGAAATGAAGAAAGAAATATGCAAAATATATATACACATATATAGCCTTTTTTTTGTCACACAAAAGGTAGAGTAATAGAAAATTTTTCCTCTTGGTTTTTTCAGCTAATGTGTATATCCTTGAACTCTCTCAATATCAATTAATATTCATTCTTTTTATACCTTAAAAGTTCTCCATTGTAGGGAAGTACCATAGTTTATTCAACCACTCTCCTATGTGTGGGCATTTAGGTCATTTCCCATATTTTGATTTTGCTGTGATGAATAACCTTGAGCATATATTTTTGTCTTTGAAGGGATGTATCTTGAGGATAAATCACTAAAATTAGAATTGCTGGACAAAAATTAAATATGAGCATCTCTTCATATGTTTAAGGTTTGTTTATATATTGTTTCCTATAAATTGCCTATTCATTTTCTCTGCACATTTTTCTAATGGATTTTGGCCTTTGTAATGCTCAGTTTTTTAGTAAGTTTTTTACCATTGATAGTGGTTCTAAGAGGAAGTTTGCCACACACTGGTATACTGTAAAAAATTCCCAAGCAACATTATATTGAAAATTAAGAACTGAAATTTGCAAATGATTCCCTTCCTTTGAAAAAGAAGAGTAAATATAAGATCATCCCTATAATAGTAATAATAATACCCTCTATTAACTGCTTTCCAATATAGTGTGTTGTGTAGAAGAGAAAAAACAGGAGCTCACCAGCCCTCCGAGAATTGCACCTAACCCCAGCATACTGGCTTTGAAAATCATCTTTCTTGTATGATGAGAAACATACAGTTAAACAGTTCTGTTCAAAATAATCCATATGGAATTTTTTAAATGTCCATCTTTATTTGGTTTATATGGAACACAATTCTCCACATATTATTATGTATAAACTGATTATCATTGTCAAAGCAGTATTCTGTGTCCACAGTTTGACCAGAACACTGCCCCCATAGGAACTTTCTGTGGTACCTCATTACAGAACAGATTGTGTTCCTTTACTTCCCCATATCATTCCTCAGAGCTCGCCTCTCATTTCCCCACTTACTGAATACATACACCTTAGGAATCTTTATTATTATCAGCCTGTTATTCTAACTCATAATATCAGGTTCATAATATATTGGATTTCCTAAGTAATATATTCTATGTATTATTATTAGTAACACACATATTAGTAACATCAGCCAGCGTCCTCCTCCCCACCCTCCTGCTTCTCTCTCTCTTCTTTCCTCTTTCCTTCTTTATTCTTTCCTTCCTTCCCTCCTCCTCTCTCACCTTCCTTTCTTGCTTGTCTTCCTCTTTTTCTCTTTCTTTCTTTTCTTTTCTTTCTTTTCTTTTCTTTTCTTTTCTTTTCTTTTCTTTCTTTTCTTTTCTTTTCTTTTCTTTTCTTTTCTTCCTTCCTTCCTTCCTTCCTTCCTTCCTTCCTTCCTTCCTTCCTTTCTTTCTTTCTTTCTTTCTTTCTTTCTTTCTTTCTTTCTTTCTTTCTTTCTTTCTTTCTTTCTTTCTTTCTTTCTTCTTTCTCTCTTTCTCTCTTTCTCTCTTTCTCTCTTTCTCTCTTTCTTCCTTTCTTTCCTTTCTTTCCCTGTCTCTCTGTCTCTCTTTCCCTCCCTTTCTTTTTTTTCTTCCTTTCTTTTTTCCGTTCTTTCCATAATAGGTTATCAACTCATGTTCTGGACCCAAGCCTTACCCCATCATCCACTTCCTCATTTCAGAGACATATTAGCATGGGTATATAGACCACACATTTCAAACTGCAGAATAAACAAAAATGCCTTAAGTGTGGTAATCAGGTGCTGGTGATTCTATATGACTCTCCAATATATTTACATTCTTTGTCACCATCAGAGGTTCAAGGTTGAAACCTGAATTTTTATGGGAATGAGGGTCTGTGTTGGTGTATGTTTTTCTTTTCATTTTGGAATTGGCTGGTACATGATTTACTGGTGAGAAAGCCAACTTAGATAAAGTAAAAATCAACCCAGCAGGGCCATATATCACAAGTTTGTAAACTGTGCTCACCCTTTAGCAATTTATTACCCTTGCCTAAGTACTGTTACACTGTTCTGAAACCATTTAAACATCATTTCTCCTGTTTTCCCTTTTGCTACTATTCAGGTTCATCTCCATTCTGATCTGTAATTAAATAAGTTGCTTCTTGGCCTGAATAATTAGTCAACTCTGCAACCTGAGACTGAATTTCTTTCAAGAGGAATCAGATTTATCTCACCTATTGAGTTATTAAGTTTCCCTTCTGTTGCCAAATACACATTATCTTTTATTTGATATGATACGCTGAATCCAGAAACTTCCTTGAATGCCAAAATGTCATTTCCCTGTCTCCACACTCTTTCTCCAGGGATTTACACATTTCTGTTCTACTCACCTCAGCCCTGATCCACATGCCTGCTATTTCCATCCCAGACATCTCTGCGAGCTGTCAATCACACTGCACTTGGCTGGAAGGTTTGGGGCTTTTGAATCTGTACAGCCAAATATCCAGACTAGGTTAATACTCCACCCAGCACTTTTGGATTTTGATTTCAGCATTATGTTTTCACACAGACTTCCAGAAATTAAAAGTGGCTTCACCAAATCCCCATGCCACCTGTCTCCTTCCAGTTAATCATATTTTGCATTTTCCCATCTACGACGTAGCTGCCACCCTGCGAGGAGATAGCCGAGACCCTCGAGGATGCACTGAGTTTCACAACAAATGCATCTGCCTAACTGCTCATCAGGGACCTTATTTAAAAATAAAAATTTTTACAGTTTTGTGTTTCCTCCCAAGCCACCCCAGCAAGAGCTTTTCTTTTGAATTTCAGTGGTGAGGAATGATGACAGGTTGGCATGATGCAGTTTTTACCAGTTGAATAGAAAGAAACTTAAAGACTTTGGAGAAAATATCTAGGAACAGCCAGAGATGACATCCATTGAGAACTCTGAGTAGTTCAGCTGAGTGACTGTAAACCACTACAGGTAGCCTATTTGCTTCTCACAAGTGACATAATCCTTACTTCTTCTCAACATTTGAAATGACAAGTGTTTGGAATTAGCAAATTACTATGTTGAATTACCTCACATCTATTGATGCTTATTTATTAGTATGTATACATACCAGGCCAAAGGGTTGAAAATATCATTTCATCAAAGATAACTTGTTGCTTATGCCTCATGAATTAAAAAAAATTCATTTCATTTACTGAATCCATCCCTCTAAAATGGAAGATTTAGTATTAATTAAAACTATGTTCTGTACCTAGAGGGTAGTTTTACTACCATTTTTAAAAACCAGGAGTTTAAGTCATCACAGAGACCAAATGGGGACAGCCTTGTAACATCCTCCCCACGCAAGATGAGAAGTCAGAGTTACAGCATAGTAACTCCCAGTGGCACAAATTCGACACAGGTGTTTCAACTGCACATGGACTGAAATACATCTGCATGTTTCTCTGTGGACACAGGAAGGTAAGGCTGCTGGCCGTCTTATGATGACACCCATGGGGTTTCTGAGTCTTAATGGAGTTGTCATAGTGGCTTGGTTTTTGGCTCTCAGCTTTCTGTGTCCAAGATGTCAATATACCATTTCTCTGGTGAGGTCTTGGGAAATTTGTGAGTTTGATTATACATGTATCAGAAATGAACTTATAAAGCAAATTTCAGGTACATGTATTTATTTTGGTGCATGTTTTTCCAGTAATCAGAAAGATCATTTCTACTATACAGGATATCCCAGTCCCAATATGAAGGCACTGAGAAATGAAGTTAGCAAGCAGAGGTTGTGTGGGGAGTGTGAGGTCATGCAGAAAGCCTGGAGTGGGACTGACGAGTTCTTCATTAGGTCATCTGAACACCATAGCTCCACAGATTGCTCCTTTCTGAGAACCAGAATATGTTACTTGAATCTTTCATACACAATCAACCTCTCTCACACGCTCTCTTGTTCTTTCTCTCTCTTCTTCTCTTCCTTTCTAAAACTTTTCTGATAACCACTAGAATATTTCTTTTTCTGGCAAGCTCTCTTTTTCCTGTATTCCATTATAACTGCCTTTCGTCTTCATCGCAATAGCACTTTTCTTCATTTCAACATACTTTCATACTGTGTTACAATTCACAAGGGCATGAGTTTTTCTTAAAATTGCCCAGCAGTTACTATTCTCCATTTTAAAAAGGATTAATCCTATCAAGAAACCATTTCCAAATACTTTTTTTTTTGCCTTGAATAATTTTGTAGAAGGAATCCCATTCATCTACGGTGTACACAGTCTACTTAGCTTCTCTCACAATTGCTGACATTCCCTTGGGGTTCATTTCTTTTAGACTTTAATCCTTTCACATCCCCTAAACATCTCCCTGCAAATGGCTCTTTGACAAGAGTCATTGAAATTAGAAGAGCCATCTGCAGGGAAAATAAACTAGCTTTGGCTCCCTTAGCCATAACCAACAGTTATATCAAAGGAGGAATAGATGAGAGGGGCAATGTTGTGTGCAGTTTAGAAACCTAGATTTTTTTTGTCAGCGATTTGGATTTGAACCACAGCTCTGCTGTTACTTCAGCTGTAGAATCATTGGCCAGTTTCCTCTCTTAGCGTTAGTTTTCTGATTTATCAAATGTAGACAATAAAACTCTCTTCCCCTCCTAGTCCCTTCTACACCACCACTGGGGTTGTTAGAAGGCTTCTGTGAGAAAACATATATGAAATGCTGAGCACAGTGACTGACAGGAGTGGGTCATTGCAGGAGATGTTGGCCAGTGTGCTAAGATCCGAAACAGGGTAAGGATGCTGGGAAGGACTGTCTGCTGCCACCTCAGCATTTATATCTACAGCTTCTAAGGTCTGGGAAATTACATTCCTCAAATTCCCCTTCCCTATTTCATTATGGGTAGAATTTCCCTTTGAGAGGAAGTTGTATGAGGTTTGGGCAGCAGATGAGAAGTGAAATCCGTTATCCTCTGGATGTGGTGGCAGCCAGGTTTGTAGGCAGGCATGAGAGTCACAGCAGGTTTTCAGCGAGGGCGTGAGAACCACCCATGGCATTGCTACTCGTGGCAGGCAGAACTTGCCTGACTTTTCGGCTGCGGTGCCCATAATTTTCCACGGCAACTCTCTGATCTTTCCTCCCCAGCTCTTCCAACATCCATGTAAAGCTGAATTTCTGGGTGAAATTTAGAGATGATTTTGGGGATAGTTAGAGTGGCTTTGTTTTCCTGATTGATCCCAGGCAGATAGAGTTGGCTATGCTCAGCTTCAGAAAGCTGCCTGAGAGTAGAAGTCACCTAGAACAGGGCAACTTTAGAGATTATTTAGAGGGCTTATTTAGAGATTATTTGAACAGTATTATTCTCCCCTACTAGATTGTGGCACCAGTGCAGTGCTGGGCACATTGTAGGAACTCAGTAGACATTCGTGTGTGGCTACTTCCGTTTGTCCCACCGCTCATTCCCTTTCTCAAATGTGTTCTCTCCTCCTCTCCCACTATGCCGACTATACCGCAGGGTTGAGCAAGAGCCACGATCACCTCAGCCCCTCCTCTTCTGATCATGTGTCATTGTTCCTGGTCTCGTCTGGCTAATCAAAACCTTTCTAAAGAGTTTTTTGAGTGGAAACAAATAGAAGGGCCTCTTCCTGTACTGTAACAGCCTGGAAGCTAGCTGTAGCCATTGTTTTAACAATGTGGAGAAAATTTGTCTGGAAAAAATGAAGTGAACATGAAAATGGTAGGCCTGTGAGATGGTGAGAGAGGAAGCCTTCTAACAACCTGTCACTGTTCAGATCTTCAAGCTGCAGGCGTCCCCAGTGAGTGACATACTCCTCACCATTACGGTTTGGTCGTGAAGGACAGTACATGAACTTTCCTGCCTAGTCAAGTTTGAGTTGAGTTTCTGTCATTACACCAACAGAGTGATACCTGATTTATTTGCTTGTATCCCAGCGATTTTATTATGCCCTGACTCCTACCTTCACCTTTGGCTATGCCCTTACCATCAACTTTTGGGAGGAGAGAAATGATAGAGGCAAATGTTAAAGAGTTGAGTTAAAAGAGAATATACGGTCACCTCTACAAGGGAAGCCAGGAAGAGTGTGTCTGATTGGTCTTCAATGGCTTAAATGTGAGAGAACAAAATTAATATTAGTTTTTAAAAAGTTTTTGAATGAATGCATCTTGCCCTGGGCAAAAGAACCAAGAGCTAGTGTTAGCGCAGCCATTCAATTTCCCATTGTGTTAGTTACCTTATCCTCAAGACATCCTTATAACTCTGCTGGGTCACACACTTGCCTTGTTATATCACAGTTTATCTACCTACTAATCATTCTGCTTCATTAATCTGTTGGGAAGCAGAGATCGTATTTTATCCATATTCACATGCCCAGGATCTGACATATTGCATATCCCACAGTAGGTGATCAGTAATTTCATGCTGAATGAATGAAATGTGTTTAAATAAAGTATACAACAAAGCAGTATCTGTGTTTGACCCACACCTTTTGAAAAAACATTAAGGGTCACATTCATTTAAAGAAATACTGGACACATTGTAGTTTAATGAAAAGGAACTTGGACAGCTTCTTGACAGTTTGATTATATAAGGGAAAAATATACATACACATGTGTATGATGTATGTGTGCGTATGAGGTAATTCTCTGATGTCTTTTTCCTATGTCCATCCCTCCCTTTCTTCTTTCTAAATGCAGGTCATATGGTGTAGGAGCTGCGGATAGTAAGATGTATTATCTCTCAGTCCTTCCTTAAGACCAATGATGAAGTCTAGTGGTACAGAGTAGAGACAGACACACTGACATTTATCTATCTATCTATCTGTCTATCTATCTAACATACTTAGAGTTATTAGTAATAAATATTATTTTATTACCAAATTAACAGTAAAAGATCAGTAGCAATAGTGAGTTTGTGTCTTGGAGTAAAAATTGACTAAGTTTTCAGTCCTCAAAATATTGAAAGAGGCTGTAAAAAGTTAACCACTTAAACAAAAGTGGAACAAGTATATTGAAAAGAGTTCCCAGGGTGACTGCTTGGGAATAAGAATAATAGTGATAACAGTAATGTCTAATATTCATAGTATTTACCAAGTGCCATGAGTTCTGCTAATTACGTATGTTGGCTATCATAGTCTATACCTACAACAGTCATATGAGATAGAAATAAATTATTATAAACTTTGCAGATGAAGAAAACTATGCTTAATGGTGTTAAGTAGTTTCCCAATGGCATGTAACTAACGTGATGCAGCCAACATTCAGACCGAAAGGTGTCTGTCTGCAGAGCCAGAGTTCTTCCATAAAATAGAGAGGCAATGTTTAAAACCCACACTTGACAAAGAGGAAAATCATGCAGTTACCATTGATGAAAATATTGATAGAAAAACCATACTGTTACCATGGAGTATGGACCATAAGGAGCTCTGTGGAACAGGGACTAGCAGAAGCCATGTGACGGAAACTGTGCATTTAAGGGAATTGAGATGAAGTTCAAATATATTGGAGATGACCTTAGCAGGTAAAGGCAGAGATGCATAATATCAAATGTAGAAAAAAGACTTCAATATTTAACTGAAATACAGCATAAATGTAGTACTATAGAATGGATGATAATCTTCAGCAGGTCAGATCTCAGGGTTTCCAAAGGCTAAACAGAAGAATATTCTTTAATCTATTTTAAAATGTATGCTTTACAAATATCTAGGATCCCAAGGCAATAATTTAGAAATATACAGACTTGCGCAATGATACTTCTAGGTAGAGAGGTTCCATTTAAGCTACAAGGCCTGAGATTTTGGGAGAAAGTTCATGGAGGGAAATTGGATCTCTCTTATCAAGGAATGCAATGCTGGAAAGGACCAAATACAAGCAGTTGTTTACTTCATGTAGCAGTTGAAATATCTGTCTGAATTTGTCCAGAATATTTAGCTGGAGTTTTGAGTCAACATGTGCTCCTCGGAACCTTCACTCTACTACTTTTTTCTTCCTTCTTGGCTTATGTGTGCTTCGTCACTGTGGCTTTAGTCTCAGTCTGTTATATAGGAGATCAGATGTTAGGGAAGGAGTACCAGAGGAAGAATCCTGACTGCCAGGCAAGACTATAGATTCTTTGATTTGGCTTCAGTTCATCAAACCTCAATTGAATTTACTCTGAATCAAAGGAGGTAGGGGACTCCATGAACCCATTCAGTTTTAAGATTCCGCTACTCTTTACTGGTCCTCATCCCTTAAATTGTAAAATCCTTTTCCTAAGGCACTCATCTCCCAAATCATCCTGAATTGGTACCTCCTTTTCTTGTACACATTAGCATATGGACTTGTGGTCTCTGCCAAATAGGTTTTTTTCGAGTTTGGAACAGTTATTTATTTGAACATATATACGTCAGCTTGGCTCTGATTTTTTTTAAGTGCTATGAACATTATATACTGCCTCAAATACATATTAAAGGTTCGACATATAGTTGTTTAATTGATTAGAAACTGCCAAGCCACTTCACTGTCTCTTACAACGAAAACCAAAAGTAAATCTGCCTCTCAGAACAGCTTTTATCATTAGAAATTAATTCATAGAGTTTTATTTTACAGAGGCGTAAACTCAAATAAGGGACAATTAAGATTCTTATCTCATGTGTTCTGATTTTAAATCTATATTTCTTCCATCTGTATCACATAACTGTTTACTAAAAATGTATGTTTGAAATGAAAAGTCCAGCAAGCTGATTTTCCTTCTGAGTGCCTCTCTATTTATTCACCTATCGTGAGTTTTGTACCTACTGTGTATCAGACCCTATGCTTGGCAAAGGCAATAGAAAGAAAAAGCCCAGTGGTTGCTGTAAGTTGGCTTAGGAGGTGGTGACAGGGTGCACGAGGCAACAACATGGCAATAACGATAGCATGAGAAGTAGAAGGATGAGCCAGGGTACAGTGTAGGAAATACAATGTAGAGACACCTGATCCAGATGCAGGGGGACAGGAAAGGTTTTTCTGGAGGTAGTGATAGCTAAGCAAAATCTGAAAGGGTGCTAGAGATCAGCCAGGCATAGGAGGAAGAATGAACATTTTACGCAAATGAAGCAGCACACACAGAAGCAAAAAGAGATGCAGGTGCCTTCAGATAATAGCAAATGGTCAGGTTCGCCAGGGCCCAGGGACAAAAAGAAAACTCTACATAAAAATTCTTCTTTTGTAAAGTAATTAGATAGACATGCTTTAAAGGGACTTGCAATTGATCACAAAGTTAATATTTTTTTTTAAAGGGAGGTATGACAATAATAAAAGGCCTGAAAGAACAGGCAGGATCAATCCCAGAAGGAAGGAAAATGAGGCAGAGAAGCATGAAAACAGCTTGACCTTTGGTTGCTAAGAAGCAGAAGGTCTCTGGTCCCCTCAGCACAAATCAAGTCAGCCAAGGTGAAAGTCACCTGAAGAAACAGACATAAGTCACTGTGTGCGTTTATTTTCCCTACCACAGTCCAGAAGTAGGACCAAATCAAGTCAGAATCCCAGAATCCGTGGCTTTGCCTGCATAAGTAATAGCAGGTCGTTTTCAGTGGGCCAAGTCCAGCACTGTATTTATTCAGCATTGAAACGTAGTGAGGAAATATAGTGAGGGAACAGAGAATTGGTAGACTTCCAGAATTATGAAATAAAACATTTGGCCACAAAATTAACCAAATGAACAAATGTCTTCTGAGGTTTGTTGTAGTAGCTGCATTTTGCATCAAGCCTACTTTGGGATATATATATAGCATTTTCATCTTATCCTACATCAATTTGCCTCAACCAATGAACATCATTAATGTCAGAATACATGATATTGTGTATTATGAAATCCCCAGTCTTTCCCCTGAAACCCAACAAAAATCGATACCTGGATCACTGTTAAAGAGATTTGCTCTCAACACTGGCCATCTCACCAGGGAAGTAAGTCTCTTAATTTTTTTTTTTAAATCCCCGTAGCCAATATTAACACACACCTTGAAGTTCTTATTCACCTAAATTCTACCAGTTTGCTTCGTCAGCTGAGGTTAAAATTGGCTACCCAACTAGATGTAATTAGGTTATATTTTCTTAGCTCTGGATTTTATTTGTATTTAATCAGTGTCTGATAAAATGGGATGTGCCCACCTACTGTTATCAAGATCTCCAAATTAGGAAGGAATGCAATAAGTGACTTTCAGTATTATTTTTATTCCATTGTGAATTTCAAAGAATGATTCTAAAACACAATTTTGAATAAAAGCTATAAATTATCATTTTGTAATAAGAACTATAAATTACCATTTTGCAATAGCAAAAGCAATTTCTTGTTTTAGTGTATTTCTACTATACTATATTTCTGTGTTTAGGATCAGAAGACCTGTTTTTTCCCCTAGATCTGGAGCTAACCATACTTTTCATATTGAACAAGCCAGACCTTCCCTGTTTTTCAAATTCTTCCTGTGTGAAATAAGGTGTACAGACTAGATGGCTTCTGTGATTCCTTCCTATGATTTGCTAAATGTTTAAGACAAATGTACTTGATTCAAGTCGTCTATTAAAAGAGAAATCTAGAGACAAAACATATCTTACCATGAAGTCACAGCATCAAATCATTTTTGAATAGGCGTCATAGTTGTTGTGATAATGATAGCCACAACTATCATGATATAGCATTTATCAAATGTCTGCATGCTCACATCACCCTGCTAGACACTAAAATATATCAAATAAACTAAACAGATACAGTCCTGGCTAGACTCCTAAGAGCACAGTAGATAAAAAGAGAAGATGGTTTCCCACATGAAAGTGCTCCCTCCAAGGAACTGTTCTTGAGGCTTTTCCTTCAACATGATTCATGATGTGTAGTATTCTGTTTACTTCCAGGTTAAGAAAGAATAACCAAGAATAGAACAGACAAATTAAGTCAGTCAGTGCCACCTGCAGTTAGAACACTGACATAAATCCTACCACTTTTTACAGAAAAAATTAATAGAAAATTTTTGGAAGAAAATCATGGAGGCCATCAAATATTGGGTACCTGCTAGGTATAGTTTTTGGAGGGAGGAGGTGGGGAGTATAAGATGAAAATCAGTACCTTATGCCCTAGGTAGGAAGTGCACTTATGCCCTAGGTAAGAAGATAAGATGTATGATTTCAAATTAAAATTGACTCCAGAACTTAGTCATCATTTTCTTATAATAGTTGAAGCTTATACACATAGAAATATGTATCAGTGAACACAAGACCCAATGACTGGAATGAACAGAAAATAGTCTACAAGCTGACCGCAGAATGACTGCTATGATCTTTGTAAAACTCATCTGTGCCTTGAATGAGGCAGGAACATAGGATATCTCTCCATTTATTTGTTTTCTCTTCAAATTCTTTTAGTAATGTCTTCTAGTTTTTAGTGCACAAAACTTTAATCTCTTTAGTTAAATTTGTTTCCAAGTGTTTTATTATTTTTAACGTTTTTGTAAATGAGACTGTTTTCTTAATTTCCTTTTCAGATAGTTCACTAGTAGTATACAGAAATGCAACTGAGTTTTTTTTTGTATTGATTTTGTATCCTGCAACATAAGTGAATTTGCTTATTAGCTCTAACGGATTTTTGGTGAAGTCTTTAGAATTTTCTATATATATAATATCATGTCACCTGCAAACAGAGACAGTTTTACTTCTTCCTTTCTGATTTGGATGCCTTTTCTTTCTTTTTCTTACCTAATTGCTCTAGCAAGAACTTTCAGTACTATCTTGAATAAAAGTAGTAAGAGTGGGCACCCTTGTCTTGTTCCTGATTGTAGAGGAAAAGCTTTCAGCATTTAACCATTGCGTATGTTAGCTGTGGGTTTGTCACATATGACCTTTATTATGCCATCCATAGCATAATATAGGATAAATTTCTTCTATACCCAGTTTGTTGAGAGTTTTTATTATAAATGGATGTTGAATTTTGTCAGAGGCTATTTCTGTACCTATTTAGATAATCATATGGTTTTTATCTTTCATTTTGTTAATGTTGTATACCACATTTATTGATTTGATTAATGTTGAACCATTCTTTAAGCCCAAGAATAAATCTTACTTGCTTATGGTGTAGGACTCTTTTAATTCACTGTTGAATTTCATTTGCTAATATTTTCTTGTGGATTGTTGCATCTATGTTCATGAGGAATATTCACCTTCAACTTTCTTTTTTCTTGTAATGTCCTTGTCTGGCTTTGGTATCAGGGTAATGCTACTCTCATAGAGTGAGTTTGGAAGTGTTCCCTCCTCTTCAATTTTTTGGAAGAGTTTTAGAAAGATTGGTATTAATTCTTTTTTAATTGTTTGGTTGAATTTGTCAGTTAAGCCACCTGGGCCTGGACTTTTCTTTGTTAGGAGGTTTCTTGATTATTGATTAAATCTCTTAGTAATAATGGCCTGTTCAGATTTTCTCTTTTTTCATTATTCAGTCTTGATTTGATTGTACGTTTCTAGCAATTTATCCCTTTCTCCTAGGTTATTCAATTTGTTGGAGTTCTAGTTAGTAGCCTTTTATAATCTCTTTGTATTGATATCAGTTGTAATGTCTCCTCTTTATTTATAATTTTGTTTTGGTAGTCTCTCCTTTTTCTTGTTCAGTCTAGCTAAAAGTTTGTCAATTTTGTTTATCTTTTCCAAAACAGCAACACTAGTTTCACTGATATTTTTCTGTTGTCTTTATAAGTCTCTAGTTCATTTATTTCAATTCTAAGCTTTATTATATCCTTCCTTCTGCTAGTTTTGAGTTTTTTTTTTTCTCTAATTCCTTGAGATTTAAAGTTAGGTTGTTTATTTGAGATCTTTCTTTTTTCTTACTATAGACATTTATTGCTGTAAACTGCCCATTTAAAACTGCTTTTGCTGTATCCCATAAGGTTTGGTATGTTGTTTTTTAAATTTTGTTTGTCTCAAGATAGTTTCTAATTTCCCTTTTGATATCGTCTTTGACCCAGTGGTTGTTCAGTAGTGTGTTTGATTTCCATGTATTTGTGACATTTTCAGTTTTCCTCCTATTATTGATTTCCAGTTTCATACATTGTGATCAGAAAATATGCTTGATATGATTTCAGTCTTCTGAAACTTGTTAAGACATGCTTTGTGGCCTAACATATGATCTATCCTAGAGAATGTTCTGTGGGCATTTGAGAAGAACATGTATTCTGCTGTGGTTGGATGGCATGTTCAATATGTGTCTTTTAGGTCCATTTGGTCTACACTGTTATTCATGTTTGCCATTCTGTATTAGTTTTCTCTCTGATGAAGTGTTAGAAAAACTGGATATCCATATGCAAAGGAATGAAAGTGGACCCTTACCTGACACCATACACACAGAAAAAAACTCAAAATAGATTAAGGACTTAAATGTAAGACCTGAAACCATAAAACTCCTAGGGGAAAAAAAGAAACAAATCTGCTTAGCATTTGTTAATTTGGCAATAATTTCTTGAATATGAGACTAAAAGCACAGGAAACAAAGGCAAAAATAGACAAGTGGGACTATATCAAATTAAGAAGCCCTTCACAGCAAAGGAAGCAATCAAGAAAATGAAAAGGCAGTCTATGGAATGGGAGAAAATAATTGCAAATCACATATCTGATGAGGTAAATATTCAAAATATATACTGAACTCATACAAGTCAAGAGCAAAGAAAAGAAAAAAAAAGAAAAAATTTTAATGGACAAAAGACCTGAATAGACATTTTTCCAAAGAAAACATGCAAATGGTCAACAGATACATGAAAAGATGCTCAACATCACTAATCAATAAGAGCCACAATGAGACATTTCCTCAAATCAGTTATGATGGCTATTAGCTAAAAAAGGAAGGAAGGAAGGAAGGAAAGAAGGAAAGAAAAGAAAAGAAAAGGAAGATTAATAGTGGTGAGGACATAGAGAAAAGTGAATCCTTACTGCTTGTGGGCATGTAAATTGTAGCCACTATGGAGTTTCCTCAAAAATTAAAAATAGAACTACCATAAGATCTAGCAATCCCAATTCTAGATATATCTCCCAAAGAATTGAAATCAGGTTGTCAAAGTGATAAATGCACTCCTATGTTTATCGCAGCATTATCCTTAATAGCCAAGACGTGAAAGCAACATAAATGTCCATCAACAAAAGAATGGCAAAGAAACTGCAGTATATACTTACAGTGGAATATTATGCTGCCTTTAAAAAGGAAGGAAATTCTGCCATTTGTGACAACATGGATGAACCTAGAGGACACTATGCTGAATGAAATAAGCCAGAGACAGAAAGACAAATGCTACCTGTTACCACTCATATGAGGAATCCAAAATAGTCAAACTTACAGAAACAGAGTTGAATGATGGATGCCAAGGGCTGGGGAGATGGGGAAACAGGGAGATATTAGTCAAAGGGTACAAGATTTTAGTTATGCAATTGAACAAGTCCTGGAGTTCCATTGTACAGCATATTGCCTGTATTACATACTTAAAAATTCACCACATGGGCATATCTTATATTGTTTTTGCCACAGAAAAATCTACATACTGCATTATTCTATAGAGATAGTATATAAGACAGAGAATAGATCAGTAGTTGTAAAAAACTGTGGTTGTGGAGAGGGCTCTCTACAAAGGGCACAAGTGAATATTTAGGGTGGGAAGAGTTGGGGAGGGTATAGCTCAAAGTGGTAGAATGCATGCTTAGCATGCATGAAGCCCTGGGTTCAATCCCCAGCACCCCCTCTAAGAATACGTAAACCAAATTACCTGCCCCCACCCCCCCACAAAAAAAAAAAAGAAAAAAAGGAGTAGGGTGGGAGGAGGGAACTGGTTTATATATTGACTGTGGTGGTAGTTAGTTAGCATTATGGCATACATTTGTCAAAATGTATAGAACTGTACACCAAAGTGGTGAATTTTATTGTATATAAATTATATGTCAACAAACCTGATTTAAATTTATATATATACTTACATATATATATAAAAATTATGAGGGAGTCAGAATGATTTTCTAGGGAAAAAAATCTATGAAACACAAAGTAGGCAGTATTGGAGGAGATAAGAAACAAGACATAAGACATACAAAAGACAAATAGTAAAATGGCAGAAGTTATCCTTTCATTATCAGTCTTTAAATGTAAGTCAGTTAAACTCATCAGTTAAAGAACAAAAATTTACAGAATGGAAAACAAACCAAAACATGATCTAATGATATGCTGCTTACAAGAGATGCAGGATAGATCCAAAGACACAAGTAGATTGAAGGTGAAATGATGGAAAAAGATATTCCAGGGAAATAGTCACCAAAAGAGAAGCAGTACAGCTGTAGTAATACCAGACAAAATAGATTTAAAGTCAAACACTTTTATAAGAGACAAAGGAGGAAATTATATGTTAATAAAAGGATTAATTTATCAAAAAGATATACAATTATAAACAAAAATATGCATTAAACAACAGAGCCCCAAAATATATTAAGCCAGCATTGACAGAATTGAATAAAAAAATAGGCACTTCAGCAATTATAGTGGGAGACTTCAAAAGTCCAATTTCAATAATAAGTGGAACATTTAGAAAGAAAAGCAATATAGAAATAGAGGGTTTGAACAATCCTGTAAATAAACTAGGCCTAACAGTTATGTATGACCTAATAGTCATATGCAGAACACGTCAAACAACAAAAGTAGAGTGCACGTGGAACATTCTCCAGTTTAGAAGATATGTTATGCCATAAAACAATTCTCTATATATTTAAAAAGATTGGAATCATGTTAAGCATCTTTCCAACTACACTGGAATGAAGCTAGAAATGAATAAGTGAAGGAAAACTGGAACATTTGCAAATACATGGTAATTAAACAATCAGTAAGTCAAGGAAGAAATCATTAGGGAAATTATAAAATACTTGGATATGAATGAAAATGAAAGCACAAATTACCAGACATGGGATGTAGCAAAAATAATGATCAAAGGGAAATTTGTAGCTATAGATGCTTACATTAAAGAGGAAGAAAGATTTAAATGCTGTTGAAAGGAACAAATTTGTATCAACACAAATCACAAAAACCAACACAAGAAGAAATAGAAAATCTTAACAGACCTATAACAAGCAAAGAGATTGAATAAGTAAGTAATTGAAAACCTTCCAGCAAAAATTAATAATCAAATGACCTCACTGCTGAATTCTACCAAACATTTAGAGAAGAATTAACACCCTATCCTACTCAAACTCTTCCAAAAAATGGAAAAGAAACACTTCCTAACACATTCTGTGAGGCCAGCATTATGCTGATATCAAAGCCAAAGACACAAACAAACAAAAAAAACCCCAAAAAAACCCAAACAAACAAAAAGAAAAGATCAATATCTCTTGTTAAAATAAATGCAAAAATCCTCAAGAAAATACTAGCAAAACAAATCCAACAGCACATTAAAATGTTTATACACCATGATCAAGTGCGAGTTATCTCAGGAATGAAATAATGGTTCAATTAAAAAATCAATCAGCAACATTGTAAACTGACTATACCTCAAAAAAAAAATCAATCAATGAAAATACCACAGTAATAGAATAAAGAACAACAACAAAATAATCATCTCAGTAGATACAGGAAAGAAAATTGAAAAAATCCAACAACTGCTTTTCGTGATAGAAATGCTTAGCAAACTAGGAATAGAAAGGAAGTTCCTCAGTGTAATAAAGGGCATTTATGAAAAACCCACAGCAAGAGGACCGCCACACTTAATGGTGAGGGAGTAAGTACTTTTCCTCTAGGATCAGGAATAAGACCGGATGCCTGTTTCGCCAATGCTATTCAATATTTTATTGAAAGTCCTAGCAAGAGTAACTAAGAAAAAGAAATATAAAGTTTCCAAATGAAAAGGAAGAAATAAAACTATTTCTGTTGGCAGGTAAGATTCAATATACAACAAGCAAAAACCCTACTGGAGCTAATAAATTCAGCAAAGTGGCAGATTACAAAATGAACATGCAAAAATCAATTATGTTTCTTACACCAGCAATAAATAATCTGCAATGAAATAAAGTAAACAATTCTGTTTACAATAGCATCCAAAAGAATAAAGTACTTGGGAATAGAGTTCACCAAGGAGGTGAAAGACGTACTGAAAACTATAAAATATTGCTGAAAGAAATTAAAGGAGACCTAAATAAATGGAAAGGCTTTCCATAGTCATGGGTTGGAAGACTTAATATTGTTAAGATGGCAATATTCCCCAAAGTGACATACAGGTTTAGTGCAATCCTTATATAAATTCCGCTTGCAGAAATGGAAAAGCTGACCCTAAGATTCATGTTAAATTTCATGAGGACCCAAAGAGCCAAAACAACATCGAAAAAAATAAACAAAGTTGGAGAATTCACGTTTCCCAATCTCAAAACTTAGTACAAACTTAGCGTATTTTAAAAAGTGTGATACTGGCATAAGGATACAAATAGAAAAATGGAATAGAATTGAGAACCCATAAATAAGCCCAAATATCAATGGACAATTAATTTTTGACCAAAATGCCAAGATCATTCAATGGGGAAAGAATAGTTCTTGAACATACAGTGCTGGGGCAACTGAGTACCCATATACAAAAGAATTAAATTGGACTCCTTCCTCACTTCATATTGCAAAAATTAACTCAAAATGGATTAACAACCTAAATATAAGAGCTAAAACTGTAAAACTGTTAGAAGAAAGTATAGGGTTAATTCTTGATGATCTCAGAATTGGCAGTGTATTCTTAGATTTGACACCAAAAGAAAGGAAACAATGGAATAGATAAAGTGGACTTCACAGACATTAAAAACTTTTGTGCATCAAAGAGTATGATAAGGAAAGTGAAAAGATAGCCTACAGAATGGGAGAAAATATTTGCAAATCATATATCTGCTAAGGGTTTAATATCCAGAATTTATGAAGAATCTCTAAAACATAAAGACAGTCATTAATAAATGAACAAATGACTTGAATAGACATTTCTCCAAGGAAGATATACAAATAGCCAATAGCGCATGAAAGAAATATTCAACATCACTAATCATAAGGAAAATGCAAATCAAAGCCACAATCAGATACCACTTCACAACTACTAAGGTGGCTATTATTAAAAACAAAAAACAAAAACAATGGAAGATAAGAATTGACAAGGATGAGGATTGGAACCTTCCTCCATTGCTGGGGGAAGTGAAAAATGCTGCACAGAACACTTTGGTAGTTCCTCAGAAAGCAAAACATAGCACTACCATATGACCCAGCAATTCGACTTCTAGGTATCTACCTAAAAGAACTGCAAACGGGGCTCAGATTCTTGTATGCCAATGTCCACTGCAGCATTTTTTGCAGTGGCCAAAAGGTGTAAACAACACAAGTGCCCATCAGTGGATGAATGAATAAATAAAATGTGGTATATAAGTACAATGGAATATTATTCATCTGTAGAAAAAAAACCGATATTCTGATACATGGTGCCACATACATGAACCTTGAAAATATTATGCATAAGTAAAAGGAGCCAGACACAAAAGGTCACATATTGTGTGATGCCTTCTATATGAAATCTCCATAATAGTCAAATCCATAAACATAGAAAGCAGATCAGTGGTTTTCTAGGGACAATAGGAGCAGAGAATAGGAGTGATTACTTAATGGGTACAGGTATCTTCTGTGGTGATAAAATTTTTGAAACTTAAGAGAGATGGTAGTTGTACGACATTGTGAATTCATTAAATGCCACTGAATTGTACCTTTTAAAATAAGTAATTATGAATTACACCTCAATAAAAATTGCATTGACTAAACATACAAATGTTGGGCTTCTTAGCACTCTGCAATTATAAAAAGAAATACTAAACAACTCTTCAGCTCTGAAATAATTGCTTTAAATGTCACCTTTCTCTTTCCAAATTTGAATTTGTCTTCCATTACTATCTTAATCTTGACTCCATATACACGCTGAGGTTGAAGTGAGAAGCTGGGGAAAGTGTCCTTTTTCTTTTACATTTGCTCTATTCAAAGCTCTAAAGTTGAAATAGTTTGAAAAGATAGGTATGCCTGAGCAGGAGTTCTGAGGCATTTTGGTGTAAGTCACAAATAACACCTTCACATTTCAGCAATCTGCTGGAGCTCTGAAATGTGAGCCACTGGATATTATTTCAGCCAGCTTTCTTTATTTTCATGCATAAGTGTCACTTGTGTTTGTATTGTATCTGTGCTCCTGCCCTCAGTCTCAGTAACAAACAAGGAGGATCAGGCGGAGAGACGTCACAGAGATGTAATTTCATGACTGCACGATCCATAGAAATTGCCCAAGTACCCCTGGCTTCCAGGTAGAGCCTCTGTGCTTGCTCTGAGTTAAAAGCAGCATTGAGTAATTGAAAGGAGACTGCTTTGACTGAAATTATTTAAAGTCAATAAATTAACTTTGTTTTAGAAAGCCAAGTCATTGGCATAAAGATTCTAAAGCAATTTAGTAGGACAGCAGTATTTTCAAAATAGTGCAGTGTAATTCAATAAATTTTTTTCAACGCAAGCTGAACATTCTCACAATTAATACGTATAGACAAAATATAAGTCAATCAACAATCAATCATCAAAACAATAGACTATGCCATGATTCCTGCCTTTGAAGAAAAACGTGCACAATTACATAAAAATTGAATGTCATAAAATCTCCACAGGGTTGGAATACATTTCTTTGCTTTATACTGTTGGGGGCCACTGAATGTTTAGTATTTGTTCTTAATTATACCTGAGTAGTAATTCAAATGAGTCCTGTAGTGTTCACCATCCACTAAAACCCTATTTCACTGTTTATCTACCTAACAGAATGAATCCAGTTAGGAATGCATGGTGTAAAAAGGTCCCATATATAAAGCAATACTCCACCCTGTGGTAGAGTATGAAAAATGCATAGACACTTTTTCAACAACAAAGAAATGGTTATAAATTCACTGACTCTAGGCCTTTTTCTTCTTGGTTTTTTCTCTTTTAGAAAATACTAAAAGATGTATAGGTTTTTAAATAATGATTACTCAAAAATGATCACTCAAAAGTGAAATTTCCATTTAATTTTGAGAAAACAGACCTTACAGAAAAATAAAACACTATGTGATATTATTGATAAATTTTAATATGCATATATTGATAAAAATATATTTAAATTTAAAATAAATTAGTTTTCTCTAATGATGAAACAAGGCAGAGACTTTTCAAAATCTAAGAAAAGTCAAAATTAAAAACTATAATTAATACCTATATGTATGTATTCTATACATTTATAACATTAATGAGTTTCTAAATCTTGTTACACCATAAGGAGAAGCATACTTAATAACAAAGTATCATTTATGGTGGAAAAAAAAAACAACGTTTAAAGTACACCGCAAAAAATATTATCCTGAAATCTTTAAAGCCATTACAGTTTCTTTTTGGTATACATTTTTCTTTATTGAAATATAGTCAGTTTACAATGCTGTGTCAATTTCTGGTGTACAGCATAATGCTTCAGTCATACATGAACACACACATATTCGTTTTCATATTCTTTTTCACCATAGTTCCCTGTGCTATACAGTTTTTTTAATTGAACTATGTTACCAAATTTTATATTTTTTATATACAAATACAAACAATATATTAATTAATTCTATCACTGATAGAGAATTTGGATGTGTTAAAATAGTATGTGCATTATCTTTCTTATTTAAAATAGTGTGTGCAAAAATAGAAAGAGAATAATACTTATAAGAATGATGTATTGAATTGTAATATTTCTAACCATAGAAATTTTATGACCCTAGTATTTTTAAATTAAATACTATGAAATTGATCTTCCTGATGCACAGTTTTTAATTTTAATACATAGAGAGATTTATATAAGTAACTCCACCATCAGAACAATTTTATAACCCCCCCCCCAAATTTTTTTCTTGCTGTCTATTTTTTATTCAAACTGTGTCCTCATGGCTCAACTTTGGCAACCACTGATCCTGTCTTTGTCTCTATAGTTTGACCTTTTCCAGAATGTCATATAAATGAAATCACACAGTATGTTTGAGACTGCTTTCTTTCACTCAAGACACTTCCATTGACATTCACCTGTATTGTTGCATATTCTAATGACTCATTTCTTTTTATGCCTGAATAGTATTCCATTGTATGAATGTGTTATAGTTGGTTTGATTCATGTATTTATCAGGGTACCGTTTGGACTATTCAGTTTCCGATGATTATGGTAGAGCTGCTGGAAACATTCATGTATTATTTTTTACATAAGTTTTAATACCTCTAGGATAATTAACTAGGAATGGGATCACTGAGTCATATTGTAAGTACATTTTTGAGTTTATAGGAAACTGATAATCTGTTTCCCAGAGTAGCTGAATGTTTTCCACTTCTACCAGGATCTGTGAGATATTTAGTTGTTGTATATCCTTGGGAGCACTTGGTATCATCAATTTGTTTCATGTTGGTTGTTTGTTTAGCTTTTCTAATCGGTATGTTCTGGTAGCTCATTGAGCTTTTAACTGGCATTTCTCTAGTAATAATAACAATGTGGATTATCTTTTCATGTGCCTATTTGCTAGTCCTATAACTCCTTTGATGAAATATCTGTTCAAAACTTTTGCCCCACGCCTTTAATTAAAATTTTGATTTTTTTACTATTAAGTTTGAGAGTTCCTTCTATATTCAGGATATAAATCTTTTGGTGGATATGTGATTTGAAAATACAACTGAACCTCATTGTTTGCAGATTTCATACCTGCCCACTTGCCTACTCATTAAAACTTACTTGTAAATCTCAAATCAGTACATGCCTTCTTCCTACGGTCATTTACAGACACACAGAATGGTAAAAAAATTGAATTAACTGACATGCACGTTCCCAGCTGAGATCAAACAAAGTAACACTCTGCCTTCTTATTTTGGCTCTTATACTATAAAAAGTGCCTTTTTCTCGGTCTACTAAGTGCTGCATTTTTCTCATTTTTGCCCGGTTTTTGGTAATTTCACTATTTAAAATGGCCCCCAAGTATAGTGCTGAAGTGCCCCAAAATAAATGCACACCTACAGAGTCAGCTAATTTGTGGCAAAGATGCAAATCAATTCAAAGGGGAAATGGTAGATTTTTTTTCAACAAATGGTGCTGAAATAATTGGATGCCCATAAGCAAAAAATATATACCTAGACACATACTTTACACCTTCATTAAAATTAACTCAAAATGGATCATCGACAGAAAGGTGAAACACAAAAGTACAAAACCTATAGAAGAAAACACAGAAGAAAATATCTGAGCTTCAGTTTGGTGATGAGATTTCAAAAGCATGATCATGAAAGAGAAAAAGTTGGGCTTTATTAAAGCTAAAATTTTCTGCCCTGTGATAAGACATTTAAAACAATGAAAATATAAGCCACAGATTGGGAGAAAGTATTTGCAGAGCACATGCATAATTGATGACAAATTGAAATTGTAATGGAGTAATCGTAGTTCAGCAGTGGTAAGTCATGTTGATACGGGCATGAGAACCACACTTTATGTCTTGACTCATCTTGGAGAAGCCCATAACCCTGATCTAATTGTGAAAAAATCCCAACTGAGGGATAGTCCATAAAATATGTAACCAGTACTCCTCAAAACTGTCAAGATCATCAAAAATAAGGAAAGTTTGCAAAACACTGTCACATCCAAGAGGAGCCAAGGGGACATGATCACTATCCTGAGTGGGATCCTGGAACAGAAAAAGGATGTTACATAAAAACTAAGAATATCTGAATAAAGTGTGGACTTCAGTTAATAATAATGTGTTAACATTTGTTCATTAATTGTGACAAATGTACTACAAGGTATTAATAGGAGAAACTGGACATGGGTATATCTCTACTGTCTTCACAACTTTTTTGTAAATTTAAATCTGTTCTAAAATAAAATGTTTGTTAAATGTAAAAAATCAACTGCCCATATTTGTATGGTTCATTTTCTGGACTCTTATTTCCCATTGATATTGAGTCTTTCTCTTCAATACCACATAGCCTGATTACTAAAGTAATATTTGCATTAAATATTTAATTGTTAAGTGTTCTCAAATAATATTTTTCCTTTCTACTTTTTCTATTTTATTTCCTTTATTTTACCGTATACATTTTAGAATTAGTTTGCCTATAGTTTCAAAAATATCCTGCTAGTATATTGATTGGATTTGCATTAAACTGTAAGTCAATTTAGATAATTCTGAATTAAAAAAATATTTTTCATTCTTAGTATGTAGAAATAGGATTGGACTTTTTGTATTGGCCTTATATCTTAAACATAGTAAATTCAAATATTGGTCATACTGCCTTTTTGGTAGCTATCTATTGATTTTCTATGTAGAGAAACATGGCATTCTCCAGTATGGACTGCTGTTTCTTCTGTTCTGATTTGTACGCCTGTTCTTTCTCTTCCTTGTATTGTTACTGCACTGTCTTGGATTTCCAGTACTACATTGATTAGGAGGGGTCAGAGTGAACATCTTTTCTTTTCCCCAAGCTTCGGAGAAAAGCATTCTGTCTTTCATCGTTATGTAAGATGTTAGCCAGGGGTGTTTTGTAGATTCAGTTTATCTCTCTTGCTAGTTTGCTGAGAGATTTTTTTTTTAATCATGAATACATGTTGAATTTTGTCAAATGATTTTTTTATATCAACTGATATGGTTGTGTGACTATTCTTAGAGGTTAACATGATAGATTACATTGTTTGCTTTTTGAATATTGAAATCACCTTGCATTCCTGGTATTAATCCTGTTTTATCTTGAATTTAGACTTTTTATATATTGCTTGAGTCAGTTTATTCATATTTTGTTGAGGATTTTGTGCCTATGTTCATGAAAAATATTGATCCATAGTTTCATTTTCTTGTACTCTCTCTAGTTTTGGTATTAAAGTTAGCTTCATAAGATGGATTGGAAGATGGTCTCTCCTTTTCTATTTTCTGGAATAAATTATGTTAAATAGTGTTATTTCTTCTTTAAATGTTCGGTAGCATTTGTTAGGTTCAAACAGGAGTTCCTGCCTGCCTTCGGTGGGCCGTAATTTCAACATCAGTTCAGTTTCAAAGTGCTACCCAATAGCCAGCATGAGACCTGAGTTGTCTAAACCCCTAGTTCAGTTCTGGAAGCCTTTAGTATGCTGTTTAGGGTTGGATCCGTGCATTTATAGCTAGGGGGTAAGCAAAAAAGCTCGTACAAAACTTTCTCGAGCTCCCTTCTCTCTGTTTGCTCCCAACTGTTTCTGACTCTCTGAGGCCCCTCTTTACGAAAGGCTGTGGCTTTAGTTTCCTTGCTCTGCCATGCATTCCTGAAACTGTGTGTGCCTCCAGAGCCAAGTGGTGAGAGGGTACAGAGAGAAAATAAAGCAATGGGCGTCCTCCCCGTGCTCTTGAGACCACGATTCCTCTGGTCAAAGGAAAAAAAATTCCTCTCCGTTTGAGTTTGCCCTCATCCAGCCATTGATGCTGTTGCTGCCGCCATCAGCACCGGCTGGCTTGGAAATCAGAGCTAGAGGGAATTAAAAAAAAACAAAAAATATTTACTCTACTATCTCACAGGGCCCTCTTTTCCTACTCTTTGGATGGACTAGAAATAGAAATTTTCTCCTGGAACTCTTTCTTTCGGCATCCAGTGGACAGTTCTTGATTTCAGGATTCCTTTAAGTGCCAATCAGGAGAAATCACAGGAAAAAGAAATGGGAAACTCACTACTGGTTCCATGGTACATTACTTTCTGTTTTCCTTCCCCAATCCACCAGCTACCATTCCTCTCTGAAGTCCTCAGATAGTTGCCCTAAGCATTCTTCCCAGGGTGTTTAAGTGAATTCAGACAGGGTGAATATTGCTTATTTGATTTTGACCAGAACCACCTCTAAAAATTTTTAAATACAATTATTTTTTATGTGGCAGCGTTTTGGTTAAGATGTTCCTAAAGATTGGGAATGTATTTCAAGAGCTAGAATTTTTTTTATGGCTAATAATTCTATGGAGAGAAGAGAATAAAATAGATAAGGTAGAAGTGATCATTTCTTAGCAGAATTACATGAAACTTCCACATGTATTAAGGACTTTGTAATGAAACATTAATAAGCAAAGCATTGATAAGTTCATTGAGGTATGATTTTTATGTGGATAGACTAATCCAAACAAAATAATATCAAATAGATGAATAAATGAACTGATTTGTACTTCAGGTCTCCAAGTGAGGGGAAGAGAGGAGGGTAGAGAGCGCTCATCAAATATATTAGCATCTGTGTTCATTAATTTTCTCCTTTTATAAATATTTAATTTTTATTTTTTTTAGATGATTTTGTTTTCCTAGAGAAGTCTTAGGTTCACAGCAAAATTAAGGGGAAGTGAAAGTCCACTTTCGAGTAACATTATACTGTTCAATGGGTAGGTGAGTACCTTGTAATAACAAAATACGTCTAATTTCTATTTCCTGTTCCTTGTAACATTATTTTCATTCATTTTATTATATAGAAGCATACATGTGTATGTGTACTATAATAACAAATTAATAATAGTACCAATGTATTTGCTTAGGTATGCTCATATATTGTATATAATATATAATACTTGAACATATGTAGCTTGTAAGTATTTTATATGTAAATATATAAGCACACCTAACCGAATACACTGTTGCCATTATTATTTTCAACAAATTGTTATCTGTTGGATCAAATAAGAATAAGTAAAATAAAAGTTCATTTTACTTTCACTTATTCCTTCTTCAATGCTCTTCCTTTCTTTATATGTATCTGAGTGTCTGATCTATATTATTTTCCTTTTGCTGAAGAACTTCTAACATTTCTAGTAAGGCTAGTCTACTGGCAATAAATTTTCCCAATTTTCGTCTGAGAAAGTTGTGTCTCCTTTACTTTTGAAGGATAATTCAACAGGGTACAGAATTCTCTTGACACTTCAGATATTTCACTCCACGTTCTTACTTTCATGGTCTCTGAGGAGGAATTGAATGTAATTCTTGTACCTGTTCCTTTATAGGTAAAGTGTTTTTTCCCTCTAGATTCTTTCAGGATTTTTAAATTTTTCTTTGACTTTTTATAATTGTACAATGACATGCCTGGATGTTTTGTGGCACTTATCCTGCTTTGTGTTCTCCGAGTTTCCTAGATCTGTGGCTTGGTGTCTAGTATTAATGTGGGCAAATTCTCATTAATTATTGTTTCAAATATTTTGTTCCTTTCTTTTCTTCTTCTGATATTACCATGATGTGTATGTTATACCTTTTGTAGCTGTTCCACAGTCCTTAGATATTTTGTTCTAGTTTTTCAGTCTTTGCTCTCTTTGCTTTTCAATTTTGGAGGTTTCTATTGAGATATCAAGTTCAGAGATTCTTTCGTCAACCATGCCTAATCCCTGATAAGCCTATCAAGAGGCATTCTTTGTTTTTGTTACAGTATTTTTGATCTCCAGCATTTTTTTCTTTTTGATACTTTCTTTGGATTTCTGTCTCTCTGCTCACATTATCCATTGGTTCTTGCATGTTATCTATTTACTAAAACGCTTAGCATATTAATATAATTGTTTTAAATTCCCAGTTGGATAATTCTAACATCCTCACTATGTCTAGTTCTGATGCTTGCTCTGTCCCTTCAAGTTGTTTTATTATTATTATTTTGCCTTTTAATGTGCTTTGTAACTTTTTTCTTTTTTTGCACTGTAATCCTAGGTTTATTCAACACAATCCTTTTACTCTACAAAGTAGAAACACAACATTATCTAAAATGTTACAAAGTTACAAAACTCAAAACAGATAATTTGTAGTACTGACTGTACAATAAAAGTCAAGAAAAGCAATGTACACATTGCCAAGGTAACCTGCAAGACCACCGTGAATACCAGTGTAACGGGGGTTCTGTGATGACACTGGAGAGCTGGCTCTCAAGTTGCTCACCAGTTTCAGAGAGAAGGGAAGACGTCAGGTGTGTGTGTGTGTGTGTGCGCGCGCTCGCACGCATATGAGCACATGTAAAAAGAACCATTTTAGACAAATAGCGAAGTTTTTGATACTCAAGGTCAGAAAAGGACTCAAGCAGGGGAGCAGGGCCAGGCTAACAGGAACACAGCTGCATAAAAGTAGAGCCTTTCCAGGGGCAGCGAGCCTGCAGGCCAACAAGTTAAGACATCACCAGGCCACCAGGTTTTCCCCGGGACGTGTGGAATGAAAAACGAGCTCCCGGGCTGGGGCTGTACCACCTGAAGCCCCTTGCTCATCCCTCCTGGCTCTGCCACCGAACTGACAAAGTGGGAGCTTTCTAGCCAGAAAACTGGAGGGCATTTTTATCGGCACAATCCCAAACCAACAACAATCCTGCAGCTGGAACTCTGCTCCCAGAGGAAACGTCTCAGTGGCTGCTTTCGCCTTTCGCCTGCCCCTGAGTGAGGGATTCCTTTCCTGCTGATCATCCTTAAGCTAGAAGAGTGACAAAACTGAGTTGGATGAGATAAGCCACAGGGGTAGAGCTTCAGTGGCCCTGTTTATGGGGAGGAGTTGGAGCTGGAGCGAATCCTGTGGCTGCGGCCTGGGAAGCGGGATCGCCGTTTCACCGGGGGGCCTGCGCCGAGGGGAACGTGATCTTCTCCGCCTCCGTGGGGGTGACCGGCGCCTCAAGGGAGGTGGTAGCAGCATTCTCCTGGGAGGGCTGAGTCGCCTGGAAGGTGGCCGAGGCCAGGGGGCCAGCACAGCAGTGACAGTGATCGCCTGGCCATCGATTTGTCCTCCGCCCATGCGCTTCAGCGCCTTATGGGCCTCGTCTAGATTCTCAAACTCCGCATATGCACAGCCTTTAGATAGGTGGGGGTGCATCCTTTCTACAGGCATGTCAGTCAGTTTAATTTTCCCATTGGTGGAGAATATCTCCATGATGTGATCCTTGGTTACATTGCTGGCGAGCCTCCCAATGTGCACTTTGGTGGGTTTACAGGAAGTGCTCCGCCTTTTCCTTTCCTTTTCATGTCTTTTAGGTGGTTTGGATTTGGAGCAGGACCGCCGCCTATAGTTATGTCTGCACCGAGAAGGACTCGGAGAGCTGGAGGAGCTGCTGGAGCTAGCAGGATGTACTGGAATTTTCCCAGCGGCTTGATGCCGAAGATGAGCTACAGCTGCTGCTTGAGCTCGTGCTGGTAACTTTTTCTGGATATCTGCACGTGATGTACCAGGTGCAAACAACTACTGTAAATAGGCCTTTGGTCATGTGATGATAAGATACATGTGGAGGGGGGTATTATAGAGTTCTGTGATGAGGTCTCAGTTTTGGTGAGTCTGTGCCTCTGTGAACCTTTCAAGTTTCTCTTCTCTGTCTCTCTGTCTCTGTGTCTCTGTCTCTCTCTCTTGACTGGGGTTGGGTTTTCCCCTTCTCTCACATGGAAGGCTACAGCTGACTACTGTTGGTTATTTTCTTTCCCCTGAGTCAGGCTCTGATTATGCCCTGCAGGTCGGGCTCCACTTAACTAGTTTCCCCTGAGTGCAGGTTTTATTAAGAAGAGCTGAGGACTCTAGTCTGTTTCAAGATGGCTCCTTTTCCCTCTCCCGGGTTAGAAGCATGAAGGGATTTCTCTCCAGTATTTGCTGCGGGAAGCTGGTCAAGCTTCTGAAGGTAAGTCTTACAATGTTTTGGGGACCCCCTCTGACTGAATACCCCTGGGGTTCTTAACTTTCAGACTCACACTAAGCCTCCAGTAATTTGTCAGTTACGGTTTGGGTTTTCCTGCTCTGGCCCTGGTTCCCCCGGAGGGGTTTGCATTTGTGAATTCAAGCTCTGGGAAGTTCTGTATTCCACTGTCTGTCTCCCCAGTCTTGGGGGCAATAGTTTGCCCTGTGTCCTACCCTCCCTTATACAGCCAAGAAAAGTCATTGATTTTTTTCAGTCTTTTCAGTTTTTTGTCTTTTTTTTTTTATTTAGCTAAAGAAATGCCACAGTTTATTAAAGACTACAAATATTTTGTTCCAGGTTGAAACTGCATGCCTTCCAGAAATCAAAAGCAACAGCAGGTGTGTGCATTGAT
The DNA here is from genome assembly GCF_048564905.1 of Vicugna pacos. NCBI lineage: Eukaryota > Metazoa > Chordata > Mammalia > Artiodactyla > Camelidae > Vicugna > Vicugna pacos. The sequence continues at coordinate 48,908,544 of NC_132993.1, read as the reverse complement.
GCTTCGGAGGTGCTGCAGTGCTTGAATGCGAAATGGGTAAGACAGGGTCAGACACATGGGGGAGAGGGAAATGGGAGAAGGGCAAGTTCAAAAGCCCAGAAGGTATCCACCAACTTATTTCCCCAAGCCACACAGGCCATGGCCACAGCTCAGCAGACTCTCCTCCGTGGTCTGGTTTCTGAAACAAGACTTAAATGTAAATTTATACTCACACACAAAACACTGCCCTCAGCCTTGGGCCAAATTAGCTCTGTGCCATCCAGAAGCGCTTGTAAGGGGGTGGATATTTTCTTCCACTGTTGTATCTGTGAGACTCATATCCACTTGGCTGTTGGAAAGGGGTGGCGGATGCATTCGCACGAACATTCACACCAAGCTGCTTGGAAGAGGTAGGAGCCACAGGGAACGCAGGAGGCCCATACTGGAAGGTGCAGGGGAGGCCTGGAACCCCTTTGTAGGATGGCAGACTGGTGTAACTGTAGCCAGGAGGCAGTGCTGTGTTCAGGAATGTCTGCTGTGTGGTGTCGTGAGTCTGCGTCTGGTTCTGTTGGGGTTGGGCCAAGGTTGTGGCCACGCCCAGGGAGGAGACTTTTTAATTACTGTTAGCATGAAGTGGCAACTTCCAAACTCCTCATATGTGGGAGCAGGAATTGCAGTTCCTCTGATGTGTTTATTGATTTTTAAGATTCTTTTGAGTACTTAAGTTTCTCATAATTTAAGTGCGTTTATGAGAGGCAGTAAATTAATGGGAAGAGTGATATGAAAAAAAATAATTACATTGTAGGTTTAGTAACTAGAGGGGATTTCAAGGGGTCATCTGCTATAGGAAGGAGAATTTTCAATATGCCAAAGATTCAAACAAGGAGAAATGAAGAAAAATATGGGAGGGGTGGAGAAGGCAATATGACAAAAGACTATCAGTGGAAGGATATGAGAAAGTGAGAGGAGTTAAGAGACAAAAGAACAATGAGAAAGGTATTACTATTGTATTCTGGGAATTGTGAAATTGCAATGCTTGTTTACATTCTCTGCCTAAGGAAAAAGTTATTAAAACAGAATGGAATGCATTCTCTCAGGTGCAGATATGAGACACGAAAAATCCTTTTTAATGTTCTCTCATCCTCACTTACTGACGTTGTTGGGAGGGCTCAAGATACACTTCTGCCTCCTTGGCCTTATTCTATTCCCAGAAAACCTGAGCCATTAGGACTTGTTCCTGGTTACCACCAAGAAAAATTATATGATGTTTATTAAGTTTGTTTCACATATTAAAAATAGTAAAAATGCAGTTGACTTTGCATAAATAAAATCACTTATTTTGGAAGATAATTAATAATCTAGTTAATTGTATCATCATGGTTTGACCTAATGTTTCATCAGCTTTTTGTCTAGTTTTATACAATTATAATCAGTTTCTGCTTTAATTTTTACATGTTCAAGTTAATTTAGTGATTAATTTACCATACACTTAACTGTAATTAAGTACTATTTTTGAGTTATTAAATTATCTTAATCTTGCATAAACCTCTCTGGTTCTTAATTATTTCTATTCTTCTCAAAATAGCCTTCAGTTTGTTAGCTATATCCAAATTTTTGATATGCAGCTTATCATGTGTCTGGCTTTTCTTTGATCCCATACTGGGGCATCATATTTTTTTTTTATTTAAGTATAGTAGCTTTACAGTGGTTCAGGTGTACAGCAAAGTGATTCAGTTATATATACATATATATATTCTATTTTAGATTCTTTTCCATTATAGGTTATTACAAGGTACTGAATATAGTTCCCTGTGCTATACAGTAGGACTTTATGGTTTATCTGTTTTATATATAGTTGTTCGTATCTGTTAATCTCAAACTCTTTAATTTATCCCTACCTGCTTCCCTGTTTGGTAACCATAAGTTTGTTTTCTGTGTCTATGAATCTATTTCTGTTTTGTAAATAAATTTCTTTGTATAATTATTTTAGATTCCACATATAAATGATATCATATGATGTTTGTCTATCTCTGCCTGACTTACTTTACTTAGTATGACAATCTCCAGTTCCATTCATGTTGCTGTGAATGGCAGTATTTCATTCTTTTTTATGGCTGAGTAATATTTCTCTGTGTGTGTGTGTGTGTGTGTGTGTGTGTGTGTGTGTGTGTGTGTGTGTGTGTGTGTGTGTGTGTGTGTATGTATTACCACAATCTTTATCCATTCTTCTGTCGTGGACATTTAGGTTGCTACCATGTCTTGACTATAGTAAATAGTGTTGCTTAGAACACTGGGGTGTATGTATCTTTTTTTTTTCTGTTGAGTTATAGTCAGTTTACAATGTGTCAATTTCTGGTGTACAGCACAATTTTTCAGTTCAACATGAATATATATACATTCATTTTCATATTCTTTTTCACCATGAGCTACTACAAGATCTTGTATATATTTCCCTGTGCTATACAGTAAGCTTGTTTATCTATTCTATATATACCTGTCAGTATCTATAAATCTTGAACTCTTAGTCTGTCCCTTCCCACCTGCCTCCTCCCTGGCAACCACCAGTTTGTATTCTATGTCTGAGTCTGTTTCTGTTTTATATTTAAGTTCATTTGTCTTCATCTTTTTTTTTTTTTTTTAGATTCCACATATTAGTGATATCATATGGTATTTTTCTTTCTCTTTCTGGCTTATTTCACTTAGAATGACATTCTCCAGGGACATCCATGTTGCTGCAAATGGCATTATGTTGTCATTTTGTGGCTGAATAGTATTCCATTGTATAAATATACCACACCTTCTTTATGTAGTCATCTGTCGATGGACATTTAGGTTATTTCCATGTCTTGGCTATTGTAAATAGTGCTGCTGTGAACATTCGGGTGGTGCATGTGTCTTTTTGAATTAAGTTTCCCTCTGGATATATGCCCAGGAGTGGGATTGCTGGGTCATATGGTAAGTCAATGTTTAGTCTTTTAAGGAATCTCAATACTGTTTTCCACAATGGCTGCACCAAACTGCATTCCCACCAGCAGTGTAGGAGGGTTCCATGTTCTCCACAGCCTCTCCAGCATTTATCACTTACGGACTTTTGAATGATGGCCATTCTGACTGGTGTGAGGTGATACCTCATTGTAATTTTGATTTGCATTTCTCTGATAATTAGTGATATTGAGCATTTTTTCATGTGGCTATTGGTCATTCGTATGTCTTCATTGAAGAATTGCTTGTTTAGGTCTTCTGCCCGTTTTTGGATAGGATTTTTTTTTTTCTTATTAAGTAATATAAGCTGTTTACATATTCTGGAGATCAAGCCTTTGTCAGTTTCATCTTTTGCAAATATTTTTTCCCATTCTGTAAGTTGTCATTTTGTTTTGCTTATGGTTTCCTTTGCTGTGCAAAAGCTTGTAAGTTTAATTAGGTCCTATTTGTTTATTTTTGTTTTTATTTCTATTGCTTGGGTAGACTGCCCTAGGAGAACATTGCTGAGATGTATGTGAGATAATATTTTGCCTATGTTTTCTTCTAGGAGGTTTATTGTGTCTTGTCTTGTTTAAATCTTGAATCTATTTTGAGTTTTTTTGGGTATGTTGTGAGGGAGTATTCTAGCTTCATTCATTTATATGCTGCTATCCAGTTTTCCCAACACCATTTGCTGAAGAGAGTGTGTGTATCTTTTTGAATTAGAGTTTTCTTCTTTTCTAGATATATACTTATGAGTGGGATTGCGGGATCATACAGCAACTGTTTTCAGTTTTTTAAGGAATCTCCATACTATTCTCCATAGTGGCTGCACTGATTTACATTCCCATAAACAATGTAGGAGGGTTCCCTTTGCTCCACACCCTCTCCAGCGTTTATTCTTTGTAGACATTTTGATCATAACCATTCTGACTGGTGTGAGCTGATATCTCATTGTAGTTTTGATTTGCATTTCTCTAATAATTAATGACTTTGGACATCTTTTCATGTGGCTGTTGGCCATCTGTATGTCTTATTTGGAGAAATGTGTATTTAGGTCTTCTGCCCAATTTTTGACTGGGTTGTTTTGGTTTTTTTTTTTCTATATTGAGCTATATGAGCTGCTACTATATTTTGGAAACTAATCCCATGTTGGTTGCATTATTTGAAAATATTTTCTCTCATCCCATAGGTAGTCTTTTCATTTTGTTTATGGAATCCTTTGCTGTGTAAAAGCTTTTAAGTTTAATTAGGTCCTCTTTGTTTACTTTTGCTTTTGTTTCTATTACTTTCAGAGATGGATCCAAAAAATACAGCTATGATTTATGTCGGAGTGTTCTGTCTGTTTTCCTTTAGGAGTTTTATAGTATCTGGACTTACATTTAGGTCTTTAATCCACTTTAAGTTTATTTTTGTGTATGGCTTTAGAGAATGTTCCAGTTTCACTCTTTTATGGGTAGCTGTCCAGTTTCCCCAGCACCTCTTATTGAGGAGACTGTCTTCTCTCCATTGTATGTCCTTGTCTCCTTTGTTATAGGTTAATTGACCGTAAGTGTGGGTTTACCTCTTCCATTGATATGTGTGTCTGTTTTGTGCCAGTGCTGTACTGTTTTAATTAATGCAGCTTTGTAGTAAAGTTTGAAGTCAGCGTTATTCCTCCAACTCTGTTCTTCTGTTTAAAGATTGTTTTGGCTATTTGGGATCTTTTGTATTTCCATACAAATTTTTAGAATTTCTGGTTCTAGTTGTGTGAAAAATGACATTAGTAATTTGATAGGGACTGCACTGAATCTGTAGACTGCCTTGGGTATTATGGCCATTTTAACAATATTGGTTCTTCCAGTCCAAGAACGTGATAAATCTTTCTATCTGTTTGCATTGTCTTCAGTTTCTTTCATCAGTGTTAGAGCGTTTTAGGGGTACAGGTCTTTTGCCTCCTTAGGTAGGCTTATTCCTGTGTATTTTGTTCTTTCTGATGAGATGGTAAATGGCATTGTTTCCTTAATTTCTCTTTCTAATATTTCACTGTTAGTGCATAAAAAAAGCAACATATTTCTGTATATTAATTTTTTCCTGCATCTTTACTGAATTCATTGATGAGCTCTCGTTTTCTGGTGGCATCTTTAGGATTTTCTATGTATAGTATCATGTCATCTGCAAACAGTCAGTTTTACTTCTTTGTTTCCAATTTGGATTGCTTTTACTTCTTTTTCTTATCTGATGGTTGTGGCTAGGACTTCCAAAACTGGAGTAGACATCCTTGTCTTGTTCCTGATCTTAGAGACAGTGCTTTCTGCTTTTCACCATTGAGTAAGATGTTAGCTGTGGGCTTGTCACATATAGTCATTGTTATGTTGAGATCGTTCCCTCTATGCACACTTTCTGGAGATTTTTTTTTTTTACCATAAATGGATGTTGAATTTTATCAAAAGCTTCTCCTGCATCTAATGAGATGATCATATGGTTTTAAATATTCAATTTATTAATGTGTTGTATCATACTGATTGATTTGTGGATACTGAAAAATCCTAGCACCCCGGGGATAAATACAAGTTGATCACAGTGTATGATCCTTTTAATGTATTGTTGGATTCAGTTTACTAGTATTTTGTTGAGAATTTTTACATGAATGTTCATCAGGGATATTGGCCTGTAATTTTCTTTTTGTGTGTGTGTGTGATATCTTTGGTTTTTGTATCAGGGTGATGGAGGCCTCATAAAATGAGTTCAGAAATGTTCCTTCTTATATAGAAGGATAGATGTTAACTCTTTAAATATTTGGTAGAATTTGCCTGTGAAGCCATCTGGTCCTAGGCTTTTGTTTGTTGGGATTTAAGGTCTTTTTCATATTGACTTTTAAGATTGGAGAAAAAAAAAAATATATATAAAAATATATAAATACACACTATGGCCCACTGGCTCCTCAGATTATCCATCCCCATATTCAGCTGACTCTGAATCCATCCAGTCGTAAATCCATTGTCATAACCTGTGTTTCTGAGCTATAGGCAGAACCTGTGGATATGGAGGGAGGACTGCAGCAGGCCGTTTTATACAAGGGACTTGAACATCCTTGGATTTTGGTATCTGTGGGATAGCCTGGAACTAATTACCTGGGGATTCCAGGGGACGCTGCAATTAACAAAATGCAGTTCAAAATACCTTCCTCTCCCATATTCATCATATCATAGATTTGCAACCTGAACAACAAAAAGTTAGGATTGAAATTTAATAACGTTATAGATAGTAAAAAGTGAGGGTGAATATTAGTGTAAACCTTGATCCATCTTACAAAATAACTCATTCTTCACTTCAGAAAACATGCAATATTTCTACGTTATTTAGTAATCCAACAGTTGACTGATGATTAAAAACACTGCTAATCCTCTCCTCCCTCCCATGGGCACATGTTTCGGTTTTTGGTTTTGGTCTCTAAAAGACTAACATAAATCGTGCTGTTTGGTGAAGAGTTTAAGTTCTTTGAGAAATTTGTTAAATGTTTTCTAAAAATCATGACTTTTGGATTTAACCTACACATCTTGCCCATTTTGTGAGAGAGGTGACGTCAGCCTTCTAAAGCTGGGTCACCACTGTAAGAGAATGTTAACAGCCTGCATTTTTTGGCCATCATAGTGAACAAAGTTTGAATTAAAGTCACACAAACCAGAATGTGGACCATTCCTTTTCAAAAGATTTTCTTTATTCCAAAAGTACTCTATAAAAGAAGGAACAATGTGGATACCACCTGTTAATCTCATTTGTAGTCCTCTTTGTATTGAACATAAACCTGCAAAGAGTAAGCTTTTAATACACTGTTTTTAAAGTTTTAAAAATAAAATACAGTACAAAGCTTTTCCTCTCATCAGTGTTCTTCATATACTTTGGTCTCTCTATCATAAAATGGGGAAGAAAGGGAAAAAAGGAGGTAGTTAGAAGGAAAGTTGTTACATTTTCACGTGACTAAAGTAATGAAACCCATTCACATCCAGATGAAGGTAGTTACAATTCTAGATACTTCCCGTAAGCAGTGAGTGTACTACTACACTCCCAAGTGTGACTCTGCAGGGCCCCAATGCAGCAAGGGGGCTCCAAACTCAACTTTATTCAAATGAGGAAGGAGAAGAGAGATGCCTTCCTTATTTCAGTTATGTGTATCTATCAGAAATCTGAGCAGCTTTCTATCATATTTAAGTATTTTAAAGGCCTAGTGAAACACAACAAGCTTACTTAATTGACTTAAACTCAATCCTGACAACAACCAGTCCCTAACAATGGTAAAGAGCTCTATGGTTGCAAGAAACAGAACCCCCTCAAAAGAGTTCAAATTAAAAGCATGTTTATCATAAAGAGAATACTCTCATGGAAGGCCAACAGCGGGAACTATAGCCAGGCCTTACTTGCAGTAGAAATCTGGCTGGCAGCCAGCCTCTTAAACTCTGTCCTTCTGGGGACATTCTATTTATCATCTTCTCACAGAAACCTGGCTCTCTTTGAGAGGTCCTAATTTTTGTTGGTCAGTAATTTTAGCTTGCACCAGAATCTCGCTGGTTATTTTCCTGACATTGTCTCTACTCTCCATGAATTTATAGCTCAAATTTCCCTCTAATATGCTGATTCAGTCTGTTTCTCTATCCAAAGTTCATCAGAAAGAGGACATGATTATTTCAGCTTGGATCACTATCCACACCTAATTAATGAACAAGGCTAGAAAACTGTAGTTGTATGATCCAAAGGCTGCCCTTAGTATAAGGGACTATGGGCCAGACTTGATTGGATCAAAGGGGATGTACATGGAAAGAGAGAACTTCATTTCTAAGTGCATTTCTCTTAACATTTATTTTAAAAACATTAAATACTTACTTCCTTATGCTATTAACTCATACGATTCCATTGCAATACTCCCTATCAGACTTGGTATTTTTACAGATTTTTATATGTCCAAACATATAAAGAAAGCATACCTGAATCAATAATTTAAACTTACTGAAAGATAAAATAACCAAAATTTGACATCTGGAGACTACCACATCATCTGTTAAACAGGAGTGATGCTATTTGATCTAATTCTGATATACAAATTGAAAACCCATGAATGTATCTCTTTTTTTGGTAATTTGAAACCAAAACAGATAAGGCATACTTTATGTGACACATAACGTTTTAAATAGTTTTTCCCAATTACAGGTCTTCAGTTATCTTTGATAGAATTGATGTTTGAATAATTATTACACAGACACCATTCATTCCTTCAAAGTAGTATCCTTAGATTATTGGCCAAGATTAAATGATATCAAAGATAGAAAGATTTGAAATGAAAAATTATCTTTCTCTGAACTCATCACGTCTCATTTTCCACCTTGTTCACTCTGCGATAGCCACACGGGTATCTTTGGTTTGGAAATCCTCCCATCTTTGGGCCTTTTCACTGACTATGCCCTAACTCTGAAATTCTCTATCTCCAGAATCCATCTCCATCAGTATTTGATCTAATTTCACCTTTACTGAGGCCTGCATTTACTATGCTATTTACAGTTGTCATTGTAATCCTTACCACACTGACATGTCCTCTGCTTTATTTTTCACCATGATACTTATCGTTATCTGACATATACTTCCTATTTACCTGTCAGTGGAGGACAACTAAAATACACCCTCCGTTGGCAGGTAATTTTGTTTTGTTCTCTGATATAATTCCATTGCCTTAATCAGACTCTGTCACATAGTAGGCATACACTAAAATATTGGTTGTATGAATGAATGGCTTGGAGGAAAAAAAAAAAAAAGAAACCTGTCTGAATATAACAAAGCAAATGGCCTTTTAAGGTGAGAGTATATTCATATTGAGACTCACTAGATAACTTGGGGCCACCAGAGACCAAGTCTAGACCTTAAGGTACAGCATCACGTGATACCAAATAGGACATGGAGGCTGAAACCAAAATTAACAGAAAATAATTTTTAGTAAAAAAAAAAAAAACCACATATTTTACATGATATGTGCAATGTAAAACTTCAATTTTATTGAGGGCCTAAATATCCTTCCAAGAAAAATTGATAGAAGCTCCTAAGTTGTGATTTATAGAACCGTGCTGATCTCTATTTGAGATTAGAGTTGTCACTTTTATGACTTGAGTTGTTTTGGCCTATAAACTCTTATTTGGGAAAAAAATCCGAAGTCTACTTTAGAATGTGGGTGGAAGAGTCTACTTATTACTCCGATCTTCTCTCTCCTCTTTAAATCATAGGTGATATTCTTACAGCCAGTAGAATAGACTGAGAAAGAAATACATGCATGGAAAATACATTTTAAAAATTTGTCCTGCTACATAAAAAAGGTGCTCCAAAAATAAAGTTGGTTATGTCTTTCTTTGTCTTTCTTTTCCTTTCTTTTCTTCCTCCTCCTCCTCCTCCTCCTCCCCCTCCCCCTCGCTTTAGTTATGTCTAGTCCAAGTCTGCTTCTTAAGTGTTCTTTGGACATTTTGGTGACCGAGTTGAAGTTTTGATCGTTTGCTTTTTAAGTGTGTTAGCAGTACAGGTTTTCCATGTTTTGAAATAAATCAAACTCAAATGCAGAGACAGTTAACAAAGGATCCTGAATCTAGGCTGTGTGCACATATTATTTCTCTTTTCCTGTCAAATGTGGATTGGTAATACACACAGAATCTGCAGCATTTGGCTGGATGAAAACAATACCTCTCTTGGATTTCCTTTAATCTGCTGATATACCCAGAGAGGCACTTTGGCAGCCCTCTTTGTTTTTCATTTGTTTTCCTTGCACAGACCAACAGTGTGCCAGCGTCACAAACCACAGCCTCCAGGGTAATGAAGGCAGATTCAGACAATTGAAGGGGAAGACAAGAATAAACTGTGCTCCCCCAGGGCTAGCTCTAACTAATGAGTGATTTAAAAAAATAAATGGCTTCTTTCCCATTTTTTAAAATTTACGATTTTTGAAAGGGGGAAATGGATGACCCATGTATTTCATACAATAAATACAAACTTCCAGCACTAGAACTTAATAAATTTATAAATGCCTCTCCTGATCCTTCCACAACTTACGACCCCTTGTGATGACATAGGCATATTACCTCTGGGTTATAAAAACACAACGTACATCTTCTCAAAGCTACACGTTCCCAGCTTAGCGGATTCAGTTAGCAATAGCCTGAGCCTGCTCTTTGCCGGTAGACTCAGATGCTAATGATACATGGATTAGGATGATTCTCCATGACTATAATGTTGCTGCTTCTATCTTACGTCTTTTTCACTGAATAGAAGATGCAACTCAGTTAAGGACTCTATGGGGAAAGAAAAAAATTTTTACCATTTCAAAATAATTATTAAGATGAAAATATGTTTATTGGATACCAGGTGTGGAAGTCACCCATTGGAGTATCTGCCAGATAACAATGACCCCCCTTTTTGGGGGGACTTGCTCTTACAAGGCTTCATAAGTCCCTGTAAGTGCTCACAAGTCTGGGAGCCAGGCAGCCATGCTAGTACGACCTGGAATGGACATCATCCCCAAACCGGGCCAGATTCTTTCTCCTAAAATTTTGCCATTTGGACTGAGAACCAAGGAACTACCTCTCCGTGTAGCTGGGACTGCAAAATGCAGGGAGTACCTCTGAGTGACCAAGAAAAACTCTTGGTACATTCCAGTAACTTCATCTAATCTTTCTTGAAGTCTAGCAACATTCTTACTCTGGAATTTCAGTGGCGCCCCTCAATTTTTATAGCAGCTCTAATTCATCCTTACTTAAAAAAAAAAACCCTTAAGTAAATTTGACGTCATTTGCTTGGGGAAAAAAACTTCTAAATTATAATATGGGACTATGGGGAGAGAAGTCAATATGTTGTTTTTAAAATTCTTATTTGCTCCAACAAAGCCTGTCAAGGTGGAAAATGTTAATTTAATGGGACAAGACAGTGTGGCTCTAAGAAACAAAGCAAAACAGAAAGGTTATTATTGGCATATAGCTCTGGAGAGTAAAACCTGAAATACGTAACATTAAAGTAGACTTAATAAGTGCTGTTCTCTCCTAAGGGTGGCTTACTCAGACCCTTTTGCTGCCTTCAAAAGGGGAACAGAACAGAGATTCTGCTCAGTGGAACTCCTACACTGAAATGCACTTGGCTCCATGGCCATCCTCTGTAGTTCCGTAATAACCCAGCCTTAAAGTGCTTAGAGAATGCCGAGAGAGGAGTTAAAGTGTAAGTTTTTCATTCATTCAGCAAATATGTATTGGGTGCCTACTGGGTAAACAGCAAAATACTAGTGTTTGGAATTCAAAGGCAATCCAGAACAACCATGTTTTTGCTGTCTTGGAGGGATGTAAGTAAGCTCCCTGCTCTTATGGAAAAGGAGTAGTAGAGAAAAGAGAGGGAGGAGATTACCTAGTTTATAGACTACAGAAATCCCTGAAGACAGTTCTGGCTTCACGTTGACTGTAGTTCAAAGAATGTTACCAGTTTTCTCCATCTCTCTGGCTCTATGGTCTTATGTTTCCCTGATTCTCAGTAGACTCATTCTATATGATAATCAAAATTGTCACCATCATCTTTAGATCCTAACAGCAAGTGATCTATGTTAGTCAGGTCCTCCAAGAAAAAGACGCCTAAACATGATTAACTCTGCAAGGATTTTATTAGGAAAAATGCCTGTGAGAGAAAATGGGGAGGGAACTGGGGGAGACAGGGTAAGCTGTCGGGTCACAATGTAACTCTGAGCCAAAAGGGAATAGAGGGAAGGAAGGTTAGGCAGAAGTGTTCTAGGTTGCTGTGTAATCTAAAGAGGGTTCAGGGAAAGGCCACCAGGTTGTTTTCAAGTCAAAGTTGGTTGTTGAATCAGTGTCTCCCAGGAATGAGTCTGCCTTCCTATTCACGCTGCTTGCCATAGTTGGCTGAAAGCAGCAATAGAGAGCATGGTCTTGATGCACATGTGATGGATTTGGATTTCAGAGTGAAGCAGTGAGGGCACCTAGTATTAAACTCCCTATTTTGAAGGACTGTGAGGCATCTTCCCATGGAGGTTGAATGGTCCTGGAGATAAGAACACAGCCTCCTCTCCTACAGGATAAAAATTAGGACTCCCAAAGCTCCCCTGCCATTTGTGTAATCACTTGGTGGTTTCAGAGCCCATGATTCATGGGATGGGCTCAGATGGGGCCCCAAAACTCAGTCCCATGATTTCACAACGCTCTGTGAAATCATGGAGAAGTGGACAGGTGGTTTCTAAAAAGCATGTTAGAAAAATTAGCAGATACCCACTAATACGCGTGAGTGCATATATGTATAAATATGTGTGTGTAATGCACCAAGGTGTTAGTATTTGGATTATGTATTAGTTTTAAGTAATAACAATAAATAAAAAGCAACTTGAAGATGTTGTCTAAAGATAAATCCATTAGATAAAAAGCATTAGTGAATAATTTGGTATTAAAGTTGTAATAATGGATTCTATAATATTAATATATGTATTTGGATAAATTGTATCAATCTGCAGTGATATATTATATATATATATATGTATAAAAATTAGAGGATATTAATTCACCTTAACTTTTTGGATGAACTGATAGCACAGGACAATTTTCCACAAGTCTCTTGCATTTCTGCACATCTTGTAAACCAGAGGCACTTACAGCTTTTGCTCCAGACTAACTTTTCAAGGATGTTTATATAGCTAAAGTCTTGGAAAATAAAAACAGTAACTCCTTCCACAGCAGAGGCCGCTTTGTTTACTGTCCAGTAAGTGAATATAATATCTCCTACTGAGACAATGTTTGGGCAGCTTTGCTTGCAACCATTATAAAAGCATAGGGTTTTTAGCTTGATACAAGCTTTCATCACACACAGCATCTATTTGGGGCCCTCAGCATTGTCCCCACTGGTTTCACAGGGCAAAGGGAACTGACAAATAAGAAGTTCATGCTTCTTGGTGTGCGATGAGCCATAAAAGTCCTGTGTCTCTGACCTAGGCATCTGATGTCTTATGCCAGCATCCATGATACGGTGGCAGACTAACTTGTTAGCTTGCAAATAGGTTAAAGGCTCAGACTCTTTATAGTTCTTAACAGATGCAAGTAAGTAAATAAGAGTCCAAGTATGTAACATACTATTTAAAATAGCATTATCGATGACATTTGGGATTTTATAACCAAAAGGATCCTATAGATCATCTAGCTCCCAACTCAGTGTTCTCATTTTAGAGGTAAAGGACCACATCCTAAAGAAGAAAGTAAAATTATTCAAAGTAACAAATTGATAAGAATCAGGGAGATTCACTGTCAAGTTTGATTTACACAACTCCCATGAGGTTAAATTACTGCAACGTAACATGCAAAAGTTATTTAAAAGTAATGAATAAAAACGGGTATGAGTATCTTAGAATACTAGGCATTGTACTATTTTTATAGTACATTCATTTGGGAGGGTTAGTATTCTTTTAGGATTCCTTGCACATATGCATGAATACTCACTTAAACAAAATACATTTTTATGATGTCTTTAAGAATCTTCCTTAACTGGTTATCTGGCCTACAGACAGCCAAATTGGAAAGAAATTAGACTATAACAAAATGTGGTGTGATGAGAATTAACAGGAACTTTGTTCATGTACTAGACATATTGTGTTTATTTTATTGAAGTATAGTCAGTTCCTATGTGTCAATTTCTGGTGTACAGCCTAATGTCCTAGTCGTGCATATATATACATATATTCATTTTCATATTCTTTTTCATTAAAGGTTATTACAAGATATTGAATATGGTTCCTTGTGCTATTCAGAAGAAATTTTTTTTTTCATATATAGTGGTTATCATTTGCATATCTCAAACTCCCAAGTTTATCCCTTCCCACCACTTTCCCCTGGTAACCATAACATTGTTTACTATGTCTGCAAGTCTGTTTCTGTTTTGTACAAGAGTTCATTAGTGTCCTCTTTTTCCTTTTTCTTCTATTTTTTTTTTTTTAGATTCCACTTATAAGTGATATATGGCATTTTTCTTTCTCTTTCTGGCTCACTTCACTTAGAATGATGATCTCCAGGTCCATCCAAGTAGCTACAAATGGCATTATTTTATTTTTTATGGCTGAGTAGTATTCCATTGTATAAATATACAACAGCTTCTTTATCCAGTAAGCTGTCAGTGGACATTTATGTTGCTTCCATGTTTTGGCTATTGTATATAGTGCTGCTATGAACACTGGGGTGCATACATCTTTTTGAAGTAAGGTTCCCTCTGGATATATGCTCAGGAGTGGGATTGCTGGAACATATGGTAAGTCTATTTTTAGTTTTTTGAGGAATCTCAGTACTGTTTTCCATAATGGCTACATCAAACTACATTCCCACCAGCAGTGTAGGAGGGTTCCCTTTTCTCTACACCTTCTCCAGCATTTATCATTTGTGGACTTTTGAATGATGGCCATTCTGACTGGTGTGAGGTGATACCTCATTGTAATTTTGATTTGCATTTCTTTGATAATTAGTGATACTGAACATCTTTTTCATGGGCCTGTTGGCCATTTGTATGTCTTCATTGGAAAATTGCTTATTTAGGTCTTCTGCCCATTTTTGGATTGGGTTGTTTATTTTTTGTTGTTAAGTTGTATGAGCTGTTTATATATTCTGGAAATTATGCCCTTGTTAGTTTCATCATTTGCAAATATTTTCTCCCATTCTGTAGGTTGTCTTTCTGTTTTGCTTATGGTTTCCTTTGCTGTGCAAAAGCTTATAAGTTTAATGAGGTCCCATTTGTTTATTTTTGTTTTTATTTCTATTGCTTAGGTAGACTGCCCTAGGAGAACATTGCTGAGATTTATGTCATAATGTTTTGCCTGTGTTTTCTTCTAGGTTTATAATGTCTTATCTTACATTTTTTAGAGTTTATTTTTGTGTATGGTGTCAAGGAGTGTTCTAGCTTCATTGATTTATATGCTGCTGTCCAATTTTCCCCACACCACTTGCTGAAGACACTCTTTTCTCCATTGTATAGTCTTGCCTCCTTGGACGAAGATTAATTGACTGTAGGTCTGTGGGTTTATTTCTGGGCTCTCTATTCTGGTGCACTGATCCATGTCTATTTTTGTGCCAATACCACATTGTTTTTATAACTGTATCTCTGTAGTATCATCTGAAGTTTGAGAGGGTTAATCCTCCAGGTTGGTTCTTTTTCTTCAGAATTGTTTTGGCTATTATGGGTCTTTTGTGACTCCATATAAATTTTAGGATTATTTGTTCTAGTTATGCGAAAAACATCACAGGTAATTTGATAGGGATTACATTAAATTTATAGATTGCCTTGGGCAGTATGGCCATTTTAACAATAGTGATTCTTCCAATCCAAGAGCATGGAATAGCTTTCCATTTCTTTAAGTCATCTTTAATTTCCTTAATGTTTTATATTTCATCATGTGTAAGTATTTCACCTCCTTGGTCAGATTTATTCCTAAGTATGTTATTGTTTGGGATGTGATTTTGAAAGGGATTGTTTCTTTACTTTCTTTTCCTCCAATTTCATTGTTAGTGTAAAGAAATGCAACTGATTTCTGCATGTTAATCTTGTATCCTGCTACCGAGCCAAATTCTTTTATCTGCTCTAGTATTTTTTTGTGTGGAGCCTTTAGGGTTTTCTACATGTAGTATCATGTCATCTGCATATAGTAACAATTTTACCTCTTTTAATTTGGATTGCTTTTACTTCTTGCCTGATTGCTGTGGCTAGGACCTCCAAAACTATGTTGAATAGAAGCAGTGAGAGTGGGCATCCTTGTCTTGTTCCAAATTTCAGTGGGAAGGCAATCAGTTTCTCACCATTAAGTATTACGCTGGCTGTAGGTTTGTCATAAATAGCTTTTATTATGTTGTGATGTGTTCCCTCTGTACTAACTTTGGTAAGAGTTTTTTTTTTAAATCATAAATGGATGTTGAATATAATCAAATGTTTTTTCTGTATCTATTGAGATGATCGTGTGGTGTTTGTCCTTTGTTTTATTGGTATGGTGTATCACTTTATTTGCAATATGTTGAACCATTTTTGTGACCCTGGGATGAATCCAGTTTGATTGCAATGTATGATCATTTTTATGTGTTGTAGCATTTGGTTTGCTAACATTTTGCTGAGAATTTATGTATCTGTATTCATCAAAGGTAATGGCCTGTAATTTTCCTTTTCTGGTAGTGTCTTTGTGTGGTTTTAGTATAAGGGTGATTGTGGCTTCATATAATGACTTTGGGAATGTTTCCTCCCCTTCAATCTTTTGGAAGAGTTGGAGAAGGATCGGCTTAAGTTCTTTACGTGTTTGGTAAAATTCCTTAGTGAAGCCATTTGGTCCTGGAATTTTATTTGCACGGAGTTTATTATTATTATTACAGATTCTATTTCACACCTAGTGATAGATCTATTCAAATTTTCTTCTTGAGTTTTGAGGGGCTGTATGTTTCTAGAAACTTGTCCATTTTTCTAGGTTGTCCAATTTGTTGGCATGTTAATTGTTCATAGTTTTCTCTAATGGTTTTCTGTGTTTCTGGATTATTGGTTATTTCTACTCTTTCATTTATTTGGGCCCTCTTTTCTTCTTGGTGAGCCTGGCCACAGGTTTACCAAATGAGTTTACCCTTTCAAAAACCAGCTCTTGGTTTTATTGATTTCTTTTCTACAGTTTTTTAAATCTCTATGCATTTCCTGTCTGATCTTTATTATTTCTTTCCTTCTGCAGATGTTATACGTTTCATTGGTTCTTTTTTTAATTCTTATAAATGGTAGGTTGGGTTGTTAGAGATTTTTTCTTACTTTTGGAGGAAGCCTGTTTGTTACTATGAACTTCCCTCTTTGGACTGTTTTTGAGCATCCCATAGATTTTGTGTGGTTGTATTTTCATTGTCATTTGTCTCATGGTGTGTATATATATATATATATTTTCAATTGAAGTATATTCAGTTTACAGTGTATCAATTTCTGGTGTACAGCACAATACTTCAGTCATATAGGACATACATATGTTCATTTTCATATTCTTTTTCACCATAAGTTACTACAAGATATTGACTATATAGTTCCTTGTGCTATACAGTATAAAATTGTTGTTTATCTATTTTTATATATTAGTTAATATCTGCAAATCTCAAACTCCCAATTTATCCCTTCCCACACCCTTCCTCCCCTGGTAACCATAAGTTTGTTTTCTATGTGACTCTGTTTCTGTTTTGTAAATAAGTTCATTTCTTTTTCTTTTTTTGATTCCACATATAAGTGATATCATAGGGCATTTTTCTTTCTCTTTCTGGTTTACTTCACTTAGAATAACAATGTCTAGGTCTATCCATGTTGCCGCAAATGGCATTGTTTTACTTTTTATGGCTGAGTAGTATTCCATTGTATAAATACACAACAGCTTCTTTATCTAGTCATCTATTGATGGACATTTAAGTTGTTTCCATGTCTTGGCTATTGTAAATAGTGCTGCTGTGAACATTGGGGGGGGGTGCACGTGTCTTTTTGAATTAAGTTTCCCTCTGGATATATGCTCAGGAGTGGGATTGCTGGGTCATATTGTAAGTCTGTTTTCAGTCTTTTGAGGAATCTCCACATTGTTTCCCACAATGGCTGCAACCAAACTGCATTCCCACCAACAGTGTAGGAGTGTTCCCTTTCTCCACAGCCTCTCCAGCATTTGTCATTTATGGACTTTTGAATGATGGCCATTCTGACTGGTGTGAGGTGATATCTCATTGTAGTTTTGATTTGCATTTCTCTGATAATTAGTGATACTGAGCATTTTTTCATGGGCCTATTGGCCATTTGTGTGTCTTCATTGGAAAATTGCTTGTTTAGGTCTTCTGCCCATTTTTGGATTGGGTTTTTTGTTAAGTTGTATGAGCTGTTTATATATTTTGGAAATTACACCCTTGTCAGTCTCATCTTTTGCAAACATTTTTTCCCATTCCGTAGGTTGTCTTTTTGTTTTGCTTATGGTTTCCTTTGCTGTGCAAAAGCTTACAAGTTTAACTAGGTCCCACGTGTTTATTTTTGCTTTTATTTCTATTGCTTGGGTAGACTGGTGTAGGAGAACATTGGTGAGATGTATGTGAGATAATATTTTGCCTATGTTTTCTTCTTAGAGGTTTATAGTGTCTTGTCTATGAAGTCTTTAAGCCATTTTGAGTTTATTTTTGTGTATGGTGTCAGGGAGTGTTCTAACTTCATTGATTTACATGCAGCTGTCTAATTTTCCCAACACCATTTGCTCAAGACAGTGTCTCAAGCTATTTTTTAATTTCCTCTTTGAGTTCATCAACCCACTGTTTTTTTTCATAGCATGTTTTTTAGTCTCCATATAATCTTCTTTTCTCATTTCCAGTTGATTTTAATTTCACACTATTGTGGTCAGAAAAGATGCTTGAAATAATTTCTATCTTTCTTGAGCCTTGTTTTTTGCTCTCTTCTGTGGTATATCTCAAAGAATGTTCCATGTACACGTGAAAAGAATGTGTATTCTGGGTTTGTTGATTGATTGATTGATGTAATGTCCTGAAAATATCATCTAACTTTTGTGTCATTTACAATCTGTTGCATTATTGATTTTCTGTCTGGAAGATCTGTCCATTGATGTGACTGGGGTATTAAAGTCTCCTACTATTATTGTATTCCTATCAATTTCTCCCTTTATGTCTGTTGCTATTTGTTTTATATATTTAGATGTTCCTATAGTGGGTGCATATATGTTGACTATATCCTCTTCTTGTATTGATCCTTTCTTTGTATAGTGTCCTTCTTTATCTTTATTTAAAGAAATAAAATAAGACCTTTGTTTAAAGTCTATCATGTATGAGAATTGCTACCCCTGCTTTCTTGTCATTTCTGTATGCGTGAAATATCTTTTTCCATCCCCTTTCAGTCTGTGTGTGTCCTTCACACTAAAGTGGGTCTCTTCTAGGCAGCAATATTGTAGGCACTTGTTTTGTTATCCCCTCTGCCACTGTTTTTGGATTGGAGCATTTAGTCTATTGACATTTAAGGTAATGATTGGCAAATGTGTATTTATTGCCATTTTTTAATTGAAAATTTATATAGTCAGTTACAATATGTCAATTCCTGGTGTTCAGCATAATGTCCTAGATATGCATATATATACATATTTTCATATTCTTTATCATTAAAAGTTATTACAGGGAGTTAACTGAACGTAGCTAGAGTTTTTAGGTTGCAGTACCAGAAAGGAGAGAGCTGCAGCAAAAGATAACTCTGGAGATATACATGAGGGCCCCTTTGAGTATTCAGATGAGTACTGAGCAACACTCATGGATACAAAACTACCTGAGATCAGAGAATGAATGGACTGAAAGGTTAAGGGTGGTCAGAGGGAGCAGTATCTAGAGCTCACACAAGGCCACACATAGTGCCTGTGCACTGACTGGAAAGTGGGTCACTGAATTACTTAGATTATTTAGTAGTGTCTTAACTGAGTAATGAGGAATTAGCTCTAGACTAAATGAGTAAAAAGTAGACTGTGATAAGTGAAAAATTATACTATATACTGTAAATGCTAAAGCAGTGCTAAAATAAAACAGATCTAGTTAAGAAGCCAACACAGGAGATAATGCAGAATCATAAAAATGTTCAATTAATGTAAAAGAGCACAGAAAAAGAGGGACTATGTAACAAAGAACAAGATGATAGCTTTAAACCTAATCATATCAATGATCACATTAACTGTCTAAATACCTCAATTTAAAAACAAATTGTCCAACTTTATACTGCCTACGAGAAACCCACATTAAATATAATGATACAAGTAGATTAAAAATAAAAGCATGGAAAAAGATATACAATGCTAACACTAATTAAAAGAAAACTAGAGTGACAATATTAATATCAGATAAAGTAGATTTCAAAGCAAAGAATATTACAAGGGATAAAAAGTCATTTTATAATGAAAAAATGTCAATTTATCAAAAGTAAACAGTAATCCTAAATTTTTATGCTCTTAATAACAAAATTTCAAAATACATAAACAAGGAGAAGCAGATAAATTCACATTTTTAGTTGCAGATTTCAAGACCCATCTCTCCATATTTGATGGAACAAGAGAAGTAATCATTAAGGATACAGAAGGTGAGAAAACCACATCTATTATTTGACATTGATAGAAAACCAACTATACAACAACAGTAGAATAGACATCCTTTTTAACTGCATATGGCTACCAAGACAGGCAATATTCTGGGCCATAAAACAAGTGCTAACACATTTCAGAGGATTCATTTACCTCAACAGAATTAACTTAGAAATCAACAAGAACGATATCTGAAAAGTGCCCAATTTTTGGAAATAATATAGTACTTCTAAGTAACCCATAAGCCAAAGAAAGAAAATCAAAAGAAAAATTAGAAAGTATGTTAAAGTGAATTAAAATGAAAATGCAACATATCAAAATTAGTAGGATGCCACTCTGTAGTACTACTTGAAGGGAAAGTTATAGTACTAAATGCCTATAGAATTAAAAAAAGATCTTTACTTTAAATCTAGAGTAATAAAAATTGGCATAAAGGTAGATTTAAAATGTCAGTGGAACAGAGTCCAGAATTGGACCCACACATATTTAGACACCTGATTTTCAGTAAAGATGAAAGGAGAAAGAATAGTATATTCAACAAATGGTACTAGAACAATCACTTGAACACACAGACAAGAACTTCAGTACATACCCAAACCATAATTCAGAAATTAACTCCAAATGGATTATAGAGCTAAATGCAAAACCTGAGGTTGTAAAACTTTTAGAAGTTAATATAGGAGAAAATCCTTGAGCTCTTGAGTTAGGCAAAGATTTCTTAGGTGTGATACTAAAAGCAGTTCATAATGGAAAAAAATGATAAGGTGAACTTCATCAAAACTAGTAACTTCTGATTTTTAAAAAATTCTTGAGAGATTAAAATGGCAAGCCACAAGCTGGAAAAAAAATGTGAAAATATTTATATCCTGAATATGTAAAGAGCTCTCAAAACTCCATGATAGGAAAGCAAACAACTCAATAGAAATGAGCAGAAGATGTGGACAGATACTTTAGCAAAGAATATATCTGGATGGTAAATATGCACATGAAAAGATGTTCAGCATCATTAGTCATTAGGGAAGTTCAAATTAAACCACAATGAGATATCATTGAATATCTATTAGAAAGGCAAACATTTAAGAAGACTTATACCAAATATTGCAGAGAATATTGCTGGCAGGAATGTAAAATGGTACAATTACTTTGGAAAATTCTTAGAAGTTTCTTAAGCTAAACATTACCTACCATATTATCCAGCCATTCCACCCTAGGTGTGTACTCAGAGAAAATGAAATATATGTCCATATAAAGACTTGTACCAAAATCTTCATAGCAGCTTTACTTGTAATAGCCAAAATATGGAAGCGGCCCAGATGCCCATCAGCAGATGAATAGATGAATTGTTGTCTGTCTATACAGTAGAGTATTATTTAGCAATAAGAAGGAATTATCTAGTGATACTTGCAGCAAGCTAAATCTCAAACTAATTATGCTGGGTGAAAAAAGCCAGACAAAAAGTGTGCACTCTGAAACAGAGGCTAGGAATGTGCAGGCTTACCTTATAAGATGGAGGGTTCTCCACATGCTGCCAAGGATAATTGGATACTGGATAGGTAAGAGGAAGAATAGCCAACATCCAGGGATACCCATAGACTTACTCTCAATGTCCCAGTGTCCTTAGCTAAGAAGGGGGTATTTAAGATTTCTGTGACAATCAAATGAGATCATATATGTGGAAACACTTTACAATTTTCAGTATAACATAAACGTTATTTTTTAAAACCCATAAAACTTTGGAACTGAACCTTTTTGGGGGCCAACTACAGGCTTTTTAAAGGAGTAAGTAAGAGTTAAATGGCTGAGGGAAAAGGCTCAGTGAACAAGCAGTAGGAGACTCTAGAAGAGGCAGGGCTAGATAGCAGGTTGTGAAACAACCCGCAGAGGGCCCAAAAGAGGGGAAGGACAGGGAAAGCTGACTCCCTGAAGGACATCCTTCTAAAGGTATTTCTGTTGCTTTAAAATAGGATAAAGATGGGTGTCTTAGCAAAAGCATTACAGTTAATACATTCATACACTTTGAAATCTGGTACATGCCTATTATAAATTAAGTAAAATTTTAAAAAGTTATTACAAGATATTGAATTTAGTTAGTTGAACAGAAATTTTTATATATATATATATATATAGTGGTTAGTATTTGCAAATCTCAAACTCCCAAATTTATCCCTTCCCACTCCCTTTCCCCCAGTAACCGTAAGATTAAACCTTACCAGTTGACTTTGTTTCTTCTTTGTTCCTTTCCTTTTCCTTTTGTGGTTTGATGGTTTTCTTTTGTGTTGTGCTGGAATTTTTTCTTTTTTGTGAATCTATTGTATGTTTTTTGTGGTTACCCTGTTTTTCAAGTATGTTCACCCATTACTGTATCTAAAAAAAAAAAATTCTACATTTTAAAATTCCCCTCCCCCACACTTTGATTTGATGTCTTCTCTTACATCTTCATGTTTAAGCCTTTGTTGTTCATTGTAGTTATCATTGCTTTCAGAAAAATTTGTTTTTAATCTATGTACTGTCTTATTTAAGTGATTTACTTGGCAATTGTCATTTCCTCTTTCCTATAGATTTCTTGCTTCTTTTCTTTTTGGAGAAAACCTTTCATTCTTTCTTTTAGGATGGGTTTACTATTGCTGTGTTCTTTTCTTCTTTGCTTGTCTGAGAAATTCTCTCTATTGTTCATGATAATCTTGCTGGGTAGAGTATCCTATGTGGCTGGTTTTTCCCTGCTAGGACGTTGAATCACCTTGCCCTCCCTCCTGGCCTGCAATAGTTCTGTAGAGCAATCAGCTGATAGCCTTATGGGGGTTCCCTTGTGACTGAGTGTTTTTTTTTTTTCTTGCTGCCTTTAGTATCCTGTTTAACTTCTGCTATTTTAATTAATGTCTTAGTGTAGGTCTATTTGGGTTTATCTTGTTTGAGACCCTCTATACATCCTGTGTGTATATATATGATTCCTTTTTTATGTGTAGGTTGGCTTAGTTCATGTTGGTCCATGGGCTTCATATATTGCTTTTTAAAAAATCTGTCCCCTGTTCTGTTTTATTTCCATTATTCCATCTTCTAAACCATTTATTCATTCTTTTGCATTATTTAGATTGCTATTTATTACCTTTAGCTTGGCTGTGGTCTCAGTAAGTGGGTTCTGCATTTCTATTGATAGCCTTTTTAAATTTCTTCAGTATCTTCATGACCTGCTTTTTGAACTTGGGATCTGGTAGACTGGAGAGGTCCGTTTTCACTGTTCTTCCCAGGGGTTTCACTTGTTCTTGTATTTGGGAGTGGTGTCTCTGCTTCTTCATTTTACTTAAATTTCTCTGACCCTATGAATTTAGGAGAAAGTTATCTAGTGTGGTCTTGAAGAGCTGTTTTTATGTAGAAGTGTCCCAGTGTAGGCTCTAAGTCCAATATTTTTGGTGCAAGGTCTGTTTTTAGTATGGATGCCTGCCTCATCTTTCCTCAGTGTGTGCTGGCTATTATCCCCATGATGGGAATGTAAGTGGTGTTGTGGTGACCAGATTCTGCACGGGATGTTGAGTGGGTCCTCTTTTCTCTCTGGTTGTCACTGCTGGGGGCAGGGTCTGCTCCCCAGTTGCTGGAAAACAAGCCCCAAAGTCCATTACTGAGCTCTATTGTGAGGTTGTCAGGACTAGGGTACTTCTGCCTGGAGAGAAGGTAGCTGCTGAGTGTTCCTCTGCAGGAGCTGTGCATCGGGAAGTCCACTCTGTGATGTCACCTGTCGTGCGTGTTCAAAGTACCCTGTTGTTGACTCTGCCCTTGCCCCCATTTTAGCTGTAGGAATGCAGGCAGTCAGCCCAGATGTCCATCAGGTGCTGTGTTCACAAAGCTCCCAGCATAGGCCCACAAGCACAGAGCCATCAAAGTCAAGCACCAGGACCCACCAGTCACACACTTGGGAGCCAGGGAAGCAACCCAGACCCTGGCCACACCTCTTGTGCAGGCACCCACAATGCCCGCAGCTGCTGGACCTGCCCCAGCCTCGGGAGCACTAATAATCTGCTTAGATGTCCTACAGGTGCTGAGCTTACAAAGATGCTGCCAAAGTCACACAACTTGCAGGACCATGGCTCAGATTTCAGTTCAACTTCCAAAGTAATATGCACCCTGAGATCAGCTCCGACTTCAGCCCTGCCTCCCAAGGTGTGTAAGAGACTGGGGCTTGCATGCTCCCAGTGCTTGCACAGGCAGAGCAGAGTGTCTGCTATAAGCATGACAAGAATGAGGCTGCTGTGGCGGGTCCCACACTTCCCTTCCTGCCTGTGTTACACAATGGGGCTTCAACAGCAGATCCAAGCTCCATCCTGCACACAACCACAGCTGTAGCCAGAACCACTCCAGCCCCTTCAGGCTACCTTCACACAGCCAACAGGAGCCCTCTCCCCAGGTCTGTCCGCTATAGCCTAAGCTTCGCCACCCAGCCCCTGCACTCACCAGCAAGGTGGCCAGGACTCTCTGAACTGGTCTCTTTTACCTGCCACAAGCCAGTTGCTGTATTCTCCTCTGAGGCTTTGAAGCTCCCTTTCTGTCCTGGATCATCTCCCAGCCAGTGAATGGGGTTGCCAGCACGAGGGAACCTTTCTTTCACAGCTCCTTCCCAGGGGCTCAGGTCCAGTCTCGATTCCTTTATTTTTCTTTTGTCCTGCCTGGTTATGAGGTGTTCTTTCCTGCAGCTTTCGTCATATGAGATCTTCTGCCAGTGTTCAGTATTCTGTGATAATTGTTCCACATGCTAATGTATTTCTGATGAGTTTGTAGGAGGTGAGCTCCACTACCTTCTATTCTCCCATCTTGATCTCTCTTCTTTGAGCATCTTTTTTAGTAAGAAGAGCCAGTGACACTGAGTTGAACATTAAGTGAATTTTTCATGAATTACCCACGAGGAATGCCCAAAATGCCCAAAGGAGTCAGAAGGTATGCAGAGTTATTCATTATTTTTCAATTTTTTTGTCACGGTACAGTATTTTAAAACAGTGATTTGTATATTTTTAAAAAGAAATATTCTTTTTGAGTGACTAAGGAATAGTTTTTAAACATGACCAAAGTTTTCTCAGTTTCCCAAAGTGGAAACCTGAGCTTACTTTTGAAGACCATGATGCACAAAATAGCTAAAAACTAACAAAAGTTAGCAATAAACATCAGCAATGAAACATCTTAGAAATTTTAGCACTACCCATCTAAATAAATCTTAGATCAAAGAATTCAGAGATATCTAGACGTCAGAAACAATGAGAACATTACATATGTATCCTTTAGGATACATACAAGACTGGGATCAGAGGAAGATTTTAGGGTCAAATACTTCAATTAAACAATGAGAGCTTTAAATTAAATGAGAACTAAGATCTTGGCTTAAGCCAAAGAGAGAAAAAGTAAACCAAAATACAAGATTTAGGGAAGAGTAGGAATTAAGGAACAAAACAAAAATTGGCATACCTGATAAATAAAACCAGTGGTGATTTGAAGAGGCCAATAAAATAGACAAAACTCTGGCATATCTGGCCATGTAGGTTAGTATATAAAATCACTTTTTTGTCAGTCATTACTATTTAGGGAATGTAGTATCTTAACAGACAAAATTTAGTGCTACTGAAGAATGTAACAGACTTGAATAAATGAAGACCTAACATGTTTATTGACTAGGAAAACTAAGTGCTTTACAGAACTCACTGTCCTTTAATTTCTTAATCTAGAGCAATTTCTTCAAAATCCCCCAAAGCTGCTTTTTCTAGCTTCACAAAACTGATCTTTAAGTTTATCCAGAAGACTATACGCAAGATGAGTCAATCACGTTGTTAGTGTACAGTAAGGATGATTTTAACCAGATATCAAAATTTACTATAAAGCTATGTGTATTATTAGTGTGTGATAACTGGTTAAATAGCCATAGAAAACTTAATGGCTTCAAACATCTATTCGGTAGTTTAAGCTCTGTTGGTCAGAAGTCTGCCAGCTCTGTGTGGGTTTTGTGCTCAGGATTTTCCAAGCATGAAATCAAGGTGTAAGCTGGCTGAATCTAGAGTATCCAGGGGAAAATTTGCCTCCAAGGCCATAGGCAGAACTGAGTTCCTTGTGTATGTAGGACTGAGGTCCCTGTTTCCCTGCTGGTTGCTGGCCAGGGGTCACTCTCGGCTGCTCCTTTGCCACATCACCCTTCATCTTCAGTAAAGGAGACTCTCTCTCCAGTCAGATCCTTCTCATACTTCAAATATCTTACTGCTTTTGCCATGAGCTAAAGAAGACTATAGGGCATTTAAAGCTCTTTAAAGGGTTCATATGGTTAAGTTTAGTGCCACCTCTTTCTTAAAACCAGCTGTGCCATCTAATAATAATAATCATGGAGGTAAAATCTGTCCTCTTCAGTTAAGAGAATTAGGGTGGGAAATCTCAGGGGCCATCTAAGAATTCTGCCTACCACATTAGGGTAATAAGTGTGGTCCTGTACCAGAATACATAAGCATACCACAAGAGAAACAGGACCATTTCTAGTATTGCAATGTAGTGTAGGCTAAGATAGGTCTTTACATCCTCACATCCAGAAAATATGGATTAATTAATAACTTGGGGACATATGAATAGAAATTTTTTTTCCCTAAATTGATAAAGTCACATATCAATTCCAGGTAAACTGAAATTTTATATGCAAAGAAAAGTAATCTTATTTTCTTCCAGTAGTTTTATCTTATAATCTTGGGACAGAAGTGCCTTTATAAAAACACTTAAAAGAAGTGATAACAAAAAAACATTTCTGAACAGCAGATGATAAAATATAAATGACAAATTAAAAAAACTGAACATGAATAGAAAAAAAGCATTATCATCCTTAATACGTAGGAAGCTCCATGAAAAAAAGAGTAACAAAAAAAATTCCAAAGAATGATCAAAGGACATGAAGAGAAATTAAAACCAATGCATAGACAATAAACATACAAAACTGGTTCACACTAGTAACCAAATAAATTACAGTGTAATAGCATTTTCACCTATCAGTCAAACATTAAAGTAATTGGTAATTCTCCATGTTGCAAAGTTGTCAACCATACAATGCTAATAGGATTGTAAACTAGTACCACTTTCCTGGAAGATAATCAATCTATATCAAAAAGCAAAATTATTTATTCCCTTTTATACAGCAGTTGCATTTCTAGGACTGTATCAGTCAAATAATGAGGTTATGTACATGTATGCTCAATGTATGTTTAATAAGAAGGAAAATATATAAACAACCTAAGCATTCACGATTAGGAAATAAAACAAATTATCTATACACTAAAATTCTGCAGACATCAAAAATATGTACACTTCTATATATTAATATGGAAGCAATCTATACCAAATGAAAGTAGGTCCAAAGAGTGAATAGGTTGATTCCCTTTATGTTTCAAAATATTTTAAAATCCCTTTAAAAACAATAACTACACACAGAACTGACCGTAGTTATTTCTGGAATACAGAATCACCCATGGGGGTGGGTTTCAAGGGGGAGGGATGAGGAAGTTAGGTCAGTGATTGGGAGGGTAGGGAGATACTCTTGAACTTTTACAGTAATGAATATGTATTAATTTTGTAACAAAAATGTCTTTTTTAGAAGAGAAATGTCCAAAGATGATCCTCGTGCTGAATGTATAAGAAAGTGAGTAACTCAATTTCTACCATTTCCATCTAAGTTATCAGTGACATCATGGTGGAATAAAAATATTGAAAACCACATCATGTATAGACAAAGCACTTAATGCATTTACGAGATGTGTGAGTTAAGTATCATATCAGAGGCAAAGTGATACCATGTAAAGTGTGCTTTTCATTTCATCAATTTATAAGTAACTGTTGATGCTATCACTGTACAAAGGGCCCATTGCTAAATAGTGTACATTAAGGCAGAATCCCAGCCCTCAAGGTAACATCATTTGGTCAAGATAAAGTTGATCAACACACAAGCTGCTTAAACAGGTGAACAGCTGGAAACAGTAATGCAGAGTGCTGTAAGAAAAAACCGACTAAAAACAATTATGATTACAAACCATACAAAGCCCATGTTAGCCTGGAAAACCTTATGTAGAAGGTAGAGTGAGGTTTGCTGCATTAGATACTTCTCAGGCCTCTGCTAGCTCTCCCCATGGAATGCCACGCCTCCTGCCCTTCTCCATACATCAGAATGCTGCTGGTCCAGCAACCAGCTTAAGCATTACTCCCTGCCTCAGTGTGCAAGACTGGAATTACTCAGCTGTTTCCACACTTGGTTCACACCTTTCATACTTACCACTGAGTTACACTCTGCTGTGTATCTCACAGACAAAACTTTAACTGCTTTGAAAACAAAAAAACGTTTCAAACATCAGTTTATTTCCAATGATTAATCAGGTGCTTTGCAAAGTTGATGAATAATATGAACTGAAGAGAAGTTAAGGGGTCTAGGCTAGAGGATTTTAATGAGCAAATTCTGAGATAGATAGAAAAGGAAAAACCTAGATTAGCACAGCATGTGAGAAATGTTGTTGAAAAATATATGGAAGATAACATCATTAGAAGTTTCTGTACCAGGTAAAAACAAGTCACTGTATTCTAGGCAAGGCAAAAGACCAGATCTGCCTTTTCAAAGCTACTGACATTATGAAAAACCATGAATAAATCTAATTTCAAGTTCAGCATGCTTCTTTCTTCAAAGATGCAAATTATTTTAAAATACAGTATGATTGACAGAAGCAGCAACTGAAGCAAAATAAAAGTAACATGTGGGAATTTGCTTATTTTGCTGAACTGCAATGTATTTTTCAAAGAAGAGCATTAATTTGAAAGCTTCCTCGGTATTTACCAGGAGAGATTTAGAACTGTTTGACGAAAATTAATTTTTCATAAGTCAGATGTGATTATAATTATTCAAATTTTAAATTTTTATAAAACATTTTCTGGTTATGGCACTATCTTAAACTCTGAGAATATAATATAGCTTGTTCTAAAATCTTTTTCAAGTCATCCTTCCTTTAAACCAGTGCTGTCCAAAAGATAATGTGGGCCTCATATGAAACTTGAAGGAAAAAAAAAAAAAAAGGAAAAAAAAAGCTGAATTAATTTTTAACATTTTATTTACCCCTCTATGCCAAAAATATTCTCTCACCAATATACAAAAATTGAGATATTTTTACATTCATTCTTTGTACATCTTCAGTCTGATGTATTTTATACTGATACCATATCTCAATTTGGACTTAGCCACATTTCAAGGGCTAAATAGCCAAATGAAACTAAATTATATGTAAAGACCAACTGGCCTGCACATGTCTATTGTCTTGTATATCTGCTTGTAAACAGACACTGTGACTGACAGCCACTCTCCAAATTCTATATTCTGTCATCATAGATGTGCATCAAGATATACTACTAGCAGAATTTAAGACCAGTACTATGTCTGATACTAGATAAATGGCAATAAAAATGGATGCCACATGGAATATTCATTCATCTGTTTACAGATTCTAACACAACTAACAGTAAGTAGATAATCTTTTTTCTTTACAGCACTTACTGTAATTACTAATTTTTTTACTTATATTCTGTTTGTGCAATCTGTTTCTCCAATGACATTCCATTAGGGAAGGAACGACCTGTACCTTGTTTTCCATTATACCCTGGACCTTAGTAGAATGTGTTTACACATAGTAGTTGATCGAATATCTGTTAAATGGATGAACATGACCTCTCACTGAATATCAGCCTGAGCCAGCTTGTCATTTCATTGTTTTCCAATAGTTAAGATATTCCACATTTTCTTACTGAAAGCAGTGAACAGCCATTTTCTCTTCATAACAGTTTCTAGTAGCTTAACTCAATTATTAAAAATTGGGAAATTCTCCACTAGTAAGTATCATACTTATCCTGTCTTCGTCAGACTCTCCTCCTCCAACACAACAAAAGCAGAGTGGTTGAGGCACAAATGAACAAGTATAAGAGAACAGCCTCTCCATCAGCCTCTTAGAGAAAAAGGAAAACACATGCACCTAGAAGGAAAAAATAGTGAATATTGTTTCCTACCACAGTCAGTAGTGGCAAGGTTCTTATAAGCTCTGGAAACTTCAGAAACCCTCTGGCAAACCATTCTAAGTTCCACGAGAGAACTACTGTAGCAGCCATGAAAAAAGAAATCCTAAAACTGGTAAACGCCTTGAATTTTAAACAAAGTAAAATAAAATAGGCATGTAATGCCACAACTAAATGCTAAACCTGTTTAAAAAAACAAAAACCCAAGTTCAAAATACATTCGTTATGACGTGAACTAACACTGTATGATCAAGTCCTGCTAGCCTTGAGCCTGTAGAAATCATTTTACTTAGCAATCATTTATGAAAGAGCTCTTGCTTTTATTCTGTATACAATAAAATGGTACTTTTAATACTGGTATTTCCCAAATGATCAGTTTTATAATTTTAGCACCAAAAACTCAACTCCTAATCAAATGTTTCCTGTTTTGCAAACTACTGGAATATAAAAATTTCATATAATTTAAACATTTAGTCATCTATTGTATGTAAATCACTCTTTTAAAAACCAAATCATATTTAAAATGCACTAGAGAAAATTACTTTTCCCTTTTCTTCTTAGGTACATGTTCCAAAAGTGGTGTAAATTCAGCCTCCTCATTGTGCTTTCTTTTCTTTTTTTTCTTTTTACGGTCGCTTTGGTAACCACTGGAGTCACTGCCTTGGAAAAGAGGGTCCTGGTCCTGATCTTCCTGGTGCTTTTTCTTCTTCTTTTTCTTCTTTGGCTTTTCCTCCAGGAGGCCATTCACATTGTTATTCATCTGCATGTCTCTCTCCATGGTAACATCTGCAAAATCTGCTAGCTCTGTGGTACCACCTTCCACTTCATATGGTTCTGGGTCTTCCTTCTTTTTCTTTTTCTTCTTTGGAGGTTTTTCAACAGCTTCTTCAGTGCCAGTTTCTGTTACTTCTTCAGAAACTGCAGAGCGCTTGGTTTGTAAACTATGAATTAACAATTTAAAACATTTGCAGAACATTAAGCAAAAATTTAAAAAAATAAGATCAAGAATATTCCAATGTGCTATTAATTTTCTAAATAATGACAGTGGTACAAGATGATATAACTCATAAGTTTCAAATATTCTACCCTATTAGCCCTCAGCACACTGAAATGTCTTGGAAATGTTAAACTTTGTTTCCCAAGTACTTCTCCCACTGTTACACACAAAAATGACATAAATTTTGTCAAAGTATGGCTTCTAAATTTTAGTTTAATGTTCAGTGTTTTCTGAACCAAAGATCACCACACCCAGGCTTATTAGTCAAACCGCTAACATTCGATAGAGAAAAATATACTTCTGGTATTTATCAAAGTAATGGCATTCCTTGTCTATTATCTTAATTCTTGTTTTAAGTAATAGTACATTGTTCTTAACCAATGCTGAAGCAGTATTAGTTCAAAGTTAATTATTTTGTATCACTAAAATAAAAACAAGGATCAATGTAGTAGCCCTCTCTCTATAGAAGCGCAGTCCAATACAGTAACACTAGCCATGTGTAACTTTTTTAATTTATTTCAGTAAGATAACTTTAAAAATTCAGTTCATTTTAATTGCGCCATAGTGAGGCTACTATATTGCACAAATATGGCACATTTCTATCATCACAGAAAGTTCTACTGGACAGTTGCTCTAGAACTTTAACCCATACTCTTGTTACTTAACAAGGCAGAATCTGGAAAAAGTTGTTAACACAGGAAGTACTCCAAGAGTTTTTTTTCCTACCCTGCCATTAAACTTGGCTCCCATGAATCTAGGCTTAAGATCAGAAATCCTTAGAAGAATTTCAGACCAGAAAAATACAGAAATTAAATGATCTACCTGGTCCAGTGACAGTGACCAAACTGTTTTTGTTTCAACTGTATAAAAATAAAAGCAGACTAATAGTTATGCAAAATGACTCAGCTGTTAGTTTCAAGCTCAGGGATCAACTTTCTAAAAAATAAACAAACAATACTCAGAAGAAGTAAGTTATTAAAATACATAGCAGTTAGCTAAATGTAGAGCTTTAGAGTATTTAATGCACTGTCATTATTACACTTAGACGATTCCTACTTACACTGACTTTATAGTTTGAAGTACAAATGGACTAATTAAATTATTTTTAAAAGAGGGACTTATGTTCCCTAAATTCAGAATTAAGTAAAAATGATTATCAAAATGATAATAGTGTGTCTAGGAACTGACCTAGTGATACTTAGTTTTCCCCGAATGCAGAATACTCCAGCAGCGTCTGAATCTAAACGAAATACTTCAAATTCAAGTTCATCACCCACGTTTATCTCCAGAGTCTGCCACTGCTCAGGTGCCATCTGCTCAGGTTTAGGGATGGAGGCATTGAAGCACCCATGTACCAAACAGCCAATGTGGCTGGAAGATACTTTATTAACTGTACCCTGAGAAGAAGGAAAAAAGAATGTTTCATCAAGAAGAGAGCCAGAGTTAAAAGGTGAATCAAACTCAAAGAGAAAATACCAAAATAATGAAATAATTTACTTTAGAAAAAGTTTCTCTCAAAACCTACCATTAAAACATCACTAAGAATACTAAGATTTTAAAAACCTCACACCTTATTAAATAAGAATTGCATATCAATTGACTAACTGGATAAACAACTACCTTGTTCCCTCTCCCTAGCTAAAAAAAGAAAACCCAAGACCCCTACCTTAGCAGCCACTGGAGGATTCCCTGGGAAGGGGGTTACTCTATAACCATATTGAAACCAAGGAGCAAATACTCTGATATGACCTACATGTGAAGAGACCTCAAGGCAAGAAGCATATGCTTTTTGTAACTAGGATTCACTTTTTTTTTTCTATAAAGTCTGAATTTCAACACTTAAAGAGCATTCTTTAATAATTAGACTTAGCATAATGGAAGCAGTCCTATTAAAGAACAGCTTACCTTTATATGTAAATCTTGAGCATGGCTATTTTGACTAAACTACAATATTATTAGAAGCTTTAAAACTAAAATGTAAGTATGTGTTATATGGTGTTAAGTTTAAAATGAAAATTTCCAAGAACCTTAGTTTTCCATTCTTCCCCTAGGAATCAACATGTAAGGTGTATCAATGAAAATCTGAAAAATTTTTTTAAATCACATATTTTGAATTATAGAACTATAAATACTAGCATGTATACAATGCTGTTTAATGTCAGCAACTCCTACATGTGACATACTAAAACTTCTTTGTCATTATCAGGAATCTGGAGTCTCCAACGTTATCTGCTGGATGGTCTGAACAACCTGGTATATCTATACAATGGAATATTATTCAGCAATAAAAATAAACAAGCTACCAAGCCATGAAAAGATATGGAAGAACCTTAAAAACATATTGCTGAGGGAAAGAAAACAATCTGAAAAGGTTACATACTGTATGATTTCAATATATGACATTCTGGAAAAGATAAAACTATGGAGACAAAAAACAAAAACACAGTAGTTGCCATGGTTTCCAGGGAAGGGAGGAAGTGATGAATAGGTAGAACACAGGATTTTTAGAGCAGTGACCAATTTTTCCATAGGATACTGTAATGTTGGATACATGTCTTTATACGTTAAAACCCACAGACTGTGCAAAGAGTAAACTCTAAACAATGTATCAATTGGCTCAACTGTAACAAATGTAAATTTGTATGTATGTGTCAATAAATGGAAAAACAGTGTATGTATGTGATTTTTTTGTGGGGAAGTGAAGTGAGGTATATAAAAACACTACTTTCCACTTAATTTTTCTGTATGTCTAAAATTGTCACAAAGATAAACTTTAGCAATTAAAAACATACTCAGTGGGAAAAGTCTTTTCAAAGTATGGGTTTAGAACAATGAATATGGACAAGAAAATGGACCTCAAGGGCCTACCTCACACTACGCACAAAAAACTAAGATTGATCACAGACCTAAACAGAAAGCTAGAACTATAAAAATTCTGGAATTTTAAATAAGTATCTTAAAAACTGAGGGGTACGCAAGTTTCTTAGGATCCAGTAAGCAATAACCACAGAAGTACAATATGACACACTGCACTGCATCAAATTTAAAAGCTTCTGTTTATCCAATGATACCATTAAAAGATACAGACTGGGAAAAAAATATTGACATTTAACTGAAAAGGATTTGTATTGTAACTGTAAAAAGAATTATTATACTTCAATAACAACACTAACACCCAGTTAAAAGGGGACAAACTACTTGAACAGGCCCTTCTGACTGAAACACAGGAAAAAGGACTATTGAGAAAAATACAAATTAAAACCATAATGAAAAACAACCATATGCCCATCAGTAAAATCAACAGACTGGTACACCAGATGTTGGCAAAGATGCAGAGCAACTTGTTAAGTATTAAAAAGAGAAATTAGCTAACAGTTTTCCACAAAGTTAAACACACATTTACCCTGTGACCTAGCAGTACTGCTTCTAGTTTTCACTTAGGAGAAATGAAAATATATGTTCACAAGAGCTTTATTCATAATAGTTCCTGATTAGAAACCCAAATGTCCACTGATGAAGATGGATAATCAAACCATAATATAGTCATAGAACTGAATATGACCAACAATTACAAGGCAAAAATTACCAATATACATAATACCATGTATGGAACTCAAAAATACGCTAAGTAAAAGGCGCCAGATGGTAACAGTGTATAATGAAAAACTGCACTACCACAGAATTATAGAACGAGCAAAATTAATTTATGATACTGAAATCGTAATAATGGTTGTACCTAGCATAGAGAGAGGATTGACCAGGAAAGGACATGAGGATCACTTCTAAGGAGACAGAATGCTGTATGTATATGCGCTTGCCAAAATTCACTGAACTGCATACCATATCTGTGCATTTTGCTGCACGTAGATTAAATCTCATTTTATTGTATGAAGATTATATTGTGTTAATTAAATACAAATTAAAAAAATGGCTCAAATGTATTTGAGGACTGGATCTTATTAAAGGGGTAGAGTAAAAGGAATAATTTAAGTTTTCATTTCACACTTCCTATACAATTTGAATGTTATTTCTATGCACGTTTATGATGAAAGTGATGAAAGGGAAAAGCCTACAACCAAGAACTCTATTCAGAAAGGCTCTCATTCATATTTGACATAGCAATCAAAAGCTTTACAGACAAGCAAACGCTAAAATAATTTAATCAGCAACACCCAATCAGCTTTACAACAAATGTTAAAGGAAGTTCTCTGGTGAAAAAGAAAAGGCCACAACTAGAGCAAGAAAATTATGAAATGAGAGGGAGAGAATCAAGACAGTAGGACACAGCTCATCTCATGCCACAGATACATCAAAAATATATCTACATGTGGAAAAACTCACAGAATACCACCTACTGATGTTAGCAGAAGATCTCATATAATCAAAGCTACAAGAAAGATCACCATGTAACCAGGTTGGACAAAAGGAGACAACAAACAAGAAAAGGAATTGGAACTAGACCTGTGCACCTTGGAGGAAGCTGTGAAAGAGGAAATTTCCTCACCCTGGGAGCTCCCTTCAAGGCTGGAAGATCAGCCAGGACAGAAAGGGAGCTTCAGAGCCTCAGAGAATGTAGCAACTAGCTTGCAGCAGGCAGAACAGAGAAAGACCAGCAAAGAGTCCTGGCCACCTCCTTACACTCCCCAGCCTGAGTCATGCATCTGCTGGTGTGTGCAGGGGCTGGGTGCTGGAACTTGGGCTTCAAAGGACAGACCTGGTGAGAAGACTGTTGTTGGTAGCATGTGACAGCCTGAATGGGCTGCAGTGTGGTCTGAGCCGCAACCAGGGCTTTTCGAACACAACAACAGAGAGAGATCTGGGCTGACTGCCAGCATTCCCACAGCAGAGGTAGGGCCGAGGTCAAGGCCAACAACAGTGTACTTTGTGAATGCACAAAACAGGCAACACCAGAGTGCACTTTCTAGTGCAGAGTCCCTGCACTCACTGCACTGTGCACTCAATGCACAGGAATACTCACTGGCTCCATTCCTGGAGGAAGTGCTCCCTTCAACCTCACACTGGCAGCTCAGGAACAGACTTGGAGGCTTCTACTCCAACAACTGGGGAGCAGACCCTGGCCCCCAGCTGGGCTGTGACAACCACAGAGCAGAGGAGATCCCTCTCAACACCTGGTACAGGCTCTGGTCACTACAATACCAATCACACGCCCATCCCAGCACGCTGAAGAAAGATGTGGCAAAGACCCATAATAAAAACAGCCTTTGCACAAAAATGTTAGACTCACACAGGCTACACGGGGACACTCCCACATAAAAAAGCCCTTCAAGACCAGAGTAGATGTTTCTCCTGAATCCATAGAGTCCAAGAAATAAAGTAAAACGAAGAAGCAGAGGAACCACTCCCAATTAAAAGAACAAGAGAAATCTCGGAAAGAACAATTAATGAAACATCTCTCCATTCTACTAGTTTCCAAATTCAAAAAAGACCTAAGGGAAATAGTGAAGAAGTTAAGAAAAGCTATTGATAGAAATGAATATCACTGTAATAAGAACTAGAAATTACAGGGAGTGGGGGAAGAGAGAAGATGGTGGAGTAGAAGGACCCTCTCCCACAAATGCACCAAGACTCACATCCACAGACCCACTCAGCCAACCAGAGCACCTGCAAAACTCCGACAGAACATCGCCCTCTTCAAAAGATAGAGATGCCAAGAATCTGGTAGGAGACAAGGAAAAAAGAAAGAAAAGACAAAGCAGAGCGGGAGGGGTCCCGCAGGGAGGGAGTGGCAAAGGAGAACTGGCGCTCATTCGCTGGGTCTCCCCTTTCCAACTGAGAGGCCAGCGGGATGGAGGGGGAGTCTCCAAGGCTCGGATCTGTACAGACCAGCCCTTGACTGACAGAACTAAGTTAAATGGGCACAGAGGGTACCTGCAACACCCAGCCCAAGACGCGGGCCGGCAGCTGGGGGCAGGGCCAGGCTGCCCAAGCCAAGCGGAGGACGGGGGCGGCTGCACAGAGGCAGCCCCAGGGGACTGCAGGGGGCTGCGCGCCGCGGCTGTGGTGCACAGGGCAGAACAACCTGGGCCCTCCATAAAACAGCAAGGTTGATGTGCCCTGGGGGGAAGGGTGCATACCTCCATCTCTGAAAACCCGCATAAAGTTTTGGCAAAAGGCAGGCGGGGCTCAGGCACAGCCACCATATCCTCTGGTGCTTAGCGCCCAGGCAGGGGCGGGGACAAAACCTACCTCCGCACCTAAGGGCTTAGCAGCCTCAAAGTCCAGACGAGACTTGTCTACAGCCCAAGGCAGACAGGACCCTTCCATCCTGGTCCCTCAGAGAACTTGCTCTGCCAAGACAAACAAGGAGCAGGGACAAGGCTGTTCCTCTGTCTTCCTTGAGCCCACATGCGGAGCGCCAACCCGAGGCGGAGCGCCCAGCGACACAGAGCAGCGGAGCGACTGGCGGCGGAGACAGAGGGCGCCCCCCCCCCCCCCGCCTTTCGGGCAGGAACGCAACCCCTGACCACAGTGCTGGGAGGAGGTGCGACCCGCCCTCCTGCCTGGCCAGTCTGCAACATCTGACAGCGGCATCGGGAGGGGCAGTGACCCGCCCGCCCACAGCAAAGGAGAGCTGCACCTGACCCAGTGTTGGGAAGGAGTGCGATCTGCTTGCCGACAGGCACTGGGAGCAGCACAGACGAGGGCACCAATGCAGGGCCTCTGGAAACAGCAAGCTGAGCTTCCAAACCAGGAGGAAGACAGAAAGACTTCACATTAAAATCACACAGTCTCCAGGAGAACACTGACCCTAACCCTTTTTTTTCAAATCTGTTTTTACCTGTTCTATTTTCTATTACCCTCTTAATTTTTACTTCTTAATTCATTTTTATTTCTCTTGGGTTTTGATGTCCTGTTATTGATTGTACACAGGTTTCAAATACATCTTTTCATCTTTTCTCCTTTTTTAAAAGGTTTTAAAAGGACGTCTCAACCCAATTGCTATTCTGCTTCAACTTGCTCTTCTATTATTTACTATACACTGTTTTCAAACCTTTTTTTCTCCCTTCTTTTAAAATTCTTTCTCCTCTTTTTCCTTTTTTCCTAAGTCTTATTCCTACATAGGCATTAGATAGATAAACTCCTTAAGGACCACAATTGATAACTGATACTCCATAAACCACAGTGCCAGAGAGGTATGAGCAAGATGAAGAAGCAGAGAAACCATTCCCAATTAAAAGAACAAGACAAATCCCCTGAAAGAACGATCAACGAAATAGACATCGATAGCCTACTGGAGATCAAGATTTTAAAAAAGGAGTGATCGAAGTGCTGAAGGAACTAAAAGAGATAGTGTTTAGAGATATAAAATATGTCAAAAATGAAACTGAAGCTATAAAGAGACAAGTAGAATGGTTGACAGAATCGACAAACATCTGGCCAAACTCACAAAGAAGAAAGAAGAGAAAGCACAAATTAGCAAAATAAGAAAGGAAAATGGACAAATTACAACAAATAAAATAGAAATACAGAATATCATACGAGAATATTATGAAAAACTACATGGAACCAAACTGGATAACCTATAGGAGATGGACAAGTTTCTGGAAACATACTGTCCACCAAGACTGAATCAAGAAGAAACTGACCACTTGAACAAACCGATCACTAGAAATGAAATTGAATTAGCAATAAAAAAATCTCCCTACAAATAAAAGTCCAGGACCGGACGGCTTCAACGGGGAATTCTACCAAACATACAGAGAAGAACTCATACCAGTCCTCCTCAAACTCTTCCAGATGATTGAAAAGGAGGGAATACTGCCAAACTCATTCTATGAAGCCATCATCACCCTGATACCAAAACCAGGCAAAGACACTACCAAAAAAGAGAATTATAGGCCAATATCACTGATGAACATAGACGCCAAAATCCTCACCAAAATGTTAGCAAATAGAATCCAACAACACATAAAAAAGATTATATATCATGACCAAGTGGGGTTCATCCCAGGAACACAAGGGTGGTTCAACATACGCAAAATCAATGTAATTTATCACATCAACAAGAGAAAGGACAAAAACCACATGATCATCTCAACAGATGCAGAAAAAGCATTTGATAAAATTCAACACCAATTTATGATAAAAACTCTCGCCAAAGTGGGTTTAGAGGGAACATATCTCAACGTCATAAAAGCTATATATGACAAACGTACAGCCAGCATAGTACTCAACGGTGAAAAACTCAAAAGCTTCCCACTAAAATCTGGGACAAGACAAGGATGCCCACTATCACCACTCCTATTCAACATAGTCCTGGAAGTCCTAGCCACAGCAATCAGGCAAGAGAGAGAAATAAGAGAGATCCAAATTGGAAAAGAAGAGGTAAAAGTGTCACTATATGCCGATGACATGTTACTATATATAGAAAACCCTAAAAGGTGCACACAGAAACTACTAGAGATGATCGAAGAATTCAGCAAGGTAGCAGGTTACAAGACTAACATTCAAAAATCAGTTGCATTTCTTTACACTAACGATGAATCAACAGAAAAAGAAAGTAAAGAAACAATCCCCTTAAAAATAACACCCAAAGTAATAAAATATCTGGGAATAAATATAACCAAGGAGGTGAAAGAATTATACACAGAAAACTATAAACCATTGGTGAAGGAAATTAAAGACTTAAAAAAATGGAAAGATATTCCATGCTCTTGGATTGGAAGAATCAATATTAAAATGGTCACACTGCCCAAGGCAATCTACAGATTTAATGCAATCCCCATCAAATTACCCAGGACATATTTCACAGAACTAGAACAAATCATAATAAAATTTATATGGAACCATCAAAGACCTAGAATTGCCAAAGCATTACTGAAGAGAAAGAAAGAGCCTGGAGGAACAACTCTCCCAGACTTCAGACAATACTATAGAGCTACAGTCATCAAGACAGCATGGCATTGGTACAAAAACAGACATATAGACCAATGGAACAGAATAGAGAGCCCAGAAATGAACCCACAAACTTTTGGTCAACTAATCTTCGACAAAGGAGGCAACAATATACAATGGAGTAAAGACAGTCTCTTCAGCAAATGGTGTTGGGAAAACTGGACAGCAACATGTAAAACAATGAAGCTAGAACACTCCCTTACACCATACACAAAAATCAACTCAAAATGGATCAAAGACTTAAACATAAGACAAGATACAATAAACCTCCTAGAGGAAAACATAGGCAAAACATAATCTGACATACATCTGAAAAATTTTCTCCTAGAAGAACTAAAAGCAAGAATAAATAAATGGGACCTAATGAAACTTACAAGCTTCTGCACAGCAAAGGAAACCAGAAGTAAAACAAAAAGGCAACCTATGTAATGGGAAAAAATTTTTGCAAATGAAACCGACAAAGGCTTGATCTCCAGAATATATAAGCAGCTCATACGACTCAATAAGAAGAAAATAAACAGCCCAATCCAAAAATGGACAGAAGACCTAAACAAGCAATTTTCCAAGGAAGACATATAAATGATCAAAAGACACATGAAAAAATGCTCAATATCACTAATTATCAGAGAAATGCAAATCAAAACTACAATGAGGTATCACCTCATACCAGTCAGAATGGCCATCACTCACAAGTCCAAAAACAATAAATGCTGGAGAGGCTGTGGAGAAAAGGGAGCCCTCCTACACTGTTGGTGGGAATGTAGTTTGGTGGAGCTGTTATGGAAAACAGTATGGAGATTCCTCAGAAGACTAAAAGTAGACTTACCACATGATCCAGCAATCCCACTCCAGGGTATATATCCAGATGGAGCCTTAATTTAAAAAGACACATGCACCCCCCAGTGTTCACAGCAGCACTATTACAATAGCCAAGACATGGAAACAAACTAAATATCTACTGACAGATGAAGGGATAAAGAAGCTGTGGCATATTTACACAATGGAATACTATCTAGCCATAAAAAATAAAAAGGCATTTGTAGCAACATAGATGGACATGGAGATCTTTATTCTAAGTGAAGTAACCCAGAAGAGAAAGAAAAATACTGTATGATACCATTTATATGTGGAATCTAAAAAAGAAAAAAAAGACAAACTTATTCACAAAACAGAAACAGACTCAGACATAGAAAACAAACTTATGGTTACCAGGAAGGGAAGGGGATGGGAAAGGATATATTGGGAGTTTGAGATTTGCAGATACTAATATATATAAAATAGATAAACAAGTTTATACTGTATAGTACAGAGAACTATATTCAGTATCTTGTAGTAATTTATGGTGACAAAAATATGAAAACAAATAAATGTATGTTCATGTATGACTGAAGCATTATTCTATACACCAGAAACTGACACAACATTGTAAACTGAATATACTTCAATAAAAATATATATATACCAAAAAAATACCAATAAAAGAAAGCAATATACAAGACCTATGGGATAAAATAAACTGAGCCAACCCGTAACAGGGATCTCAGAAGGAGAATAAGGAAAGATGGGGGTCAAAAATATATTTGAAGAAATTATGGCAGAAAACTTCTGAAACCTAAAGGACTCAGATATCCATGAAGAAGAAGCACAGTGTGTTTCAAACAAGACGAACCCAAAAGACCCA
This sequence comes from Vicugna pacos, assembly GCF_048564905.1. Lineage (NCBI taxonomy): Eukaryota > Metazoa > Chordata > Mammalia > Artiodactyla > Camelidae > Vicugna > Vicugna pacos. Next base: position 48,866,847 of record NC_132993.1, on the reverse strand, counting down.
CACCAAGACAAATTATAACTAAAACGGCAAAAGTTAAAGATTAAAAAAGTAGATACTAAAGGCAGCAAGATAAAAAGAGTCAGAGGGAACCCTAATAAGGCTATGAGCTAATATATCTACAGATATGTAGCAGCCAAGCAGGGACTGGAAAGATATATTCGAAGTCCTGAAAGGGAAAATCTGGCAACCTAAGATACTCTACTCAGCAAGATTATCATGAACAATGGAAGGAAAGATTAGAAATTTATCAGAGAAAGGACAACTGGAAAGTTTATCACTTAAAGCCAATGCATAGATTAAAAAAGTCAAAATCAAAAAAATTTTGTGAAAGGAACAATAACTACAATGAACAGCAAAAGCATAAACATGAGAATGTAAGAAGACATCAAAATATAAAATATAGAGGGGAGTAAAAAAATGTAGATTATTTTGAGCTTGTCTGACTACCACTCTAAAGGAAGTAGGTATAGTAATGGTGAACATACTTGAAAACCAGCGTAACCGCAAATCAAATCCATACAATAGATGCATAAAAACAAAAAAGAGAACTCCAGCACAATATAAAAGAAAGCCATCAAACCACAAAAGTTATAAGAGAAAGAAAAAGAAAACAACAAAGAAGAAATAGAAAGTCAACTGGTAAAAAAGTTTAAAATGGTAATAAATACACATTTGTCAATAATTACCTTAAATGTCAATGGACTAAAGGCTCCAATCAAAAGATGTACAGTAGCAGAGTGAATGATAAAACAAATGCCAACAATATTGTTGCCTACAAGAGACCCACTTGTGAAAGACACAGACGGAAAGTGAGGGGGTGGAAAAAGATACTTCATTCAAACAGAAATGTCAAAGAAAGCAGGGGTAGCAATACTCATATCAGACATAATAGACTTTAAAACAAAGGATATAAAGACAGATAAAGAAGGACATTCTATAATGATAAAAAGATTAATACAAGAAAGAGGATAGTGTACTCATTAACATATATACACCCAATATAGAAGAATGTAAATTCATAAAACAAATACTGACATAAAGGAAGAAATTGATGGGAATAATACTAGGAGACTTTAACATTTTACATCAATGGACAGACTTTCGAAACAGTAAATCAATAAGGCTTCAGATTCTAAATGATACCAGTTAGATTTGATATTTTGAGGATGTTACATTCATAAAAACCAGTATATACAATCTTTTAAGTGTACATGGTACATTCTCTAGGATAGATCACCACAGTAGGACAAAAAACAAGCCTCAACTAATTGAAGAGAGCAGAAATTATTTCAACCATCTTTTCTGACTACAATGATATGAAATGAGAAGTCAACTAGAAATGAGAGAAAAGATGACTATACAAAGACTAAAAAAAACATGCTACTAAAAAAAACCAATGGGTCAACTATGAACTCAAAGAGGAAATTAAAAAATACTTTTAGACAGACAAATGATAATGAAAACACAATCACACAACATCTAAGGGGATGCAGCAACAGCAGTCCAAAGAGGGAAGTTCAGAGTGATACAGGCCTTTAAAAAAAAAAAAAAACACACACACAAAACTCAAATGAACAAACCTACCACCTAAAAGAATTATAAAAGGAACAAACAAAATCTATACGTCAACAGAAGGGAGAAAATAACGTATTAGAGAGGAAGTAAATAAAAGAGATTTAAAAAATAGGAAAAAAATCAATCAAAAATCAATTAAAAAAAAAAAAGAGCTGGTTTTCTAAAGGAGTAAACTTGACAAAACCTGTGGCCAGGCTCACCAAGAAGAAAACAGAGAAGATGAAAATAAACAAAGCAAAAACTCAAAGAGGAGAAATGACAACTGATACCACAAAAAATACAAAAGACCATAAAAGAATACTATGAACAATTATATACCAACAAATTGGACAATTTAGAAGAAATGGACAAGTTTCTAGAAATATATAGCCCTCCAAAACTCAGGAAGAATATGTAATTTGAACACACCAGCAGAAGTGAAATTGAACCTGTAATAATGATATCCCTGTAAATGAAAGTCTAGTACTGAATGGCTGCACTAGGAAACATACAAAGAATAATTTATACCAATCCTTCTCAAACTCTTAGGAAAGGAACAAGAGAAGGGAACACTTTCAAACTCACTTCATAAAGCTACCATCATCCAATACTAAAACCAGACAAACACACTACTGAAAAGGATAATTACAGGCAGTATCTTTGATGAATACAAATGCATAACTCTCAACAAAACATTAGCAAACCAAATATACAACAAATAAAAATGATCATATGCCATGATCAAATTGGATTCATCCCAGGGTGACAAAGATGGTTCATCATATACAAGTCAATCAATGTGATACACCACATCAACAAAAGAAAAGACAAACACTATATGATCATCTCAATAGATGCAGGAAAAGCAGTTGATAAAATTCAACATCCAATTATGATTAAAAACTCCTACCAAAGTGGGTACAGTGGGACTGTATCTCAACATAATAAAATCTATTTATGACAAACCCACAGCCATCACAGTACTCAATGGTGAAAAGCTGAAAGCCTTCCCACTAAAACCTGGAACAAGACAAAGAATATCCACCTTCACCACTTCCATTCAACATAGTTTTGAAAATCCTAGCCACAGCAATCTGACAAGAAAAAGAAGTAAGAGGTATCCAAGTTGGAAGGGAAGGGGTAAAACTATCATTATATGTAGATGATATGACACTATTTATAGAAAATCCTAAAGACTCCACAAAAAAACTACCAGAACTGATAAATGAATTCAGTAAGGTAGTGGCATACAAGATTAACCTACAGAATCTTGCATTTCTTTACAACAAAAAATGAATGTCAGAAAAGTAAAAAAAAAAAAAATTATATAAATAAAATAAAATACTTAGGAATAAACCTGAAGGAGGTAAAAGACTTATATAGCGGGAAATAAAAACACTAAAACGAAACTGAAGATTATTTAAAGAAATGAAAAGACATTCCATGGTTCCTGGATTAGAAAAACTGTTATTGTCAAACTGGCTATCCTATGCAAAGTAATCTACAGACTTAATGTGATACTTCTCTAAAACACATGACAATTTTCAAAGAAGCAGAAAATAATCCTAAAATTAATATGAAATCATAAAAGACTCAGGACTGTCAAAACAATCTTGAGAAAGAAGAATGGAGCTGGAGGAATCACACTCCCTGACTTCAGGCTAAACTATAAAGCTACAGTATTCAAAACACTATGGTACTGCCACAAAAACACACACAGATCAACGGAACAGGAAAGAAAGTCCAGAAAGAAATGAAGCACTTATGGTCATTTAATCTACGACAAAGGAGGCAAGAATATACAATGGAGAAAAGACAGTCTCTTCAGCAAGTGGTGCTGAGAAAGCTGGACAGCTGCATGTAAATTAATGACATTAGAATACTCCCACAATACAAAAATAAAAATAGCTTAAAGACTTAAATATAAAACATGACAGTATAAAACTCTTAGAAGAGAACATAAGCAAAACATTCTCTGACATAGACCACAGCAATGTTTTCCTAGGTCAGTCTCCCATGGCAACAGAAATAAAAATAAAATAAATGGGACCTAATCAAACCTATAAGATTTTGCACAGCAAAAGAAACCATAAACAACACCAAAAGACAACCTACAGAATGGGAGAAAATAATGTGCAAACAATGTGACCAACAGAGTATTAATTTCCAAGACATACAAACAGCTCATACAGCTTAACATCAAAAAAAAACTCAAAAAGACCAAGTTGGGGAGGAGGGTATGGCTCAGAGGTAGAGTGTGTGCTTGGCATGCACAAGGTCCTGGGTTCAATTCTCAGTACTTCCACTAAAAATAATAACTAGGCCTAATTACCTGCCCCCTCCAAATAAAAATAAATTTTAAAAAATTAAAGAAAAAAAGCCCATCAAAAAATGGGTAGAAGAACTAAACAGGCATTTCTCTAAAGAAAACATCCAGACGGCCAACAGGTACATGAAAAGATGCTCAGTATCACTAATTATCAGAGAAATGCAAATCAAAAGTACAATGAGGTATTACCTCACACCAGTCAGAATGGCTATCATGAAAATATCTACAAATAGTAAATGCTGGAGAACGTGTGGAGAAAAAGGGAACTCTCCTACACTGTTGGTGGGAATATAAATTGCTGCAGCCACTATGGAGAGCAGTATGGAGGTTCTGTAAAAACTAAAAACAGATTTACCACATGATCCAGCAACACCATTCTTGGGCAAATATCCAAAAAAGACAGAAACTAATTCAAAAAGATATATGCAGCCTTATATTCACAGTGGCACCACTTACAATAACTGAAACATAGAAGCAACATAAATGTCCATCAACAGATGAATGGATAAGGAAGATGTGGTATACATGTACAATGGAATATTACTCAGACACAAACAAGAACGAAATAATGATATTTTCAGCAACATGGATGGACCTATTGATTATAGTAACTGAAGTAAGTCAGACAGAGAACAATTATCATATTACTTATATGGAATCTAAAAAAATGATACAAGTCAACTTTTACAAAACAGATGTAGGAAAGAAATTTATGATTACTAAAAAGGAAGGGGGAGGGAGGAATAAATTATGAGTTTGGGATTAACAGCTACATACTACAATATATAGAACAGACAAACAAGGACCTACTGTATAGCACAGGGAACTATATTAAATATCTTCTAATAACATAATGAAAAAGAATCTGAAAAAGAACACACACATACATGTATATATACATATATAAAAAACTAAATCACTTTGATGCACACCAGAAACTAACACAACATTGCAAATCAAACAAAAAAAGAAAGAAAATTTCAAAATATAAAATCACACCAGTAAGGGCAAACTTACAGAAAAGGCAGGAAATCATTCACATACAAAACCAGTAGGGAGGTTAAAAGACAAAAGCAGTACAATCACTTGTATCGACAATGAGCAGTTCAGGGATATACAAAACAATTAAATGTAAATTATGATATCAAAGACAGTAATTGTGAGAGAATACAAATGCAGGATATTTAAAGCGCATTTGAAAGTATGAGATCAGCAATTTAAAACAATCACATTCGTATATAGACTGCTAAAGAAAAACCTCATGTTAACTGCAGACCAAAAATCTAAACTAGGTATTCACAGAAAAAAAAAGGGGGGGGGGGCGGGATCCAAACATAGCACTAAAGATATCATCAAATCACAGGAGGAGAGAACAAAAAAAAAATTTATAAAAACAAATCCAAAACTATTTATAAAATGGCAATAACAACATACACAATTACGTTACATGTAAATAGACTAAATGCTCCAACCAAAAAACAGACTGGCTGAATGGATACAAAAACAAGACCCATATATATATGCTACAAGAGACTCACTTCATATCTAGTCTCACATATAGAATGTAAGTAAGGGAATGGAAAAAGGTATTCCATGGAATTAGAAATCAAAAGCCAGAGAATAGTTGAATCATGCTAAATAGACTTTAAAATAAAGACTGTTACAAGAGACAAAGACAGAAACTACATAACAATCAAGGGATCTATCCAAGAAGAAGACATAACAATTCTAAATATAGGTGCACCCAATATAGGAGCACCTCAATATATAAAACAAGTATTAACAGACATAAAAGGAAAAATTGACAGTAACAATAGGGTAGTATAACAACCCACTTACGTCAATGGATAGATGATCCAGACAGAAAAATAACAAGGAAATACAGAACTTAAATAACACATTAGACCAAATGGACTTAATTGATATTTAACTGATTAATTGATTACATAGGAAAGCAGCAGAATATACATTCTTTTCAAGTGCACATGGAACATGATCCAGGATAGAGCACATGCTGGGCCAAAAAGCAAACCTCAGTAAATTTAAGAAAATTGAAATTAAATCAAGCATTTTTTCCAACCACATTATGAGACTAGAAATCCAACTACAAGAAAAAAAACACAAACACGTAGAGGCTAAATGGCATGCTACTAAACAACTAATGAATCACAGAAAAAAATAAAGACAAAAATCAAAAAATACCTAGTCAAATGAAAACGAAAACAGAACGATCCAAAACCTACAGAACTCAGTAAAAGCAAGTCTAAGAGGTAATGTACAGTAACACAAGCTTACCTTGGGAAACAAGAAAAATCTCAAATAAAAAAACCTAATCTTACACCTACAGCCACTAAAGAAATAAGAACAAACAAAACCTACAGTTAGTAGCAGGAAAGAAAAAAAATCAACATCAGAGGAGAAATAAATGAAATAGAGACTAAAAAGAAAACAATAAAAAAGATCAATGAAAATAAAAGCTGGCTCTCTTTGAAAAGGTAAACAAAACTAATAAACCTTTAGCCAGACTCATTAAGAAAAAAAGGGAGAGGGCCCAAGTCAATAAAATCAGAAATGAAAAAGTAGTTACAACCAACACCACAGAAATACCACAGATTATAAGAAATCACTATGAGTGATTACACATCAGTAAAATGGACAACCTAGAAGAAATGGACAAATTCTTAGAAAGGCACAATCTCCCAAGATTGAACCAGGAAGAAACAGAAAACATGAATAGACCAATTACCACTACTGAAATTGAATCAATTTTTAAAAAATCCCAACAAACGAAAGTCTAGGACCAGATGACTTCAGAGGTGAATTCTACCAAACATTTGGGGAAGAGTTAACACCTACCCTGAAACTATACCAAAAAATTACACTTCTAAATTCACTGCATGAGGCCACCATCACCCGGATACCAAAACCAAAGATATCACAAAAAGAGAAAATTACAGGCCAGTATCACTGGTGAACATAGATGCAAAAATTATCAACAAAATACTAGCAAACCGAATCCAACAATACATTAAAAGGATCATATACCATAATCAAGTGGGATTTATCCTTGAGGTACAAGGATTTTTCAATATCCACAAATTAATCTACGTAATACACCACATCAGCAAATTGAATAAAAACCATCTGATCATTTCAGTAGATGCAGGAAAAGTTTTTGATAAAATTCAATATCCATTTATGGTAAAAACTTTTCAGAAACTGGGCACAGAGGGAACATTCCCAACATGATAATGGCCTTATATGACAAACTCACAGCTAACATCATACCCAATGGTGAAAACTGAAAGAATTCTAAGATCAGGAACAAGACAAGAATGTCCCCTCTCACCACTTTATTCAACACAGTTTTGGAAGTCCTAGCCACAGCAATCAAAGAAAAAAAAATTTTTAATCCAAACTGAAAAGGAAGTAAAACTGTCACTCTTTGCAGATGACATGTTACTATACATAGAAAATCCTAACGTTGTCACCAGAAAGTCACTAGAACTCATCAATAAATTTGGTAAAGATTCAGGATACAAAATTAATATACAAACATGTGTTGCGTTTTTATACACCAACAACAAAATATAAGAAATTAATAAAACAATTCCGTTTACCATTGCATCAAAAAGAATAGCTACAGTAATCTAAACAGTATGGTACTGGCACAAAAACAAACACACAGATCAATAGAAGAGAATAAAAAGCACCAAAATAAACTTACACACTTGTCGTCAATTAGTCTACAGAAAAGGAGGTAAGAATATACAATGGAGAAAAGACAGTCTCTTCAATAAGTGGTGCTGGGAAAACTGGACAGCAAAATGTAAATGAAATTAGAACATTCTCTAAAACCATTTACAATAATAAACTCTAAATGGATTACAGACCTAAATGTAAGACTGGATACTGTAAAACTAGAGGAAAACATAGACAGAACACTCTTTTTGACATAATCCCAGCAACAGATTTTGGATCTGTCTCCCAGGGTAACAGAAACAAAAGCAAAAATAAACAAATGGGACCTAACTAAACATAAAAGCTTTTGCACAGCAAAAGAAACCATAAACAAAGCCAAAAGACAACCTATGGAATGGGAGAAAATATTTGCAAATAATGCAACCGATGAGGGCTTAACTTCCAAAATATACCAACAGCTCACACAGCCCAACATTAAAAAAAAAAAAAAGGATTAAAAAATGGGCAAAAGACCTACATAGACATTTCTCTAACGAAGACATATAGGTGACCAACAGCCACAGGAAAAGATGCTCAACACTGCTAATTATCAGAAAAATGCAAATCAAAACTACAGTGAAGTATCATCTCACACTGGTCAAAATAGCCATCATCAAGATGTCTACAAATAATAAATGCTGGAGAGGGTGTAGAGAAAAGTGAACCCTCCTACTCTGTTGGTAGGAATGTAAATTGGTGCAGCCACTATGGAAAACAGTATGGAGGATCCTTAAAAACTAAAACCAGACTTAGCACAAGATCCAGCAATCCCACCCTTGGGCAAATAGGTGGAAAAGACAAAAACTCTAATTAGAAAAGATACATCTAGCCCAATGTTCATAGCAGCACTATTTACAACAGCCAAGACATGGAAGCAACATAAATGTCCACTGACAGACAAAGAGAGAAGGAAGAAGTCTGTGTGTGTATTGTGTTGTGTGATGTATTCCACTCACACATGGAATATTATTTAGCCATTAAAAAGAAATAATGCCATTTTCAGCAAAATGGAGGGACCTAGAGATTATCATAATAAGAGAAGTTAGAGAAAGACAAATATCATATTGCTTATATGAGGAATCTTAAAAAAAATACAAATGAATTTACAAACTTCTGGTTACCAAAGAGGAAGGCAAGGAGGGATTAATTAGGAGTTTGGGATTAACAGCTACCTACTACCATATACAAAACAGATCAACAACAAGGAGCTACTGTATAGCACAGGTAACAATATTCAATATCTTATAATAACACATAATGGAAAAGAATCTGAAAAACAACACACATATACATGTACATATACATATATATATAACTAAATCACTATTGTACTCCAGAAAATGACTATACTTCAATTAAAAAACAAAACAAAACTTACCCAGATTGAACTGATAGAAAATAATTTTCATTTTTTCTTTAAAAATGATTTTTAGTTACCTACAATAGTAATCCATGTGAATCCCAGGGTGTATAGTTCTTAAAAATTTCCAAATTACATAATTAAATAACTCTACAAAGAAAGCTAAGGAAGAAAGATACATACCATAAGCTTTTGCCCTGGTTCAGGGCAGAAAATAACAAAATCTGCTTCAATGTTAAGATGAATGTGTCCTTGATCATCATAAATATCTCCTAGTTCACCCACTACTTTGATATTATCATAAGCAATGGGTACACCTAAAAGGCTGTAAAATTAAAAAGGGAGAGAGAGAGAGAGAGAAGAAAATGGTATTTTTTAATCCTCTTTTAAACTAGGCCTTTATCATACTGATTAGATATTCGGAGTCAAAAGTATACATCTCCTAACGTAATCACCCACAGCAAAAACATAATAGTAATTTCATCAAAGGGTTACAACATAATGACTAACTTAAAAACAATTATTCAAGATAGATATCCAGAAACAAAATGTCCAATTATGCAACAGCAGTAAGTTGATTCTTCCTTAATTGCTACTCATTTGAATTCTAGTCACACTAGAGTTAAAGAAAAAATGAGACTTGGCAAAAAAAAAAAAAAGTCTATTTCTGTATTACTGACTCAAGCCAATTTTGGTATTATCCATCATTATCAAATTTCTATACTAGGTGGTATATAGCAAGAAAAGTATTTGGGTCAAAGCTGAAGAAGCCCCTGAATATTAAAGTCAATGACTTAATGGAGAAATGTCTCCAAACTGCAACTGTCTTATTAAAAAAAATATTAAGAAATACAGCTATACAATTTCTTTAGAACTGACTGACACTTTAGATAACATATGTTGACTGTCAGGATTAAGAGGCAAGTATTTCCAAATGTCATTTCCAAATTCTTAAAAAATTACAAATGCTAAGGATACTGAGCTGGTGGCTTCCCTGCCATAGCCACTTGTTCTAGAAAACGTCCCGACTCCCCCAGGCAAGGCTGAAATCACTCCTCCTCTACTCCTATAGGATTCTATGCAAAGTATTATCACTGCTCTTATTTATCTGATCCCTGTTTAAGTTTGGATTCCAGACAGGACTCTTAAGTCCCTTCAGAGCAGAGAACATTTTTGTTGAACTCTATTAACTTCTAAAATGAGTCACACAGAATGAGAGAGAATTTATCCCTAGTAGCAGTTGTTAAAGTAAAACAGACAGGAGCCACTAGAAAGGAACTTTATTAACTACCAAATTAGGAAACCTTATTCCAGAAAGCACTCTTTTGAACTGCTAATTTTTGCATGTGGTTTTCTTCAACAGGAACCATACCATCACTAAGACAGTATTTGGGGCCCAGAAAACAGAGCAAGGTGGGATGGCAAAAAAAAAAAGTAACCGCAATAATAAAAACAAAATTAAGTAGCTCATGGTGAAAAAGAATGTGAAAATGAATATATGCATATTCATGTATGACTGAAACATTGTGCTCTACACCGGAAATTGACACAACATTGTAAACTGACTATAACTCAATAAAACAAAATTTTAAAAAAAGGAAAAGAAAATCAAGACTTTGTTTCCCCTAATCAAAAATTAGAGAGTGACTCTCAAGTAGGGGGAATGTTGTCCCCTAGGAGGCATTTGGGAGTTTGCAGAACTAATCATAGTTGTCTCATGGGCAAAGTCCAGGGATGGGAGATACTCTGCCATGAAAAATGTTCCTAGCTCTACATGATTTAAATGAGAGGACAAACTTCATTTCATAAATATTTATAAACAATGGGTCACATTATCTAACTTAAATATGTATGTACACATTTATATATAAATATAAAGTCATCTTTGCATGCTTTCAATATAAACTAAAATTTCCAGGAATATTGCTAATATGTAAATTCAAGAGTAGATTGTTTTGTGTGGAACTATACTGAGAACTGCTCATTATTTTAGAATAGGATTTCACCACTGTAGACACTGTGTTATGTGAGTTGTCAACTCAAAACTTCTGCATCAATCTACATCTGCAACGGATATGTTCACAATGATTCTAGGTATAGGTGCAAGAGGCATCTACTACTTTATTCTTCCCAGTTAGTCATGCTTGAGCATTATCACACTGAAACATATTTTACTATATTGTATTAGAGCGCTATATGAATTTTTTTCAATTGTGTAGATAGGTTGTTATCTTTGCATTTCATTTCAGTACAGTGAAGAGAGTTTTCAATGATAGTAAAGGCAGTACTGCAAAATACTTCTTATAATAGGAAGCCCTGGGTTCTATAGGGTTCAAATCTGCTGACTAGGGAATGTGACCATAAAGCCTAACCCCAAAAGGATTTGTGTAAACCTAGCAAACTTGGGAAAGCAACTCACAGCATATAACTTACTAAAAATTATCAGGTAGACAACGACAGACACAACATTGTATCTCTTCCTCTTTTGTTTTTCTGAAACCATCCTAAATAGGTTTCAGGGCAAGGTGGTGGGCAATATCACTTAAGATATTTAGAGAACAATTAAATTCAGGGACGCTTAGATTGCACAGTTACTTTTCTGGAACTGCTAGGAGGGAATATAATTGCCACCTTCAAATAACTCAAGAGCTGTCATTTACAAAAGAGCTAAGATTTTTTTGTTCCTTAATAACTTCTCAGAGATATAACTTACGTGATTTTAGAAAACTGCTTACTTTCTTTAAGCAGACTTTCCAAAACTGAAACAGGATGATCTTTTAAAAAATTCTGTCACTGAGGGAAAAGGTGGACAATCCGTCAGAGGATGCTGTTGAGATAACCTAGTAACTAATATGAAAGCCACTCTCAATTCTTCTCTTTTCCTCATCTTAAACAAAGAGTAGCATGTCCTTCTGATTCTACAGAATGGCCCCCAAATCTGGAAACATAAAACTATATATGAAAAATGGTTGATCAGTATTACAGTTCTTGGTATGTTCAGTGTTTTATCCCTCACTAGTAATGCATAGTTCAAAGTATAGTGTTTGATATGCACAGAATAAACTGGAGTTTTTAGCACACCTCAGAAGTAATGGGAGGTAGGGTGGGGAGTCCATATCTGCTCAGGGTATGATCTGGGCCACATGGCCACAATATCCATTTCAGTTATAGAAATGATCATCATTCAATCAGCTCCTCATCTCTGGTGGAATGGCTCCTATTCCCCTAGTCTGAAATGGATGTATTAATCAGTTACAGGATCAAACATTTGCCTCTGTTTCCAGATTTTATGACCACCTTGCATATCCTTAAATCTCCCAAATCTATCCTCTCTAATCATTTTTCTCTTGAACAGTTATAACAATCTCTTAATTGTTCTCCATATTTATTTGTCTCACCCTCCTTAAACCATCATCTAGTGCTAACAAGTGCTGTTTCTTAAACTGCAAATGTGATTACGTCCCAGACATCACGGTACCACCGTCTCAAAAGTGTGCCAAGTTTCAGAGGAGAGCACTGAGAGGATGAAGTGCGAGCCCGGCTCCCTGCTTAAGTACACAAAACAACAAAAACCCAAAACACCTGGCAAAGACAGGAAGGGAAGAGCAAAATGGCCATCCTCTCTGAATTGTCCTCCAGCCCATCTTTAATCCACTGCCCTTCTCTCCAGCAGCACCCAATGTCTTTCTTTCCCCTATGTAAACCTTACTCTGATTATATAGTACTTAAAATTATCTGGTCAAAGTATCCTGACTACAAGGAGAGAGAAAGCTCTCAAATAACCTTTGAGCTCAAAAAAGGGAGAGCAAATGAAGAAAAAGACCTGTTAATCTTCCCCACCTGAACGTTCTGGCCCTCACTCCCTTCTGGCAGACTCCTTAAAATGAGACCACTGAGTCCAGTGACTTGAAGGCTTTCACCGGAGGCCCCGGCTCCACACAGCTGAGAGCTGTTCCAGGGTTGCTGCCCAAGGCCCTGTGGGAACAGAGGGTGACTTCCCACTCATGCTTGTAGCCAGACTCGTTGCTAGACCAGAGACCACTGCTCGTGCTGAGACGCCTTCTTCCCAAACTTCTCCTGAGAGTGGGTCGTTACCACCCTCCCCTTCCCTCTACTCTGACTAACCTGTGTTGTGTATTACGTGCAATAATCGCAGTGATTCACTATTGGGAAAAAAAGAAGTTTTGAAAAACAGTATTGAAAACTTTGGATATTTGGTTTAAGAAAAGTGACAAAGAAAATTCCTGCAATTTCCATGGATTCACTAAATTCCTGAGGGGCAATAACGAACCCCCAGAGAATCCATTTACCCTAGTTTTAGAACCCCTGCTTTCCAGGCAAGTAGTCTAGAGGACTATTAAAGCATATCTGCCCCCTCCCCCTGGTCCTCCACCATTGTAATTCTGAGAGTTTAAGTTATTTTCGAATATCTTAAATATCTTTAAATGCATCAGGGTTTTTTTTTTCACGTTCAAAAGCAACAAAGAGGCTCTCAAAAATAAAAAACAAAGTATTTCTCTCATCCCTGATCAGGTCCAAGAGAAAAGAACCCAGGGAAAGTACCAGAGACAAAACATTCAACAAAAGCCGCCTTTCGTGGTTTACAAATAAACGACTGTACTAATGCTTCGAGTATAATTTTCTATAGAGTGAAAGAGAATCTTCTGAAGTACTGCATTCCAAACTTTCACTGTCAAATGAGAAAACATAAAGAGGCCCAACCGGTCTCCAGCCCCAGGTCTCTTCTTACCCTTAAACCCCGGTTCTGGAGCGCGCTTCTTTACTCCTTACACCGACACAGTTCGAGTCATCTTAACGTTTTCTTTCTTGCTAACGAAAGGGACCCCGTACAAATCTTGACCAGGGAAGAAACTGGCCCCTCAAGGTGGTAGCGACTCCAGAATGCCTCCGGGCTAAGCTCACGGCCGGTGCACGTTTCCCACTAGCCGCTTTTCTGCTGCGCCATTAGTACGTACACCTGGGGACCCTCCCGTGCCCCAACGAAGGAGCGGTAAGCAACGTTACGGTGTTCTCCGCTCGGCGAAAGAAAATCCTAAGAGACTCATACCTCTCGGAATAGCGCAGCAGTTCCGCATCCAGTTGTTCTCGGATACCGGTGCGTTTCCTGTTAAGGTAGCGCGGGGACAGTGCGATGTGTCTTCGGTGCGGCCCCGCCACCAGGCAAGAGTAGCGGCTGTTCACGAGCGCACAAGCGGTAGCGTAGGTCGGCAGTTCTAGGCAAGGCAAGACGCCGGCCGGCCCCACCACCGGCCCTTCTGAGGCCGCCTTCGGCCGTGGAGCCTCTGAGCAACCCGCAGCCATGCGGCTTGTCAGGCTTCCTACGGCGCGCACTAGTGACGCATTCAACAACCGCCTATCTCCCGACGCCCGATTTCTACGTCATCCATCAGCTACCACGCCCCTAGGAAATTGCCTCTCCTTGCGCTGCAGTACGCAGTTCTGACCAGCAGGGGGAAACCGCTTTTTCACACTTAGATGATTCAGGAGCTAGGAGCCCGTGGGTAAGCACTGAGCATGCTCGAAGGCCAAATGTCCCCCTCGTCTCTTAAGGGCGCACAGACCTATATTTTCGCTAATGTCCTCAGTGGATTTAATAGGGGTTCACACTTTGATCATATCCAGTAGTAAGGTGCGTTTGGTAGGTTTTACAAGCTTGGACGGTACAATAATAAATCTTTAAATGTTTACGGAATATATTTTCTGCAGGAATACATTCCCAATCTTAAAATGTAGCCCAGATATCTCAAATGCACCTCCTCTGAAAACAAACCCATCATCTCTCTCCAGTCCAGCTTCTCTCCTTATTCTGTAATCACTAATTCAGGAACTCATACCGCCGCTTTCCAAATGACTTAGTCCAGCTGTCATCCCAGGTGCCGCTCGTGTACCCCTAAACATCAAATTAGCTCCAAAGCCTGTGGGGACCCAAGCCGAAACGTCAGTCTATTCGGACACTTCTTTCCGTGTTCGATTCCAAAACTATAGAACTGCCTGTGGAAGTTTAGCTTTATGGTCAGAAGGACCCTGGCGCCTCCAGATCCCCGAAAGACAGATAACGACCATAACTTGCCGGTTTAAACCTCCATACAGGCGACCCGTTTTCCTCAGGATAACTCCTTAATACGGCTCTTAAATTACCAGGCCACTTTATGATTTGCGCCCAGCGTTTTCATTCACCAGGCCCCACTTTACTATCTGTGAGCCCCACCTATGCTCAGTGAGCCACTTTCAGCCCACTCTTTCCCCTCCGCCTCCCTCTCTCTTTCCCGCTCTCTCCTTCTCTCTCCAGTCTCACACTGTTGCTTCTACCTAGGAATAGGGTAGCTTTTCTCAAATAAGAAACTTCTTATCAGGTGTCAAATTTTAACTTAGATTTTGCATTCTCTTTCTCTGCAAAGTTTACCACCACCCTATTCTCTTTCCCACGAAGTGATTAAGTAGTTCCCCCCTTTGTAAATTACCACCATCAAGCTCTTGTTTTATGTTAATTTTATGTTAATTGCCTGTTTGTTCCCCTGTTCCTGACCTAGACCCTTAGCTCACTAAGGCTGGGACTATGTTATCAGTCTTGTTCACCACTGCAACCCCTATATGACTGGAACAAATGATAAAATAAAATTTGTATTTTATAGCAGGACAAGAAAATTTTAAACATAAGAATTTTCTCTGCTAGTTTGGGCCTCCTCCCTCCCCTTTAGTGTGTATTGTGCATCTGCAGTAACCAGACCTCCGCAGGAGATAACCTTCTTAATCCTCTAAGGGGTCATGATGACCCACTACTCACTTTGTAGATGCATATCTGGATTGTGTAAACTGTCAATCCATCATCTGATGTATAACCCTTTGTCTCAAAAATGTATATAATTCTGCTTTGCTGTCTAACAGGCAGAACAGTCCTCGGAGCTTTCTAAAAGACTGTCCCAGGTTATAATTATCAGATTGGATCAAGTAAGATTTTCCATTTCTTTCTTGGATCGACTATTGATTAATTTTTTCATGGACACCATGCATCTGAAATGAATGAATGAAATAACAGGTTTATCACTCACAGGCTAAGTGAAAAACTAGGTTCTAAATATATAACACATATTAGACTGCATAAGTGCCAAGAGAAATGTCTATCAATTAGTAGTGTGAGTACCTATACACTCCCACCTTTCCTAGGTACTACAAAAGCCTCTAACCTCTCTATACCTGTTTCCACTTGTAAAAATAATACTTCTCCTGCCTACTATAGAGATGATAGACGTTTCAAATAAGTAAAAAGCATTTTCTTTAGTATTCTTTAATTGAATTCTAATTTAGCCTGAGATGAGAATGGTATGAAACAGCTTTCAAAGCCCAATGATAAACACGTGAAGTCCATAAAAGGGAAATATAACAGCCTTTACCTCGATGTTGCTGCAAAGTCCTCCAGCAGCCCTGTGCTGGACCCCTTTGTTCAGTGTTCTTATCCTTGGCCAAACATTAAAATCCCCTGAGGAGCTTTAGCACCTGATGCCTAGAAGGCACTCCAGACCAATTAAATAAAAAACCTCTCCTTGAAGTCAAGATGCATCTAGATTGTCTGCAGCTGATTTGAATAAAAACAATTTCTCCAAAAGTAATTTAGTTTAAAAAAAAACCACGCTGGATATCAGGACAATTCAGTCAAAACACAACTCACCTGAAATTAATTACCCCAGTAATGATTTTTGACAAAGTTAAAATATGGAGTAGTTTTGTAACCCTTTGTATGTACAGAGGTCATTTAAAGATTTGCTTGTTTGATTTTGAAATTTGTTTTCTACTCTTTAGTCTTTTAAATCCTGGTTTGATGGTTAGCCACTATCCACACTCTGCATGATTTGAAATAGTGAAACAGTGATTCAGCCTCCATGTAAATGTTCACCACCATGAGGTGACTTTACCAAATTAGCCTGTTTCACCTATCAGCTCAGGGAAGAAGAAAACAAAGTACAATGAGATTCCTCCCACCCATCTCCCATCCTACACACGTACAAAGTTTATTTTATCAAGAACCTATAGTCAGTCTGCACCATCTTCTTTTTCTCTAAAATTTGATCAAACTGCAACAGAAAGTCAGGCATCGATGGTCCCAGTCTCACGAAAAGCCCTGTCAAGCCAATGGCAAGTCTGTGGTAAAAAAATCCCCTTTCTACAAGAAGAGAAGGTTAGAAATGACTTTGACCTCAAGTCCACTGACCCCAAAGGAATAAATGTTCCTGCAACTTGCTATATATATATATATTTTTTTTTACCTCTGATTCCTCTCTCCAACACGCGCGCACACGGACACACACACACACAGCATGTTATGTGTGTTTCTATTTCTTGCAATCAGAGAATCCCTGGAGCAATGTAAATGTGCGATAATTTGGTGGTTTTGCCTAAATAAATTACAAAGTAATTTGTGCCACATGCTTTGATTTTTACAGGAAATATGCACACTTATATGATTAGAAAAGACTACGGATATAAAAATACCATGTGTTAATATTAGTTATCTCTTGAGGGTGGGTTGGTTTATGGCTTTGTTTTCCCTCAAGCAAATTTTTCATATATTATTGCTATGGACATACATTGCTTCATACTAAAAAAAAAAATCAGCAAAAGGATTCCTGTTGTTGAAGATTTTGGTTATTACAAGAAATTCTCTATTTTTAGACAGTTTAATGTAGTGCAAGGTGAAGAGCCTGGGTGCTAAAGCCACAAGCTTCTTTCCTTTTTTTTTAAAGCTGAAATTCTTAGAGCTGACTTTCATGAAGAAACTGAATTAGTCAGGAAGTGTGAACTGAGTGCAGGTTTACACAAAAATTTCATATAAAGGGCATTTCAGGCAAAAATGCCATTTCATCAATTGGTTTTTGCTGCATAACAAACCATTCCCAAATTTAGTGGTATTAAATAACAATCACAAATTTAACTCAAAACTCCATGAATACAAATTTGGGCTGGCCTCCCTCGTGCATCTGTGGGCAGATGTGGCTCTAGACGTCTCTTACTCCAGCAGGTTAGAGTTGGCCTGCTTTCCTGGCAGCTGTGCACGTTTCAGATAGAGAGTGAGAGAGAGAAACATACAGGATCTCTTGCCTAGGCTCTGGAACTCACACAATGTCAATCCAGTGCATGCATCTCAAGTATTTTGTCCTCGCCTAAGACAGGATGAGGGGTTACTTTTATCATCTACCAGATGGACACTGGAAATTCCTAAAAATGCCCATCCTGGACAAAAAGTTATAATAGGACTGATAGGAAGGGTTTCATCACCTTTCTGGGTTGATTTTACCAAACTGGTAGGATGAGTGATGATTTTATCAACATCACAACCACCACCACGATCATTATCTTCAGCTAAGGTTTATTACAAACCTGGCAGGCACTGTGCTAAGTGTTTTATACAAACCATCAGCACAAAATCTTCATGCACTGTTGGGCTGTACCTCACAGGCCTATAAGGCCTGTACTTCCCCAGCTTCAAGACTGAAGAAAGAACCTGGAGTCAGCCACAGAGACATCCGTGGTTTAATAAATGAGGGTATCTTACATATCAGAAGCAAGGTCCTGGAGCAGTACCCCACTGTGTGCAGCAAACGGCTGTCTGGCTGGCAGGACAAGGCGGCAGTCCTCGCTCCTGGGGGGTGATGAGAAGTTAGCAATTATAGGGGGAGTTGACATCAGGTTGGCTCATTGGTTACCAGGGAAACCAGCAGAGAGGCACGCCCCTCACAGCCCCTTTCATAAGCTCTCGTAGTGGAGATGTTCTGATCTAAAGCTAGAACAGTCATTAGCTGGGGCGGGGGCAACTATGTAGGGAGGTTAGTTGTGTGAGTAGGTGTAGGTGAAGCAGGCACTGGTCCAGCAGGGGATGTACAGTGAGCAGGAGAACAGCCATCCTGGGTGGCCTGATATTTCACTTCCTGTAATTTTTATATATATTTACAGATGAGGAAACCAGATTCTAAAGAAGATCAAAAAATGTTGGCCCCACGTTGGGCCAATTTTATCTGTATTGTTAACAGCTACAAGCTGACTGCCTACAACATATTTCTTGAGCAAAGGACTGACTTTCCTGAGGAGAAACAGCTGTTAATCAATTGAGGGCGGTAACCCAGTCATGACTTATTTCACAGCTCATGCTTTGAATTACTAAAAATATTCACTTTTCCTGAATACATGACTAATGCTGATAAAGGAAGAAACTGTAGGAGTCAGGGAAATGGGTGGCTTATTTTACTGCCTAAAAAAATATTAAAGTTGGAATCCAACCAAACTGGTAAATACTACTGTTTTAACAGGCTTGGGAAGATGTCAAAGGGACACTGGTTTTGGCCAAACTGTAAGTATTGGCAGTCTCGCAGAAAGTAATTCAGGCGACGTGACATGGCTTGTAGGAACCAGATGCTACAGTCAGGCTGTCTGGGTATCATCTTTACTCTGTCACCTTGGACAACTTGCCTGGCCCCTTTAAACTTCAACTTCCTATTGAAAGCAAAAGATAACAAACAAAAAACTGCAACTTCCTAATTTGTAGGGTAAAGGTATGGTGATACGGAGAGCCGTGAGGATTAAAGATGATAATGACAGTGCGATACTAGGCACAGTGACTCATCTATATTAAGTGCTGAAGAATAGATCTTTTTTTGAACCCATTTCAGTTTAATATGTTTAATTCAGTCTGATCAAGGCTATAAAGCTGAGCATGGGAGCAGGAGTTTATGATCTTTTTGAATGAAAAGCAAGGTAAAGCCCTGTACATAAGAGGAAACTTTGGAAAAGAGTATGACTGAAAACTGGGAAAAGCCTTGGCCCTATCCTGGGAATGGTTTTGTTGTTGCTGTTGTGTTTTGGGTTATTAGCATGATTAATTTCAGCTCCTTTTCAACGTACTGGCATTTTAAAGCAGTCTATTTACATAAACATGTGATTCAGCTTAAAACAATTAAAGATCTCAATACAGTAGCCTCTGAAAATGTTTTATTGATAAAATTCACTCTAGATATATAGTGATATAAATTTGCAATTTCTTCTGTCAGTAGGAAAAATTAAAATAGCTTCAGTACAAACTAGTTATTTGAAATAAACGTACTCACGTTGGGAAACAGTTCTATTTTAGTAGTTCAGTAAATTGTGAAATACAGCACTTTTCGGGAAAATCCATGTATAAAATTTACCTAATGGGTTTTGGAAATGAAACAGAAACCAAAAATCTGAACTCTATACCAACCATGCAGACTACTTGTAATTCACAAATATGTCAGCAGATGGCAAACATGAACTTTAAATTGTAAAGTTTTGCTTTAGCCCAAAGTACTGTAAGAATGGCAAAAATCAAGGCAACTGTTTATTGACAGCTGTTTTTACCTACGATCCTCTAAAAAAAAGGACCAAAGGACTTAGGATTAAGTTTTGACTCTGAAGGCCCTTCCTACCGGCTTACTAGATTGTTTAACTAATAGACGTAAACCTTGTTTGCAACGAAGAAAAAGAAATAATAGAGCTCATTATATTACATTTCATTGAATAAAATAGATTTTTACATTTTGCAAGCTATAGCTGTTACTGAAAATACACAGAAATGCAATGACTCAAATGTATCTGTCTGTAAGTTAAGACTTGACTAATTTAATAAAGTTATATTTTATTGCTGGTCCTCAGTCAGGTCCCTGGACCAGCAAAAACTATTTCTAAAGTGGTTAGAAATGAAAATTCTCAGGCCCCACCCAGGGTTCCTAAATCAAAACTCTGGGGATGGAGCCCAGCAATACCTTTTACCAGGCTCTCCAAGTGATTAGTATTACCTGCTGAAGTTTGAGAACCAGTGCCTCCAAAGAGGTTTGAAATACAGAAGTGAGGCTCTTAACTGATGGTTTTTAACTCAGGTATAATTGATATAAATACAGTGATAATCAATAATATAGTTGATTATTTATTTTATATGATTTAACATTCAAACACAGTAAAGTTTGTAAAGTAAGTAACATAAAATAGTACATGACTTACACAGACTCAGACGAGTAGAAATGCCATTACTTAATTTCCATGCATTTCTCATACCAAAAGAAGAATTTCAATTTATGTTCCCCTCTGCATTACACTGAAAGGGATAACATTCTGGTAAATTTTGTGTTAGAACCTAAATAATGAAACAAATTCAAACTAAGTCAAAATAGGATTATTTCCAAGGAGTAGAGAACAATCTTCATGAAGGAAAACAATTTTCTACAAAATGTGTATTATTCTTATTTCTATTAACACATACTTATGTTCTCTTTTCTGAGGCACAGACAAATCCTTTGCAATCCTTGTCACTGAAATCAACAGCCCAGCCATTTTAAATTAACAACAAATACACTTGTGCACACTTTTCATTTGTAAATAAGAGAAGGCATACAAAATTGTTTATCTATGTGATAATTTCATCCTAAACATGACTATGCCTCAATTATCTTGCTACTTGAATTGCTTAATTCAAACTTTCTCAAAGAACACAACCTACCTGTTCCCATGAAGAGGCAGTGTTTACTCAACTTTTTCAGTCTAGAGGCAAACTTTTTTCTTATCCGTAATATATAAATACAGTTTTCACAGTTTTAATAAATAGATTATTTATAAATCACATTAGGTGCTTATGAGGGTAAGAAAAAGAACAATAAATTTAAGTACTCATATTTTCACCCTCTAGATATGCAGTTATTTGTGTCTGACTTTTGCGGTAACCAGATATAATAATGTTGAAACACCCTGATCTTTATGCTTGGATTTTATCTCCTGGCTGTAGTTTAGATGTTCTGAATATTACTGAAGAAAGTGTGTTAGAATTTGCTCTCTCTCAAAATACAAACACATTTATACAAACACATACATGTATATATATGTTAGCACACACATTTATATATATACATTTGTTTAAACCTAAACTTTAAAATACAGGCTTAGATAAAATCATAAAATCATACCAATATTTAACTTCAGCCACCTGAGGTTGCAAGTATCTATCTAGGTATCTATCAGTCATTACCAGGAAGGCAACTACAGAGCCCTTTTGGATGAAAGATTTTACTTAAAAAGGATCATCTTAATAAATTGAATTCAGGACATGTGTTTGTGTCTGTGGGTGTACACTTGTAGGTGTGCACTGGGTTGGTTGGGAAGAGGTAAAGGAGGTCTCAGAAGGAGTGGGCTACTTTCTGAGGATTTGATGTCATCTTTACATAGCTTCCTGTCCTTTGATGAAAACTAGGGCTAGCATTTCTCCTAAGGCCCTATTTCCTTCTCAGTTAGACATTACTGCAGCAAAATTTCAACACCCCTCTTGCAAGGTTTTCAAATCCAAGGAATCTGGCCAATGAAATTAACCATGGTGCTTTGCAAGGTTATCTGTGGAAATTCTCGTTTACTTCCATCTGTCTTTAGCTTGCTGCAGAACAAAAAGAGAACACTTTCCTTTTTTATGTTTTTGAATATTACTTTAAAGCTGTAGTTTAATCAACCACCTGCTGGCTGCAGAGTTTTGTGTAGGTGTATACTCGCAGATCTTTGACATTAAATATATTCCAAAGAATGTGGTATGGAAAGTTTGAGGGTGGAAAGTAGCTAAAAATGAAATTTAGAGATGGTGCATTTTGATACAGAATTTACTCTCAAGTCATTACACAAAATCCATATTAATAGATCATATTCTCCACTTCCTCTTCTGGCTACAGGGTGCCATCAATACTTTAAGGCTTTGGAAATTATTACAGTAAAGGAATTTATCTTTATCTAGTGGCAAAGTGGACATTCTCGGTTGTGAAAGAAAGCAACAGTGGGCAGAATTCGTGCAGGAAGACACTACATAAAAGCCACATTTGTCAGTAAAATAAAACTCTGAAACTCCAAAATTCACATGGAAATGGGTATTTCTGGGAGGACCAAAGTGTCTCACTTTCTCTTGATGTTTCTTGTTGTGGTTCCTGCTGTCATGCACCATACCTGCTTTAGAATGATACTTATGGATAGTGTTAGCTCTGCTTGAATAAAACCTCTTCCTCTGATGGTGGGTTTTTTTTTTTTTTTCGGTGCAGGTGAGTAGGCTAAAGATTTAAAAGAAAAGGCAGATACTACAAGAAATTAACATATCTAAAATATAAAGGCAGAATTTTATTCATTATGAAATTAGTTTTCTTTGTAGCTTACTGATCTAACTCCCTTATGAAACCCAGGGGGGAAGTCATCTTGCTTTGGTTTCTCACTGACAGCTCCCTCACTGCCTCCAATGACCTCCTAGATTTTTCAACTTCTTTACATTCAGGGTATAGAGAGCTCAAGTTCTCCCTTTAATTATCTGAGATCCTTCCTTTGAATTCCCATTTTCAATTTGAGCACACGCCTGTTTGCCGGGTAACCAACACCACTGAAGTCCTATTAATTTAGAGTGAGGTGTGTAGCTGCGATGGTCAAAGCTTGACAGCTAGAGAGATAAAGCCTCAGGTCCAAGAACAGGGGCCAGAAACTGAAATCAAGGCAGTGCCACACATCAGATATTTGGATCTGAAATCAGAAGCAGCAGAACAAGTCAAGTGGAGTGGTTTGTATGGGATGGAGTGGTGGTTTGTTTTTTGGACCTAAGTGTATATAAATTGCATGCTTTGGTTGAATGACTTTAAGATTCATGGATACAGAAACTAGAAATGACCTTACCTTTTAGGTGAAATATTGATGTCTTCCCACCTTTTCCTTATTTCAAGTAAAATAAATGCTATTGATATGACAGAGGAATATTCACATTTATAGACAATGTACATTATAAGAGTGCTTAATAAATGGTTGTCTTTTTACCTGCTGCACTGCCATCTTTTTTGCTGATGGATAGTAATAGGCTAATGTTACCTCTCTATCATGACCTGAAAACATGATATTCTTTCCAGAAATGTGTTTTATTATAGAGGATACAGAGCTTTTATTTTATTTTATTTGTTTTTCTCAGATATTGATGTGAAAGTATCAATATACTTGGAAGACAGAAAAGGCAGTGATGTCCAAATCTCAAAAGACTGTGTGGATAGTCATGGGGGCGGTGGGCGTCTAGACAGCTTAGAGCCCTTAGAGCCCATTTATATGAAAGAGGTTGAGTGTTACCTCTTTCTTTGGCTGATTTACAATGAGGGGCAGGGCGAGGGACAGTGTTGACTGGTGCAGCCACCCACAGAGTAACCTGTGGCTTTTCTTTCCCGGGGAAGTGAACTTGGAGGGCCGGAGGGATTTCTTCTAGCCCTTCTTCCAGATGTTGTGGAATGTTTGAGGTCCTCTGTCTTAGTGAGTAGTTAGGGACCAATATCCAGATTGACTAATAAGAAGGTGCAATCATGAGTCCTGATCCTTTGTGGTCAATAAAAGATTTGATGCAAATTTGACAAGATTTTAGGTTTTCCCGTGAAGCATCTAGTCTCTCTGGCAATCCTCAGTAACAACACATTTTGACTTTGAGGGCAAGGCTTGCCATGCGCTGTGAGGCTACAGAAGCAGAGCCTTCGGATGTTAAGGCAGGAAAGATGTTGAAATCAGTAGTCTAGCTGATGGGAAGGAAAGTGAAGATGGACCTGAGTTCTGAAAGATTCCCAAGTAAATGAAAGTGATCTGACCACAGTTAATTGATGTAGGTAATACTGAACTGTTAACATAGTGAAATAAATTTTTTTAGATCTAGAGTTTGACTTTTTATAGTATATTTCTTGGGAAATACTTTCCTAGTAAAAGACTTTGTATTCAGTAAAAAGAGTTTTGCTTTTTTTTTTTAATTCTTCTGTTTAAGTTTACTAGGCATACACATTTCTAGCAATTTCTGAATTGGTTTCCTCTGCAATGAGTAACTGACAACCTGTGATTTATGGACTTGGAATAATTGAATTTCTTGGCTGTCATATCCTTTGAGTAAGAAATATTACATATGTTTCCAGAAAAATGATTTAAGGGAGAAAAGAGTGAAGTGATGCCAAGTTCTGAAACTTTATTTGGAAACTCTGTTTTAACCAAATGGTACTTAAGATACTCTCTCTGAGTTTCTGAAATGTGTTTGCTAAATAATCTTTGAAAATGTAGTTCTAAACGTGCCACTTTTGTGCTAAGTGAACGAAATGAAAAAAGTGGAGGGCAGCATGTTGTTGTTCTCACCTTCCCAAGCCCAAGAAATGCAGAATTTTTCATTGACGCAGGGCGATGGGCTGAGTACATTTCTTTAAAAATAGGCGTTATGCAACATCTCACTTTACCTGTCAAACATAAAATATTTAGTGATTTAGTGGAATCTTTGCAAGAACAGATTTTTTTTTTAAACATGAAATCTCTAAAGCAACTTCTCAACTTTATTATGTGTTTGGCCCACACTGTATTTTTGCTAGTTTTTTGCTAGTTTTGTTCAGTCCTTAGATTTAATTGGTTCATCAACTACAAATTCCACGAGTGTTTACCAACTCTTTTCCCAAATTCTATCATAATGAAAATTGGTTGACTGTGAAAGAACCTTTATACTAAGTACTGTGGGTGAGGGACGGTTCCCCTCAATGTACTTTTGACTAGCATCGTCCAGTAGGCTTTCTGAGATGTTGTCCATATGTGGCTGTTCAGAACTTGAAATGTGGCTAGTTCAACTGAGAAACTGAATATATTTGATTTTAACTGATTTATATTTAAATTTAAACAATCACATGTGGACAGGATTGTAGCTACTATATCAAATACTACAGCAGAACTTAGAACAGTGAGTTTATGACCCTGAGCAATTCAAGTCTCGACCTGTGAGTTGCACTAGCATTGGTCACTCTGGATCATGTTCAAGGGTTTTCCTCAGTGGTTCTAAATTAGGGGGCAATAGTTCCCTACCAAAGAGACAGGTGAAAGTTTGTTAGGATATTTTCAGTTGTTATAACAAAAGTGTCCTCCTGGCATTTAGTGGGTGGGGACCAGAGATGCTTAATGGCCTGAAATGCATAGTGCAGTCTGCACAGTGAAGTACTGTCCCCCTCAAATGCCAGTAACAACCAATCTGACAAATCTAAATAGGTCAGCAGAGTTCTCTAAATATTTCATTTAAAGGTTTCATTTGTGGGATTTGCAATCTCAGTGCTATCTCTAGTTGATTCTCTCTCCTATGATCTGTATCTTATTACCTCCTGCCTCCTCAGGGACCTCACTTTCTCATCATGCTCGTTTTGTCCTGTATCTTCAACCACTTCCTGTCTACATTTGAACATACTTTAATCTTTTCTATCTCAAATAATACCCTTTCTTAATTCTATATCCTCTAGCTGGGACTATCTCTGCTTCCTCATTTACAGCATCCTGTTCCCTCTAATCTCAGAACAGCACATTTATTCATCTAGCTATCGGGGGAAACTAATTTTTGTATCACGATGGAAAGAAAGCTCACACCAGTTAGTTTCAAAACACACCATTTTATTACCCAGACATAGCAATAGACTCATTATACCATGTTCCACTTCTAAACAGTTGTATATATGTGTATGTATGTGTCCAGAGACACACACATATATGTAGAAAATTTTTTAAGCAGAGTCCACTTTTATTCTTTTATACTTAAAATTACTGCCCCTTTTTGTAGCTAGTCTCGACAGCACACTGCCACATTAGTTTCACATATTTTTTCTAATTTAGTATCACATGACTTTTTCCCAAGGGTAGGCTCATACTAAAACTGTAAGATAGTCACTTGAAATATTCTAGTTCACATTTCAATGTATTATGAAAATCAGATTTTCAAGTACTTGCAAAGTCTTTCTAACTTCCTTCACTTATCTCAAAAAGAATCACACTTCCCAAATAAATCACTCTAAATAAGTGAGTCCTGAAAAGATTGGGTTGAAATAATTACATTAAATATGTAGCTATACTTGGCTAAATACACTGTAGACTACTTGGATAATTATGATGATGACACTGCTTCTTAACTTTATGTCAAAGCAGTGATAGACCTACTTTTGTCCTTTAATGGCTGATTCCGTGTATTATTTCAAAAGGCATTAAAACATCTTACTGGTGTATTATAACTCTGTATTGTACAAATATGTCGACAAAGAAACGCCACCTAAAATTAGAGTCAGCAGTTAGTCCTTCAGTATAAAACTACATCCTTGCATAAATTCAATAGAATCATTTAACCACAAAATACCTTCACTCTATAGTTTAGATTTTCAGTGACAAAGAGCATGCCTGATTATGGCATCAAATGAATAGTGATGATGTTGGTTCATTATTTGAGGCTACATTTATGGGCAACTTCTGTAATTTACTGGCTAATGAAGTCATTCATATGAGTTGGGAGACTTCAAAAACTATACCAAACAACATGGTCCAGTCATTTCTTTTAAACATATATAGCCAGATTTTGTTTATAAGCTGATTTAAATAGGGTAGGTGATGATCAAGTTATTCTAAAACTAAAAGACCTTTAGATTTCCATTAGTTGGAATTATTTGTACTTTGCTAGTGCAATTAAAACCTATATATTGCTTCTAAATGATAACATGTTCTCATACTAGATATTAAAGGTGTTAATTTATCTATAATTCAGTAAGCAAATCATAAAAAATGACTTGAAAACTGCTTTGAGGAAAAATAAAAGTATACCATAAATACAGTGAGTTATATATTTTAAAACATTAGATTTCTTTATCTGTTGCCATAAGTTACACTCTCAGAAATATTTTCCAAGACCATGCTATTTTCTCACCTATATTCATCGTCACAGGTTGCCATTCTAACATTCCATTATGGAAGACAAGGATTGAATCTAGCTATATAAATTTAAGCCTATCTTTTTGTTTCCTTCTACAGAGAACTCTTTCAGGTTCTTCGGATATATGCATTCATAAAAATGGTCTGTCTGTATTTTTCCACGTGAATTGTAAAACAAAACAAAAAACCTAAATTAAATTTTAACAAAGCTAGTTGTAACTTCATCTTTTGGGCATACATCACCTGTCCTTTTATATAATTTAATTGGGCTTATAGTGTTTGAAATATAAATATCATGAATAATCACAAGTCATTATGTCTATATTTATAATGTGGAAGTATTTGATTAAAGTGGTTATGTTTATAAATCAATATTAATAATTGTTCTTACATAAATATCATAATAGTAATATAGCCAAATAATTAAGTAATCTATCTTGATACTACACTATTCAGATCACGTAACTCCATAAATACCAGCCGCAATGATATTTACACACAGCAGACATAATAAAAGCAATAAAAATGAAAAAATTTAGTAGAAATTAAATGTGACTTTGTAGGCACAGAAAAGCCTTGAATAATTGCTGTCTCATTTCCGTGGTAATAAAATCTTGATAATACCCCCACAGCATCACAATTTCTTTTCTACTACTTATTTACATTCATGAATGCTATAAATTTGTGCTATATATATTTTTTATATTTACAGTATATATACACACACATATACTTTATTTTATTCTTAGATTCACTCATGAACTTCCCCACCAACCTGCACAGTAAAATCAAACATATTTATTTTCCTTACATGATATGCATTTACAACTTTTCACTCTTGTGCAAAAATATCATACAGATTAATACTGTCTCTCTCTAAAAAAACCTCTTTTTTATGC
The DNA here is from genome assembly GCF_048564905.1 of Vicugna pacos. Taxonomy (NCBI): domain Eukaryota; kingdom Metazoa; phylum Chordata; class Mammalia; order Artiodactyla; family Camelidae; genus Vicugna; species Vicugna pacos. The sequence goes on along the minus strand of NC_132993.1, from coordinate 48,838,211 downwards.
TTTAGGTTTTTTGGTAATTTACAAATAAATTATGAAATATAATTCATTCACAAATTGAAAATAATTACAATGTTTTTACAACAAGGCATTGATGAGGTTTTGAATCGTGGCATTCTTTGAAGCCACCGTCTTTCAGAACAAAGACATCAATAAATTATTATTTCTTGATACTTGCACTTTTTAATTACTTATATGAAACATGTCATTATAAATCTAACACTCATGCTAGTCAAATAGTGTTTGTGTAGAATATGAACCTTTCTGTTTTATCCATTCCTTTTTTTCCCCTGAAAAGTCTTTTTAGCACAATTTAGAAAGTCGGTTGATATTACATACTAGAGCATTTCTGGAAAGTTTCTCACCCAGTTAAAAAAGCTGAAGAAAATAGTGAGGCAAAATTGAGGAAGAATAATTTTAGTGAGTGCTCAGGAGGGATAACAGCAAATGCAAGAACTGTTTTAATTTTATCTCCTAGTCCTTTGGTATTTCCTTGCCTCATGAAAATCCTAAAAAATAATCAATTCTTTAAAATATTGATTAGACTCTTCCATTAAATACCAGTTGTGGTCCTCCATTGCTCATGTTGTCTGTCATTTCCTGTTAGGAAAATAACATGAATTAATTAAGATTCACTTTCAGAGTAAGACATTAATTTGGTTAATGAGTTTGCAAAACAGAAACTTCAAGCCATTGAAAACCTTGCTGAGTTTTGGGGGAGGACAAGGATTAAAACTGTTGCTGCATTTGAGGAAGTGAAGTTTCATGGCATCTTGAAGCACATGAAAATGCTAAAGTTACAGCCTGTCAGATCAAAGTCTTCTATCCACAACAACAGTTTAACCTCTACCCAGTCTCCTGAGTCTCCCCTTCTGTTCCTCAACTCTGTTTTGGAAAGAACTCACTCACCTAGGAAGAAAATGATTAAATGCCCAAGTTTTTCCAATGTACAGGCTCCTCTGCTGAGCATGTCAACAAAGTGCCAACAAATTCTAGGGGTTACCTTTATCCTACAGAAAAATGTGGGGCCTTTTTGTGAAGAACTGAAAAAGGCCCCCAAGGGGATCACTGCTTATCTGTAAGTGAGGATCAATAATCATTCATAGTGGGACAGATTTTTTTTCATGACACTAATACTCATACAGTAAAAAAAAACAGTAAAAGCTCTTAACATGTTTTTTAAGGGATCAATTACTAAGTAGTTAATAAGGAAAACTACATGGGAAGGCAACAAAAATTTAGCTATAAAGACTGAACTAACATAAAAAGTTTCATTTGCAATTTTAGAAAATATGTTAATTTAAGAAGAATTTAGATGGTTTGATTCATATGTTTTGTTAAACATTAAACTCTTCCCTATACAATAAAAGGTAATGAGAAGGTGTGAGGCCCATTCAGATTTATAATGTTTAGTTCACCACCATATTAATATTTAGGCAAAACTATCTAAAAATAGATGACAACATCTTTCCACAGATGAACAAGCCTATTTGCAAAAGTGACATAAAGAAGACTCAAGTGGAAATTATTTTCTCAATGATCTCAAGCCTATCAGGTATATCTAATTTCTGGCTGGGTGAATTAAAAATAAAAAGTAATGTGCTTGCTTTTGTAAATTTAGAAATTCTTCCAAATATCTATTTTAAAAATGAAATGACATCCATGTCTCAGTTTTAGTCTCTTCTCTTTGAAAATTCAGTACGGGAGATGAAATAGAATAAAGACACTTGCTTCTTGTATTAAGTGGATTTCAAACTTGTTTGGGAAGATCAGTGAAGGACTGGAAGGTAAGAATTGGTCTGGTTTTGGAACTTTGCTTTTGAAAACTTTGTTGTCTTTTAGAAAATGAGGTCGAGTTTTGTCCAAGAAAATTCTGAGAAAGAAGGCAATATGCAAAGAAGACCTTTCCTCCTCTCACATCAAGACCTCTCTCTCTGTGCGAAGTACCTGGCCTCTTCCAGGCCCTGGGGGGTTGTCTTGTATGTGGATATCCATTATACCTATCCTGGCAAGGTGCTGAGGGATTACCTAAAGCTGAGAACTCAAACCATTTGGGGGAAAGGCTGTGACAGAACGTGGAGAAGTTCTTTTGGAATCAACAGCCTGTCTCTATGGTCTGGTGATGGTTCAGTCTAATTGAGAGGCTGGCTCTGCTGGAGATATGCTGCTGAAAGTAGGTCTGAAAATACACTGGGGTTATTTGGCTGAAGTTAAGTTTATTGATAAGATACTTGATTTGAGGCTTCATTTCAGAACTCATTATGGGTGGCAAGAAAAACAGAAATGATCCCTCCAAAATGATCTTTGACAAAATTCACTCATCTATCTTTTTCTATTCCTTCTATTAAGACAAACACAATTTTCTAATGAATTTACAAAAGAAAGATTCTCAGGTGACCTTTCTTTTCCTAAAATAACTTTGCATTCAAAAAGTATCTTAAGAAACATAAAAAAAAAATCCAAGGTATAATCTTTTATTGTGGGATTTAGAAAAAATCCAGTTTTTAAAAATCTTACAAAAAGAAAGAATTTTTGTAACTATATTCACTCTAGTATGGACATAACAAAAGCACTGACAGGAAAAAAGAGTGAAAATTTGTTTTAAAATGGATGAGTATCTTCAGTTAATTTGCAAATAGGCATGTCCAATTTAACAAGAAGATTATACTCTAAATTTGGGCAGGACTCGATGTGATTGTTTGCCAATGGATATCCTTTCTGCAGAAATCCATAACAAGGGAAATAAATTTGAAGTGTATCACATCAGGTAAGTTTACAAGGAGAAAGCTTTTATACCGAATTTTTACTGTAGTAGTGTCAAACTTAGGTTATCTGCTCATGCAACTTTGGCATGAGAGCATTTGCCTTTATCAGACACATCTATTACTAAACACAGAACTCTGGTCTGTGAATGATGATATCAAGTCAGATTCATGATATAGCAGAGAATAAAGGAGTCACAAATCATCCAAGCAGAAGTGTGTTTGGATGCTTATGGGCAGGCTGAATATTTTAAATACTCAACCAAATTTCAAGCTGCAGGACTCTGCCATGTAGGTTTATGTCAGGTCCTCAGAGTAGCTGTCATGAAAGCAATACTTTGAGAAACAACACCACAGCATCAGTCCAGACTGATCTGCTGACATCATGGCTTCCTAGAAGAGGCAGTGCTTCCTGCAGTGACATTACAACATGGTAACTCCCTAGAAGTCAGCGTACCTTGTAGGTAACTCTGGTGTCGGGGGCACCACCGGGCAGCTGGGCAAGTCGGTTATTTCAATAGCCCTCAATCTCTAATATAAATATAACAATCATACAATAAATATTGCACAAACATATACAAAAAAAACTAAAGCACACTAGTACAAAAATAGAGCACAAATGAGCCACTATCCAAATATATAATGATAACTTATTTTTAACAATCCATTTTCTTTAAGTTACCAGTCCTATTTGTATTATTAACTCTTTTTGGAAGGACACAGGTAGTTCAGCTTAAAATCACTTTCTTGGAACAATTTAAGAGAACCTACTCTCCTTATTTGAATGTATAGATTGTAAATGAAATGGAAACACATAAAACTACAAAATGAATTTTTTTTCTTCAAAAGCACATTCTAAAGAAATATGCGGTAGCAACTCTTGCTACTCTTTCTTCTATTCTGTTGTTATGCAGTTTTTTCCATGATATCAAGTAAAATATGATGTAGCCATTATCTTAGTGAGTTTATTTTACAGATGTTTTATCTTTTCCTTAACAGACCCAGTAGCAGGAACTGAATTAAGAAACATGTACAAAATGTAGAAGAAACACAGACAGCTCACTATATCACTGTCATTTTATGCAATAAATGTAACTTCCTCTTTGAATGGGTTTCATGAAACAGTTATGCAAGGAACGTTGTTTAAAATACAGGCAAAGCTACCCAAATATGCATGAAGTTTAGATAAGAATTAAATGAAGCTTTACGTGGATTGTAATATCTGCACAGATAGGCAAAGCTTTTTGTCGTCTTATTAAAAGGCCTCTTTATGCTTGAAAATCTAATTTACATAATCAAATGCATCTACTTACAAGCACAAGGGATGAGCTAGAAAGGAGAATTCATCAGATTGCTAAAACTGGCATTATTGACTTGAGAGTGTATTTGGTTTATGTTTTTCCACAGTACGACACATAAAAATCCGTATTTATAAGACATTCAATATTTTATGAGATTCTATTTTAGGAACTGTGCTTTTACATAGTTAGAGAGGCTACAAAATTACGTTGAAAATAGGTGTTCCCAGAATTACTAAGAAAAAAATAATAAAAAATTCCTATTCTTAGTACAATAGGGCCAAACTCTTATAAAATACAATCCCTCAAATTCTCATCTAAGGCTACAAGTTGATTCACCTACTTTTGACTGCAGTCTTCATCGCATGATAGCAGTGAAAGGAAAAGGTACAAAACTCACTTTCTCAGCCATTTCATGAGAGTGATGCAGAGAATGCTCCCTTTCTGAGAACATTCTCCTCTGTTCATAGCTGGCTAGTCGACACGTGAGCCATGAAGAGAGGGTGCAGCCCCCGATCCCAATGCACGCAAGAGACATGGAGGCGAGATGCAGAGGATACAGGGAAGAGGTCTTCTTTGTCACAGCCCGAAGGAACTGAACGTTCAGGATGCCCCCAATGAGTCCACAGATGCAGCAGGCGGAAAAGATGATCATCTGACATGAAAAAGAAAGGGGGAGTTAAAGTTGAAAAAGCAAGGCTGACCAAAACACAGCACCCTGCTCTGCTATACATGTCAAGGATAGCTGAGTTACCATAAACAGAAGGTGCTTTGGGTGCTTCTTAGAGGACAGGGGCTATTTTCTTTTTAACAAGTTTCTGTGCAATCTGGCTTAATAGAGAGGGCACAGACCACAGTGTTTCAGGAATTAATAGTTGACTCTATAATGGCCAGGAATATATCTCATGAAAACTCTGAAGTAAGCAAAATTTATCTTCTAGGTAGATTCAGATTTAAATAATATTTATTTAATATCTATTGTGTGTTATTATGCTAGGAACTTGATCATACAGCAATCATCTCAATTAACCCTCCATTATCCTCTGAGAGGTAATACACATTTTGGAAAATGAATGGTGAGCAGTTAACACTCAAATTTAGGGACTGAATCCAGATTTTCTGACTCGGAATCCAGTTTCACTGTTAATCCCCACAAATGATCTAAATACATCTTGTTGAATTGTCACTAGTTCCACTGAGCTGCAAAACTTTGTACTTCTCTAGCTGTGTGGGCTTAGGGAATTTGGTTAGCTCCTTTTTTTCGTTTAGAAGAATTTTATTGTTTTAGCATCTATTTTCCCAACAGGTAGTGTAGGGACTCTCTGTGAACTTAGAGGTGATTTATTTTACAAATGATTTGTTACTCTGTGGTACCACACAACAGATATTCCCCAAATACTGCTTGGTTGATTGTTCTGGAGAAACACAGGGTGTGGCTTTGCTTTTGATTCTACTGTTGGTTTGATGTGGGTCTCTTTTAATAGAGCTAGGGGTTTTTATTCAACCTAAATATCATAAGATCCCTGGCAGAACCGAGCATAATGCCTTCCGTGTAGTAAATGTTCTGTGAATATTTAATAAATTTAATTGAATACTTCAATAGATTTAATAATTAAAATTTTTTTATTTTAACTTTTTTTGGGTGGGGGCTGATTAGGTTTATTTATTTATTTATTTATTTATTCATTCATTCATTCATTCATTCATTCATTTAATGGAGGTACTGGGGATTGAATCCAGACCTTGTGCATGCTAAGCATGTACTCTACCCCTGAGCTATACAGTACCCCAAGATTAATCATTTATTTTATATTTGTATCTTGTCTAAAGTCTCCTATGGGTTTTCATGATATGTTATAGTGTGATACTAATGTAATTATTTCCATTTTTCTTTGGAGCACAGTCTCTACTTTAGTCACCTCCCTCATCCCTTAATATATATAGCTTGTTCACTCCCACCTCAATGACGTGCTTCATTTCCTGGAAATTATTTTCTTCCTTCTTGAATCCCTAGATAGAAGACCCAAATCTAGCCCTAACTTCCTCAGAAAGCCTTCCTGGACTTTACTGGGCAAACAGTTTCGTAACTTACTTTAGCATTCAGTTTTACATCATTAGGTACTACTTGCTGTTGAGTTAGCTGAGGTAGCAAACACACATTGAGCACCCAGCATCTTTTAGACCGTGAGTGAGGCAGCAGTTGGCATTACAAAAAAGAAGAGCTCGTGGCCATTCCCCTTGGGTATACATCACGGTCCTGTGTGAGAGACAATCCAACATTCTAACGTGGTATGGCAAATATTCAGAAAGAATGATAAAAGTTTTCCCTCAGAGTAGGGAGGAGGGGAATTTAGTCCAACCAGAGGTTTCAGACAAGGCTTTCTTGACAATGTGTCATCTAAGCTAAGTGTATGTAGTTCCCAGAAAAGGGTAAGGCCATGCATGCATGAAACAGCAGGGTGAGCAAAAAGAAGTACAAGTAGTTCATTTTGTTTCTTTAACAATTCAGCATTCCTTATTGTGTCTGTCATAGAGTACTTATCACCAAGACTGAAACCCAGGGATGCATAAGTATAATCTTTTAATAGTTGATTAAACATAACACTGAATGTCGATTACCAAATAACTGAATCATCTCAAGTGGGAAATTGTAGCTCCTCATTTCAAACAGAATCAACCAGTTACATCTCTTTTTAAAGTACATTCAAATGGTATGTTGTTTCTTGGGAATATATTTTGCTGTTTACACTTTCTCAGAAAATATGGAAAGATATTACGTTCTAGCCTCAAATAACTCTGAATTACTGTTAATTAATAAAATAAATAACAAAGTTAATTGACTATTAGAGGAAAACACTACCTCTCCTGATGCTATTGCCATTAATTCCTTAAAGGCACGACACTTTATTCACAGAACATTCTCACCCAGGAATTAACATGTTAAAATCTGTACCCAAGTTTATAATCATACACTATTTTTAAGTTTCACCAGACTAGAGATTCTAGACTTTAGAGATATTTGGAGTGGAGAAATTTTCACACAATTTGATTAAAGGGTAGAGAATCTTTGACAGTTAATGTCATCTGTGGGAACCTCAGATGTTACAGGAGGATAACCGGATGACAGTTTCTAAAAAGTTTAGATCTTATAATATTTTTCTTTTATAACTTATAAGAAAATTAGAAAGACAGGAAAGACACCAGTGACCTTTTAAAAATCCCTTCCCTCCCCTTCTATGAACTGAACATTTGTGTCCCTCCAGAATTCATACATTAAAGCCAGATCCCCAATACTACAGTATTTGGAGGCAGGGCTTTGGGGAGACAATTAGATCATGATGTTAGAGCCCTTGTGAATGGGACCAGTGCCTTTATTAAAGAGATTCTAGAGAGATCTTTACTCTCATTTGCCACAAGAGGACATAGCCAGAAATTTGCAACCCAGGAGACAGTCTGATCAGAACCCAGTTATGCTGGCACCCTAACCCTAACCCTAACTTCCAGTCTCCAGAACTGTGAGAAGTAAATTTCTGTTGTTTATAAGCCACCCAGTCTACAGCACATGTTACAGCAGCCTGAACCGACTTGGACATCTCTCCTCCTCTGCGCTCCCCTCTCCCTCCTTCCTTTCTCTCTCCCTTTTCATCACATCCCCTCCCTCCTTCCCTCTTTCTTTCCTTTCTTCCTTTCTTTCCTTTTCTTTCATCCACCTTCCAAGAAATTGTTACTATACAGTCATAAAGAGTCATTAAAGAGGAAAAGTATAGAAAGAATGAAAACCATGCTAAAGAGAGATGGGAGAATTACAGATGCAAATTATAAGCCTCCAAACAATTTTTTATCCAAAAGTTTCTCTTAATGTAATTTTTAAAAATTACATCTTACCTATCTAAAGCAGTGGGGGCTTCATCTTTTTTGTCACAATAGGTATTCTCACAAAGAAGGTTGTGATTAGAAAAGGAACTGAACAAAATGACTGCAATACTCCCCCTTCCCTGGTCTCCTTAGATAACTGACCTCCCCTTGGAAAACTCTTTATAGTCTCAAAAAGATCACTTTCTAATATCCATAGATAATATGAATTTTGCCAACGTATACAGGTCTATGATCTTTCTTATTGTACTCAATAAAATAAACATGCTTTTTCCTACTTTCTAACTCCCAAAAACTGTCATGAAAGGCAGTGGGGAATCCATACTTCTGCACACAGAAATTCTCCTCCACCCAATAGTAGAGTTAACTGGGAGCAAGGTCCATACCCCCTGAAACCTATGGTAGCACCATAAGACATCTGAGAATGATTTGCACTTTTACATTTGCATTCACAGTCACAAAATAAAATTAAATTAAAAAAAAAAAACCTTAGCAATTAACTGCAACTACAACACAGCTGTTTTGCTGTTTTGCAAAATTAACTTCACAGTCCAAGCCAGTAGGCCCAGTTCCATATCTAAACTGTTAAATTTCCCATGAACTCAAGCTTGTGAGTGTCTGGGAGTCGATAAAAAGGATAAGTGGAGACAGGCATTCACAGCAGTCATTGAGGGTTGCAGATTTATGTATTTAAAGGGTATATCAAAGCTTTTCTTTCTTTTTCTTTAGTCATAGTCTGTAATAATCTTGATGGCTTCTTTGAAAATAAAAAGCCAGGATTTATGTGTCAGTTTTCTTTTTATCCTAAATGAGTAACATTCAGCCTATGAAGTTGGCTAGTCATCATTTCAATTTCTGAGTTCTTACATTTCCAATACTTCAACGCACAATACAAGCAAGGCAAAAACTTACGACGAGTCCAGATTTTTTTTTGGCGCACAGTATTCCACATATGCCGCAAAGAAGAAACTGAAAAGGAAAAGAATAATAATTATTTCATATCCAAAGATAAGAGAATGCTTAGTTTTTAGCTCATAGTTCACTCATGACACTTGCTCCAGTGAAGCTTGAAAATTTTACATTCCCATCAAAAGCGAGAAAGGAAAATACGTCATTCTAATATTGTAAGGGATAAAAATGTAAAATCTAATGAACATTTTTTGCAAGGTTGATATAAGGTGATTGTGGAATTTAAGCAAAGCTTCAATCTGTTTACCACCAGGCAAAATGATCAAAGAGATGAATTTAAAGCTTCATTCCTCCTATTTATTTCACTGTCTTCTTGTCCCTTCCTCCTTTCTCAGGGAAAAAAGTGGTATGGTACATTCATTCATACCAAGAATTAGAACTCAGTGGGCTCTGCTATGGTAGGGAGTATAGCACAGTTGAAAAGGGAAGGCATCAGACAAGGAGATGTTTTTCCATAGAGATATTCTTTGTGTATTTCAAATTATGTCAGGTAAGATAGATGCCCCCTCATTCTACCAGAAATACTATCCTTGTGGATATATCTGAAGAATACAAGGGGATGAGCTTTTGATGGCATGTAATTTTTTTGTAAATAAGCACATTGGTGACATATTGTTTTGCAAAAGCAGCTGTATCAGTTCGTCTACCAGTGACACACTATTACACATTTTGGTTATCAGAAAGTGGTAAGTTGTTTAATTTGGAAAGAAATATTTAGGCCATTTGTGCATATTTTTGCTGGAAGTAAACCATATAAATAAAGTAATGCATTCACTAATAAGTAATAAGGTTTTCAGAATAGCAAAGAAAACCTTGAATATGGTTAAGGTTGTTTTCGTACGATTTTTCTCTTAAATTTTGCTATCTCAAGTCAGAACTAGCAATATAAGTGGTTTTAACTGAGTATTTTGTACATGGAAAGATTTTAAAATACACACATCAAAATATTCCTAGGATTATCTGAAATAAACAACATGCTTATGGGATGCACCAACAAAATGTGATTTAAAATAATGGGTAAGAAAAGTCTCATTTTTCAGGGAACTTTCCGTTTAAGGGAACAAAATGGTTACAAAGCAGGCAATGACAGACCAGGGAACACAAGGATATATAAAAATTTGGTACATAATATAAATGACTTTTCAAATTGATGGGGGAAAGATCAGGATCATTTGTTCAATACATGGAATTAGGACAATTTGTTCATCTTCCCTAACATCATATACCAAATACCTATGGAACAGTTTGAATAGTTAAATATATTTTTTAAATGTAGTAGGAGATGATAAAGTTAAATATTTATATGATTTTAGAGAAGCAGGATTTTCTAAACAATATCAGCAAAGTCGTAGACCAAAACGGAAAATAGTTACTAATACATAAAATTACAGTTCTGATAATAAACAATGTAACTCTCAAAGGCAAAAATAAGTTGGGATTACATTCAGAAAGCATATGACAGAGAGTTGATATACTATATAAATAGATATAACACAATAATTTTAATACCATAAAACCATGAGAAGATAGAAACTCAGAACTTTATAAAACTTGAATACTTGCATGATTTTTTATAAGCCTTAAAAAGCTACTTCTGAGTGACCATTTCTCACACCTTTCTGTGTCCTAGGTCTACATGATCCTGTCCTCATATAGACTCTTTCTTACTGATCTCATCTCAGACCTCTCAAGGTTATGCTCAAGTCATTCCATTTTGGACCAATTCTGTGCCTGGATTGCTTCCAAGCTTCAAATCAAAGCTTCAGTATGTCTTTCTCCTGCTTCCCTGACTAACCCATTATTCATCCTGAAAGTGCACTCACCTAGAACTCATTCTTGAAATAATTTGAAAGCAGTGCAGTTTTGCTGGACCTTTGAAATCTATAAACATTGTCATTATTTATTCACAGCAAAACCCAAGAGCACCTCAGGACCATAAGCAGAGCTTTCCAACGCAGCTCTCCATCCACTCAGGTGGAACAACTAAGTGGCAATAAAATTCCTTCTTTCTAGTGTATCAGTAAGAAAAAGAGGTAAGTTTTCTAGAAGTTTGCAGGGACAATGGAAAGCTGAGGGTGAGGCACTGACACTGAAAAGAAGTTAAGGTAACCATAGCCCCTCCATTAATGGAATTTGAAGACTTGGTGCACCAAAGGTAATTACTATAGCAATAAAATCAATTCCTCACCAGAATGACTCCACCTTACACAGTAGAAGCTTAAAAGAAGACATTAAGATAAAATACTAACTATATTCAATATCTTGTAGTAGTAACATGGTGAAAAAACATGAAAACGAATATATGTATGTTCATGTATGACTGAAGCATTATGCTGTACACCAGAAACTGACACAACATTGTAAACTGCCTATACTTCAATAAAAATATATATACAAAGAAATAAAATAAAGAGATTTTGAAAAAATAACTTTTGAATTTGTGCTGCATATCCAGCCAAACTCTCATTTACACAAGGGATCGTAAGAAAGATATGCTCTGGGAAAAAGAACTGTGATAGGCTGAATTATGGCTCCCGAGATATACACATTCCCCAGAATCCATGAATGTTACCTTATATGGAAAAAAAAAGCCTGTGCAGACGTGATTAAGTTAAGAATCTCAAGATGCAGAGATTATCATAAATTATCCAGTCAGGAGCGAAATGTAATCCCAAAGTCCCTTAAGAGGAACAGAAGGAGGTCAAAAGACCTCCTTGAATGAAGACACCGGGATAGAGAGAAAGAGATCTGAAGAGGCTGATGGCTTTGAAGATGGGGGGAGAGAGGCATGATGCGAAGGATGTAGGTGCCTGTGTGAACTAGAAATGGCAAGCAAATGGGATTCTTTGGAGCCTCCAGAAGGAATACAGCCCTGCACACCCATTTTAGACTTCTGGCCTCTAGAATTGTGAGAGAATACATTTCTGTTGATTTAAGCCACTAAGTTTGCAGTGATTTGTTCTAGCAGCAATAGGGAAGTAATACAGAGTCTAAACATTTTTTCACATGACAGTCTCTTAAAGAACTGGAAGCTATTAAAAAAAAACTAGAAGCTGTTCTTCAGGAAAACAAACAGGGGAAGACATGAGTTAAGAAAGAAGTATAGTAGCAAAAGCACAAAATAAAGTAAAATAGTAAATATTTTAAATTGACAAGTATTGATTGGAAAAATTAATATCTGTTTAGAATGAATATCCCAGATGATGCTGGCATGAGAGATGGTGGGTTGGGGGTCAAGAAAATGTAAGTAAAATGATTCTTGTAAGTAAATGTAAGTAAAATGTAAGTAAAAAGATTCTTGTATCATTTAGCAGAATAATAGAGGAGCTGACTAGTGCTAGATATTGACAGAAAAGTAGAAGTTTAAATCAGTGCACTAAAATATAAAAGACCAGAAAAATAAAAATTAAGAGAGAAAATACATAGACAATAAAGACTGAACCAACAGATGTCAAGAAAGTTTAAAAAATGAAAGGAAATAAAGTGAGAGTGAAACTATAAAATGAATTGGTATAAATAATTTCAATAATGTAAGCAATCAGAATATATGTGAATGTATTCAATTTCCCTAATAAGAGGGAAAATAGAGAGAGGGAGAGACACTCTGCTAGGAAAAGAAAAGAGATTTGCTCAAACTTTCCTAAAATGAATGAAAACCTCTTTCCTTACTCGTTTTCTCTTTGTCTTTCTCTTTCTCTCTCTCGCTGTTTCCCCCTTTATGTCAATCTCTCTCTCTCTGTGTCAGCACTGACCTAGATGCTATGACTTCCTTATTACTATTTCTTTCTGTCCAATAAAGCTTATTTTGGGCAAGGACTACGAGTAAAAAACGCTATTGTAGAATTTCTGTCTAAATTACATAATGGAAAATTTGGGAACCTTGGCTGTAATGGAAACAGATAAAAGCAATGGTTCTATCAGCTGGATAGGAGAACAGCAAATGTTGGGCAGATGGGATTATGAAAGATAGTGGGCCAATCTTATTTTAAGACAGCTTATTAAATTTTTTTCTCACATAGTATTTAACCACCTCAGGTGAAATAATTTTCACTGGAATCCACTAGCCATTACAGAAGACATACATATTCAAAAATAGAAATGGTACTTTTCTTCCTTCAAGATAGTGAGATGAACCACAAATTGAGCTTGATGCTCTGCTAACATTTAATGATTTATACAATTTCATTAAAACTAGCCAGTTTCTCTAAAACATACAGAAGAACTATCAGGAAAACACACAGAAAAATATTAAATATTAAGAAATTGATTCAAAAGAAAACTATCTCTGATTAAAAGAGCATATTTCTCCTTGCACCTGGATAAAAGTTTGATGACTTGCTTTGCTATCATCAGTTCTTGAATATTTTTACTCTACTTCAATCACCTGTTAAGAAATAATAACTGGAGTCTCTAAAAGGGTTATTTTGTAGTTTAGCTCCCAAAATGCTCGTATGCCAAAGTAGTTCATATTCTTCCTGATACTGTGCTGATATGATTTTGACTTTCTTCTATGATACCTGGCTAGACTTTTGAGGATGTCCTCTCTGTCATGGACTTCTTTTCATTTGGGATCCCATTTCTCTAATAATTCCAATATCAATCATCTGAGTAAAATAGGGGAAGTTTATCAAGTTAGAAAGCCTGCCCGAAAGCAGTGATTCTCAAAACTGGCTGTTTATTAGCTTCTAAAATTCCTGATACCTTGACCAATGAAGAATCAGACCCTCTAGGCTGGGACTTAGGCATCAGGATTTTAATCTTCTCAGGTGATTGCATGGTCTGAAATTGCACACAAGGTGTCCACCAGTGCTTTGCCAGCAGGCCTGCTCATCTCAGAGCTCTCCTGAAGCACAGATGTTCCCCTTAATTACTCTCAGTGAGATATGAACAAATATGAAGCCAAATAAAGTGTTCTTCAAGGGAGAAACACAAAGTCTTTGTTTATAAAATAAGGTAAAGGTCTCAGAGCTGTTTGGTCTCTAATGGTTCTTAGAAATAGAGATCATTACTTCATAATTTTTAAACATATTCTACCCAGTGCCTTTCATCATTGCTAATAGATTTTTCTCTTAAACTCCTAATCTTTTCTAAATTTTCTGTGTTTTGTTTTAGTTAACTAGATCTAGAATTGGGCTAGATACACTATTATCTGGAAGAATTGGACTAATTTTGTATTGGCATATAGGCGTAAGAAAGACATCAATACAAATAAACATCATTGTAAAACCATATTGGAAGGAAATAGATTGAAATCAAAACAATATCAACAATTAAAAAACAAACAACTGAGTTAAAACTTGGGCCAAAGATCTGAACAGACATCTGACCAAAGAAGATCTAAGGATGGCAAGTATGAAAAGTTATTCAACATCATTTATCATTAAACAGTTATGAATTTAAACAACAATGAAATACCACCACACAGATACTAGAATAGCTAAAATTAGAAAGAAAAAAAAAACTGGAGATATCAACTGCTGGTAGTGTGGAACAACAGGCATTTTCATTCATTCCTTATAGAAGTGGAGCTACTTTTTTTTTTGGGCTCATTCTCTAGGTTGGGAAAAAAATAAGTTTGTTTTATTTTTTTCAAATATTTATGAGAACTTGCCTGCCCTCCTGCAGGATTCTGTTCAGGTTTATACTAACGCATTACAAGTGGAAACATGGTAGCCAGTTAGTTCTTTTTTTTTTTTAACATTTTTTATTGATTTATAATCATTTTACAATGTTGTGACAAATTCCCATGTAGAGCACAATTTTTCAGTTACACATGAGCATATATATATTCATTGTCACATTTTTTTCTCTGTGAGCTACCATGAGATCTTGTGTATATTTCCCTGTGCTATACAGTATAATCTTATTCATCTATTCTACAATTTTGAAATCCTGTCTATCCCTTCCCACCCTCCGCCCCCTTGGCAACCACAAGTTTGTATTCTATGTCTATGAGTCTTAATATGGCTACTTTTTTAATTTTTAAAATTATTTTGTCCATTACTGATGAATGCAGAAAAAAGGAATAATCTATATGAAAACACCAACATTTATTGATTTGTACTACTACAACTACTATTATTAATATAACTATTGCTAAAATTATTGTACTTTTATCATGTCAGTCACTCTAATTGATTTACAGAGATTATATCATTTGATAAAAAAAACCCACTGTATTACTATATTTTTCTGATATTATAGATGAGATAAATGAGGCTCAGAGAAGTGAAATGACCCATCCAATGTGATACAGCTACTTTGGAAGACAGTGTGGCAGTTTCTTACAAAGCTAAACAAAGTCTTCCCATGTGATCCAAAAATTTTGCTTTAAGGTATTTACTAAACTAATCTGCAGTGTTATAACAGTGTTGTTCGTCATTCACAAAAACTGGAAGCAACCAAGATGTCCTTCAATAGGTGAGTGGATAAGCTGTGGTATACCCATACAATGAAATACTATTCAGTGATAAAAATAAATGAGATAAAAGGATACTCAAAGACATAATGAAATTTAAGTGTATATTGCTAAATGAAAAAAGCCAGTCTAAAAAGGGTATATACCATATGATTCTAATCATATAACACATATACTTTTTTTTTACTGAAAAAAGTAAACAATAGAGACAGTGAAAAGCTCAGTAGTTTCCAGGGTTTGGGGGAAGGTAGCCAAAGCTGTATAGTTGAATACGAGAAATTTATAAGGCAGTGAAACTATTCTGCATTACACTGTGGTTACATGATGCTCCAGATTTGTCAAAACCCACAGAACTTTATAGCACAAAGAATAAACATTAATGTATGCAAATTTAAAAAATCATTTAGAGAGTTATAGAATCACAGGATGGAATGCAGAATGTGACAAAGCAACCCTCCTATATAACAAATGCATGCAATGGCTTCACTGAAGGAGGCAGGGGAAATGATGCTGGCCTAAGTAACTGTGGAAATGAGTGGAGTCTGTAAAACTAAAGGCTAAAGAAACCATATGTAAGCACCATACTCTATCTGACAAAGTTGTTCCCTACAGGGTTACTGGTTAACAATTCTGACCCTACTATACAGGTATTCTGAAACTGATCAATTAAATTGGGACGGATGGTGGGAGACTGGTTTCTTAGTGTTAGAGTGAGAGTTTATTGATAAGCACAAGGAACATCATAGATTGATCCATATGGTAATGGATTAGAGTTGCAGACAGCAGTATGAACTAACTTTTAGCTTCATATTTATAAACATAGTTACATATGGAACTATCTATAGGTCTGTGCATAAACACATTAGTACATGCATGTTTTCTTGCTCCGTCCTCTGAGAGGGCCTAGATGCTATGATACTAGTAGCAAAGAACATAACCTATTGCTCAGATCTTAGTTTCTAATACTGTTAACCAGTAAAAGGAATCATTAATCCTCAAATAAATGGCTGTTCCTCGGACTGTGGCAAGAAATATTTGATATAGGCTAGGAGCATACTATAGTGCCAGACAATATGGAGGTGCTCAAAAAACAAGCAAAAAACCCACACTGATTGAGGTTTGTCAGAGAGACTCAGAAGCCAACTGAAAGAGCTCCCAATGATTAAAGCTGCAACAATTTGAGCAACAAAATAAAGTAGTATTGGATTGTGACCCAATGTACATAATAAATATTCATGTGACCATACTGATATAAATGAATGATTGGATAAATTAATAAATAGATACATAAATAACTATGGAGAAGAAATAAACCTATGCAGAAAAATTCCAAATAATTTATTTAGTTACTGCATTCTCATAGACATGGTTCACTCCCTAAGTGTGGTCCACACATAAAGACTTCCTTCCAAAGAGTACAGTACAGAAAGGGGGAAAAAGAGTAACTTAGAGGAGACCTAGCAAACACTACCTCAGCCAGGTGTCCAAGGTAAACACCAAGAGCAATGTCATATTGATAACATGTATCCCTGAAATGATGTGATGAAAATGGCAAGAATGCTCACTAGCACCACTTTTGTTGAATATTGAAACGGAGCTACAACACAATTAGATAACCCAATTAAATAACAGAAAGAAATTAAAGGGATTAAAATTGGAAAAGAGATAAAACTATCATTGTTTGCAGACACACGATTAATACACGAAATTCTCAAGAGAATCAACTCTTAACATTCACTGCAAAAAATAAGGTGATTTAGTAAGGAAGTAAGACACAAGTTAACATATGGAAACTAATGATATTCATGTATACAAATAACATCCTATCGGGAGCTATAAGGGAAGAAACCCCATTTTTAAAAAGAAATAATAAAATTCCTAAAAATAAATTTAAAATACAGTGTTAACCAATAAAGATAAAACCTAACATTAATAAATAACATAATAGTTTTATGAATGGAAAAATAAAACATTATCTTGGATATAAAGCTTTAATAAAAGTATGCTAATACTTTATAATCTAATTTGTTAATTTAACATAATTCAATAAAAATGCCAAAAGAATCAAGTTTTTAATTGGAAAGGTGATCCTAAAATTAATATGAAAAAATAAATATCAAAATCTTCTTAGAAAAACTATGATAAATATGAGCAATAATGGTAAATGTTAACATCAGATACCAAAAAATATTATAAAGTCTCAATAATTAAAACAGAATGACATTGGCACATGAATAGAAAAATTGAACAGAAGAGTAGAATTATAAAATCTAGAAATATACAGAATGTATACAAAATTTAGTACATAGTAAAATGGCATCCCTAAACATTTATGAAAAAAAGACTATTTCATATGTGGTGTTTGGACATCTGTGTACCCATCTAGGAAAAAAATGAAACTAGATCTATACTTTATACTATATAACACGGTAATACCCTAATGTACTAATGATTTAAATTTAGAAATAAATAATAAAAATGCTAGAAGAAAGCGCAATTCTTTTATTATTTTGGAGTGGCAAAGACCTTTTAATTATGATTAAACTCCATGAAATAAAAGATGGATTAATTCAAAAATTAGAGGAAGAAAATACAAAAATTCCGGCATGGCAAGAATTATCATAAGCAAGTTCAAAATGACAAATGGGGAAAATATTTGCAATTTATTAACAAAAGACTAATCTCCCTAAAGTAAAATGAACTCCTGGAAATCAACAAGGAAAAGACTAACAATCTGACAGAAAAATAGGCAAAGCATATGAACAGATACTTCCCTGAAATACAAATGACTAAATATGAAAATGCTCAACTTCATCTATTGTGAGAGCAATGCAATTTCAAATGAACTCAGATACATTATTTTTCGTCTATCAGATTGGCAGGAGTCCTAAAATTTGATAATCTTGGCAAAGATAAAGGGAATCAAATCGTTATACATTGCTTGTAGGAAGATACAAGCAATGTTATACACTGCTCAGGAGAAGCCTCTACTGAGAGGAATTTGGCAACAATTACCAAAATTTCATATATGCGCATATATGTATGTCTCCTTTGCCTCAAATCCTGCATTTGAGAATTCATCTAACAGATATAGCTGCAAGTGTGCAAAATGATCTATGTGTCAAATTAGTATTTTAGTATTGTTAGTAATAATATAAGAGGAATAATCTCAAATATCAGTTAGTAGAGAATTGATTAAATTCATTGGATTTCTCTTCATCTATTAAAGACCTAAGAGAATGTTCTCCATACACTGATATGGAAAGTTCTCCAACATATATAGTTAAATGAAAAAAGCAAGGTACAGCATGGTATAGGTAATAAACTACTTTCTGTGTAAAAAGACAAGAAATACATAATAATCTATACACATATTTGCCCTTACATGAATAAGGTAATTCTAGAAAAACATGGAAGAGACAAGAAACTGTGATTATGTGGGTGGAAGGAGTGATGACAATTGGATAAAGGAAACTAGGCTTTTCATTGAATACTTTGGGTTATTTATTTTTAAGCCATGTGCAGGTGTTACCTATTCGAAAAGTTAAAAGAGCGGCCTCTTATTTGCTCAAAGCAAAATCATCATTGAGGTGTTAGGAAACAATAGCCCATTGAGATTCAGCTTTACTAGTGAATGACTTCCAGCCTTGGGGATAAGCAGGCAAGATACATAGATATACAGATTGGTGAATGACTGGAAGTTCCATGCTCCTTGTGGGTATTATAAAAAAAAAAAAAAAGCTAATAAAACTCCCCAACCTAACTGTTTTCAGAATGTGTATTTGGAAAGGAGGATGGCAGGCCATATTTTGGAGTCAAGGAGCTGTGTAGGTATCTCTTCAAACACAACACTAAGGCCACCATCTTGTCTGCTTTTACACAAGGCTT
The DNA here is from genome assembly GCF_048564905.1 of Vicugna pacos. Taxonomy (NCBI): domain Eukaryota; kingdom Metazoa; phylum Chordata; class Mammalia; order Artiodactyla; family Camelidae; genus Vicugna; species Vicugna pacos. The sequence continues at coordinate 48,819,006 of NC_132993.1, read as the reverse complement.
GTTTTGCCTATTTAATAGAATTGAATTTGGAACCTGCTATGGTCAGAGCTTTCAGGCACAAACCCAAAAGTGCCGCAGAGTAATTTACAAGAATTGAGTTCAGTCCTTTTGAAATAAATGGAGTCTATCATGGAGAATTGTGATTGAAGGCTGAATGTGGTTTTATTCTCAGTTAAATATAATGAATCATAAACCACTACGTATCAGATGTAGCTTCACCTTCAATGACTACCATATTTCATCTTTAGGAGAGATTTTTGTAGTTCCACACATTTATAGTAGTAGCTGAAATAAAGCTCTTGTTTTGCAAAGCATTTTGATAGTCTTTCAATGCTCTAGAAAAAAAATGGACTGAAAAAGGAAATTTTGCTCTGTGATAGGCAAGTCAAAGAAGAAAAGAAAATATGGAGCAAAAGAATAATTTCGAACCTCGTGTTATACAAAAATGGAATTGAATATATTATTTGATTTGACATTACTGATACTGTTAGGGTGAGAATCATCTATTTTTATATTCAACTTTGCCATAGATCCTCAGACAAAGCTGTGCTGTTGAAATAAAGTTTTTAGATGACCTAATGGAATTTCAAACTGAATGAATGAATTAGTAGATGGGTGGATGAATATATCTACAGTATGCAGGGGAAGGGCAGAAATTAATCAAATTTTGCCAATTCCAAGACACATAACTGGGTGTAATTAGTCTTTTCACTGAATAAAATCCAATTAACTTCTTTTTTGTTTTTATGAAATACTCAGAATTGATCAGATTAGCTTAATTCTCTTCTGAATGGTAGTACTGGAACCTAATTTGTTTGGCTTTGACCTTTTAAGTGTCACAATTATAGCTTTGTGGGTTTCAAAAGTTTCCCTCTCAAACCTCAGATAATCTTGAGTTGTCAGCATAAGTAGACCTTTCTAAAAAAGAAAAAAAAATCACTCAAAAAGATGGCACCTTGGTACTGAGTGAAAATTGCCAGAAGATTATTTTTAAAGATGAGAAGTGGCTTCCCAAACTAGAAAAGGCTGTATTCTTTAAAAAAAATAATTTTTTATTGCAGTATAATTGACATATAATTTTATAATTGACATATAACTTTATCTGAGTTTGTGTTCTTAGGTATGTGAGATAGAAAATAACTTGGGGAAGTAACCTATGAGTATATACTCCAGCTGTTGGTTCAGAACATCAGGCTTGACTTCAGAACAGACCCAGAATAGCTTTTCCCCTTTGGTGAAATTAGAAGTTGGACAATATCTTAGCACTCTCATCTGAATCCTATTACCTACTATCTGCTGGTCTGTTCTATAGTAAATTGTTTGGTAATAGTTCAGTCTCCCCTTTACTCACTCTTTAACCTTAATACACACTATCTCAGTGCCATTCAGAAATTTGCTCCTGGAAGAAATCTAGACACTTTTCATTCAGTCAAGATCAAACGATGTAAAAACAATCAAAGGATATCACAAAAAGCTTCATGACATTTAATTATGAAAATACAATTTTTTTAAACATTGAGTCAATTACTTTGTTACTATGTGGTTCTTTTAAGCCATCAGGTACTATACCTAACAAGCTAAGTCTGTCTGAAAGCAGAGATTCTAAAGCAAGGAGAAGAGTATTTTCTGGTTATAAACAATGGGATGTCCCAGAAGGGCTATGAGTAAAAGGTAGGTGACTACCGTTTTTATTGTATTCCTTCTGGGGAAGAAGATAATACCATGGTACACAGAATAGGAACTCTAAAAACAACTTCATATAACCTCAGGGCTTATGTCACAATTAAAATAATCTTGAATTTATGCACCTCACTTAAAATCCTTTGTAAATTCTCACTCAAAGTGAAGGGAACTCTTCCTGTTTGAGGACATATGTTTCACACAATAATCCCATGTGAATCCATTCAGTTTCAAGTAACAAGATTTCCCCTCACACTCTTGGGATTTAGGCAGTGTGTAAAAGCTGCTCATGCCCTTTTTCTTCTCCAAAGACAGTCTTGTAGAATATGCTTTTGGCTGTCTTAACAACTGGAACCACTTTAGCCCAAGTGACCTGAGTTACAAAGTACTGACAAAAATTTTTCAAGGAATGACATGGTAGGTCACTTTATCAGAATGACATGAGGAAACTTGTTATAAATGCAGTCACGGGCCCCACTGAATCAAATTTTGGTGGGATGGGTTCAAAATCTGCATTCTGGATACATTCCAAGATAAATGTTATGTTTCCTCTCATTTGAGAACCTTAGCTGTAGAATCAAAGGAATGATTTAATTATCTAGTTTGGCTTAGATGAGCTGGTCCTCCCAGGAACTGGCCAGACGTGCAAGCTAACATAGGAGTAGTAGCCCAAAGGGAGCAGGAGAGGCTGTCCAGTACCAGACTCTGAAGACTCCCTGTGCTTATATGACGAACCAAGCTACTTCTCCTTCCTAAGTGTTTAGATTCTCACAGAGAACACTTCTGTCTCCATTCTCAGGTGTTAAGCCAGTTGTCAGGAGCACTCTAGCAGATGTAAGAGTGTTTTGTTCAGATATACCTCCATTAACCACGGGGGAAAAGAAGTTGGTGTTGCTTTCTCTGGATCCTACTGTAGACATGGCAAGTTTTAAGTGATTTGTCTTTGACAGATTCATTTCTTCCATCAAAGAACTGTTGGTATATTTGGACCTTTAAGGTCTTTTAAGCTTTATTTTTTTCCCTTTGTTTCCCATGATGATGAATCACTTCTGATGATCAGGACACCCAGACTGAAGCAAAGGCAGGGCTATCAGTATTCCACAGAGAGCCTCTAAGGAATGAGAGAATTGCTTTTTTTAAAAGGGCATTAACAAAAGGAAAGTTTTCTTGCCCAGCTTCCTCTGTTCATCTCTTTCTCTGTCTCCCTCTCTCTTTTAAGAGAGTCTGGAGAAGTTGAGTAGTCTTGCAAAATAAACAGAGAATTTTACTTCCACTCTGTGGTTCAGCACTGTGTTTATATTACTTAGCCAGGCTTTCTCTGTTTGCTACAGTTCTTATAATGATAATTTTGGGTCAAGTAGGAAATTACAGTTTTCTTTCTGAATATATTTATGCCAGAGCTTGTCAATGTACACAATCAGCTTACGAAAAACCACAAGATTGTTAAGAGTCAACTAGAGTAAACCCATAAACCATGGGTAACCAATAAGTTGCATAGCACTAATTATAACTCACCTGAAATTTCTGAGGGTGAAGTGTCCTCCCTTCTCTCCACATAACTATTTAGTTAACTTCAAACTCGTTTTAAACAACAATCATGTATTACATCTTTCCTTTACTGGTTCAATTTGATTGCCAGAGAGCCCTAAAACCTTCACAAGTTACATAGGAAGACTTGTACATCAATTCGCAAAAGAGGTTATTAGAAAACTTATAAAATTAAAAATTGATCATAAATTTCTCATTGCCTTAAAATTTCAAATAAGACACTAAAAGAACATGAATCAGGCTGTTAAAACTAGCAGATTTGGGGAAATGAGTCTGGAGAGTAAGGTGTCTGAAGACGATTTTGGAAGGAATCATTGTAATTGAAGTGCAATAGTGGTGGAAAAGATTTATAAACTTAAGCTAATAAAGAACCCAGGGAAGTTGCTGAATTTCTGAATTTTTTCAGAATAGTGCTGAATGGTGGTTTCTGAGTGTCATTGATTTATGCTATAAATGTGATGTCTTTCAGCTTTCTCTGGATAAAGAGGACCACCATAAAATAATTTTGAATCCTTCTTCTAGCCTTCCACTGATTCATTTCTTTACTACTCAGCAACTTTATTTTGCGAGTAGTTGCATAGACACTTCTATGTCTTTGTAGTATTATGATACTGCATGAATAAAAAATAACATACTCTCAACAGAGCCAGATAATAGGTGTTGGCTCAAAGAAGCAGGAAAGTTAAGCCTGACAGGTTTTCTATTTCCTGGAGTTTTAAGGTGTGCTTTTACTGAAAACTCCGCAAAGATTACAGGACGAAATAATAATGTAGAAAAAAAAAATAATTCAGAGCATAAAAAAAGCACTTGGCTTGTGGGCTTTGGAGAAAATCTTAAACGCTGCACTCTCCATTAATATCCTTCAGCACAAAGACTATTTGCCTTACTGGAAGAAAGTTTACAAGATGTTTTAGCAGATGAACCTTTACCCTCATTATCCAGTCCCTTTATTTTGATTCCTGTTAAAGAACCCCAAATGGAAACACTTTGTCAAGTATCCTGTTGGTATAAATTCTCAAATTTCCATAGTTTACTTTGTCAAAAGTTTGCAACACTTACTATTTGGGTTCTCTCTCCCAGTATTTCTGGGAAGGCTGAAAAAATTCTTTAGTATTTCCATTTTGTGGATAGAGGGATTAAGGTGCCAAAAAAAATCACACAGCAAGTCAGTGGCAGAAGTTCAATGAAAACTGAAAATTGGGGTTCCCAAATTATTGCTTCTCATGCGCTAAACTCATTTCACAATAACTCTAAGTATATTAGAAACACCTTGTCAGAAAAGATTCTTTTTAATAGACAAGTCATAAAATGTCTCCAAAGGAAAGCTTTTTTGGGAAATCTCCCTGGTATGCAAGTATGCCTATCACCTTAGTTTTAACTTTCCCTTGAAATTTCTTCTCTTTTTCCTCACAGTCACTTTCATACTTAGTTTCAAGTTCCTGGCTGTATCTCTAGCCTAGTTGTAAATAAAATCTAACATAAAATAAATTCATTTCTATTTATTCACTCAACACAACTAAAATAAACTGGTATTTTCAATGGCATTTGAGAAGAAACAAAGGGGTACAAGAGCAAAATTAACAAAGAAATTGTAAGATGCTTGGAAGTGGTACCCTTCCTGGTGCATAATGCATATATATGTTCAGGCTGTGTTCCATCCCATACCCTGTTTGAAGGACCTCATACTGATGATTCCAAGAGGATATCAAATCTTAGGAGATAAAGGGCAAGGGCCTCAGGCCACTTCTTTGGTCATTTGCTCCCAAATGAAGTCATCTTTTGGAGTACTCTGTGAGTTGATTTAATAAAAGTGGTGACATTTGCATTTCATTCTGCTTTCTATTCAGATTTTTTAAAATCAAATAACTCAGAGGACCTTTATTTTTATTTACCTAAAAGTGACGAGACCATAAAAATACCTGTCCATGACAATGCATGATTGCTGAAAGATAAGCTCCACAGAACAGGTACATTTTGTGCAGCAGGATATGCAAATTCATACGATAAAGTTAGTATTATCCAAAATTCTGTTCTTCAGCCTATCTGGGAAATGGGGTAGGCTAAAATACTGCCTATAATTTCTTGATTTAAATGCTAGAATGAAGAATAAAGGATAGGAGTTACATGAATGGAGATTTCCACTCATTACCAGGAAAACTTTTCTAATAAACAAATCTGTCCACAAAGTAGCTTGGGTTTCCTCATAACATGAATGAGGTCCCTTTGGAAATGTTTGGGGAGTGACTGAAAGATCACCTCTTGCGGTGCAGAGGACAGGTGGGTACAGTTCTGACAAGGTCTTGAAATAGAGTCCTATGAAGTAAACTGACAGTTTAGTTGAGAGTAATAACATCACGTCTAGATGATCAATTTTCAGAGAATTGGAGTTTAGTGACAGACATGTGGCACCATGCTATCTATCTCTGATGAAACAGAAGACATTTTTCAGGCTCCTCAGTGTCCTGAGCTATTTATTGTCATGACCATATATCAGTGAAGGCAATGTATAAATGTATAAACCTACTGATGAATTGAGGCTGCTGAATACAGAATGCCAGAAACAGTTTACAGTAACTGCAGAAACAGCCATGTTATTTTTACCGTTCCTTTTATTTAAGGTTAATAATAGATGACTCCATGGTTCCTAGCTTCTAAAACTGTAATTGGCATCCGTATATGCATTTTATATTCTAGGCTACTTCCCCCAAATTAATTAATTCATATTTTTATAGCACCGTGTGAGTTAGGGGAGCTCAAAGGGGACTTGATGGCCTTGCCCAGAACCTCAGCAGGAAAGAACCACTGCCAGAACTACATTTAGAAGAGGGTTTCTTCATCCCTGTCTTCTCACCCTAGTTCTCTCTGGAGCCAGAGAGATCATAGAATATCGCTATCATGGTTGGCAAAGTTTGCTGTGAATTTTACCTTCTTAGCTTATACCTCTTCAGCATTGGGTTGAATCATATTCATATTAATTGTAATGACAATAAGTAATTACTTAGATTTGGGGAAGGGAAATACAGTATAATAGTTATAGTAATAAAAAGAACAGGCTAATGTTTATTGAGCACTTGCTGAATACCAGGCTCTGGGCTAAACATTTTACGTACATCATCTAATTGAATTCTCTCATATTTGGCCAAGAAAACTGATCCTATGACCAATTTGATCACATCTTAAAGCTGGTAAGTGGCAGAACTAGTATTTAAATACCATCCTTTCTAACTCTGGAGGCTGAACTATATTGGGGTTTTCCAATCATGATTTTACCCCAGCTCTTTCAGCATACATCACAGTTATTTTTTCTCTTGTCTTTCTGTTTTAGAGAAAGCTCTGGGACAGAAATCAAAATAAGCCTTAAGTGTTCTCTTTTAACAGGAGAACATTTCAGTAGCGAGGTAGTAGAAATCAAAGACAGCTGGGTGTTCCATGAAAAGCAGATCCTGAGTGGTTATGATGCAAAAGGAAAGGATGAAACAAATTCAGGTCCACAGGTAGTTACTAAATCGTGGTAAGAGCTTTCCCTGCTACAGGCTATTGAATTCTAGTCTCTGAAGAAATGTTTTATTACCACTTGGTGGCAGTAGCTACCAATTAATTCGTAGGATTACTTTACAGCTGAAATACTGGTTTTTATTTCTAGCTGGGCATGATTTTTTAAAAATATTTCACCCTTTAACTAATTAACATTTTCATATAGTTCATTTACTTCTACCAATTCTTGTCCCATGTATATTTATAATAATGATGATGATGTCTTGGATGCATGCCTGCCTCTCCTAAGTTAAAGTCCTTTGATTTGCCTTTAGAACAAAGACTATACATAATTACAACAAAGAAGATTCCTCCATTCAACCTTATAGCTTTCAAGGTGTTCACTGGCTGTCCAAAACAGAGTGAGGACAGAACTAGGTAAAAATGGATAGTAGGGCTTATCAAAACCTAAGTGAAAGAAAACTTACAATCATTGACTTCATAACTTTTTAACACTGATTTACAATAATCAAGAAACTTTAAGCATATTGTTTCAAAATCAGTCCATTTTATAGAAGAAACTGAGGTTCAGAAAAATAATAGTGATCTTGTCCAAGATATACCTGGATAGTATATACAGTTAATGAATGGCAAAATCAGGATTCAAATTCAGAACTGTCTCTACAGCACACACACTCTTCAGTGTCTCATGCTAACACTGATAATGGTATTACCATGTCTAACTAAAAAAGCAGTTATAAAAGACATCTAATTTTTAAGCTTAAAAAGGGAATATCAAAATTCTAAGGATGCTCAGCTCTCTGATTTAGGGGCAAAAAGAAATAAATTTATTGGATAAAGAATATATTTTGAAGTCACGTAGAAAGTTGGAGCGGTCTACTAAAATGAACTAAGACTTATCTAGTTTAGGAGGTATAGGTAACATTAATCTTAAATAACTATATGAAAGCAGAAGACTGGACTAAAGAACTAAAATATAGTTTTTAAAATTGTGTTTACTTAGAATATGTTAGGCCATGATGAAATGCTTATAGCACTAATCTGACAAAACTGTGGAATACAAAACTTTATGCACTTTTTTATATTGCAAAATTATTTTCATACAAAGCTAAGGCAATATATCACAATATAAACAGTGATTATCTCTGCGTGGTGGGATCATTCATGATTTCAGTGTCTTTTTTGTTTTTTTATTTTCCAAATTCTCTATGGTAAACTGCAAAATAATAGGACATTTCATTTAGTATTTCCAGAACTTTGTTCTGATCACACTGTATAAGCCAGTGATCAGAGGAGTTAATGAATATGAAAAAGATGGAAAATAAGACAGCAGAGGCAACTCTCCTTAAAAACAGAGAAGGATCTACTTATAAAGTGTAATATGGAAAGGGCTAATCAAAATATTCCCTTCCTTGGCTCTAAATTCCCACCATGTGAATAATATGTTTGAATTAAGTCACAAAAACCCAAAGGCATCCATTTAAATTCTAATTTATAACTTGGGTGGGTTTTTACATGCAAAATTAGTATCCATATGGGGAAAACATTTTCTTGCTTTATGTCTATATAGAACCCTTAGTAATAATCCACAGAACAGAGCAAAATGTCCTGGAGAGTTTGGTTTTAGGTGAAAGGAAAGGTCAAGGCCTTTTGAGGGTTAACCTTTTGTTCCCTAACAGCTCCTCCAGATTCCTCTCTTTCGTTTATCCTTCTGCTCTCAAATAAACAATGTTCACAAATCATTCTCCTACTTGCTGGGGCTAAGCTCTCAGCCTGTTGCAGTGAACTCTAGGATATTAGTGAATCAGTCATAACACGTCCAACATTACTTTAGTATTTGCATTCCCTGCTTGACAAGTCTTTACAGTTTAGGATCAACCTGCTCCATCAAGAAAGCCAGTCTTTTTCATCTTTAACTGTTTGTCAGAGAGTTCTTTCTTTCATTAGCCTGAAAGCTTTATGCCTGCGGCATCTACTCATTGTCTACATGTTAGGTAAGGATACCATTAACCCTGTGTTTTCTCTAGGGCAAACATGCCCTGGTTTCTTATTTCATGGTCGCTCTCTCCTTAATGTTCTATTGTCTTTCTTGACTGGTGACGGAATTGCCTGAAAAGCAAATCAATACATTGGCAGACCTTCTTTTACCAGGGAGAAGATTTCTTTCTAGCAGATTTCCAGATCATCGATGTCCCTAATCTTTATTATGTCTGGCCCACAACATTTACCTTCCCTACAAGTATTTGTATCTCAGAAGAATGAACACAGATCAGTTTTAAACTGGAGGAAATTTGCTGTTGGGTGAGATACTTTCACACAATGGCTCTCTGGTGTTCTTTGTCTATTCCAAGCCATTCTCTACTCTCAAACAGGACAACAGAGATTAAAATACTTGGGGCCTACAATGTTTAGAAATCTAGAAACAAACACCATCCATTATCCAATTCTTTTTCTTTTACAGATAGTTCTATTCTTTACAGAACTCAATAAAAGTATGCCATTCCCTCAGAAATAAAGTGAGGCTTGCACAATTTATAACCAAAATACAGCTTTACAATCTCAGAGGGAGAAGCAATTGTGTATCATCTTCTTTTTAAATATTTATTTTAGAGGTCACAATTTCCCCATGCTCATTTCCTTGAATAGTGTTTTGTTTCCATTGGTGTCTGTGAGCAGTAACTATAATACCTGGGACAAATTGAGGGGAATGGGGAAAAATGCAATGCCCTTTTAAGTTTTACCCTGATTTTTGGAGGGAAAAAAAATGAGAGATTCTAATTAGAGGAAAAGGACATCATGGTTATTTTGTTTTTTAGGGCAGTACTGGAAGAAGCAGGTTGGCATGGTTTTTCTGCTAAATGACATGAACAAGAAACACAAATACTGGGAGAGAAAATAATCTCCTTCCCCTGACAAGACAGACAGCATGATGGTTGTGCATCAGCCAGCAGAATGGATTACACGTGGGAGAAAGGTATCTGCAGTGCCTTTTCATGTTGAGCTGCTGGGTACTCTGAAAGGAGGTTAGAGGAGCCATAGTTATGCTCCAGAACATTTTTCACTCTAGGATAAGATTAATTGGTAGGTGCTGTTCACTAAGATCTGGGATATAGAACTAGTGCTTCTTTTAACAGCCAGGACTTGAAAAAATGGATGGAGTATAGTATAAAGGTTAAAAGCACAGATGTTGGAGTCAGGAAACATGGGTTTTAATTCTGGCTATGCCACATACTAGTGGGACTTATTGCAACTCCTTAAACTCTCTGAATCTCAATTTCCCCATCTGTAAAATGGATATACTACTACAATTATCCTAATACTTATCTTACAGTGCTATTAAAATGATGAATGAGATTACTCTTATGATGTGCTTGGTGTAATTTCTAATACTCAATAAATCATGAACAACAGGAGCTATTAATAGTAATTGTTAAAATTGTATAATATTTTCGAGTCTCTGATGAGTTTAGACCACTGTCTGAATTCCTGACAGGAATTATAAAAAATATTTTATACATTTATTCTTTTTTTTTGGTCTCATTCACAGACTCTTGTCTAATGCCAAAACTGTGTATATATTGGCTCACGTTTCTCTTCTTCATGGATGTGGTTATCCCACATCAAATCAATATGTACTCAGGGATCTGGCACTATTATCCTCTCTTACTTCTAGCCCAGATATGCTGAGCTGCAATTAACAAGACTTCAAAACTCATAAATGCACTACCTTCTAGAAATTCATTATCAAATGTATTAATTTCTATTCGACGCAATGGAAGTCTTCTAAGCGTTGCCAGTAATATTCACCTCTGAATGTGATGTTTCAAAGCAAAAATGTCATGTTTAAAGTAGGTCCATGTTTCAAGAGACCACAGAATAACACAGGATGTTGGTCAGCACAAAAGCTTCATCTATTTTTAGCTCAGCCTACAATCACTCCGCAATTCAGTGTGCTCACAGCCAGATGCATGGAAGTCAACAAAAGAGATCCAGCAGGGATACTCACCAAATGAGTTTTAACTCTGCTTTCATTCATCATTTTCCTATTTCTACCACTCTTACTACTGTTATCTCAAAACTCAGAGGCACTTTTGATATTTTTCCCCCTTTCCGTATCACTCCCATCAAATCAATTACTATGTGCTATTAATTCTATATACACAATGAACCTCTTATATCATTCAGGCACTCACTAGCCCTCACCTGGATTAGCTAAGAGCTTTCTAGAGAGTCTCTCTGTCTACTGTTTCTCTAGTATCATCTGAAATTCTTTCCAAGCATGATTTTTAGTAACTCACACAATTTTTTCCAATGGCTCAGCAAACTTCTTGGCCTGTCATCAGGGCTGAGGGCTCCAACCTAATTTGTGAACTGGTCCCTGCTGGTATCTTACAGCCAAGGTGGACTTAATAATCCCTGTACACTCTCAGTTTATCATCTTTGCCTATATTCACTTCTCTGCTTACAAAAATTTATACTTATTCTTATCTATTCTCTAGGGTCCATCTCAAATTTTCTCACCAGAAGTGATCCCATCTTTTTTTCTGAATTCTCATAGTACCTCATGTGCCTATTTTTATGGTCCTTATTACATTCCCCTTTTATTATAGTTATTCATATGCTTATTATCTATATCACTAGACAGTAACCTCTTTAAGAAAGAGACTATTTTAAATTCTGGTTTATAACCACCTCCAGCACCTTACTCCCACCCAGAACACTTAGCATGGTGCCTGGTTTGTAATTCACACTTACTAAATTTTTGGAATGGAAGAGTAATGTCCTTGGTCACAGAACTTAACAATCAGTAAGTTCTCAGTTATTTGTTGCATAAATAAATAATACATATAGTTTTTATTCTCACACTTCACTAAAACGGCTCATTCAAAGATTATCAATGACACCCTACTGACCATTCCTTTATTTCTGAAATAGGCTCCTCACTGGATTCCATAGCACTGAAATCTCCAGGCTGCCCTCCTACTTTTCTGCCCATCACTCCTCAGTCTCTACTGTTGGATTCTCTTTTCGTTCCTCATGCTAATGCAGCTATTCCTGAAGTTTCTGTTCTCCTCTCACTCTGTGCTCTTTGTGGCTTTAACTATTACTTCTCTGCCTAGGTCTGGTGATGATATAATCTGAGCACTGCTGGGGTCACAATGTGAAAACTAAGAAAGAGGCCAACTAGAAGAATCAGGCACTCCCTCGCTTCACAAAATCCTTTACACTCAGAATGTCCTAATCATCTTCCCCTGAAAATACTGTGAGCATATTCTCCTGAAAATACTGTCATCTTCTCCCTGAAAATATTTTTCTCCTCCAATATTTCTCACTTCCAGAAATAGTACAGTGCCCACTCAGCTCTCTTTCTTGACATCTGAGATGGCTTATTGACACCTCCTTCATACCCTCATGTCCCACAGTCAGTGAACCAAACAGTATTCTTCTTGTCTCCAGAATATCTGCTTCTGTTCATTTCTATAGCTTCCACTCTATTCCAAACAGCTAACAACCCTCAAAAGTGTTACTGCAAAAGCTTTCAGATTGCTCTTTCCTTCTTTGTTTTGCCTTCATCAGATTGCCTTTATCAAATCTGCTCTTGTCTGAACTTGTTACTTCCACATTTCACATCTTTTAATGTTAATGTCTTTAACCAAAAAAAAAAAAAAAACCAAAATCTTTACGTAGTTAACAAAGAGTTTCATGATCTGCCTTCTTCTACAGACTCAGACTTCACTGATTCTCTCTCTCAGCTTCTTGGAATTCATCAAATTCCTTCCCAGTCAACAAAAGGACTTGGAGTATACTGTTTCATTAGCCTGAAATAATCCTATTCTTCTTTGACTGGCTAAATACTATTCCTGATTTGAATATTACCTAAATATGACTGCCTAAATATTACTTCTTCCCACTCTAGGTTCTGATGGCACCCTGACTTTTTCCTTTATAGCACTGTAATTACTTGATTCTATACTTACTTGTTTAATGTTTGTCTCCCTACCATAGACTGTAAGTGTCTTAAAGGCAGGGACCTTATCTTCTTGTTTTTTATTCTATTCCCAGTACATAACACAAAGTCTGTTATAAATTGATGCATGAATATTTCATGAATAAATGAATTAGCAAAGCACAACTTGTCTAAACTGAATTTGTTTTCTTGCCTTCCACATATGCCTCCAATTTTGTTTTCTTGATCTCAGTATACGCTATCATTCTCTTCATCTCAGGCAGAAAGTCAGCCTTAATTTCCAATCTCTTCAACCCTCATTTTTCACAACCTGTTTCCCACCAAGTCTTGTTGAATCTGCCTCCATAAAGTTGCTGGTATGTGCTCTTTTAATTTCCATTCCCCCTGGAGTTATCTTCATTCTAATTCTAAAGTTTTAATATGAAATATACACACAATCCCACTGGCTCTAGTTCTTCACACTGCTTCCTAGGTGATTTTTTCTAAAATACATTGACGCTTGTAACTTCTAGCCTCAAAACTTTCAAAATATTTTTAATACATGTCCATTACTGGAAAAGCATACATTAAAATCCTACAGTATAGTACTCAAGTTCCTAACAGGACAAGCCTACCTCCTCTGATGCTCTTCCTTCTGTGCAGTCTGTGCTCTGAGAGCAGCATCCTCTCCCTTTCCCAAGCTCTCCACGGATCGTGTCTCTGCCAACCTGAAATGCCTTTCTCTCCTCACCACCCATCAAGCCTCCCTATTTTTTTTTCAGACTTGCCACCAAAACACATCCTCCATGAAGTGATCTGTCTCCCAACTTCACTCTCCTTTGTGCATTCACAGGATTTTTGTACACTGCATTCAGTATTTAATTATATTTATCTGATTTAGTAGGAGGCAATAGAATGCTCTAAAGTCAAATTGGTTGGGTTTGAATCATAGCTCCATCATTTTCCAGCTGTGAGACTGAGAAAATTACTTAAACATTTTGCCACAGTTTTCCCTTTAATTAGATGCACAAGAGAAGATACTTCATAGAATTGCTATAAATATTAGATAAACTAGGAGGTGTCAAGCATTTACAAGAATTCAAGTGTTCAATATCTCTTATTGTTTACACACATTTTCCTTCACCAGCTATAAGGTCCTTGGATCCAGAGTCCAAATAATTATCTACCTTCAAATTCTCAGCAAAGCACTTCATTTAAAGTAAGACCAGTAATTACTTGTAAAATTGATTTATTGGGAACCTCTAGGGTTGACCTGTGAATGTCCTGAAGCTTATATTACAATCACTATCTCAATAAGATCAGTCCTATTAAAAAAATATTTAGGAAAGCAAGGAAAGAGGAGGGAAAATCACCAGAATTTCAAAATGGGGAAATTATGTGAAAAATTGTCAATAATGTTATAATTGTAACTCTAAATAGAAGAATACAGAAGGGAATCTTGTACAAACAAGCTGAAAGTTTGCAATAAATAATGAGCAGGATTTGATATGTGTTGTTACCCGAGTGCAGCTTCTGATGGAATTGTTCTCTTTGGTCACGGGCTCAAGAAGCTGCCACCGCGCAATACTGAGGAAAAAGTGCACTTTAGAACAGAAGCCCTGGGCTCTCTTTCAGTCTCCCTTTGTCATTTAACTACATTAGGAAAATCAATTGAATTCTCTGGGCTTCATCTTTAAAAGGAGGGTGTTAGATTGGATGGGACTTGTGATTTCCTCCTTGCTGTGAAAGTCTCTCATCATTAATCTAAGAGACCCTATTTTCCTCCATTTCCAGTAGACATTTCTCCAGGATTGATCATATATACCAGATATTTCTCCAGTTTCTACCATGATATACATCACAGCTCTATGACACTGAATATATCATTTACAATGAAATGATATTCTCTATTCCTTTTATAAGAATGAGGAGACTAATATTAACATTACATGATTATGGAATTAACAGAGATAACCCATGGGATAGTGCTTATTCTTGGCTATCAGATATGGCAGGTACCAATAAATGTTTATTTTCTCCCTTTATTTGGAAAAGTATGTTTAAAACATCTAGATCTAGTGTAACTATTAAGTTTGTAAGGCCATTTTCAACCCTTCTGTGTACTCCTAGTCAGAACCTAACAAAATAAATTCATGTCTCTTATAACACTGATGCACTGATCATATTTCATGGTAATTATTCACTATATATCTGTCATTCTAAAAGTTCCTGGACTCCTTCTCATCACATATTATATATTTAATCTCTAAAACTTTAGCCCTAACACAGGACCTCACTTATTACAAAAAGTTCAATGAATATTTGCTGATGAATGGATAAATGAATGAATTTCAGGTTAGTAAAAGAAGTGAGAAAAAGCCTCCCTTCTTCCAAAACACTTTTGATACCTGCCAAATAACATTTGAAATCCCTTTATCAAAAAGTCACACAGATTGATTTCACCATTTAAAAAACTGTGGTTGAAAGGTTTGTGTCATGGGAGCAGGTAACTGAGGTGTCCATTTAGGGAAATGTTGTACTGTAACCCTTGGCTGTTGTGTTTCTAGCAGCCAGCTAAGCCAACTCAGCCTTCTCAGTTCACTAGTAACTCAAATTGTCTTAAAGTCTTTCTTCATCTACAGTTCATGTCTTAGGTAAATAAAGCATGAAGATTTTCTTGACCAGCTAATTACTTTTTTTGATGAGAAAAAATGTATCTAGATGAGAGCTGTCTAATAGAAATCTTATATAAGCCACAAATGCAAATCACATATGTAACTTTGCATTTTCTAGGAGTCACATGAAAAAAGAAAAAGGTAAAGATTTTAATAATATCTTTTCTGACTCAATTTATTCAAGGTATTGTCATTTTTCTATAAAATCAACATCAAAAAACCTTGAGATATTTTATATTCTTTTTTCATACTTAGTCCTTGGAATCCAGTGTGTATTTTATATTTGTAACAGATCTTAGACTACCCACATTTAAAGTGCTCAATAACCACATGTGGCTAGTGGCTACTCTACTGTGACTATGCTATGACTATGCAAATCTAGAGAACACCTAATTCTAGTTATGGTCACAAGCCAAAGAAAAACAAGCGCCCACTACCCACAACAAATATCACCCAAGAGATACAATGATTTCCTAAGTTAGTTAATTTCATTTACGAGAGAGCTCTAGAGGCAGCTTGCTCTCCGTTGGTCCAAGTTTCCTGGTAACCCATTGCATGATGTCTGCCAAACCTGCAGCTTTTAATGCTGCAGATCCTTCTAACTTGATATGTCATAAACTTCTCAAATAGCCCTCTAAGAGACTATCCTGAAGGTCTGAGGTCCAAAGATGTTTGAGCTGAAAAGACATTAGCAAAAATCACGAGTTAAAGTTACACCTCTTTCTCCAAAAGAACTGTTCCTCTGAGAAAATCCTTTAAGTACAACTAATTTGGGAATAAATGTAGTGAAAATTGCTAATCTTTCATAATGATATTTTAATTTCGTAATGTCACACTAGAAAACTCAGCTCACTCTAATGCTAGTAAGTACATTCTGCTATATTCATGGCCAAGGATACTTTTATGGAAAAGAGCACTTTTGTTAATGTGGCCCTTTTAAGGGAATTTATCATTATCAAATATTTTGACAAGTTTTACAACAGTGTTGGATAAAGACGTACTATATATGTACACATATTTTTTTTCCTAGCCATTTTAGGTGAATTGTGTATTAAATCTGACTGTTAATTTCTAGATGTGTGAATTAAAAAAGAAAACCCTTAGACAGAAAATATTCAGAACTACAGGCCTTTGACATTCCCTGTCCAAGCTCTTCAAATGTGTAAAGCTTGATAAATGAGATTTGGAACCTGTTTTTAAAGCCTTCTTGAAGGCAATTTGCTTACTTACCTAAAGTGATCACTAGCTTTTGTGGGTTTGGAAATACTAACTAACTTTTAAAACTTAAATTCAGTTTCCCAGTTGCTTTGGAAAAGCACCATGGAGAATATGTCACAATTTCTGTGGAAAGCTGTTTCTCTGAAACTCCCAAATGGGAGGAAACCCCTGAAATCTGTTAAAATAATTATTGTATCTCCATGATAGTTTAGCAGTGCCAATAATTTGAGATCATTCCTGTTCAGTTTGGGGCAGTAGCCAAAGAACTGCATTACCCTTTTGGCTGAATATTTACTTTAAGGATACTTAATGTTTTGAGGCATCTGTGGAAATAATGTTGATCAAGAATTAGATGACTTGGACTCTTGTCCAGGTTCTATAGTTAGCCACTGGTGCCAATTCTCTGGGCTTTAGTTTACTTATCTGTAAAATGGTGAATTTGGAATAAATTATTTTTATGTCTCTAATCCTGTCCATATTGTGTGACAATTATAATTCTCAACGGAGAGGGAGAGAAGACATTTTAATCATGTTCTCAGTGTCAAAGCAGACTTTTGACTCTTCTTTACCCTTAGCTATTGACAGATCTCAAATTAGAAAACACAGAAGTCATCAGAGAATCCTCCTTCCATTTGCCATTAGGTGTGACAAATTCTGCATCTTCACTCATCTTCATCTCGCTTTTTTATAGGAAACAAAGATAAAACTTATCAACACAAAACCTCTGCTTTAGCTCTAAATTCAATCACCTTCCACCTCCTCAAAGACTTTCTCCCCTTTCACTCTCTCATTCTACTCCATTATTCACATCAGTATGCTTAAGTCTTCCAAAATCTCCCTTAAAAATGAAAGCCTTCCTTGACTCCAAATCTTTCTTACATTGTTTGCTCTATCTCTCCACTCCACCATCCGTTTACTGCTGAGCTTCTACACTTAAGATTTCCATGTTCTTACTTCCCATTCTCTCTCAACTTTGGACTGGCTTATCCATCCACTGTTTTACTTCAGCCACTCCTGCTAAGGTAAGTAATGATTTCCACGTTTCAGTCCTCATCTTACAAGGAAACTTTCTCCTTTGGGCTTCCCTGATACCACACTTTCCTGGTCTTCAGCATATTCTTCTGGTCACAACTTCTTAGTCTCTTTTTTCTATTTCTGAATATTATGGTAAATTCTGAATATCCAAGCTTCTGAATATGATAATAACTAAACCCATTGTTTTTGGTGGTCTCAGCAAGTCACGTGGTTTTAAATACATTTAAATGTAGTTAATGTATTTACAGTCTACTCTTATTTTTAAATTTCTAATGCTAAAATTTTGACCCATCATATAATAGCCCACAGCATCTCTCCATTTGGCGCCTCTAACATAACAGACCACAAATAAATCCTTGACTTCTTCCCCTCTACACAGTTACATGCTAACACACACACACACACACAC
Source organism: Vicugna pacos (assembly GCF_048564905.1). Lineage (NCBI taxonomy): Eukaryota > Metazoa > Chordata > Mammalia > Artiodactyla > Camelidae > Vicugna > Vicugna pacos. Next base: position 48,800,999 of record NC_132993.1, on the reverse strand, counting down.
ACACACACACACACACACACACAGAATTTTTCCTTTTCTAATTTTCTAGTCTCAAAAGAGTGAATAGGATCCTATCAGTTGCTCAGTCCCAAAGTCTGAGACTCCTTCTTAATACTTTACAATGGCATCTAATCAAATACAAAGTCTTGTCAACCCTGCATCTCAAATATCTGTGTTGCTTCTATTTTTATTTTATTCTTTAACTTTCTTCCATGTAACCATTACATCATACATCCCAGTAGCCTCCTAACTAGACTTGTGACTTAACTCGTGACAAGTTAAGAACTTGTCTGACTCCAAACTATTTTTTAAAAGGCACAAACTTAGTTAAAATTCTCACCCCAAGTGAGCTTTTTAAAATGCAAAAATAATCTTGTCACTTTTTCCGCTTAAAATCTTTCAGTGGCGCCTATTATAATTAGAAGAAAATAAAAACACTGTAGCACGTGTATAACACCTTAAGTGACTTCCCCGTCCCCTCCCTGTTTGCCTCTTGCCCTGACCCAGTGCCTTCTATCTCCTCCTGCTCACTGGCCATACTCCAGTCACCCTGGCCTTCTTTCAGTTTCTCAAACACACCTAACGTTTTCTATCTCAGAGTTTTTACACATGCTATGCCTTCTGGTTGGAATAATAATACTCTTTCCTCTCTCCATCTGGGTAATGCCTTGTCATCCTTCAGAAAGTATTGCTTCCTGAGAGATGCGTTTCCTGATTGTCCCAATATTGACAGCTAGTATAGTCTTCATAAGCCTGTATTTCTCCTATTTAATACGTACAACTTTTAATTGTTAACTTGTGCATTATTTGTTCCTTGTCTATATTCTTTTTAAAATTAAGCTTCAGAAAGATCAGGGGTCATGATCATTTGACTCACTGTTAAATCCTCACACCTAACTCAGCGTAGAACATCACAGCTGTCGAATCAATAGTTGTTAACTAAATCTGATAGGAAAGAGAATTAAGGGAATAAGCATCTGGCTCATGAGAATGGGAATAGGAGCTTGACACTCCTGATTTGCCACAGCTCCTCCCCAACACCAAGCTGTCATTCCTCTTCTTGACTCATCCCAACCTAGTGGAGACCATGTAGCTTAGGCCCATCAAGTGCCTTTACCATTGACTTTAAAATTGATTTGACCCCTTTTTCATAAGCCTAACCCCTGGAAATCCCAGGCCCTGGCTATGCTATATGACAACCCACTTTCCTGGGCACTTCTCCTCAATGGCCTCTGCTATCCCCTCTCCCAAATCTTCTGCATCTTTAGCAAAGTGTTCATTTTTAAAATAAGTCACTTTTCCACTTTCCTATTTATATTTCTTTCTTTTCTTAGTCCATGGAAAACCCTGCTAATTATGCAGTGTTCTTTTCTTCCCTTAAGCTAGAACTAATTTCTTATTTTTCCACGCTAAAACAGAACTCTGAAATAAAGCAAGGCATTTCGTATACATTGATCCATATACCATGTTTCTTCCCCTCCAGGAAATTTTGAAAATAAAAAAAAATTTTTTAAGTTCAACTGGGAAAAGATAAATGTACATCTTTATCAATAGAGCCATGACTACTCACAAATACAATATTCTTCACAGGAAAATAAAATACCAAGAGGATAAAATGTACAGGAGATATGTTGATGTGATAAGCAAGGAGTCCCGCAGTAGCACCAGGCCATCTCAGTGGCTTAGCAGACAGTGTGGGTAAGAGGCAACCATAGCAAATAAAGAAATTAAACCAAAAGCACTCAAGGGAGAAATGGAAAGAAAAATTCCACAGTGATAAATGGGTATGCACAGTAGGTGGTGAAAGAAACCTTTGCAGAAACTGTAAAGTAAGTGAACAAAACCAATAATACACAAGAATAGATTTCAGAAGAAAGCATCAAACACTGTGTGTAGCTGATTGGCAGGTCAAGCTCTTCTAAACGAATCCAAGTCAAAAATCTTAGAAACTTCCCACTGGCCTGGGACTCACATCCTTCAGGGTGGAACTCTTTCTTTCTTCTGAAAGAATCAGCCTTGATTCTCAGAATGCCATTCATTCCTTCACACCACCCCCTCAGTGTTCATGTAATGCAATCTTTCTCGTATTTAATACATTATGCATTGGGTCCTGTTACAGTTTTGCTTTGTGAAAGTTTTCCTTTTTTTAAAAATAATCTGTTGAGTATTTTGAGGATGCTAAGTAAATAAGGCTTTTTGATGTTAGGGCTATTTCTGCTTCAAAAGTAGCAAAGAAAATTTTAACTAAATTTGTGAATTTTAGCAAGAGGAACTTTGAATTTGCAGAACATTTAAGTGTCAGTTGTCCAATAAATCTTAGGTATAGTTATTATTCATGTTAGTCCTTAAGACAAAACAAAATAAAATTATCTCATACATAGCTCTAACAAAATCAAAGGAGTTTATCTCCTGAGTCCAAATTTTTGTTATTTTAGCCAAGTACAATAAATAACTGTTAAAATTCAAACTTACATAAAAATATAAGATGATAAATAGATCTACAGGGAAGTAAAGGAAGATGCAATCAATATTGAACATCCAGATATAGATAATGTTGTCAGTAATATTCTACTTATTAATGTAGCTTAAATTTTACATTATATAGGACCTCTGTATATTTCATAATAACAATTTAATAAGTATTTTTATAAACTTAAGGTAGTTTTACATTAATGTGTGTTATCACAATTTGCATGATTTTCACTTGTATTTTTATATTTAAGATTCCTTCATGTCATACATGAGTAAAATTAACTTAGATGCTGTGATATATTTGGGCAACATTCAAATATCAAGCCTACAACTTGATACATGTGGAAGATATAACAGAGTTCAAAATGTAGAAGATGGATTTGGTGAAGAAGAAAAAAAAAGATACTTCCTTGGGTACATGCCAGCTTTGAGTTTATGATTTGTGACCTGTCCTCTCAGAGTTGAAAATAGCCAGGGACTCCAGAGGACTAGAGGGTAGAAGTTACGCTCTCTCTTCCCAAGAGTTGTCAACATCACAGACTGATCTCTATCCAATATGCCTGGCAATTTCCGAAAGCCAGCCAGTTACAGAAATAAGGGACAGCTGATAGAGGGTCACAACATTGTGAACTTGTCCCCAGATCAGGGCACAAGCAGCCTAAATGTAGCTTATATTGCATATCAATGACAACGATCAACTTCTTCCTAGGAATTGTTTATCCCTCCATCTCTACTACACATGCATACACAAACACACACACATACATTTTTTTCTTCAGGTGATTTAGGTTTTTATCCTACTCTTGTAACTGACTGCACTTTCTGATCTTGTACCACTGAATCCTAAATCCTTTAGGTTCTCATCCCTTAAGTGAAGAACCTGTGTGCCAAGATGAGTGGTATAATGAAAGCAGTTGGAATTCTTAGGCAATGTAGTATATTATAAACATAAACTGCCATTGCTATTATTATTAATGCTGTTATTATCATTATTATTTTAATTCCTCAGAGTAAACCATGTAGGAAATTAATTGGCAAGAAACAAGTAGAGAAAAAACCAAGAATTCCAACAACTCAGGCAAAAATAATGAGAAAATCAAGCATACATCTGTATTTGGTAGAATAAAAAAATTATATCTCTTTATCCCAGTATTGACCTAGAAAATATTCCTGGGACCCTGGGATCATGTATACTAAATTACAACTATTAATACTCAGAATTGGTTATGAAAAGTACATGAGAGGACACATGACCTAAATGTTACCAAGTCTTGAGTCCAAAGTCAATTTCATCAACGGTCTTACAATAAGCTCCCTTTCAGAAATGTATAAAAATAAAATGTTTATAATACATGATAAAAATCACATACAGAAAATGGATTTTCCAGAAATACAGCAAAATGCAGTCATTGTTATGAGCGAGCCATATATTGAACATATAATATTAATCAAGCCCTTCGTATAAGTACTACATTTAATTATTAGAAAACTCCATAAGATAGGTAGTAGGATTGCTATTTTATGGATAAGTTAGCTGAATGCTCAGTGACATAGCTCAAACTTAAACTAGAAAATGCTAGAGCTAGAATTTGAACCCAAGTATCTTAATACTTCTGAAACCTATTTTCATTTCTTGGTGTCACGCCAATGCCTCCAATTAAATAAATAAGCTCCTATTTTTATATGTCAGGCAGCTATGAGAATAACTGAACAAAAGGAGCTTATAGTTCTACAAACCCACCATCAATAATGGGAAAGCCATTTGAATTTAGGTTTGTAATGATAATTTGTACTTCACTCAAGTCTCAAGATTTCTCTCAAGTCTTTCTTTTGATCTCACACCACCTGTTACCAAGGGCTGGTGTTTTGCCTTGAAATTGAGCAGCAATGCCTGTACAATTGCCTTGGACTTACGATCATCAAGTTCTACCCCGGAGAGCTCACCAAGCTTAGCTGAGAATCAAGAGCAGACTAGCCTTGCCATTCTTTGAGGACCCTTCTGAAGCTGGTCCCATATTTAGATGAAGTAGATCTTTACTTACTGGTTTTTATGTGAACATGTGTTTGTTCTAATAAGTTCAGTCTCCTCAAACCTCCACACATTCTCCATTTTATTGTCCCTACATGACTTTACACATGTTAACAACTGTGCATAAGAACATCACCTTCTTTCCTCTGCCTACTGGAAAGCTGCCCTATCTCCAAAGCCTGGATAAAGTTCTCCCCCCATGAGGAAGAACACCCTTGATCCTTCATTGATATCTCTTATTTTGAACATATTTAAACAAATACATTGTTTTGTGTCTTCCTGATTTTCCCTCATATTATTCCATGATTATTTGAGATGTGTAACTCAGTTCTATTTTTTAAGGGTAGGAACAATTTAATCTAGTATCTCACACTCTTCTAAGAACATGGAGGTTGTGCTGTTGCTCAGTTAACTGTACCAGTCTCTTCTAAAAAATAGATACAGACCTGGCCTTTATGCCATCTTGACTGACTCATAGATTTGGGGGTGGGTGGGAGCAAATAATGAGATCAGGTATTAGCCAAGGACTTTTTTTCATAAAAATTCCCCATGTTCCACATAATGCAATAGAAAAAGTACAGACTTTGAAATAAGATTGCCCTGGCTTTAAATACTAACTCAGCCAATTAAAATAATGGTGGCTTCTAGGTAAGTTCTTTTTCCTAAATAAATTTTATAAAACACTACATTGTTTACAAAGTTGTTAAGATTAGAAATAGAATGTATATGAAGCATCTGGGCCATAGTTAACTATTAATAATTATGTCTAGTATTATTTCTGCAGGATAAATAGCTGAAGGGACCCTGTCCCCCAAGGTAATTCACTTAACCACTAATATTTTCTTTTTCCCTTAATTAAAGATGTTGGAGAAATGTTGAGAACCGGGGCACCACTAATGGGCTATAGGTCGCAGGCATTCACGGAGCTGCACGAGGCAGAAGAGAGGAGCAGCTAATGCTCACTGGGCGCTTACTCTGTGCCAGGCTCTGTACTGACAGCTTTACAAGCATTGTCTTAGCTCCATAGCAACTTCACAGCAACCCATGAAATAGGTATTGCTATTCTCCTTGACTTGGTGAAGAAACAAGTTATCCAGAGCCACAGTTATATTGAGTGAGATGTATGAATCCCATCTGCCATTCAATATGAGTAAAGTATATATAGATGAGATCTGCATTCATGAGAAGGATTGCATGGCTTTATAATCACAGAGGAAAGTAGCCACACAGTTTCTTTTCTTTCTCTCTTTCTTCTAGAAAGATGCTCAAGGAGAGTCGTTATACAATATCTTCTAACTATTCTGTTATCTGTGTGTTTCAACACGTCATTGAAACAAACATCCCTCAGCAGAATAACCACCTTGTAATTTGACTAAATTATTAGGACACTAAAGTTAAATATTTTGAACAACTCTGGGCTTAGTTATTTAGGTACAGAAATGACATTTGAATGAACAGGATTATATATTGATATATATAGAGCAATAAGATGAAATTTTGTTCACTTCATAAGTGAATGACCCAACATGATTTGATCAGAAAACTGTTGAGGTTTTCCCCCTTTGGTGGGAAATATATACTAGTTTTTACTGAATCTTTAAAGACAATCATTTCAGTTTGGATGGCTGAGTTATACCTCTCATCTACCAATAAAACTAGTATCTGAGGGCTAAGTGAATATACAGAAAAGTTAAATTGCTTGGCCATATTCGAAGCACATATTAGATGATCTGGCTAATAATTGAGTCAACACAAAGAGCCATCTTGAACATTTTAGGCAAAAACAACCAAATGCAAGGATTTGACTTTGTTTTAGATCATGTTTGTATCAAGAAAATTGTAAACAATTAGGTAACTAATGCCATTATTATCACTTATTCCCTAAAGTGAATATTTCTATGGCAAATTCTTCAAGATCAGTTATATCCTTGAATAAGGGTTAAATGATAAAATCCTGAAGCAGGATTTGCCATGTTTGTCATGGGCTCTTGACAGAAATTCCAACACATGTCACTCATATGTGGATGAAATATAGACTAAAACAAAAAGAATATCGTCAGATAATGGTAAAAGTCATCATTTTTCTTCCATTATACCATTATCAATCAACACCAGAAACAGGCATTTTATTTATGCTTCTTTTGACACAGAGTATGTTTCCTTGAATAGTAACTACACCTCCCAATAGTTTAGCATGTCTAACTTATCTAATTCCCAGATATCTCAATGCCCTGATCCCAGAGGATAACAAGTAACACTTGAGAATAACAGTGTGACTCAGATAAGAAAGATATCCTTTACCTGGGCTCTAGAGAGAGTCCACAAAGGGGCTTCCTTATATTCAGAAACTTGACCAAAATTAGTCTATATGTTCAAACAGTACTATTTATTCCTGGAAAAATATCTGTGAGATTGCACACTAAATTTATAACAGTAGCCAATTCTGATGAGGTGGTAGGGAAGGTAACCTTGTTTTTGGTCCTGTTTTTAACACTTTGAAACAAGAATTACTTATGAATTACTTACATAATAAAAATTACTTAGAATAACATTCTCCAGTAACATCCATGTTGCTGCAAATGGCGTACATTGTCGGTTTTATGGCTGTATAGTATTCCATTGTATAAATATACCACCTCTTCTTTATCCAGTCATCTGTTGATGGACATTTAGGCTGTTTCCATGTCTTGGCTATTGTAAATAGTGCTGCTATGAACATTGGGGTGCAGGTGTCATTTTGAAGTAGGGTCCCTTCTGGATATAGGCCCAGGAGCGGGATTCCTGGGTCATATGGTAAGTCTATTCCTAGTCTTTTGAGGAATCTCCATACTGTTTTACACAGTGGCTGAACCAAAATGCAATCCCACCAGCAGTGTAGGAGGGTCCCCTTTTGTCCACAGCCTCTCCAGCATTTGTCGTTTGTGGACAACATAATGCAATTTGCAGCAACATGGATATTACTGGAGAATGTTATTCTAAGTGAAGTAAGCCAGAAAGAGAAAGAAAAATAACCATATGAGATCACTCATATATGGAATCTAAAAAAAAAAAAAAACCCAAAATACAAAACAGAAACAGACTCATAGACATAGAATACAAACTTGTGGTTGCCAGGGGGACGGGGGTTGGGAAGGGACTGGGATTTCAAAATGTAGAATAGATAAACAAGATTGTACTGTGTAACACAGGGAAGTATATGCAGGATCTTGTGGTGGCTCACAGCGAAAGAGAATGTGACAATGAATGTATGTATGTTCATGTATAACTGAAAAATTGTGCTCTACACTGGAATTTGACACAACATTGTAAAGTGATTATAAATCAATAAAAAATGTTAAAAAATAAATAAAATAAATAAAAATTAATTTAAAAATCAGATATAAATGTACATTTGTAATATTTTTCTGAGGATAGGGGCAGTGTTTTCACCTCAAAATAAATTATATGAGTCCCTTATGTTATATATTTTGACTTAGGAGAAAAATGATATATTATCTGGTCAGACACACACTAGCTTCAAATTTTGTACATTTGAAGTAACTGTTTGAAGGGTTTCTTTCCATTTATTGTTTTGTTTTTCCTTAAATGAACTGAACAAAATTAAATATTAGAAATAATACTTTGAAGCAACTAACGTTTATATTCAGCACCTCATTTGTGTTGCTATGGTTGGATCAGAATGTACAGTAGGTGAATGTGAATACAATCTTACAACTGGCTAAGTTGTTGCCATGGTGAAGTCAGGAGTCCACATACATAAGTATGTGACTTGATTATGCTGTAAATCTCACTCACCTAAAGTATCAGATTTATTAAGCAAACAAAGTTACAGTATACAGGTCAAGTATGCTCCAGAAAAATAAGCAATTAAAAAGCACCCAAACTCTATAAGATTTTAATAAGAAAAAATCTGAATATTTTAAAAGACTATGTTTATATGTGGGGTAAAGGAGCCTAAGAAAAGTTCTTTTAATACATTAGTTAATAGACTGGATTAATATCAGCTATAGATAGGTGGAATTTAGAATGATATATATATGTATATAATACAACTTTAGTATCAGATGTTTTTCTGGACACTACAATCTGAATCTTTAGATTTTTAAGTGCCAACTTAGAGCAGTAAAATAAAATTCTCTTGGATCTGTGTACCACTAAATATAATACATTCCCATTACAGATGATGCACTAGAGACTGAGAAAGGGGACTATCACACAGCAGCTGGGAAACACAGCCTTGTCTACTTAACTCCCTGTCAATATATCTTACACATCAATTATATTTCACTTGCCTACGTCTTTTCCAAAGTGGTTTACTCAATGGTTCATTGATTGTTAATAGTGAAGTAATGTCTTCTTTCATGCTTTCATGAGGTGACTGTGTCAACTCTAACAAAGAATCAGGAAGAAGCCAAAATCTTATAAAGCATTTACACCTTTCTTTCTCTATGAACTTAGTTAAATATTTTTTTCCTTCTAATTGCCCACATCTTTTAGGCTAATCCCAGGAAGCAACTTTTGCCCAATTATGAAATAGTGACCAGAAATAATCCATGTAAGCATTCATCTCATGGATTTTAAGCCCTTTTTCTTGGTACTGTTTTACTTTTAAGCCACCTTTTAAAAATTGGTCCAATAATGTTCCTAATAATACAAAAATATCCAATAATAATTTAAGTTCAAATAATCAAAATAGTTGCCTAATTTTTTTTAGTGCATTTGACCTAGATAAAAAGCTTATGATGTCAAAGTCCATACATAAGAAGTAATTCCTTCATAGTACAGTTTTTATTTTCATTGGTTTCTAAAATATAATTCAGAAATATTGCAATAATGGTATTTATGTGTTGAAAAAAACTTCATGGCACCAATCAAAATACACTCTGATTATAGACTATTGACCTGACAGGTTAAGTATTATAAAATCTCATCTAGTATCTATAAATAAACAGATTTTTAATTCATAAAATACCAAAGAGATTAGTAGTTTTCAATCTAGTTTTCCTCTGCATCTCCCTGGAGTCTCTTTGGGAATTAAGAATTGGTGGTATTATTATTATTATTATTATTATTATTATTATTATTATTATTATTACTACTATTATTACTATTATTAAAACTATGAGGAAATAAATCTATTGCCTTACACTGGCACACAGCCTCCTATGGTCTGGTTCCAACCATCTTTTCCATTCTTATCTCCCCCTCACACAACTAAGACCCAGAAAAATATAAGAGCTTACTCTTCCTGAAACACAACCCATTCTGTCCCAGTTTTCTTGTCTTTCTTTTTGCTGCCTGAAAGTCTCTCCTTTTTCACGCCCTTCACTGTCAGTTTGCGTGCACCCAGTATGAGGTGTTTGCATTTATTCAGTGCTTACTACATACCATGTATTTTACTAAGAGCATAATTTGATTTGTGCCTTCTAACAACCCAATTTTACAGAGTCTGAGGACACTTTGGCTAGCCATCTAGATAGTAAATGGCAGAACTGGGTTTTGCAAACAGGCAGACTTGGAATTTCATACTGTGATACATGAACACTGTGATATATTAATTCCAAGTTCCAATAAAATTTAAAGATCAAGAGAAAAATAACAATTCTCCTATGGATCCTTTATTGACCACCCCAAACTCTTTCCCTTTATGTACTCCTGTAACTCTCTGAAGTCAATTTCTCACCACTGATAAAGTTAGTGATGTACCCATCTTGTTTCCTCTGCTAGGCATTGATTCATCTTAATAGTCCTTGTTAAATACTAAAATGTCTTGCATATGGTAACTCTCTATAAATAGTGGCTATATGAATTAATCACTGCCAAAATTGAGAAATAATTCTGACTGTATCACAAGTGACCTCTAAAAAATTATTTTAAAATTCAATTTAGCAAGGCTATAATTTGACAAACATTGATCAAACTTCGATATTTATTTCTTCACAAACTTGATTTTTTTAAATTGAGTTTATAAAAGTGACCAACTCTTTGGGCACTCTAGTTTCAAATCCATTCATTCAATTATACTGATTTATTTTACTGAATCAGACAATAGAAATTGAAACTATTATTTGGGAATCTTAGGTGAATTTTGGTTACTCAAAAGAACCAGTTAAAAATGGAAATAATTATTTATAATAATAACTGCAAAACTATTTTATTTACTTTTCACTGAGCTGATTCAAAATTTTCATTTTCTGTACATACATATATGTTGACTCATTTAGATAATAGTAAATAGTCTGGAAAGAGAGAAAAAAGATTATTCAATTATTTTTCTTACATGATGCCAAGCAAATGTAACCACTTTTTTATTCTTGAAGATAAAGTGGATTCTTTGATACTATTTAGAGACAACCTAAGTTTAGTTACCCAATTTCTTGAATTTGACTTGAGGGAAAGTGATTTGAAGAGTATTTGAGGCTTGTTCCTCATAAGCCACTAAAAGATCACATTTTATTCCCTTTGCTTTAAATATTGGCATTACATTTCATTTTAGAAGTTAGAAGATAGAAGTTTTAAAGCCTGACTATTTCTGTTTAAATAATAATAATAACACTAACTACAACTCTCAAAAGAATCACTACTACACATAAGATGTAAAATTTAGGTTTAAGATTTGCCTTTTGGCCATTCATACTTAAATTTAAAATATACATTGTTAAAAATTACATAATAAAGAAAAAGGTAATTATTTGGAGGTTGGTGGTAACATTGAATTCAGAACAAGGATTCTTAGAAGAATTCAATGTTAGAATTAAACACCGTTTTTCTCTTTTCTTTTAACTTCTGCAATTTAAAAACAGTCACCTTACTTTGAAAAGTTAAAATATAGAAACTAATTTTCTAAAGTACAGTTATACCAGTTTTAAAAATGCTAGAACTTCTCTCAAAAATGAATTATTTCAGAATTATCCTTCAATTCATAAGTGATAACTTTTTCCTCAGTGACCTGAAGCACAAGTAAGCCATGAGTATTAATTATACTCACTTACTATCAGTGATAGAATAACTTCCTATTAAATTTGCTTAGAAAGTAGAATCAAGCTAGAGACCCAGAAGAATATGGATATTATAGCTATACAACTTAAAAGAGAAGAAAAATCTGATTTTCACAATTAGGCTTACACTAGCAATAGTGCTGAGTTATTTTATTGATCCTTGGTGGAAGGAATGAGTCTCTAAGGTTTTCCTGGAGATTCACTCAAAGTAAATAAACAAGAAACTTGCTAGGTCTGCCCTCTGATCTAGAGAAAATTATGACATTTTCTGAACATTATGTACTCTTTAAGCTGAGTTACTGTTCAAATAGAATGTTGTTACATATCATACCATTTGTTGTTTAACTTATTGCCTAGAACTTACAAATGAGTTTTCAGATATGAAGTATCAGAAAGCTAGCGGAAAATGAAGGGCAGCATTTTCTGGGGAAAAAAATGCTCTTTTCACACTCATACCACATTTCTCCTTTTGTCATATCAGTGTTGCCTGTAGTATACCTTGGGCACTGTTGCCCAGAAATAAATGCATAACTCTATCCTCGCTTGTTTCTGGTATAAGAAAATGATGTAACACTTTCATTTTGATTTTCCTTGTAAAAGAAGGCTAAGTGAGTCTGCCCTTGACATGTGTGACCCTCGTAATCAGCATCACTGGGCAGCCTTTTGCAGTTTGAGCTGGTGGAGACTGCCCCTCCCTTCCAACTTTAAACAAAGCCATTTAATTTGGTATTAAGCCAAGGTAAGGAAAAACAAAACACAAATAAATAAAGGACAACGTAAAAAGGCATAGCCTGTAAACATGAACCTACATGTAAGCCAGTGGCTATTTATAATTCTCTTCCCCAAGGAGGGAGTGACTAACGCACGCACACTGCCCATCACCGTAAAGAGGTAAAGAGAGAGTGAAATGGCTCAACGTACACACACCCCGCTCCATACCGGGGACGAGTCTCCAAGCTGCGGCTTGTGCTCTCGGAGGGCCAGGCTGAAGCTCACTGCCCCCACGGCCACGCTGGACACCCCCAGCCCTATCTCCAGCACAGAGAGCACCAAGAGGCTCCCAATAATCTGGCCGCTGGTGCACATCCTTCCTCGGTCATCATTCCTTCCAGATCAGAGACGGAAACCAACCATCCACCTTCTTTCTTCCACTACTTTCCTTACCCCTTCTGCCCCCTACCAGACCCCAAAACTTTTCTTTCTTCACCAGCGAAGCATTATCCACAAGGACTGGATTTCCAGCACCGGAGACCCTCTTCCCTGACCCAGCCAGAGGCAAGGAGCCGCTCCACACCCTGGCACGTTCAGACAGTGATCGTAGAAGGATTTTCCTGGGTTCGTGGTCGAAGTCCAGGAGAGGAGAGTACACCGGTAGAAAGGGCTTTCAATAAGGAGCTGGAAACCTGGAGGAACCAGGGAGCTCGAGCGACGCTCGGGAGGCGCTGTCCAGAGTTCTGCCGCGTCCCAAGTCTCCGCAGGGAAACCCGCTCCCTCCTTATCCTCCCAGACCCTTTCAGGCTCCCTTTTCCTTTGCCAAGTAGATGAGCTTTGCTTCCCCGAAATCCAAAGCGGAACGGCTCAGAGCTTCTCCCTCCCTCTCGTCTCCTTTCCTTTGTTTTCGTGGTAACACAAAGTGCTTCTACGAGTCCCTTGGTCCCCAGGCTGAGCGGGTGGATGATATTCAGCACCACGCTCCTCGCAGTTGCTGTGTCGCCAGAAAAAGCGACCTTGTCTGATGGCCTTTTTCCGTCTGGGTTTCTTCTCCTTCGTCGTCGTCCTCTTCCTCCCCCTCTCTGTTGATCTGATTCTCTCTCATTGCAGTGACCTCATTGGGATTTAAGAGATTGATGGAGGAGGGAAAATCTTGATCTATTTGTAGGTCCAGAGCCAATACTCTTGGCTGGCCCTTAATCAGCCCCGCCTCGGGACCCTTACCACAGAGATCCAACCGATCCCTATTCCTGCATCTCCCCCACTTGCTTGCTTCTGGGCTTCTGTCCAGATAGGAGGGGAGGGGATGCCTACGTCAACACGGGGCTCATTCTGTGTAAAACTTTCTTCTACGTGTACGTGAGGTGATTTGGGGGCGCAGTAGGCAAAGAAAGGCAGAGAAGAGAGAGCACAGGGGGTGAAGAAAGGACATACTCCTAAATTCACTAGGTCTCCGAAGGACCCTTACCAAGGAACCCCTCTCTCAAGAAGAGCTACACTCAACCTGCTTTAAGGAGTTAAAGCAATTCACTCCCCACTGTCACGACCTGTCAACTTCTGCGTCCAAAGGTGAGAAAGATGCAACTGGCTAGGGCCGCACTTCTGTAGGAAAGTGGCCACGGTCCTCCCCAGCTAGCAGACCCTCGCTCTCCCTTAACAGCGTAGTCACACATTCTGGGTAGTATCACTAGACCACACCCCTGGGACTGCATGTTCTCACTCAAATTCAAGAGATGTGTACATTTAAGTACTATATTGGAAAGGGCATTATTAAAAACAAAAATCTGGCTAATTGCACAATTGTTTATGACAGTCTGCCTTCGTCAGAATCATTAAGGCAAGGGCCAACTGTGGCTCAGGTATTTTTGTACTATATTTTGATGCACATGTGACTCTAGAAGTCTGCGGATCACTGAGTCTGGACCCCATTTTCACGTCCCTAATTTTACTTCATGAAAAATTCCAACATATTCCAACAGAAAGACACAGGGAGTTGGGGGATGAGACTGTCTGTGGGTCATCTTTCTCAAAAACTGGTTTCTGAAGAACTTGAGGATAGTTTGAAGGAAAAATAGAAGAAAGGAGGACTAAGTTAGAACATATGATGTAAGACCAGGGCATCTTGACCTCTGAATCCATGCAGACTACAGCAGTGCAGTTACCTCTGATTAGAAGTTTCTTTTTTTTAAAGCCCCAGTGAAGTTGAGTGATATAAAATCTATATCATAAATGCCAGTTTCAGTTTCCTTAAATTTGATTCAAGGATTGCTTCATAGTTTAAAATTCAGTTGTACACTATAACTTACTTCCTTTATGATATATTTATATTCCACATTAAAAAAATTGAGTCTTCTTCCCTTAAAAATATAAAAGCAAGGAAAGAAGAATGATAAATTATTAGATTCTTAGTAAGTCTTAAAGAATCTTCAGTTATTGTGATATTTGGAGAGCTCAAATATTTATTTTGAATATTTAGTGAATTCACTTTCCACTCCTTGAAAACTCAGTCCACCAAACAGCTAATCTTTAGAATCTTTCAAACAGATTTTGGCTTTAACGAAGGATAGTTTATTTTATTTAAACCTTGTAATCATTTAAATGATCCAATTTACATATAGAAATAATAAAATATCTATTTTGCCTTTTTATTTGTCTTTAGCCACTAAAGCTTTCCTTTTTTTTACTTTTAAAAAAATTCTGCCCCATTGAAAAGAGAAAGCTATAGTAACTGTAAAATAGCTTGGATGATGCAGCCATATGAAAAGGAGAATAACTTACAGGAAGGAGAATTAATTTTTAGAGAACACAGAGGTAGTATTAACAATAAATGAATTTCACAGAGAGAAAGAAATGTGTAAATCATTGATTATGACTGAATTTCCAGCTCTGAATATGATGGCTAAAAATGTATTTTCTTAAATACCTCAAAGCCTAATCATATCCTGAATATAACCAATCTTCATTTTTGAAAATCAAATGTACATATAAGAAATTAAATCCATCTCATTTATAAATGACTACAAATAAGTCACACTAAAACAGGAATATTTATAGGAATAAGATAAAAACAATCATTATCCACAGAAAAAAATTACTGTTTTGTATTTTAAAACATGATGATCAATGTTGTTAGAACTTTCAAAGGAATCTTACGTTATTTGTTCTGGAATATGAAGTATATTTTGCATGCCCCTTTAAATGATGAAAACTCCCCACTCCTACGTAAATTCAGAACCACTAAACTGTACTCTTAATTGTGGAAATCATAGCAAAAAAATGGTTCAAATTGGCATCCTCTATCTCTCAAAATTATTTATTAGAGAAAGAACTATAGGATAAAATAATAAATCAAGAGAAAAATATACAATGTACATTGCTATCCAAACATCAGTGGTTCTACAATGAGAGAGTTTAATTTTTCTTATGCCATAGTACACCAGAAAAGCTATTCATGAGATCCACTGATATAGGGTTCAATACTTGTACTTCTTTAATAGGAGCAACAATATAAAAAAAAAAATCTCAAGTTTGCCACCTGCTGGCTTATATAGGACACAGTGAATATGAATGTATAGATAATCTCAAAATAATTCTTACTTACTTGCTAATCAGAAAAAATCTTTCATAATTGCTTTCTTTAAAGACCTAAGTCCTGCCAATAAGTATCTAAAAGTATCTGAGATCTTCATGCACCCATTTATCTAAACAGAATTTTTTTCTTGAAGTATAGTTAATGTATAATATTATATTTGTTTCAGGTATACAACAAAGTGATTCAACATTTATATACATTATGAACTGATCACCACAATAAGTCTATTAATCATGTCACCATATAAACTTATTACAATATTATTGACTACATTTCCTGTGCCATACATAGAAATTTTAATACATGGATAAAGAAAAATGCAGGAGTTGATAAACAAATACCACAACACAATATAATCAAGTAAATTGATAAAATAATAAATATAGTTACTAATATAAGGTCAGTAAATGAAAAGGTCAAAATTTAAAACAGATTAATTTTGAGATTTGATTTAAAGTGTTTGTTTAGGCTATTAGAAGCTACATTTATACAGTGACCTTAGGCGCTGGACTGAATGACCAGTGCAGTATAGAAGATTAAGGAAAAGAAAAATCACTACAAACCATTTAGAAGTTTTTAAGTACCACAAATCTACTAAATATTTTAGTAATCTTGTCAGTGTGGTTAGAAATAATTTACCTAAGATTTATCTAGGATTTTCTGCTAAAAAAGAAAAAAAAAAGGAAACAACTTTCTAAAGACTTTTTTCCTATTTAAAGCTGAATAAGAAGAGATAATTAAACCCAAGTTTATCTTTTCCCTTTTTTCCTTATCCCTTCTAGTGATAATATAGCTTAGAAGTCATTATTTAATAGCAACATTAGTGTTTATTAATTTGAGGAAGTATAGTACTTAGCACTGTATTTATCACAATTTTCCATTTATGTTTGAAACATCTTTTGCTTATTAATAACTTTTAAACATGTAAAAATTCCAAATGATGTATTTTATACTGATTTCTAATTTTTAAAAAAGGGTGTGAGCATCTCCACCTAGCCATTATGGAGTAATTAGGACTGGATTTACTCTCCTACTATATACAAGATATTCAAATAAACAGCATTCAGATAGTGTATGACAGTGTGGAAGCGTAATCCCTGGGAGAATAGAAACAAGCAAGGTTTTCCGTCTTGGTCTTTTGACTATAAGCAACTAACAAACTATGTTACAAGAAGAGAGGTACCATGCAGAGCATGGTCGTCTTACAGAATTCAAGATACAAACAGCAGAGTTCTTAGAGGCTAGAGTAGTCAATATTTTCAGGGTAGAGTACTAGGGAGGAGGGTGTTTAATGTTGAAAAGATCCATAAATCTCCATAGGACTCCCTTGAGTCTGTTATCAAATCTAAGTCACACAATCATGGAGTGTAACTCCACAAGGCTAGAAATGGAATGACCAGAGAACTAAAATTTGAAGCTTACAAGATGTCTGGGAAACTTTTCAGGTTCATAATAGCCAACAACAGTTCTTGTTGAACACTCAGCCTTCAGTAGAGATCACAGGTGGAGTTTGCATAAGTAGTGGGGCTAAAGTACTCATGGAGTAAAGGTAACTCCTATATCTGACCTAAAAATGCTTTAAAACAGGCTCCTAAAGTATCAATCTGTTTGATAAGTAACTCAACAAAGTCTAATACATCTTAAAGAAGATGACAAAAACCATCACTAAACAATGCAAAGCTCACAATCCACACTATCTAATTAATACCTGAAATGTGAAGAACCAGGAAAACGTGATCCATAACCAGGATATTAGAGATTATGGAATTAGCTAACACTTGAAGACCTCTATAATAAATATTAGAAATATGTTCAAAGATGAAGAAAAAAATACATTAATGTAATAAAGATATGAATTTTTAATGAAGAACAAACTATCATTTCATAGGTGAAAAATTATATGTATGAAGTGAAAAATAGTAATCTGAGATTATTAGCAGATTAGACACCAAAGAAGAAAAAATCAGAACTGTGTTTATCACAATTTTCCATTTATGTCTGAAATATCTTTTGCTTATTAATAAATTAATAAATAAAATTACACAAAGAAAAATCACAGTACAAAATAAATCACAGAGGAAAAAAAGACTGAAAAAAATTAAGAGACTCGGTGACCTGTAGAACAATTCAAGAAGTGATATTATGGACATAATAAAAGTACTAGAAGAATAGGTAGGTAAAAATATTTTAAGTAAAAATGGTCAATTATTTTCCAAATTTGGTGAAAACTACAAATCCACATATTCAAGAGGCTCAATAAACTGCAAGTAGAATAAACACGACAAGGCATACTACAATCAAATTGTTGGAAACAAATGATAAGGCTAAAAAGTTGAAAGCAGCCAGAGGGAAAAGGATACATTATATAGAGAGGAAAAGAGGAAAGAATTTCAAATTTTTCGTCTTAAGTTATTTAATACAGAGGACAAGTGAACGACAATTTTAAGTATTGAAACTTAAAAACAAACAGAAAAGCCTATTAATCTAGAATTATATTCCCAGCGAAAACACCTTAAAAAATGAAAGGGAAACAGATTTGTCAGACCAACAAAAGTTGAGACAGTTTACTTAGTACAGACATGAGATCTTCACTGTAAGAAATAGTCAAAGAAATACTCTTCAAACAGAATTAAAATATACCAGAAGGAAACTTGGGTCTACACGAAGAAATGTTGAGCATCATAATGGTACATATATGGGTAGCTGTAAATAATGTTTTTTCCTCAGTTTTAGTCTCAAACAGGTTAAAATATATGCACTGAAACCAGAGTTGTCATGAAAGAAAGAGTTTGCAGTTCCAGCATAGCCAATAAAATTAACAGCTAAAATGAAGGAAATAATGCTTACTGAAGAAAAATAACAGAATCCAGAATCTTTACAAATTAATAGTCTTAATATCCTAGATATAATAATTATCCAACATATGACAAGTCAAATTTTTTTTTAAATTCTCAAGAGAGAAAAACTCAACCAAATCTGACTAGAAAGTAAGCCAGATGTTGGAACTAACAGATGAAGATTTTCAGATAGTACTTACAACTGATCTAAAAGATAACTTTTTTTTTCAACCAATTAATATTTCAGTAGAGGAACAGGAAACTTTAGCAAAGATAAAATCAATTAAAAAATGAAAATTCCAGAAGTGAAAAATGCAATTTTTGAAATAAAAAATGGAAGTACTTAGCTAAATGACAGAGAGAAGTTAATTTGGGTATATAAATAAAATTAATAATTATAATAAACAATATAAATATTTTAAAATGAATGGGGGTACAGGAACCTGTTAAAAGATATCAAATGGCCAAATATGGGTATTACTGGAATAGAAGGGGAAAGAGAATTGTACAGAAAATATTTGAGAATAAAATGAGTAAAATTTAAAAAATTTCTGAAAAAGAGAAATTCACATATTTGAGATGCTAAATAACACCAGGCAGAGAAAACATAAAGAAGTTAACAAAAAAGTACAACAAAGCAAAGTCAAATTGTTGAAATCCAAAGATAAAGAGCATCTCTTAAAAGCAACAAGAGAAAAATGGTATATGTATAAGAATCAATGACTTCTCATCAGAAACCATGAAAACCAGAAGACAGTGGACATTTAAAAAATTACTTATTTTCAGTGTTTAAAGAAAAAAATTCAACCCAGAATTCTCTACAGAGCTAAAATGTCCTTTAAAAATAAAAACAAAACAAAAATATTTTCAGATAAATGACTAAAACTTCTTGTCATTCAGACCTGAACTACAAGAAATCACAAGCTCTTCAAACTGAGGAAAATGGTCCTCAGATCCTAAGACAGGAACAAAGAACGTCATAAATAGTCAATATCTGGTTTATTATTTTTTTACTTTTTCCTCTCAATACCTTAATAAACCATATAACTGCTTAAAGCAAAATCACAACACTATCTTGTGGGGTTTATAATGTATATTTATTACATATAACAAATTATAATGAAAAGGATGGGAAATATGATTCTACATGTTTACAAGATTTTCATATTTAAAGGAAGTACTATATAATTGACTATAATGTATTATAGTCATTATGAAAAGTTAAGAATGTATTATAATTCCTAATTAACCAAAAGAAAATGCAAAGTATAAAATTAAGCACAGATACATAACGAAGAAGTCAAACAGGAAACAAATGGAATTCTAAAAAATATTTTAAAATCCTAATATAAGGCAGGAAAGGAGAAAGACAAGGAAAAAATACAAGTAGAAATCAAAAAATAAAATGGCACACCACTATCTGATGATATTAATAATTAAATGTACTAAACATTAATGAAATAAAAATTACAACTAAAAGGCAGAGATTGTCCAAAAGAATAGAAGAAAAACAAAAGACTCAGCCATATGTTGTATACAAGATACACATGTAGAGGGAAAAAGAATTCAGATATATGATATATGGAAGGTGAATGGAAGGAAAAAGATATTCCATGAAAACAGTGGTTATATTATTAAAAGCTAAAATATACTCCAAAACAAAATTATTATCAGAGATAGGAATGGACATAATAAAAGGATAAAAGCATTAAGTCAACAAATATATGGCAGTAGTTAGCTTCTGACAATGTCTCACAATGATTTCTGCCTACTGGTACACAAATCCTTGTATAATACCCTCTCCTTGAATGTGGACTAGATTTAGTGAATTTTAACTAATAGAATTTGGTAAAAGTGATGTCACTTCTGTGAGTAGGTTATGAAAGGCTCTGACTACCATCTTATGGTCATATTTATTGCCTTCTCTGATCATGTGTTTTTAAGAAAGTATATTGATATGTTGGGAGGTCTATAAGACAAGGAATTGAGGGAAGCCTCAGAGCAATAGTCAATGAAGAATCAACACCCTCAGATCCTTGACCACATAAGCCTTGAGATGACTGCGTACCTAGGCCACACCTTGACTGCATGAGAAGACCCACCTAAGATGTACTCACATTCCCAATTTCCAGAAATTGTGAGATAATAAATGTTGTTTCAAGCCATTAAGTTTTGGCATACTTTTATTTTTTTTTTGTTTGCAAAGCAGTAGATTAATTAATACAAAGACACAACCATCATAAATAAAAATTTCAGTAACAGAATGTCAAAATATGAGGCAAAATTGATAGACTTTAGAAGAGAAATGGAAAATTTCACCATATATGGAGACTTATAATACCCAATCGATAGAACAAGTAGAGAAAAAAATCAGCAAATACATAGAAAAAATAAAACTATCAACCAATTTTCCTAAACTATAACCCAGAGATAATAATATCTGCTGAGACTTGCTTTCTACCTTAAAAAGAACCAGCTGTTTGGCTATTGAGGTTCAGTTAAATGCAGAGTTCTGCCCAAATTTTTTGCTGCCATAGAGTTTTCATACCAATTATTATTTCTGATGTTCGCTTGAATACTTTAAAAATGAGTGCTAAGGTATTTAATAATCA
This sequence comes from Vicugna pacos, assembly GCF_048564905.1. Taxonomy (NCBI): domain Eukaryota; kingdom Metazoa; phylum Chordata; class Mammalia; order Artiodactyla; family Camelidae; genus Vicugna; species Vicugna pacos. The sequence continues at coordinate 48,779,748 of NC_132993.1, read as the reverse complement.
TTTTGTTATACATTTATTACCTGAGCAACCATTCACATAATTATTTCAGAGACAAATAAATTCATAAGATGCTATTAGGTTACATTAACAGATTTGAAAAGTAGGTTAACATAGAATGGTAGTGTTTACTGGGCCATAAAAGCTCTTTTGTTAGATTTCATCCTATATTTAAATCCCTTCTATTACATTCTTGATCTCTTATTCAACTCTTCTAGTGGCTAGGAATATAGTGAATATTTTTAAAGTGAGTATTAGACCAACATCTACATTTTTTGTAAATTCCATCCATTACACTCAGTTCTATCCTCTGGAACAACAGAAAGCAAGTAAAAAATATTTTTGTTATCACAGTTGTACAGTTTATAATTTTCATGCCTTGTGTCGAGTTCAACATTTACAGGATAAATTTCTAAGTCCATTAAAGATCGTATCAAATGGTCCAAAACATTGACACCAGTGAGTCTTAATTTGTCCCTGTTTCTCTAAAGTAAAAACACAACTGCATGAAGTATAACAAGTGTGTTCTGATAAGGACCTAGTAAGAAGGATAATTATCTCTGTAATTCTATATTTTTGTAAATGTGGCCTATGTTGATTATGGCCATTTTTGGCCACATTCTGAACCACTGATTCATACTGAGTTTTCAATCAGTGAAAAACCCAGAGTATTTTTCCTGTGGACTATCCTATTTCCCCAATCGTGTACTTGTACAGTTGATTTTTTTTTAACCTAAAGGCAGGTCGATTTATTTATCACTATCTAATTTCATCTTGTTAGCTTTGGCCCTTCATTCTTTCCTGTTGAGATCTCATCCCATGCATTAGCTATTCTTTTCAGAATTATGTCATATTCCCTCAAGCAGTGAGCCTATCCTGGCCTCATTCTTCTTGTTCTGAACATTTCTAACAATGTCATTTTTATTGCCTTTGGCATTTTTTACGAGCCTCTGCTCATTTGTGCCTCTTGCTTTTCTGCCTCTATATTTCTAGATTCTTGTCACTCAAAGGTTTTTAATCATGCACATGCCCCACCTTTTAGCTTTTCGTATTTCCCTCAAAATTTATACTTATCTAAGTAGTCCCTGGGCAGGCATAAGATTTAATAGTTATCAACTTTTTATTTCCTTCAAATGAAGAATTTGTAGTTATAATCAGAATTTTGGTTTTAAGAGAATCCTGTCCAGTTCAGCTATCTTATAACTAGAGTATCTGCCAGGGCCTCATCTCAACGTATTCTAGAGATTGGGGTGTATATTTCACTATGTCAATGCTTGTTTCCCGTATGTTGAGCTGACATTAACTTTTAAACTAACTGAACAAATACTTAATAAATACCTGCTTAACAAATATGAGAAAAATTAGAAGAAAAAAGAATTGATGAAAATTGAGAGATAAGATATTACTTTTCCAAACTATCCATTTCAACTTCTTCAACTATTTACATTTAATTACAAAACAAATCACATCAGCATGCTGACACCCTCTCCTTGCTTCCTTCACTGATTAATTTAATATAAAATTAAAATAATTACTTGAAAAAAAAGTAAAACATTTATGATAAAGTTTTAGTTCACATATAAATAGCTATTTCAAACCAAAAAGAAAACAACATGATTGAAATAGTGTGTGATCAGGTAAATGAAATATTAAATACTCAATACCTAAAATATTAAATACCCAAACAAAAGATTAAAAATAGCTAGTTAACATGTTAAAAAATGTTCATATGCAGTAGTAAATTAAATATGTAACTGGTCATTCATTCTCCTATTGGACTGGCAAAAAATTATTTTTAAATTATAATTAATGTTATTGTGGTAAATTTAAATAGTTATTCTCATAAATGAGTATGATATTTTAAAAATATTTAGGAATATATATCAAAAGTATTAAAAATGCTTATACACTTTGAGTAATTTAACCTTTCCATTTTTATTTTAATGAAATACTTGTGAATGAGCAAAAGGATTTACATATAAAAGGGTTAACAATAGTATTATTTTATAGAAAAACTTAAAATCAGCTTAATTTTCCAATTAAAGGCTAATAATAAAATAATTATAAAGTTATAAAATAGAATAATTTATTGTGATTAAAATCATATTTTAAAATCATATAGTATCTAGCTATAAATACCATTTGAAACTATACTTTAAAAATTGTATCAGTAAAAAAAAATCCTGATTTTCTTTAAAAGTATGAATATAAAGAACACTGTAAAGAATTACAAATTTTATTAGTACCCTAATGTTTTAGATGTTTATTATTTTCTCCTTTATGTTTTCTGTACTTTTCAATTTGGGAACAAAAAACCTGTATTAATGTTTAATTAGAAAAAGTCATATGATAAGAAAAAGGAACTAAAATGCACAGCAGTCTGTGGTCACTTAACATGTGAATTTCAATATGTTCAGAGAACATCATTATATGAAAATTTAACTTAGAAATTTAAGTCAACAATGATAATGTTTGGAAATTAAAGGTATGTTATGCTAAATATTCCCAGCTTAAGAAGCCAGGGGAATAAATCACAAGTTTTAAAAAGATTTTATTATCAGAAATCTTTAAGCTTTAACAAATACATTTCTCTACCTTTAAGGAATGATGAGGGAATATGGAAAATTCAATAGTATGAAAGGGTTTATTCCTCCAGTGACAGGCCATAACTGTAGCAGATCACATGCCACAGCTATTGAATAAGCATTAAGTTTCTGAGAGTTCAGAGGAAACCCTTCCTACTCAGCCAACACTATATTCTTTCTGCAAGTATATCCATTGTTGGGAATAAATAGGAAGCATCAAAAGTTTTTTCATTTTTCAGGCCATTTAGACACCAGTAAAATTATTATTTTATTTCACTTCCTGTATCTTCAATTAGAAAAATCTTGAGAACTAAAAGAAGCTTTGACATTTCCTTGATAACTTAGGAATGAATGGTTTAGTTCGGAACTCTGTACATAGCCAATAGTAACTAAAAACCTTAAATCACATTGGCATTGTTTGTAATAGCAGAAGATTTAAAGAAGTAGTTCAAACTTTATTTTCAGTGGCTTGAGTTAGGAAGAGACATATTATACAATATTTTAAAAGTTTGATTACATCAATTTTATTAGGAATCATTCTGATTAGTTTACCCTCACACACATACCAGATCTTGACTTGGGGTTCTCTGTATGGGCTCAGACTCTGAGAACATTTTCTGAGCCAAAGAACAGGATAATACCAATTCATGCGGTAATGTTGAAGATGAATAATAGCTAATATTTATGGAGTGCTTACTATTTACCAGACACTATTTTAGCAACTGAGGGTACTCCATAAATAAGACAGAATATCTGCCTTAAAACAGTTTACATTCTGTGGGGGATTCACACAACAAATAAGTCAACAAATAGTTATATGACATAATTTCAGATAGTGAAGCAAATTAAGTCAAGGTATGGGAATCTTGTGATAGATGGGTAGTTTAGATAGTGTCCAGTATGTGACACGTGATCAGAGAGACCTGAATAAGGTGAGCGTGTGAACTCAAAGAGGAACTGGAGAAAAAGAATAGCAGACAAAGGGCAGAAAGGAGCACTGAGTGTTTTTAGAACAGCTAAAACCTCATACGTTAGGGGGATAGTAGTTGGAATGAATTTGAAGAGGTAGCCAGGGACTAGATTATTTCCGCCTACTTGACCCTGGTAATATTTTGTATTTAATTCTAAGCGGATAGATTGAGGGTTTTGAGAAAAGAAGTGACATGATTCATTTGTATCAAATAAAATCAATTTAATAAAATCAAGTTTCTAATACCCTGAAGGGTGGGGCCAGGATGGAAGCAACAGGAGTCTATTGTAATAATAAATGAAAGCATGGACTAGAGATCTAGTGTTAGGTGCTGCGAAGTACATTTCCACAATATCATGCAAGGGAGATATCTGAATTTACAAAAAAAAAGAAGTATAACCTTCAACTGCAATCTTATTTTATTGTGCTGGACTGAGAAACTGAAACCAAGCCAAGGTATCAAAGAAGAGACAATTAGGAAGAGTGACTCCTGTGAAATTGCATAAGGCAGAGGTTGGTATTGGTAACTCACCACTTTTTAGCATGGTAAATGTGGTACACATGTGCCTGGGACTATCTGTTGTCTCAGTCTTTAGAGTGCTTGGTAGGGTGGGGTGTTGGGTGGATGGAGCCCTTCCTTCTTACCCTCATCACCTTCCCCACACCCACTGCTGGATATTTCTCACTGCTGGATGAGTCTGCAGTTGCTGCAGGCAGCAGAGTGTTCAGTATCCCCTAGTACTTGCTGGTATGGTGTGTGATACTGAGCATTGCCAAGGAGTTGCTCTATCTTCTGGACATTTATTTCAGCAGCCAGGTGCTAACATATTCCATGAATAAAGTGGCTCATGGAGGAACCCTTACCCCAGGTGCCTAAGGATCAATGCAGCAGTACAAGGTGACGGAGTCAGGGAAAGGGAATGGTGGCTGGGTGGAAGCTTCTGAAGGGTGCAGCTTTAGGTAGTAGTGTCTTCCTGTTTATTAGAAAATTCCTTTTCTGACTCTTGTGCCCTTTCAGCATCTTATAAGCCAGTTGCAAGCAGTTTTATATTTATAGATGGTTATTAGGAAACACTTGATTTAAAAAATCTACTTGAACTTGAAGAGCATTCATATTATTACAAGAAATCTCAAAAGTACATTTGTAAAAGAAAAGAAATTGCTGCTAGAATTTTTACATTTCAAATGTTATTTATGATGAGTTATAGTAATGATTTACAATTATTATCTATTTTATTTTATATCTAGTAGTTTGTACCTCTTAATTCCCTTCCCCTATTTTTCCCTTCCTGTTGTCCCTCTCCACTCTGGCAACTACTAGTATGTTCTCTATATCTGTGAGTTTGTTTCTGTTTTGTTATATTCATTCATTTGTTTTATTTTTTGGATTTAACATGTAAGTGAAAATATACAGTATTTGTCTTCTCTGCCTGACTTATTTCACTCAGCATAATATCCTCCAGGTCCATCCATGTTGTTGTAAGTGGCAAAATTTCATTATATTTTGTGGCTAATATTCCATTATGTGTTTGTGTATGTACGTGTGTATATATATTATTATATATTATTATATATACACACATACATATATGTATATCTCACATTTTCGTTATCCATTCATTTATTGATGAACACTTAGGTTGCTTCCATACCTTGGCTATTGTAAATAATGCTGCAATGAACATTGGAGTACATATATTTTTTCAATATATGATACAAGGATGTAATAGATAGCACATGTAATATAGCCAATATTTTATAGTAAGCTTATACAGCATATAATCTGTAAAATATCAAACCATCTGAAACTAACATAATATTGTAAGTCAACTATACTTCAATCAAAAGGAAAAATACCATACATCACTCATATATGTAATCTAAAAAAAAAAGAAAAAAGAAGATGCTAATGAACTTATAAAACAGAAACAGATTCACAGACATAGTAAACAAACATGGTTACTGGGGGAAAGGGGTGGGAAGGGATAAATCAAGAGTTCAAGATTTGCAAATATTAACTACTATATATAAAATAGATAAAAAACGAATGTCTTCTGTATAGCAGAGGGAACTATATTCAATATCTTGTAGTAACCTATAACAAAAAATAATATGAAAATGAATATATGTATGCATATGTATAACTGAAACTTATACTGTACACCAGAAATTGACACATTGTAAACTGACTATACTTCAATAAAAATGCATTAGAAGCACACACAAAAAAATAAATTACCAACTACTGATCCAATACAGCTTCTTATCAAGAATTTGAATTTTAGCAAAGTTTTGATCAGGAATTATGTATCCACTTCATAGAAAAAAAGCTTGATATAATTTTATTTTTCCTAAACAATTTTTAGATTATATCTAAAAATTTTATAAAAATTCAAAATGTAAATTTTCTCTAATATTTTAAATGGTTTTAATCATAATTATGTTGTATAAAGGAAATGTAATGATTTTTTAGATCAAATCCCATATAGATGTCCACAAATTCCCTCCATTTTTCTCCAATGGGCCATACATCTCCCATAATTTTCTCTATGTGCCTGACTTGAAGATGGTCTTGAAGCTCAGGAAATACTGTACCTCAGGAAAGAACAGTGAAGAGCATGGAGCCAGTTCAGATGTTCATGTCTAAAAAGACTGAGAAGCTATCTTGCCCTATTGCTTCTTAGTTATCTTCAAGAAAGAAGAAGAGATAATTTCTCTTTCCTCTTTCAAAAGAGCAAATTGATCCTGAGACTACCTTTGCTCAATAGAGAGCCAGAAGGTTTTGTTTTGGGGAGGGGGAAGAATTGGAGGGCTTTTGGAAAGGGTGAAGATAGGTTGGAGAAGACTGGATTTGCCAGGATTAGAAACAGTGGAGGACCATGTGGATTTAGACCACCATTTCCCAGTCAAGATTCTACAAGAAAACTAAGCTTAACAGTAAATAAATATTTTGTCAATTCTTCTAGGGATGATGTATGGGTAGTATCATTCCAGGAGCAAGGGAGAAAAGTTAATTCACTGTACACAATGAAATATTTAAGGCTTTGGACTTAACTTTTACAGAACCCTTGGTTGAGAATTCTTGATTTGGACAATGACTTTATCAGGGTGGACCATGATGAATTAAGGACAAAGTAATTTTTCAACTCTTTGGATTGTGTATGATCTCTTGAACTCTTATATAACAATTCTTGGGCAAAACAAAAATGTCTCCCTGCCCCTCCATCATATGACTTTTATTAGAATCTCTGGAAGTGATGATTTAAGTCAAAGTATTTGAATTAAAACACAATGTAATTTTTTTTATGTATAAACTTTGAGTAGAATGTTTATCCTATTTCATGAATGAACAACTTATAAAACATAAGACAGCAAAAGAGTGAACAAATGCTTCTTTCATGAGAATGTTAATTATCCCATAAGATATTAATTAGTCTTAGATTTTTACCATCATACTTTGAATTATAAGTATGACATTCACTTACAGAAGGGGATTGAGAAAAACCTGACAAAACAGGTTTCCCCCATGAGCTATCCCAGCAAAACAGTAACTTGTCCATTTCACCAAGTATGGTTTTGTTTATTCTTCTATATTGTCAATGGTATTTACAAAAAGATTTGGTAAGTAGAGCTTGGTAGAATCAGAAATTCTTATTGTACTTTTATTTCTACATAGGAAATTTGATACTACACTACTCTTTGACTTTCAAAGGGATTTAAAGGAACAAGTAAGACTAAATAACTTATTTCCAAATACATAAGGATTGAACTTATTCCATGGCACTTAAATACCCTAACAGAATCTAGGATTCAATATGGTGCTGAAAATTGGATTTGCATGGCCTAATAATTTGCCCATTTTTTATTCAAATATTGAGCCTAATTTAGGTTTACGTATTTTCCTCTATGTTCAGTCTTTTCATCATTTATCCAAAAAACATATACTGCCTGCCTACAAAGTACTGGTTTTTGAGCTAAGAATAGAACTTAAAAACGTGTATTTTTTTAAATCAAAACTTTAAAAATATCATTGGTTTAATGACATAGCAGAGACACATTAACATATTCTATAATATAGAACTTTTGGCTTTCTTATCTAAAGGCAAAAAATATATATACTGAAAATTAGGCATTTCTTAGAATATTTTAAAATGAGACCAATTTTAGTATTTTAGATGCTAAACCAAACTAACATCTCTTCAGCAAAGTATTACCCCTTGTAACTTCCATGGTTGCTTAGCCTGCTTCTGCATGCAGTGTCTTGGGAAATGGGGCTCACGTTGCCTTTCTTAACTAAGTATTTCATAATTTAACTGTTACTCTGAGGAGACTTTTCTTTCTGATGTTTAACCCAAATTGCTCTTTAAAAAAATTACATCCTACTTCTCATAGATACACCTTCTTACACTTAACTGTAATCATTTACCTTTATCTTATTTTAGAATGTATACATTTCCCATATTTATGAGCTATTATGTTCATTCTCACTGACAAAGCAAAACTATAACCCATCATCTTTCTTTTTTCTTTTTCTTACAGGTATGGAACTTCATAGTTCCTAGGCTTCTTACCACTTGGTCTACTGCTGGAGGCTGCTGAGTTACCAAAAAAAATTTAAAAATAGTTTTCCAGGTGCAATTTTAACACAGCCATGTTGAAAGTGATAATAATCCTCTCAGCATGACACACTGCCCAAAACAGATTGGCATCCTTTGACACCATGAGAAAGCAAATTTTATGTTATCTTATTTTATGTCCACTTGGCAGACATGCCATGTGGCACAAGCTCATAAAAACAGAACTGCCTTGATGATTGAGCCTGAAATAATCATTCTCTGGATGAAGAATATGGAAAGTAATTGAAAGTGAGTAATACACCACGCATTTCACCACATCACTGACACTAACAATTCAGCAGTCTGAAACTTATTACATAGGTAGGCATGGTTAATACTGGTTGTGTTTTTTGTGTGTGATGTTTTCATATACTTTAGTTTGATTTAATCCCCACAATAACATTGTGATATACTGTAAATGGGTAAACTCCATTTCAGAAGTCAAGTAGCTCAGGCTCTTATAGCTAGTTACTGATAGCTTCCATAAATGCAATGACCTTTACATGGTATCATGGTGTCCTGTATGCTTTTAACTTTTTTTGGTAGTGTAATATATAAACAGAAAAGTGCACATAAGTGTACCGATTGATGGGGTTTTGCAAACTGAACACATATGTAACCAGCACCAGACCAAGAGCCTCAGAAGCTACCCCCTGCCCATTTCTAGTAACTATTCACCCCACCATACTCCAAAAGTAACCAGAATCCGGACCTCCAACAACACACAGTTTTGCCTACTTTTGTACTTTATATAGCAGTGGAATCATCTAAATCTCTTTTATATTTGGCTTCTTTAACATTATATTCATGAAATTCATTCATATTGTTATGTGTAGCTCTGTCTCATTATTCTAATTGCTGTATGCTATTCCACAAGTTGTAAATACAGCACTTTCACTTAGCAATATGCATTCCAATGCATCCATGTCTTTTCATGACTTGACAGCTCATTTCTTTTACCAATGAATAGTCCATTGTATGGATGTACCAATTTGTTTATCCATTTACCTACTGGAAGTTGCACCTATCTTTAGGCAATCATAAACAGCACTGTTATAAACATTTATGTGAAGGCTTTTGTGTGGAAAGATTTAAATCACTTGAATCTTCAAATCAGATGAATTTTTCAGTACATGGTCATGGAATATCTTTTCACTTATTTTTATCTGTGATTTTTAAAATCATGGTTTTCTGCAGCCCTGGTCACGGGTAGATCTAGGAACTCAGCAATGACTTCAGGAAAAATGTCTTTTTCTCCATATTTGAGTTCTGTGTTCTTTTGCACTGTTTTTTTTTTTCTCAGACTGGCTCTCTCCAAGCAATGGCCTCAGAAAATCCACTTATTTTTAAGAAGTTTAGCAACATCAGGAGAAAGAGATGCCTTTTTCAATCAGTGAAAGTTTAGGGCAAGACTTTTGAGTCCACGTTGTATCCTGTGCCAATTCTGGACAAATCATAGTTACTCTGATTGGCCAATGAAGCTAGAGGACAAGGTCAGTCTCATAATGACCACATAGACTGAGAGTGTAGAACACTGATTCTCCAAAGGAAAACTGGTTACCAGAAATGACATAGGGCATTACTGATGCTGGCCAGACAAGACTGTACCACAGTGGGGAAGTTCAACATCTAGTCAAAATCTAAACATGTATGTAGTTTTGTTTTGTTTTATTTCACTTTCATAGTAAAGAGATTTGGGTTCTACTCATATAAAGAATAAGTAAGTGGTTAAAAAGAGGGAAAATGTCACTATGGGGGTTAATCTATGTATATGACAATAAACAACTGGTTTGGCAGATTTCTATTCTTAATTGATCCAATTATCATTGTAAAATATGGCCTTAGATTTCTACCTGCTCATGATTAATTTCTGATTCACAACCCTGCCTTTTCTAACAATTTGCTTTTAGAAATTTCCCCAAAGAAATGAAAGCTTAACAAATGAATATTAGCTAATTTGAAGACTCTGAAGCTCAGATGAAGGAAATAGAGCTAATTTGTAATAACAAGGCTCTGATTTATTCAACTTTAAATAAAAGACTATACAAAACTTGGGCTCTTGAATTTTTTAGAATATGGCTTAGACATGGATTTGGTAGTAAATATTCATGCCTACATTCATTATGTATAATTATTATTCCAGCAGTGTAGATGAGGTCTTTAGTTTCATTTTAATTGATATATAATTGACATATTATATTACTTTTACATGTACATGATTTGATATGTATATATTGCAAAATGATTACCACAATAAATTTAGTTAACGTTTATCACTACACATAGTTAGACATTATTTTGTCTTGTGATGAGAACTTTTAAGATCTACACTATTAGCAACTTTTAAATATACTATACAGTATTGTTAACTGTCAGTCACCATGCTTTACATTACATCCCCAGGACTTATTTATCTTATATGTGAAAATTTGTACCTTTGACAACCTTTACCCATTTTTTTCCCACTGTTCTTCCACAGCCTCTGTCTCTGGCCACCACTAATCTGTTCTCTGTACCTATGAGTTTGTTTGTTTTCTTCAGATTCCGCATGTGAGATCGTACAGCATTTGTCTTTCTATGTCTGACACATTTTACTATGCATATTTTTAAAAACAAGTCTTGCTTCAGCTATTCTTTCTTTGGAGGAAGCACAGACAAGCACTGCTCTCTCTTTAATAAGCAACCATAAGTAAAGTTCCCCAGTGTAGTTGATGAAAGAGTAGTCAACTAATATCTAATCAAAGTAGTGTTACTACATATCAAGAGAGCAGATCTGAATAAATCAGAAATACTCTTATCAAATGAATGAGCAAGTTCATTTTAGAAATATCAATACAAATGTTTTCTGTGTGTGGCAGGCTCCCATGAACACAGTCAATAAAGGAGGAGGCACACGTTTAAAAATAGCTCACGTAAAATGTGAATTAGTCAAGAGAAGAAATATCATATTATTTGTTGAGCTGAAATCTGCACGGTAAACATTTCATCACTCATTTTATTCCCTTCACTCTCACTGAGCTTCTCCAGTATCCTTAGGAGGGAGAACACACTGAACGTGCTATTTTTGTAACAGTCAGAAAGCAATAAGCTGGTTACAGAACAGTTTACAAGTCTGCAGTGATAGGAAATGGAACACATCTATGTTATTTTTTCTCTTGGCATTATTTCAACTCTTTGTCCATACTGATGTCTCATATTTAAAAACACAATAATATATCCTGTCAGATAATTATTTTATCTTACTAAATATTCTTCCCTGGAGTCAGGGTTGAGCCTTGTGCTTGGGCAAATAACAGTCCTACCCTGTTGTGATCATGAACAAAGTAGCTTCTTTCCATTGTCTGGGAAGCCATGTTTCTAGGAGGCTATTTATTGGGAGTCTACAAAGGTCATGGCCTTGCTCTCAGCTAGCTGATGATCCCTTTTAGGAATAAATCCAGGACACATCATTGGGAAGAGGGTCCATTAAAAAAGTAACCCAATTTGGGAAGTGTTTACCTATTGAGAGGGAGTATTTCACTCTCTCCCAAACCAGGTGGTGATTCAAAGCATATTTTGGCTCACTGTCCTGGATTCTTCCTTGTGAAACATTGTGCCATTAAACCCTTGCTTTATTCCATTTATGGATGCTTAAAAATACAGTGGAAGGGATTATTAATAACTTAAAATTTACTTTTAAATATCTGAAGTAGAAAGTTTGCATATGTGTTTCTCTAGGGATTTTATTTATTATAGCTGGTCGTTTTTTTCACTTCTGCATTCATTCCATCTCATACTTTTAATTCAATGAAAATTTATTAATTATGGACTAGGCAGAAGACACTCTGCTGAGATGAATGGCACATGGTTCCTTCACTTACAATCCAGAGGGAAAAAAGGCATACACACAAAATGTAGAATAGAGTGCTGCACAATTTTTATATATATGTCCAGTTTGAGCCTCATAAAAATCACTGTCATCCACCTTGATTCTTCCATTTTCCTCCATGAGGGCAGGACCCAAACCTATCTTTGTCCTTTGTTTTTCTCAGTGTATAGGGAACATAGCAGCCACTCAGTACAGACACAGTGAATAACTGAATGAATGAATGTGTAAATAAATGATACATAATAAGTAAACAACTAATAAATCAATCAAGAATAAAAAGGACAAGTCTTATCTGAGGGTAGTGGTGGTGACAGATAAAGGAAACCCATATGGTTCCTAGGTTTCTGATTTTGGTAATTAGATTGGTATTAAGGACAGGATTTGTTGAGAGGAGGTGATATACAGCTTTGGAAATGTGGGATGGGAGGGGGTAATAATGCTGCTGAGACATTCAGAATGAGACACACAGTAAAGAAAAATACATGTGTGGATCTCAGAAGAAGAGTGCATTAAATCAAGAGATATCACTTGAAGTTATTGGTGTGAACAAGAGTATGAAACAAACAAAGATGGCTAAGAACAGATCCTTTGGGAATGATCCTTTAAGGGCTAGGTATTACAAGAAGAAAAGGCCTTTCAATAGAATTCTACTGCAGGTTTAATTTTATAAGACAAAAGGTCCTGAACCATTGTCTAAAGACATTTTGGACCATTTTTTCCCTTGAGGTTTCAGATTTCTAAGCATGATGAAAATCAACCACAAATGCAAAGTTTAGAGAAGAGCAGAAAACAACTTAAAATAAGGTTAATGAAAAGAATTACGAAGGAAAATATACGCTCATCTGTTTGTTTTGGAACAGAGATTTTTTTTTTTTACCTTTGGACCATTCTTGAGATCACTCCATTAAAGAAGTAGAGGCTAGAGAAACAGAACAAAGAGACCAATGCATGGGCCATGAGGAGTGAAGAACAGTATCTGGGATTGTGCCTGTGTCAGCAGCTATGAGTCCCTAAACATACATTAATTTCAGCCTTTTAAATGTCTGAAGAGTATGTATTATGATTGCTGTTTCCGCAGAAGATGGACTATGAGAGGTAAGGGTTACCTGAAGATGCGTAGCTCAAAGCAGGAAACACGAAGTGTAGATCTCTCTCAAGTCCCTCCACTACCCCTTGAATGAATACTTCAAGAGTCAAAATTTGTCATGACAATTCAGTACAATAGTATGCAGTCAATCAGGAATGTGTTTAGATGGCAATACAGTTTATTAATTCCAGTGGGATATTGACAAGGGATATATTTCAGCTGGTCTGTATCAGAGCTGCCATTCTGTTTGTTTATGTTAGCTCTTAATTGCTTGGTGGTCTGTTCTGATTGGTTGCTGCCATGCTGTATCAGTCAAGTATTTTGAATATTTCCTTCAGGGATGATGAATACCAGGTAAGAAACTGAGTCTGTAGCAACTGATCTTGATAAACGTAGAAAAGAGCCATGTTATATGTAGAGAAGAAATAGAGAAATTTTTTTTCCTAAGACCTCTGTTATGGCAATTTAAATGACAGAATCGATTGGAAGATGAAATCTAGACTAATAGAATTTATAGGTGTATTATGCAAGAAAGACTAGAGACTGAATTTACTGCATTTTCAATCACTGTCATAGTGGATACATTATGGTTATTTTGAAGTCAAAACATTCTGTGTTCAAATCTTATCTCTCTTAACATGTTAGTAATTAGACAGTGAAATAGTGATTTTGTCTTTCAGAGCCTCAGTTTCATTGTATATAAAATTAGTACAACAAGTCTATATCTGTAGGCTTGTTATGAGACATAAATAAAATGATATACTGTAGTGTGCTTGTCATAGCGTCTGGGATATTACAGAGACTCAATGAATCATACTTTTTATATTATTAATAGTTGAAATTTTTTTTGAAAAACAGAAATTTAGGCAAGGGCATATAAACAATTTCCTCTTACAGAAGAAGAAATGTCAAATAACTGAAGGTGATACATTCATCTTTTAGTAGACTAAGATAAATAGGAAATGAGACCAAAGGGTTGTGCAGATATTCCATGCCCTTTCTAGTGCTGGTGTGAGAAGCATTCATCTTTGGCATTCCTCTGAAGAGGACTGTTACATGTTTAAAAGAGAACTGGCCCTTATATTGATCTGAACTATTGTACTCTCATCTACTCTTAAGGGTAGCTCTCAATCAAATTCATTACATGATTTGTATTTTAGCCATTGTTTCTGAATTAAAGAGCCACACTTACTATTCAAGGTCTTCTAAAGACTGGAGTCAATACGTATTTCCAATCACTGTCTACTAATGCATTTCAGTCATTCTATGCTCTAAAGCAACGGAAGTGTTTGCTCTTTTCTATCTACATCCCACACTTTCCTACTTCGATTCCTTTTCCTTTGCTCGAGTTGTTTCTTTTCCCTAGTATAACTTTTTCATAATCTCTCTCTGTATCTAACCCATACTTAAAGGCCCTGCTCATGAGCCCTGATCTGAAAAGACTTCCTGCAAGCAGAAGTAATCCTCCCTGCTCTAAATTAATCTAATACTTTACCTTTATCCATCTGATGATATTTGCCATTTTCTTTATTAGATTATATTTAGGTATTTTTAGCTTCTCTGTGAGACATGATTAGCACCTAGAGGGGAAGAATTCTAGCTGATTCACTTTTGCATTCCTACAATGTCTAACATAGTGCCTGGATGCAATACAGTAAATATACAAACAAAAAAAATGGAAGAAATAATTTATCTAGGTTTCATTTATATGCTGTATCCATTACCATTTTAACTTTGTTTCTAGGATTTTGAGGTCACCTATTTCCCACAGGATATGCAATAAATGTGGAGTCTGTCTTTTTGGAGAGTGTATGCAATTTCTATGCCATAGAGGCATATTGACTTTTCAACTATCACCTGAGCTAAATCGATATTGAGGGGTTTTCAAGTCCTTGATTACTTTGGCTGAAATTTAGTTTTCTCTTTAGTAATAGAAGGAGTAACACCTTTCCCAGTATTATAAGTAATAACCCACAATTTTGAAAATTCTGTTTTCTTTTAAAACATGTTGGTACTTCCTATATTGTTTTTTTCTTCTTCACAAATTTTAAGTATCTTTGGACAAAAATCCAATGTTTAAATATGCTATAGATAAAATTAAAAAACAATCCTTATGTGTTTCAAATGGACTAGTGGTTTATTATGTCTCTAATGCAATCAGATTACACTTTTACACTTGATGTGTCAATCTGAAAATCTATAAAGAATACAAAAATAGAATACTCATACGAGTGCCTACTCTGTTACACAGTGTGACATATTTTGATTTATTTAATAATCTCATCTTATTTAAGACAGAATTACATTTGTTATTATTCGTATGTTTAGTGTATAAACTTTGCATTATTAAAAAATGAGAAGAGGCAGCTTTCATAAACTGTAAAGTGATACTTAAAATGAACTATTCCACTACACACCTATTGGAATGGCCAAAATTCAGTACACTGACATACAAAATGCTGGCTAGAATGTGGAGCAACAGGAAGTCTCATTCCATTGCTGGTGGGCTGCAAATTGGTACAAACACTTTGGAAGGCACTTTGGCAGTTTCTTACAAAACTAAATACACTCTTGCTATACATATGACCCAGCAATTGTGCTCCTTGATATTTACCCAAAGGAGATGAAAACATATGTCCACAGAGAATCCTGCATACAAATGTTTATAGAAGCTTTATTCATAATTGGCAAAACTTGGAAACCAGCCAAGATGTCCTCCAGTGGGTGAATGAACTCATAAACTGTAGTACATGCAGATAACGGAATGTTATTCAGCACTACAAAGAAACGGGTAATCAACCCATGGATGGACCTTGAAGGCATTTTTGTAAGTGAAGTAAGTCTGATAGAGAGACAAATACTATATGATCTCACTCACTTATGTGTGGAATCTCAAAAAAATAAAAAAAGCCAAACTCATAGAAACAGACAGGAGAAGGGTGGTTACCAGAGACTGAGGGTGGAGGACATAGGGAGATGTTGACCAAAGAGCACAAACTTCCAGTTACAAGATGAATAAGTTCTGGGGATCCAGTGTACAGCATGGTGACTATGGTTAACAATACTGCATTATATACTTGGAAGTTGCTTAAAGAGTTGACCTTAAATATTCTCACCACATACACATAAAAATATGAATGACTATGTGCTGTGATAGATGTATTAACTTACCCACTGTGTAATAATTTTGCAATATATACATATATCAGATTTATCATGTTGTATACCTTAAACAATGTTAAATGTCAATTATATCTCAATAAATCTGGAAATTTTAAAAATATACAAATAAAGAACAAACTAGGAAGCAACGATACTCAAGGCCAGAGAAGTAAGCAGAGGTGAGATCATGAAGGCCCTTAGAACTCAGGAATCTATGCAAAGGTGGTTCAAATGGCTCATGAACAAGGGTGACAGGATGAGATTTCCATTTGGAGAGTTTGCTGGCAATGTAGTATAATTTTCAGAGATTATATCAGATGGGAACTCATTATATATTTATATATACATATAATTATATATTAGGGAGCTCATTCAAGAGGATACTATGGAAACCCTGAGGAGAAAGACTAGTTTCCTAGGACTAGGAGAGTATCTTTAAGAATGAAAGGGGAATGGATTCTTATGTTTAGGTGTTCGAATCAATATATTTTAGCATTTGTTGATGTGTGAAGTCAAGGAGACAAAAGCATTAAATATAACGGCTATGTCAGAGCCTTGATCACTACAGATTGGAGTACTGGATGGGCTGGTTTGGGACATGTAGAGTTTGAGTTGCTACAGGACACTCAAATAAGCAGACGGATGGACAGTCGGGTAGACAGAACTACATTTGGGGTGGGAAATTTGATTTGGGAGTCACAGAGATAGCAGCTGAAGACTTAGAAGTGGATAAAACACCCAATAAGAGAAGAGGGTCCTGGATAGAAAGAACCTAGACAATCCCCAATATGTAACACTTTGGCATAGGAAGCAATGAAGACAATGAAGATTAAGCAGCAGTAACTAGAAATCCAAGGAAAGGAAAAACAGGAGGATATGGAAATCTATAAAACAAGACAAAATGATCTTCAAGAAAGATGGAGTGGGCACCAGTTAATTACTGAGAGGTTACATAAAATATAATCTGCAAGATATGAATTATATTTGGTATCTTATTTATTAAAATATACCACCAGTAAGAACATAGGTGATTATAATAATGGTAAATTATTATAATTAATTATTTTTACTATTTAATTCTGACCAGAGATATTTTATTTTTAACTAAATTCTTATAATTTCAATTTTATAAACATTTTTGTCCATTTAACCTCTTAAAGTAGAATGAACACCCTTTATAATTGAACTAAGATGAATAATCATGCATACTTCAAAATCCAAAAAATATTATTCAGTTAATCATCTGATAATAATCTGAAGATGTCTATGGTGACACAAATTTTTAAATATCAAATAGCTATTGTTCTAGAATTTAAATTTAATTAGCTGATGTTCTTAGAATGTGTTATATTGTTTGCACAGTGATTTATTTTAAAATGCTTCAGAATTAAAAGTGTGCTGTGTGTGTTTGATTTACTTTAAACCTGGGGAGTGGTTTTTAGAGTCTTAAGTTCCTAATTAAGGGTCAATGCTCTGAAAATGGCTCTATATCACTATAAATATCATTATTAAAATTGTTATCAGGAGTATGTTAATTAGCAGAAAGGATGCCAGAAATAATTCAAGATGTATTGTTAGGTGTAAAACTCTACGACACATAAAAGCTTTATTTCTAAACTAAGGAATAGAATAAGCTAATATTACCTTTTTAAATATATAAAAGTTGATATTCTATAACACATCTAGAAATAAACAAACACACTTATTTCCTGTGTAAACAAAATGCACAAATATTTTTAGAGATAACTGACAATATTCTTTAGCAGGATGAATTAAAAATCAATTTCAGATTATGACTTTGTTGAATTCAGTGGTGCTATAATTTAAATAATAAATTAAATGATAAATTACATGTCCCAAAATGCACATTAAGAAGTATAAACTTTTTCCAATTTGAATGCAACACTATTTATGTTTTAGACAGTGCACTACACTTTTTAATCTTGAAGATCAATGAGTATCTCTGATAAAATCCTGGAGTTAAGAAACCTCATTCCCTCCCTCTCCCTGATCCTTTACTCTCATGCTAAGGAACCCAAAGATGTTTAGCCTTTATTAATAAGCAAGAGAAGTCCAGGTTAAATAAATAACTCTCATAACTCTAATTTATCTGTGACTTCCAGCAGAATTTCATGTTAGCCACCTGAGAGACTTCTGGAGAAAGCTATTCTACATTCAGGGTTTTATGATCCTCAGTGTCAAAGTTTTTCCACATCTAATGCAAATACTTCACTGACAAAATCATTAGACCGACTTCCTCTCTTTCTACCTGCAGGCAGCATGCAATACTGAGGAAGATGCTGCATACTTAGCGATTATTACTGAGCTGCTCCCTTCCTGGTTATTCAATGGATGGTGGTCATTGCTCACAGTAGCCTAACCCTAGTACTAGCTTGGAAACTCCAAGTAAAGGGGGGAGGAACTCCAGAGTGGGGAAGGTAATCCATCATTTCTATGGAGCTAAGAAAGAAGGCCAGATAGAGGCTAGCTAGCAAAAATCATAGAAGACAGTAGTCCATGTAGGGATGACAAGGAAGGTCCAGAAGTCTTCTGGCAGAGAGGAAAGAGGCAACCAGCGGACTAGCCAGAAATAGCGTATCATAAATTATAACTTAGGTAACCACACAGTGGATTTTTAGACAGATAAACTTGTAACAATTCATAGATCCAAACAAATATTGCCTTTGAATGTTGTTAACAAGGGAGATCACATACTTATTGGAGTGGTGTCATTCCTCAAAACTGCTGGGGAATTTTTTTGGAAATATTTTTTGGAAAAGTCTTCAGAGCCTTCAGCATGCTCATCTGTTTTCCTTAATGGAAGCAGATTTCCATCCATTAATGGCATATTTACTAAAGTTCCCCATAAACTACCTCAGAATCATCTAAAATACTAGGTGAATAGGAATTTCTCAGGTTAGGGAGTAGGAGTTTGCATTTCGTAGGTTTTTCAAGTTCTGAATAAATCACTATATTAAATAAAAGATGTTGGGTAAACATAGAGAATGCTGTGGGGCTAAATAAATGTCTGAAAATGGGTCAAAATGTCCAAATGTGGGTCATAGGTACATATATATGACTATAAAGGAAAGAGATGGATTTTCTTGTCTTGCTTACCAATTACATTAGACTTTCCCAGATGAAAATTACCAAATGTTTTTAGCAACATTGTTAATGGTAACAATGAGGTCATAGTACTCTGAAAACTCTAAAGGTCTTTGAAAATACGTAAAGCATGAAATATCTATTTTTTAAAGTGCTATTTAAAAATAATCGTACCTTGCAGTAAATTTTTTAAAGCTTTTTAAGCCCTTGGCTGCATATTATTATAATATAAAAATATCCTGTTTTTCCCCCAGGAGTTTTTGATGTATCCCCTTGTGAAGGGCATAGAGCATGTTTTGTTGAGTATTACTATCTGTTTGCATTTAAAAGAGCAAGACTTATTTTTTCCAAATTTATAATAGTGTGATTTGGATGTACTTTATTGAACAGGCTATGCTTGCTTCCTTTCAAAATTCTGATAATTCCCTGGAGAGTGTTATTTCTCTCCAGATCGGAAACACTCCAATACAATGTGGGAGGGAAACTGGAAAGTAAACACTGAGTTATACACATTCTTTTTTTTTCCCCTCAGGCAAGTGTTGTCAGTAAACTTAAAACACCCATCAAGGACAACGTTCCTGCCCAGCCTATGGGAGGTGCTGTTTAGCTAGAATTTTCCATGCTTACTGTGATCGAATCGATAATTATTTAATTTTCACTGTATTAAAGACTTCATTTATTAAAGACAGCAGTAGAACCTATCTTCTCTTACTGAATTAAAAGAGTTGTCAGTTAAGCAGTAGCAACAGGCAATGTTCTTTTGTTTTTCCTGATGAGAAAAGGTAAGTGGTATACACTTTGAGAACAAACTTTCCAAAATTTACCTTTTCAGCAATGTTGTCCCAGATGTTTGCTAAATCTTGACTATCCCAGTACAGCTCAGGTTCCACCTTGGTATAAATAACAAAATGAAATTTTATGACATCCAGGTGTGGAGATGGTTGCTACTCTCCAGGGAGTTGGAGATCTGATTGGTAAGTCTGAAAATTAGTTTCTGAATTCTACATATTTGCACTCTCTTCTTTTCTTTCAGCACAATAGTTTTGCTGTGCTAAGGAATCTTTGTTAACATGTAATTTAAGAAGAGCTGATGAATGACATTCATTGAATGGGCAAGATAAATTGAAATTTTAATGGGACAACAGGCAGATCTCAGACAGAAAGTTTCCCAGAGACTCCAAGTTGGCTCATTTGGAGTTGAATGCTTGTGCCTGAACACATGGGGAAAACTCACACCATGAGCATGCCAACTATGGGATCACGTGTGTCTCATCAAGATCTGGGTAACTCAGCTGCATTGGGGGGCATATTAATAAGGATTTTAAGTTGTCAAGTTTTTGGTATTCTAGCTGTTTATATTGACTGATTTTCAATATTTTTTTACATACACTTCATAATACTGTGTTCCCTGCCACAGTTTCTAGTTAAACATTAATTTCTTGTACATTATTTTTTGTTTGTTTTGGTGGGCTTAATAATAAGATTATATTGTTAGAAAGTATCTAAATAATGAAGTTCTTTTTACAGAATAAAAAGCCTCTCCCTCACTCCACCTCCCCAAAAGAGAGTGTCACAAATGAAGGTGTCATTACTGTCCATGAGGCTTAGCTATACATTAGAGAACCTGTTTCTAAATAATGGTGGTAACTAGTGTTATATATCTGGTTTGCATTGCATAGGGAAAAGGCAGGGAATAGGAAATGAATATAAGCTACCTGGATTCTTTTTTCTTATCTTTAATTGAAGTATAGTTGATTTAAAATGTGTTAGTTTCTGGTTTACAGCAAAGTAATTCAATTTTATGTATATATATATATACATATACATATACACATATATATTCTTTTTCATATTCTTTTCCATTATGGTTTATTATAGGATATTGCACTTAGTTCCCTGTGCTATACCGCAGGACCTTGTTCTTTATCTATTTTATATATAGCAGTTTGTATCTGCTAATCCCAAACTCCTAATTTATCCCTCCCATACTCCCTTTCCCCTCTGGTAACCATAAGCTTGTTTTCTATGTCTGAAATCTGCTTCTGTTTTGTACATAAATTCATTTGTGTCATTTTTTTAGATTCCACATATATAAGTGATATCAGATGGTATTTGTCTTTATTTGTCTGACTTACTTCACTTAATATAATCTCTAGGTCCATCTGTGTTGCTGCAAATGGCATTATTTCATTCTATTTTATGGCTGAGTAGTTATCACTTGTATGTATATAAATCGTATTTTCTTTATCCACTCATCTGTCAATGGACATTTAGGTTGCCTCCATGTCTTGGCTATAAACGTTAGGCTGCATGTATCTCTTTGAATTAGAGTTTTCTCTGGATATATGCCCAGGAGTGGGATTGCTGGATCATGACAACTCTATTTTTAGTTTTTTAAGGAACCTCCATTCTATTTTCCATAATGGCTGCACCAATTTACATTCTCACCACATTGTAGGAGAGCTCCTTTTTCTTCATATCCTTTTCCAGCATTTACATTTGTAGACATTTTGATGATGGCCATTCTGACCGGTGTGAGGTGATACCTCATGGTAGCTTTAATTTACATTCCTTTAATAATTAGTGATGTTGAGCATCTTTTCATGTGTCTGTTGTCCATCTGTATGTCTTCTTTGGAGAAATATCTATTTAGGTATTAATCTTAGGTATGTATGTATGCATGCATGTATGTATTTATGTTATTAAGCTGTATGAACTTATATACTTGTATATATTTGTATATTTTAGAAATTAATTCCTTGACAGTCACATTGTTTGCAAATATTTCTCCCATTCCATAGGTTGTCTTTGTTTTGCTTATGGTTTCCTTTTCTGTGCAAAAGCATATAAGGTTGATTAGGTCCCATTTGCTTATTTTTGCTTTTATTTCTATTGCCTTGGGAGACTGACCTAAGGAAGCACTGCCACGATTTATGTCAGAGAATGTTTTGCCTATGTTCTCGTCTAGTATTATGGTGTCCTGTCTTATATTTAAGTTTTTAAGCCATTTTGAGTTTATTGTTGTATATGGTGTGAGGAAGTGTTCTAACTTCATTGATTTACATGCAGCTTTCCAAACACCACTTGCTGAAGAGGCTCTCTTTTATCCATTATATATTCTTGGCTCCTTTGTTGAAGATTAATTGACCATAGGTGTGTGGGTTTATTTTTGGGCTCTCTATCCTATTCCATTGATCCTTAGTATGTTTTGCTTTTTGTTTGTTTTGTTTTGATTTGTTTTTGTTTTTTTGCCAATACCAAGCAGTTTTGACTAATTTAGCTTTGTAGTATTGTCTGAAGTCTGGGAAGGTTATGCCTCCAGCTTTCTTCTTTTCCCCTAGGATTGCTTTGGCTATTCTAGATCTTTTGTGGTTCCATATAAAGTTTAGAATTATTTGTTCTAGTTTTGTGAAAAATGTCCTGGGTAATTTGATAGCAATCACATTAAATCTGTAGATGTCTTTGGATAGTATGACCATTTTAACAGTATTAATTCTTTCAATTCAAGACTATGGGATATCTTTCCATTTCTTTGAATCATCTTCCATTCCCTTTATCAACGTTTTATGGTTCTCAGTGTATAAGACTTCTACCTCCTTGGTCAGGTTTATTCCTAAGTATTTTATTTTGATGCAGTTTTGAAGCGGATTATTTTTTACTTCCTCTTTCTAATATTTCATTGTTAGTGTAAATAGATGCAAAAGATTTCTGTGTGTTAATCTTGTATCCTGCTACCTTGCTGAATTCATTTATCAGCTCTAGTAGTTTTTCTGTGGAGTCTCTGGTGTTCTCTCCATATAATACCGTGTCATCTGCATATAATGACCAATTTACCTCTTCCCTTCTAACCTGAATCCCTTTTATTTCTTTTTCTTGTCTGATTGCTATAGCTAGGACTTCCAATAGTATGTTGAACAGAAGTGGTGAGAGTGGGCAAACTTGTTCCAGATTTTAATGGTAATACTTTCAACTTTTCACCATTGAGTATTATGTTGGTTCTGGGTTTGTCATAAATAGCTTTATTATGTTGAAATATGTTCCCTCTATACTCACTTTGGTAAGAATTTTTATCATGAATGAAAGCTGAATTTTATCAAATGCTTTTTCTACATCTATTGAGATCATGTCGTTTTTCTCCTTTCTTTTGCTTATGTAGTGTATCACACTGATTGATTTATGACCCTAGGATGAATTCAACTTGATTGTGGTGTATGATCATTTTCATGTGTTGTAGGATTTGGTTGGTTCATATTTTGTTGAGAATTTATACATCTAGAGTCATGAAAATACTGGCCTGTAATATTCTTTTTTGGTAGTGTCTTTGTCTGGTTATAGTATCAGGATGATGGTGGCTTCATAGAATGACTTTGGGAATCCTTCCACCTCTTCAAACTTTGGGAAGAGTTTGAGAAGGATTGGTATAAATTCTTTTTTGTATGTTTAGTAGAAGTCCTCAGTAAAGCCATCTGGTCATAGACTTCTGTTTGCAGGGAGTTTTTTGTTTTTGTTTTTGTTTTTGCTTTTAACAGATTCTATTTCATGTTTAGTGATCAGTCTGTTCAAATTATATATTTCTTCTTGATCAGTTTTGGAGGGCTGTATATTTCTAGAAACTCTACTATTTCTTCTAGGTTGTCCAATTTGTTGGCATATAATTGTCCATAGTATTCCCTTATTTTTTGTATTTCTGTGGTATTGGTTGTTATTTCTCCTCTTTCATTTTTTATTTTATTTGTGTCCTCTCTGTTTTCTCTTTGGTGATCCTAGCCAGAGGTTTGCTGATTTTGTTTATGAGCTACCTAGTTTTTAGCTGTATTGCAGATTCCCTGACACCTTAGTAGCAAAGTTCTTGTTTTCTCAGATAAGGCAGTAAGGGTATGGAAATTATCAGCTCCTGAGTTCTATAGGATAAGTCTGGATAGATACTGAGTGAAGACACTTTGCATTCCATTCTGTTTCTGATCGTCTAGATGTAAAAGCTCTAAGGGAATGAGGGGGAAGAATGACTGTCTTATTTAGGGTGGTAAGAGAGCTAGATACCATCCCTCCAGGGAAATGCACAACCCTACACCCTGAGACTATTCTATATCTAATGATTTGCCTGTGTGAGTGTGTGTGAGTCATGGCTCTTATTCTTTATGCAGGCAAGGAATGGATATAGTAACATAGGCTTTCTGTCTTTTTGGAGATGTACATGTTCATACTAGTTTTTAGGCTCCTTAAATTATTTTTATCTCCTTTATTTCTTAAGAATAGGAAAAATTAAAATTTATTTAAGGCTTAGAGTGAGATTCTAAGGCTGTATGTTTTTCCCACTGAAGTACTTAAGATGATGTATTTCTGACCCATTACCATAATTTTCAGTATTACAACATCAAAATGACTTCTCTATGTATTCTCTATTATCTGAACAGACCAAAATTCTGAATCAGCAAAAAAGGGTACTTTTCTCCTCCTCAAGGGCCAATGGATAATAAGGTTCTTCTCCTACTGTGACATCTGACATTGCCTTACTGAAATTATCCTCCTCTATGCACTTTGTGGGATAATAACATTGTAGAAATGTTTAACAAACTCACCAGTGGGTTGACCAGCTACATCATTTGGGCCTTAACCAGAACTCTCATACTTGGGAAAAAATAGCTCCACAAAGTTATTATCAATAGGTCCACTGAGATCTCAGTGCTGTTGCTTCTTGGCCTGGAAACTAGGAAGTTAACCACTTTAAAAAATAAGTTATAAAAAAAGGACAGGAAACTGTATGTGTGTTTTGATATCAAAATATATGCATATCACATATCTTAGAAAGGACTTGTATCTAAAATGCCAAAGAAACTCTTAAAACTCAACAATAAGGAAATGAAAACTGAATTAAAGATATAAACAAAGATCTCACCAAAATAGATAGATGGCAAATAAGTGTATGAAAAAATATTCAGTATAATTTGTTTTTAAGGATATGTAAGTTAAAACAACAATGAGATGCCACCACACACCTACTGGAATGGTTAAATACATAAAAACTTATACCAACTGAAGTGAAGATGTGGAGAGCTCATTCACTGCTGTGGGAATGCAAAAATTGTATATCCACTTCAGAAGACAGTCTCTAAGGAAGTTAACATAGTCTTAGCATGCAATCCAGCAACTGTGCTCCCAAGTATTTACTCAAATAAGCTAAAAACTTGTGCCCACACAAAAACCTACATATGAATGTTTAGAGCAGTTTTACTCATAATTGCTAAAACCTGGGAACAACCAAGATCTTCTTCAATAGGTGAATGGATAAACAAATGTGTACATCCATACAATAGAATATAAATATAAAAACAAATAAGCTATTGTACTAGTAGTTAGAGTTCTCCATAAAAATAGGATATCAACAGGATTGATCAATCTACCAATCAATTGATCGATCTATCCATCCATCTATCTATCTATTCAGAAGAACATACAACAGAAGGTAGAATTGGTTCACACAATTGAGGAGGCTGAGAAGTTCCTAGATCTGCAGTTGGAAGCTCAGGAAAACAAAAGTTTAGGTCAAGTTTAAATCCTGAAACTAGGAGAACAAATGGTTAACTTCTAGTCTGAAAGCTGTCAGGCTTAAGACCCAAGAAGAGCCCATGCATTAAAGGGATGTGGTTCCTGCTGACTGCATTCTGGATTCCAGCAGGAAGCCTGCTCATAAGCTGTGGGGTAAATATATTTTGTATGATACCATAGTGATGGCTACATGACACTGTGCATTTGTCAAAACTCATAGAACTTTAAAGCAAAAAAAGTGGACTTTGGTGTAAAAATTTTATTTTAAATAAAAATCATTTAGGATTCATCCTAGGATGGAATGCATATTGTGATTTTTTAAATCTAATTATACACAATATGTGACATAACCTCACCCAAGGGGAAAAGATGCTGACCTAAGTAACTCTGGAAATGAGTGAAGACTGTAAGACTTCATCTTATACTATCTATATAAATTGTAAACAAGCACTGTTCTCTAGTAGATAAAGTTGTTATCCAATGCGGGGCACAAAAAACAAGGGTTAACAAATAAGAAACAATTCAGAAACAATCCATTCCCAAGTATAACAGTCTCTCTTATACTTGCTCTTCTTTTTCTTGTTTTTGTTTCCCCATAGTGTGCTTACAATGAGTAGGTTACCTCTTTATTTGTTAGGTTAATTGTCTATTATCTCTCACTATTCAAATTTGAGCTCTACAGAGTCAGGTCTCTTGGGTCTAGACCATAGTAGGTTCTCAATAATTTTTTTAAATTGAAGTATAGTCAATAATATTTTTAAAAGTATAGTATAATGTGTCAATTTCTGGTGTACAGCATAATAGTTCAGCCATATATATATGCATATATATGTATGTATGTATATATACACACACACTTATTTGTTATCATATTCTTTTCTATTATAGGTTACTACAAGATATTGAATATAGTTCCTTGTGCCATGCAATATAAACTGGTTGTCTATGTATTTTATATACAGTAGTTAATGTTGGCAAATCTAGAACTCCCAATTTATCCCTTCCCACCCCTTTCCCCTGCTGGTAATCATAAGTTTGTTTTCTATGTCTGTGAATCTGTTTCTTTTTTGTAAATAAGTTCATTGTCTTTTTTTTTTGATTTCACATATTAAATGATACCATATTTTGATGAATCATTTTGAAATAAACTGAACATGCGTTGTTAAATATGAATACAATGTTCATTGGAGACACTCCAGCAAGATGGTTAATGTGGAGCAAAATGGTTAATGTGGAGACTCCAGAGTCAGCTCACATAGAAGCAGATCCTGTCTCCAATACATACTTGCTCTACAACCCTGGGAAACTTACTTAAAATTTAGCTAGGGAAACTGCCATGGCATACGGTTAGAAAGCAGGCTCAAATATCCTGAAATATCAGATAATCCTCCTACCCATTTACTTAAATTTCATTTTCTTTGGGAAGTAAGACTGGCATTTTTTTTTCTCTACCAGTAATTTTAGTATTATTGAAGTCAATATTGAGGCACAGAGGGAAAAAATAAACTATCATAAATTTAAAAAATGTATCTCTACAGACTTTAAGAAATCTATATTATTTTCAATGAAAAATACATGGACAGCCTGAAGACTTTGAAGGTGAAAAAATACATATTTCAGCTGACTTTACCTACATCAGAGTTCAGTCACAGCATTGTTTTTGCAAGAGCAGTGTAATGAGCAGATCAGTCAGCAAGGTTATTTGTTGAGTAAGCTTCCAAATTCAATTTTTTGGTTCTTTGATTTACCATATAGAGAGAACACAAATAGCATTGTGGAAGTAATGGCTTGTTCTCAAAATTGGGCCACTCTGGTAGTGATTATCATAGATTAGAACTGATTATTGTATATTAGAATGGGGAGAGTCAAATAGCCAATTCTAATGAGTAAAGTATTAGCAGAAAATGATTGCTATTCTACTAACCACTAAATTCCGAAGATTGAATGCTAAAGATTTTACCTAATGTACTTAAGTTAACTTATTTACCTGAAAACTATTTTTTAATGTGTCTGAGAAAGGGACTGTAACTATTTCAAAACAGTACGATTTATTTTAAGTATCTTCTAAACATCTAAGACATTTAATCATATTAAGCACTAAGAGCTGCTAAGTTTGCTGAATTTAAAAACAAAATAGAAATTATTTTTCCCTATTAGCTGGGCCTGAATGATAAGATAACCACAACCAAACAAATCTTCTAATACTATGTACACCATATATAAGAAAGAGCTTGTATCAATTTAGATCTTCCCAATGAAAATTCTACTAATTGATACCATAGCCCAAAAGAACGCATAAATGTGACCCTGACTGTAGGGATTGATAGGGTGTAGAGAGGGAGATGTGGGAAAGAGAAAGCCTTGAGTTTTTACAGAACATTTAACATATAATTTAAAACCAGTAAAAAACAATATTGAATATTAAATCTGAAGGTCTATAATCTTTGTGCTAGTAACACAGTTCTAGATACATATTTTATTGAAGAATGAGAAAATTGGTAAAGTTTTACATGCAGATATATTTAGAATGGTATTATTTATGTTAGTGAGAAAACCAAAACCACTTATGTTCAAAATTAAGAAAATGGCTGGTAAAAAAAAAAGGTGTATCCATAGGTATTATTAAGATATAAATGATTTTACATTGAAAAATATTTGTATTAATAAGCCAAATAAAAATAAGATTTTATATTTTAGGATTGCAATAATATAAAGAAATATATATTTTTAATGACATTTGATAGAAAGAGAAGAATCACAGTAAAATATTAATTTATAATCAAACCATTCTGTTTCCTTGCCAAAGTGAGTCAGTGTTGCTGGCTATCTCTTGCAGTAGCAAATGGTCTTTACAACATTATGCCACCACCTGTTTTTCTTCTAACTTTCCAAGACCCTTACTCTCTGACTAGCACAACCATAGTAGCTTAGTACAAAATAACCCCAAAGGTCATTTAATGTAGATAATAATCCTGAATGATTTTGCCTTCCATTAGTATGACCTAAATGCTACCATCTCTTGGGGGTTTGTTAACTAACAGCATCCCAGAAAGAAGCCAAACTACAATCCAAATTCCTCAGATACTTAATGAGTGGCCTATATAAATATTCCCCAGAGGCTGAGACAGACATTGCAGGTACAGAGGTACAAAAATGAGTAATACATTCTATCTGTCCTTAGGTTGTCCACAGTCTTCTAAATGAAATAGGGATGTAAGTAAATAATACAGTGTGATATACAAGAGTAGAACTGTGCCCAGTGAATTTTGCAGAGTGAAGATTGTGTTTAACAAGTCAGAGAGTCATGAGATCTTTTACGAGAAATTTAAACATGTTTTTAATTGATGAATAAGAGTTTTATGCTAACAGCTTGAGAATAGGCATCCCAGGGAATAAACAACATTGACAAGGCATCGAAGGGGTATTCAGGGAACTACCAGTGTTTTGGTATTTCTAGTGCCAAAGACTGGAGACAAGACCAATACTCAAGACTTGAGGTTTTTTGGGACATCAAAAAAAATTACCTGGTTGGAAATTAGTCACTGAAGTTATCTGAATCTGAGGGGGAGAAGAGAGGATAATGATCAGCTCAAGATTTCAGACAGAACACCCTGGCAGCAGTAGGGATGATCAGCCCTAGGGAAGTGAGCCTGAAAGCATGAGTTAGAGGCAGCTGCAATGGAATGGTGTCAGATGACAAGCATTTGAACTAAAGCAATGAAAGTGGGGATGTAGAGAAAGCAGAAAATTTGAAATCAATTTAAATTAAACTGACAGAACTTGGTGATTAATTGGTTGTCGGGGTGGATTACAAAGGAGAGAGAAATTCTAGAAGGACTCTTGGAAACTTTGTGTACCCCATTAGTAAGGAATTGCCTTCTACTGCTAGTAACAGACACCAGAAATAACAGGGGTGAGAATAAGTAGCAATTTCTCTCTGTGACGAGCCAAGTGTGAAGGAAGCATTCTCAGCCCAGGGGAGAGCAGTGTGGTATTAACAGAGACCCAGGCTCCTTCAGCCTGCTGCTCCGCTGTCTTGTTTTTCTTCTTTATTAGAATTTGCATCATCCAAGATGGTTGCTGGAGCTCAACTATCATTTCCACATACCAGGCAGAGAGCAGAAAGCTAAGGAGCCTAAAGAAGCACACCGGAGCCTTTCCTCTCACTTTTAAAAGGCCCACAGAATTCCCAGTAACATTTGTCTTTGTCCAGAACTCAGTAACATGATCATACTTAGGGGCAACAGTGAC
Source organism: Vicugna pacos (assembly GCF_048564905.1). NCBI lineage: Eukaryota > Metazoa > Chordata > Mammalia > Artiodactyla > Camelidae > Vicugna > Vicugna pacos. The sequence continues at coordinate 48,749,561 of NC_132993.1, read as the reverse complement.
TGGGAAGTATTGTACTTTATCTGAACACTTAGCCACTCTGAATATATTTAATGTTGGGTTACCAAACAAGAAGGAGAAATGAGTATTAGGACAATTACTTTCTTTCAAGTATCTTGTAATCAACAAGGAAATGCATACTGAGTATTAGGTGTGGGAATGAGTAGGGGAGAAAAGGAGTTAGTGTGTTAACTTTTGGGTATATTAAATATGGTACACTATTAGTCTTAGGGAATATACAATTGATATTGGTCAAGTGTACAAGTGTCTAGTGGACACTTTAACTCTTGGTTTAAAAGGATAGCCATCTGAAAATACTGCAGATCAGCCAAACATTCCTGTTCTCATCAATATTAAGGCTAAAGACAAACATAAATTGCAATAACAGAGTCAGATATAATAATCACATTCAAGTACATTTCTATACCTCCCTTGGAGGGTGGATTTTATTGGATTTGAATATGTAGAATATTCTCAGACACACACCAGTCTGAGGTCAGTAATATCATCGGCTCCTACGAAGGTATCATGACCATGAACTTGGGTGAAACAGGACACCTCTGCTTCTGCTCTCTCTCTCTCTTTAGGTTGAGTTATTCTCCTAGATTAATGAGAAACAGACATCCTCTCTACATTTTTTTATTTAAATAAATGTTTTAAAAGCACCTGTTACCAAGCTCTAGGCACTGAAGAAAAGGAAAACCAAAAAAGGATCTACGTTACTTGACAAATATGACTCAACGCATGCCCTTTTATCAGTCAGCATGGAAATGAAAATAAGTAGCCTATTTCCTTGACATCCACATTCTTGTCAGAAACTTTCCACATCTATGACATGTAACAACAAAGGAGAGTTACATCTTGGGCATGTGTGGGAATTTTTATGTTTTTTTTAATATCCCACTATTTCAAAGAGTCAAAACACTCTTTTTTCTAAGTTGCATATTGGAGATAGGTGAATATATATTGTATATTTATATTTATATCTTATGGAAGACAAAGCCTATAATTACAGAAATGACTTTCCAGTGGAAACTCTGAAGATATGAGGTTATAAACAGATTTGGTTGACTGTGTTCCTTTTGGAAAATTAAGCTCTGTTTTATTTGAAAATTTTACAACAAAAATGCTTTTCATGTGAATTTTTTGATAAGCTTCTTCAATAGACTAAATACAGTTTCGTGCTCTTTATAATGACCTAATTTTCAAGTACATTTCTTACACTTTGCTTATTTTCTATAAACAAGACTGATGTAACCAGTTTCTAATATCAAAGGTCAAAACTTGTTTTTTAAAATCAGTTAGTCTTTTAAAGAGGTTTGGATTCATCTGAATAAGCTGAATTACTAAAGAATCCAAATTCCATCTTATTGGCTTATCACATTTTGAAACCGCAAGGAATTTTAACTTAAAATTATTTAATTTCTCTGAAGATGATTCTTCTCTGTGCTAAGATTAAAACTCAACAGAACTGTGTCATTGACACTAAGACTAGTGCTAATTTTCAGACATCATTTAACTGGTCTCTGTGAATGAATTAAAACTAAGGATATGTGAGTATGTGTGTAAATTCTATAACTTGGGAATTCAAAATATAATGATGTTTTTTCCAGTTGTACAAGATAAATGTGTTCGTTTGCTTACTTTCTATTCTGTTTACTGTTGACTTTAATAATATTGAACAATCTGGCTATCCTTTAAAACATCAATGTAAAATCCTCTCATATGGGTAACTAGGTTTCACCAATCTTTTTAGTAATATAATCTTTTTGGTAACATCATACTCGAAGCTTTAATGCTGCAGTATTTAAGGAATTAAATAGAATCTCTCTGTAAAATCCCTGATATAATTTGCAGCAGTAGTATGCTCTAATCACTGTATAATTTCCCTCCTAAGTAAATTCTTTCTAATCCTCAGGACCACATTTCTAAATCCTTAGGACTATGCCTTTTGGAAAGGGATACTTTATTACTTATTAAATGGCTTTTCAAGAGCTTTTCCTCAAATAGATGATCAAACTAGATAAAACAGAAAAGGTTAAGGGAAAAAATTGTATTGTACTCATCAGCTATGAGCCCATGTATTTATCCTTTACATAATTTTGGTTAAAAATATTTTCATATTCTCAAATACATAGTTATCTTCATGTAATTTAACAAAAATAAGCCTAAATGATAATAAAATAAGTCTCAAAGGCCAGCTCCATTTTAAACCTCAATTGAGTAGAGTGCTTAGTTTTGTTTAATTCCAGGCTATCCTTTGGCTTCAAACTTTGCAATTAAAATGATCTATCACATACTTTATTGCTTTCTTGTCATAGTAAGAAAAATGAAATATTAAACATAATTAACTTTTATTAACTAATTAAGGACTTCTTAGTGTCACTGTGCTATGATCTTATGTAGTCACTCTCATGTGTAAATGAAGGGCACAGATAAACTTTCATTACGTCTATAAATGATTGTGTTTTTTCTTTTAATAAATTGTTGTGTAACTTGTTCCTTTTACGTATGTCCTTTTGACCTAAAATTAGAGCTGAAAAACATTTCAATAAAGTTCCTAGGTCACTGAATTTGAGTACAGTGGCATATATAACTCCAAAAGAAATAACAACATATAGTGTATATACCTACAGTTCTAAAATAATTACATACTTAGATTGAAGGGGAAATGTCTATTCATCTTCTGCTGAGTCTTATCTTAATGACTTTCCTTTCGACTACTAGGGTAGAATATTATTGCTATTTGTTTATCTATTATTTTTGCATTAGTTTTGCCTCTATTAAGATTCATCACTCATTAGGTAATTTTACCAATAGTACCCATATTTCAAGCTTGTTCTGAAGTTATCAGAAATATAACAGCTAGACATTTGATTTTGAATGTCCAAAATACTACCTTGTCATAAGAAAAAGACTCAAGGAGAAATCAGCTGATTACATATTATAACTTGTTATACTGCAGAAGAGGGAACATCCAAATCCATAAACGCAAGACTTTTACACAATAGATAACTCCTGGAAGGACTAATTTGCTAAAAGAGAAAGCAACCCAAGAAAAGCTGTCAGCTGAGTACAGCACTTGAATTTCATTGCAGCATTTCTTTTGCACTGTATCTGCTGCTATAATTGGAAGTGAGAACTATCAGGGTTCAGAATTTTCCTCCTGACATCGGCGTTTTTGACATCCATGTTCATTCTACCTGAACTGTGTGCTTTGGCTTCTGTCATTGCAATCCTCGCCAATAGCTTTCAAACAGTTCATTTTTCATTGAGCCTTAAATATGATGTTTTAAAATATTTGGAACAATTATAGCATCATGTTTTGCTTTAATCTTCATTTAGAACATAGAGTATCATTTTTGTAGTCATTTAGGGTAAATGATTCCAGGATTTTTTTTAAACATATTTTTAGAGACTCCCAGTTCTTTTCGATCAATTGCTTCTCCAATTATGCAGTATCCTCGTGACAAGCTCATCACAAGGGAAAACAATTTGATCCTATTAGAATCCCCAGATTCAAACTAGGAAACTCTGTGTTGAGTAACTAAAAGATTATGTGTCAGGCTATTTTTCATGCATAGGAATTGAACCCTTTTACAAATGAAACCATAGACACAAGAAGATGAAATCAGTTTCCTTTCTGGGTTGAGTCTTAAAATAATCAAGCAGTTTTCGTATTACTAAATACATGCCTGAAGAAAAACAACAATACCGTGAAAGAATTCTGTGTGTTAGGCATACAGTGAGGTGGTGCAGAAGTATTCTGAGAATCAACCAAAAGAACAAATCTGAGGTTTCATAGTATTAAGACATTTCCAGCTTTTCTCCCAGGGCAGAGAAAGGGAAAAAAGTAGTCATCACATGACAAATGTTTGAAATTGGAGTTGATGAAAAAGTCAAGAATTTTGAGTGCTCTCTAGCATATTTTTTAACTTAGGATTTTAATTTCATTTAATATTGAATTTTCCTCCTTCCCAAGTTCCTTTATATTTATTATATAAATGTGAAATAAAAGACTAACTGCCACATTTGAAAATGTAGAAGACTATGAATTAAAACTCTGAAGGCCTGAAATAATGAATACAAAGTACTGATGATAAGGATGCTTACTACTAAAATATAATTGGAACGAATTAGCAAACAACTAAATGCAAGTACTAAATATAAATCCTTTGTAAGTTTTTTTTTTTTGCAAAGGACTGATCTAATTTGCCATTATGTTGCTGAGATGAATATTTGCTGTGAATAGCCCTACATTTGTTTAATGACATTTCTTCACTGGAAGCTAGTAAACATTTTAGAATGTTTCTGCTATTTCAGTTATACCTCATAGGGTAGCTGGAGCGGAATTACAGATGTTTTATTTATGGCTTTCTGCAGGAATCCTTCCCCTGGGATCTGAAGAATTGATATAATCCTGGATCATCTCAAATTCTCAAACATAGCACTATGCTTGTAGGCCAAGGGTGGAGGCTACATTAGGACCAGATAACTGGAGAAATATACACTACTGACCTTATTTAATGGAATCTGGTTGGATTGTAGTGTGATAGGAAGAGGCAACATGGAAATGACACTGGAAAGAATTTTGTAATATCAAGGCTTTAAAAACATCTTTGCTTTTTTTTGCTTTTCCCTCACTGAGTGGAAATTACCATGTGATCAATGAAAACCCTTAGAGTCTACCTGTCTCTCTCGGGTTCATAATTATCTTGGAACACCAAGCAGTCATTACATGGAGAGGACACTGTGGACACCAAGACAGGTAGGAGAAAGCAGTGAGAGACAGAAACTGTGAGCAACAATTGCAGGACTTGCAGGACGTGGTGGAGACAATCTTGACCACACCCATGACTGTGGGTATCACCCCAGCCCTGGAAGAGGAATGCCCATCTGCCTCAGGGACATCACCTTCACAGTCAGGCAAACCAATCAAGGAAGGTGAGGCTCTTCAATCTCTCATCACAAACGTCTTCCCCTGCTTCTCAGCTGTCCCTGCCAGATACACCCTATCTGCACTTTCCAAGAAATACAAAACACCAAATAAAACTAGAGGAAGGATAAACTTTCCTCTTTCCCTTTTGATAAAGAGCTATTCTTTAATAGGGACCCACATAACATCTAACAGGTAATTACATGACAGTAATAAAACTGCAGACTTTTCTTTATGAGTATTAAGAAAGCAATGGGTAAAAAAGACCAAATCTATCATTTTAAACTGACCTGATCCAGTTGGCTGGTCAATGATTGGTAGCCTCTGGAGATCAGAGTGGAGTGTATACTGCATGGTATCTGGCTATCAGGTTGTCTGTTAAAATGAAAATAAGTTAAGATCAAATATGCCAAACGAATCCAATTATTAATAGGAGGATACAAAACGTCATACAACATGTTCTTGCAAACTCGGGGATGTATTTTCTGTCCTCAGGCAAACTGACAAGAAAACAAACACACCTGACAGCAGAATCAGCCTAGTTTGTAGTTGAATCTAACTATATCGTCCTCTTTGTAACATAAACCTTGGACCATGCAAAGTTCTAGGTATCACGTTTTACTCCAAAAATGTTCATCACCTGGGCAAACTGGATATTTACATACTGTTCATGCCAGAGGTATGTGGCTATTCTGATGACCTATATATCCTGAGTGTCACTAAAATTCATCAAACTAATTTCCAACAATCTTTGTTTTGATTTTCCCTCCGGTATACATTTAGATAGTTATTTAAAACCCCTTGCTGGTGAAGCCATGTGCTTAGTTGCTTCAAACCCTAACTACCTGTACCTCCAGCAATGTACTCCACTTTTTTGCCATAGCACTTTGAAATAAATTATCAATATAATATTTATGCAAAGATTACATAGTATAAAAGAAGGGAAATATATTCTGAATAATCAAATGAAGTAAATCCAAAGACAGGAGGAAATTAATAATAAACATTCTGTCATATCAGGGAGATTGAAGGTTAAATTAAATCTATCAAAGAGAATCATCTGACATCAAGAAATAGTGACTCAGTTGAAAAACAGAATTATCAAATTTAACTGTGTCAGGGAGATCTTGAAGAACTGATAAGATACTATGGAAAATGAAGCCAGTGAATTAGAAGGGCAGTTAGAGGAATTCTCCCAGAACACAACAGAAAAGAAGAGGTAAATAAAAAGAAGAGAAAAAAAAACCAGAAATCCAATATATATGTAATATGAAATATAGAGTATAAGAATAGTTTCTTATACTTAGGGAATTAGGGAATCCAAAATTGCCAACTGAATTATTTATTCAACAGTTAATCATGCTTATACCTAGACTAAAGTAGTTTAATTTTAATGCAGATTTGAATAATGGCTGTCACTCTAAATCCATACTGCCCAATATGGTAACCACACATTACAACTGACTATTGAATACTTGAAATATGCCTAGTCCAAATTGAACGTGCTGTAAATGTAAAATCCACACTGATTTTAAACACTGACAATGAAAATTAGAATATGAAATATTTTTCACATTTATTACATGTTAAAATTATTAAGTTTGATATGCTGAGTTAAATAAAATATTACTAAAATTTATTTATCTGTTTTTCACTTTTTCAATGCATCTATTAGAATATGTATCTATTAGATAGTGCTGCTCTACACAATTCTAACCTTGGAAACATTTAGCTACTTTTATTTAGAATTACTTTCAAAACCTTGGGGCACATTCCTAGAAAACTTTTGAAGCAAATCTCACATGTATGTGGACTGGATCTTGGAAAACAGTCAAAAGTCATTTGAACAAAGCCTGTTAAGTGAAGTGGTGATAAACTTGAAAAACACCCTAGGGGTTAAAAACAAAGTTCTACAACTAAATATTGGACCTTCTAGTTTGGGGTGACTCATTAATTGGGTTGTACTATATCTCTTCAGAATTCAATTTCCTTTTCTATAAAATGAGAATTTCCTACTAGCATATTTTGAAGTCTCCTTCAGCAATCTTAGTAATTTTGAAAATAATTCCACATTAGACTTAATGGTATAAGACTGTGGAACTGGTTTTGGAATCTGCTGAAATATCTAAACAATTTTTTGAGCTATGTTCAAATCTATTGATAGAAATACTGAGAATAGACTTTAACCATCATGATAACAAGCCCACCAAGGAAAACATTTCGTACTATTTCTTTCCTCTTTTGTGTTTGATTTCACTGGGCCCTTTCTTTGTAAATGAGATAAATGACTATGTAAAGGTTAACTCAGAATCAAACACTAAACTTAAATTCACCCCTATAATGATCCTTTAGATTTCACAAAATAGTTCTTACAATTTTCCCTTTATGTTTTTAAACAATTTTGATTAATAAAAGATATTTGCATTTTTGATTTATTGAGCCTGTATAGTTATACTCCTGTTTGTCTTACATTTTGATAATTGTTTCTTTGATGACTTTAAGCATTTAGATAAGAACTGAAAGTAATAAAATCACTTCAAATGGTATTTAGAGAGAAGTCTTTCAAAGCTAGATGAATGGATTTTAAAGGTAATAATTCTTTGGTCTTTTTCCTTGTGGTTCTGGCAGAGTTTGTAATAGGAAAATAAATAAAATTCTTTCATTACAAATATATCTGTTATGTCTCTGAGGAGGAATGTACTTTTTAATGAATTGCTGAACGTGCATATGCTGTTCTAGTCAAATAACCTAAGGGTAAAAATACATATTCGGTCATAACCTCAAATACTCAAGTTTTCTCCTCCATTTTCAGTGAAGTCTACTATAATCACATTTTCCCAAGGACTCTAGTGAAAACTCTGTATTCTTTAGATACTCTGTGTGTGGTTTATGTGTTTTGGGCTGGTGCAAGGTATTTTCATATGACCTCCACTGGATAACATGAAGACAGTCAACACGGAATAAAAATAATCAAAGCCATTTGTTAAACATTAAATATTAATTCTGAATATCATAATAGGCATTTTACCCGTGACCTCAGATTCACAAATCTTGAAGAACAATTTCAGTTCTATCTCTGCGTGATGATTAAGCAACTTGGGAAAATAATTCTTATTTCACAGTAGGGGCTCACAAAATATTTTTTGAGTGAATAAACCATTGAATTATGTTGTCATAACATAAATAACTGATGTTTAGTAAGTGTTTGTTCTGTGCCAGACAATGTATAGGAACACTATGTGATTTAATACTTATAATGACTCTGAACGTTACTTATTAGCCCAATATGGTAGATGAGGAAAAGTAGCTCAGAGAGGTTGGGCAATTGACTATGGCCACACAGCTGGTAAATTAAGGTGCTGGGATTTGCGTCTAGGTCTAAAGAACTACAAAGACGGTCCTGACACTATTATCTGAACACCACTGTGTTTTGAATGCGTAGTTTTTGGTCAAGACATATCCAGGTATGGTCCGGCTGGTTGTAAATCACACTACAAGCACGAACGGTTGAGAATGAGATGTGATCACCAAAATGGGGCAGGCGGTGAAGAACGGACCCAGAGCAAGTTCAGAACACCGGAGACCCATTTTTATCCGATGTTAATGATCATAAAAAGGTGACACTGATTTCACAGTTTACACAATTAAACACGCACAGAAAATATACTGTATTACTTTTCATCATTGCTCTAACCAAAGACCATAAACTTGGTGGTTTATAACAACACAGTTCTTTGGATTAGAAGTCCTAAAATCTAAGTGTCAGCTGCATTTCTTTCGTGAGGCTGGAAGCATCGACTCCCCCATTTCTAGAGACTTCCCTCCCTTCCTTGGCTTGTGGCCCTTTCTCCATCTTAAAAGCCAGCAGCTTTCGGTTGAAACCTTCTCATATTTACCATTCTGACCTTGTTTCCATGGTCACATATCTTTCTCTGATTTCTTAGCCTCTTTTTTCCACTTTTAAAGCCCCTTGTGATTATACAAGGATTGGGCTCATCTGGATAATCCACTATAATTTCCCCATCTGGGGATCCTAATGATAATCACATCTCCAAAATCCCTTTTGACACATAATGTAACATATTCACAGGTTCCAGGGACATTTTTGGAGGGGATCATCATTTTAGCTAACATATATACTAGATCAGTGTCCTCCACTGTCAGTATTCAGTATCACTAGCAGTACCAGTGTTCAATATCACTATTCCTTATCCTTCACTATTTGTCTCATGCGGCTTGAATTTATAAACTGTTGAAACTTGGTTACCTGAAAAATAGATTGAGATTCTGACATTTTGGGGGAAGCATTCCTAGGCTCAACACCAGTCAGTGAGAGAAGAACACAGGATAGAAGTTGAACTGTGATGCAATTACAACCAAGGTCTTGGACAATCCCATAGGGTGCTATGGAGCTGGGGTGGCCCTTCAGAGCTGTCTCATCCTGTGACAGAGAGCTTGGGCCTTGATGCCCTTGCATCAACTGGTCATCAGATAGAGGCCACCTCTCCAACCCTCCCCAGAGTGGATGTGGCCTTGGATGAGGCAGTTTCATCAGAAAGACTCAGCTGAGAGCCCTGAGTGAGTGAGATTCTCAGCACCTGAGGGAATGAGTGTCTCCATCTTGAAAA